>NC_134183.1:7879782-8522789 GCF_964188355.1 Buteo buteo | reverse complement strand
CGCACCAATCCTTCCATCCACCCATTTCCCTATTTTTCATCTGTTTCAGATCCACCGGCTCGCAAATACCCCGACACCTGCAATTCAGCAAAGCTCACCCCGAACCCCCACTCTCCCGTGGCCTTTTCCTCGGGGGACACCCCCTCCCCTCGCTCCCAGCCGCTCCCCCCTGGCAGGGGGGGTGTTGCACACAAGCCACCCATCCTGCAAAACAACCTCCCTGGGTTCAGCAGGTCGGAGCCACCCGCAGCCCAGCCGACTGCCAGCTGTTTCACCCATGAAAGCTTTCCCTGGGTGCCAGCTCCAAGGCACAACCGCCTTTTCCCCTGGAAGCGGGGCGGACGGAGAGGACGACCTTCGAAACCCACAACGAATGGTCCCCAAAGGGCTCTGCTCTGCCCCACCACCCCACAGTACCCCCACCTCCACCCCCCCACCCCCCCAAATACCTTCAGAGACAAAAAATGCCCCGTGCAGCCTCGCAAAGCTCTGCTCGGTCACGAGCGTTGCCCTTCCCAGCCGGACGAGAAGCACAAGACGGCGTCCGACAGCCAAAACCAGAGGAAAAAGGGGGAATGAGCAGGCAGGGAGCTAAGCACCCTCGCTCCATGCCCTGCCTACCTGCTGGCACAAGGAGCCCTGCGCT
Source organism: Buteo buteo (assembly GCF_964188355.1). Lineage (NCBI taxonomy): Eukaryota > Metazoa > Chordata > Aves > Accipitriformes > Accipitridae > Buteo > Buteo buteo. Next base: position 8,522,143 of record NC_134183.1, on the reverse strand, counting down.
TTATTTCACCCCCCGGTTAATCAACACCACGAAATTAAAGCAAGCTGGACGCTAAAGAGCACAGATGAATTAATTCCACAAACCTCATTAGCGCTGGGTCTGACTCAGTGTCCAAATCCTCTGCTGCAGCCTGAATAAAGAGGCACCCACACACCAAGCCAAGAAATTCTTCCGAAGGCAGAGGGGGAATGCGCTGCTTCGCTGCCGCGGCTCAATTTCCAGCCTTAGCCTTTTCTTTTTTTTTTTTCCTTTCTTTTTTTTTTTTTTCTCCCTCCTCTATTTTCTGTCCTTTTTCTCTTTCCGGTTAAACGTCAACTTCCAGTCCGGCAGAGAGGGCAGACAGCCCGCGATCCCACATACCTCCCCGCTGAATTCTGTACCCTCCAGTCAAATATCAACTTTGTTCTCGCTCCCCTCGCCGTCCCGGAGCTGCCGCCTCTCCCTCCCGGGGGGCTGGCGGGGAAAAAAGGTGGGAGCCACGATAAATGAGATTGGATCCCAGGTGAGGACGAGCTTTATCCCAGTTGGGGAGGGAGGAGGGGGTGCCCGTGACTCAGGGGTTGGCATTCCTCCCTCGCACACCTGGACGGGCAGGCACAGCCCGCACAACCGCCCGGACCCTCCCTCTGCACAAACACCATCCCACAGGAAAAGGGCCGAGCGGGCGGTGGGAAGGTGCCTGCCACGCCGAGGGTGCGTGGAGGGGTCTGCGTGCAACGGGCAGCGTGGGCGGCATCGGCTGCGTGGCTTCACCAGCCTGCTCAGGGCAGAGCCGAGGGTGCTCGCCAGCCCCCCTTGCCGGGGTTTCTCCTCCAAATTTCCCACTGGCGTGATTTGGGGGTGTCATCCCCAGCACCCAGGTAATGTCAAGTAAATTCCTGCCGCGACAACCACCCAGCTGCCGAGCCCAGCCTCGGTACCTTGCTTGCAAAGAGGACGGACCCGCATCCCGCTTTATCCAGAGCACGACAGCCCATTCTGCATCTGCCATAGGTCAGGCTCGTGGGTCAATGCAACCCCTTACAGCACCGTAAATGAGACCCATCCACACCTGCTCCTAATGCATCCTACCATGGTCCAAGGGTGCAAAGAGCAGCAATCCCACCACTGCATCCAGCCTTTCTGCTGGGCTGGATCCAAAACCCCTTCCGCAGTCCAAGGAACAGCAGAGGAGGGTTTGGAGTTCAGGTGAGCTTATTTTTTTTTTCTGTCCTACAGGACCTTTTTGCTTCAGAGCCTGGGGTTTGTCACAGCTCAGACCCAGCCACAGCTCCCACGGTGCAGAGTGTACATGTACCAGAGCAGACGCAATAGCAGAGGCTGCATTTTAGCTCCCCAATAAATCCTCCTCACAAGGAAAACTGCATCCCCTCAGCTTCAACACGAACAATAGCAACAGCCAGACAAAAAAAGTAGCATATTTCCTGCCTGCCTTGGAGATTAGAAATATGAGCAGGGCAATTTTGGTCTCTTCATTATCAATATGGCATCACAGAGGCTGCTGATCGACTCCCTAATGATGGTGACCGAGCATTGATTCACATGAAAGTGAGGAGCAGGATTCCTTTCACTACAAGAAATAGAAAGCTCAAGTAAATATGTGTAAACTGATTAAGCCCCAGGAAAAAGGAGGATGCGCTCATGCCATTAAAAACTGCAGCAAATGGGAAACAGGCAGGGGCGCAGCTGAAGATGGCGCAGGCAGTTTAAGTCTGGTATTTCCTAGTTTCGGAACACTTGACTTGGCAACCTCAGCATTAGCCTGGCCCTTTTGGAGATGCGATTTCCTATATTTAAACCAAAACTCTGAAAATTAAGGGAGTTGGTTGTTGGGTTTTTTTAAACCACAACAGGCGTTTACTACAGTATGAGAGCTGGAACATGAAGCTCTGATGTTCGAGCTACAGCAGCGGCTGCTGGCGAAGAGCAGATCGTTATTGTTGGGGGGCTGAAGGCAGAGGGTCCCGCTCTGCCTGGCGGAGGCACAGAAGCAGCAAATGTTGTAGAATATTGTAGGTGGAGAAAAGCCGGGCTTCAGGTTCCCCAGTCCGGAGGAGAGCTTGTGTTGGTGCTTGCAGATACGTCTGCGCACCTCCCCTGGTCCTGTCCACCAGAAGCACCCAGCTCCTGCCAGCCCCAGCCTACCTCCCACCGCCACAGTTCTCCTCCATTACCACTGGGGTAAGCAATGCTGTCAGGCACTGGAGTTAAAAAAGGCAATTTAGGCTACAAGCAAGAAATATATTACTAAAAAAAAGTAGGTCACTGGTGGTTCCCCAACAGGAACCCTAGAGCCAAGCGGAAAAGCTTGGGAGCAGCCAGCTTCCACCATGGTATTTGGTGTCCTTGGTTTCTGGATGTCCTCATTTCTTCACCTGAGATGGAGGACGTTTATGTTCCCTCCTGTAAAGAATCTCTGGTCTCACCTCCAGACACTCCAACAGCCCCAGGGCTGCCTGACACCATCTCCCTCCCCTTTGTTCCACCAGCCTGGAGCAGCAAGGCAGGACCGGCTCTGCTCAGCATCTCCAGCTGTGAGAATGAGCCCACTTACTCACCTTGGGTGCTGCCAGAAAAGCCTGAGATATTAATTTTGCACATTTCTTTGAGACATGTCCCCCCCAGCCCCTAACAGATCTCCAAGCACACGGAGCTTGAATTTTCCCAGAGATCAGGCTGCATTTAACTAGACATTTGCAGGGTTGATAAAAGGCACTTTTCTAATAACAAGACAACTCCACCGTCAAATTTTAAGGCAACAAAGCAGAGAGGAATTAGAAATTCTTAGTAAATGGTCATAAGAATTTAATGGGTTTTCACTTCATCTTGTCTTTTAAAAAAAATATTGTTTTATGGGTTGCCTTTCAGGCAACTTCTCCAAGATACTTCCACCAGGGAGGAAGAATACCTGGTGAGCTCAAGTTTTTGCCTTTGTTCGATACCTTGCACTCACTGGGGGCTGGATCAGGCTTTTGCCACACAAATTTGCTGTTTTAAACAACGGAGAACAGGGACTTCAGAGAGGAAGGATCAGCAGATTTTGCTGCAGATGGCTCTACCAAAGCTCACAGCCGCATACATGGTGGACCTCACAATTATAAATCGGTGATTTTCTGCTGTGGCAATGTGGCCTAGAAATTTTTGCCCTAGGGGTAAAACCAAGTAATTTTATAGCTCACAGTAAATTATTGCACTCTCTGCTGAGACTGCCAGTCCAAGTGCCAATTACTGATAATTACAAGTGATTTTAGGGTTAATTCTTTTCTTCTTTTTAACACCACGACAGCTTGTACAGAACCTTTCTTCTTTCTATCCTGCCACTGTAGTGTGCCCAGAGGCGGCTCTGGGGCTTTTTCTAGGTCTCTGTTGAGCGGTTACAGCCAAGATTCTGCTGCTGGAACACTTTTATTCCCTTTTTGAATTCTGTAACAACACACACTGCTAAAAGAAAAATAAATACTTGATCCCATAGCTGCACTGTACTCTGTAGTGGCAATATCCTGCTATCTGGCATAAATTTAAGGAATGCTTAATGATGTATTATTAATGTACATTAACGTGCACATAATTTATTGCACTAAATTATGCTTAATATAATTACCCAGGTAATTAAAAGTGCAAGATGAAATCCTCCCATATTCTCTTCCTCAGCCTTTCCCCTAAGACAGCATTAACTACACTTGTCCGTTGTTTTGCAATGGATGTTTCTTGCCATGAACACATACCTAAAGGAAAATCTTTGCTGAACATCACTGATGCCCATTTGCCTCCGGCATGGACCAGCAGCAGGAGGCGAGTGGCCCACCGAAACAACACAAGAGGAAAATGTTAGTAAAGGATCTAGGATAAAACTTCAGCCTACAACAATCCTAACATCCATCCAGGGAAAACAGGACCTTCCAGGGTTACATTAGCATCTTACCCAGCTGCCAAAGGGCTGAAAGCACACTGATGTTGTGTTTGAAAGATTTAGGAAGATAGCCCACCCTTCCTCCTGGTTTGTGTTGGCTGGCCCTATACAAGATATTCAATAGCGTGGGTGAGAGCCTTGTGAGGAGCCAGCCAACACAAACCTGGAGAGAAGGTGGACTGTCACCTTTTGTCATGCTCCCCAGGCACTACAAGAGGCTACGTGAAGAGGAGAGAGGTTAAAAGTACCAGTAACTTGACCTTTTATTGCTGCACCAAAAGGCAGGCTTGTCTTCTTCCCAATGCTGGTTCATACAAACACGGTAGAGGACAGACAGACAGACGCCTTCTACGTGAAAAGGCAAAACCTTTTCTTGTGAAATCCTGATGCTTTGCTGTTTACTGGCAACCGAAAGCACAAGCCCAGCCCCAGCCAAAAGACAAGTTTCAAATAAACAAAGACTAAATATTGGAAGTCATCAGTGTCCATGGTTCTCGCTTAGAACAAAAGGAAGGAAGTAGAATAAAAACAGTCAGAGGAACAGCAGCTCACGACAAGGCTTGGAGATGGAAAACTGCTCTGTAAGAAGTGATGCATGAATATGCTGGTGTGTAAACATTTCCCCAAAGGAAGAGGAGACTTTGGTAGAACCTCACTGCCCCTTCACGGGTCTTGCACCTCAACAGTGATTTATTTATTTTAACATTAGGCAGTCTTGGAGAGCCCTGCTGAAAAGCATCTCTCTTTCTCTGCAGGTGACAACTCTGGGCTTTCCTGGGTTCACACCATTTAACAGGAGCAAGCAGCCCACACCCTTTGATAACTTTCTGGGCACATTACAAAGACCATCTGTTTAAGGGCCTGTGAAGAAAACTACAATTTCTTCTCCCTTGCAATGACTAAGAGCTGGAAAGAAGCTCATGCAGGTGTCGGCTGGCCAGACGCCGGCTAAAGCAATCACCTCCACGCTGCTAGAGGCGACTGTGTCATCGGCAAAGCCTTGGCATGGCCCAAAGCCTTGGCAAGAAAGACTTTTTCTTTTCTTTTTTTTTGTCTCAGTAAATAACTCTCATAAAAGAGACAGTACAGCAGCAATCCATCTAAAACATAGCTTCGGGTGCTCACATTTTACGGTTTGAGGTGTGGCTGGCAAGGGTTGCCCCTCCCCACCTGCTCTTTCGGTTAGGCAGCACCCAGCGAGACATAAAATAAAAAGCAAATCCTGAACACACAAAATCCCTTCCCACAACAGCATCAAAGGAGGGCAGATCTCTAAATCACAACAAGCAAATAGGAAAGAAAATCAACACCTCAGGGCATGGAGGTGGGAGAAGAGACTTCAGAAGGGAGGGCAAGAGCAGAACCAACTCTGCCAAGGATGACTTCATTACAGCAGCTCTCCTCCCTCCACTGAGCAGACCAGCATGGCAGAGTCACACGCTCAAATGTGGAGCTTCAGCTAAGACAAACCTACTCAAGCTTGGAGACACCCATGCTTAAAAAGATGGTAAGCAGAGAGAAGTCCCATGGTTTTCAAGGAACATGAGCCTGTAATTCTCAGACTAAGGAATAATGGAAGTGGGACTGATTTTACTCTCCTGGATACAGTTAGTCTCCCATTGGGAGGAGAGGTAAAACCGAATATCTACAGCTTTTAAGAGTTAGAAGTGCAGCCTGAGCAATCACTCTTGCAGCAGCATAAAGAGTAATGCTTTAGCCATGTAAGCTGCAAGTTTGCATTAGTGCAGCCCAGACACAGCTTGCAGCTCTTAGGGGCCATTTAAAACACAGGCACTTAAACCCTCAGCAGGTCCTTCCAGCCCTCCTGCGCTCAGCAGCCATCACACAGCCCTGGTACGATCACAGCCATACAGATTTCTAACAAGCAAACTAGTCAAATCTCCTGTTCGAGGGCTTCAGGCCACAGCTTCACAGGCCAGGAAAGGATCCTTTTCACTCAGGACATTGCTCTTGCACACCTGAAGCTCCCCCCCATCTTCCTCTGGTGCACTGGCTGACCACAGCTGAGTGCAAGCCACCAACATGTACGATCATGTTCTCAGAGGTAGGAAAGAGGCTTTTTCCTAGAACTGTAGTTTCCCAACCTTTGTATCCATCTATTACTTCCGATAGCAACACACAAGATAAACAAGAGCAGCAAGCTATTGTACTGGCTGCAAGTTTGTTATACAATGGTTGGCGTCTCCACTCCAGCTTTTTGGAAAGCAGAGAGAAAAAAAACCAAACGAAATCATGCATGTTTCAAGTTGCTTTCTCCACTGAGGATAGCAAAGACTCAAGTCATGAGAGCTCAGGAGTCAGCTGCCAGAGCGCAGCCCAGTTCAGCCAGGTCTCTTGCAGAAGCCTGTTACTGCAGGAGTTTGAAAACTGCTGCTCCAGATGCCTCGGCCATCTCTGCTCAGCACACTTCAGCAGACCAAGTTTTAGGAAGTTTTCTCCTTATTCCTCTCTGTAGCATCATCAAGCCCTGCTGATCAGCATTTTCCTATTGCTCCAGAGTTGCTGGACATCGCCACTCTGCCTGCTGCAGCAAGGCAAGAGCTAAACAAGCAGCATTTCTTAGCTCTGGTCATAAAGTCTGCAAAGAAATCCAGAGGTTTGGAATGACTATGGATACTGCAGAGCAAGAAGGAAGAGGGCACGAGGAAGGGGTGGGGTGCCAGGATGTGTAATATGAATAAGATACTTGCATTTAAACAATGTTCAGTAGCTTCTGTAGTTAAATGATTCATCCCCAAGAACTTCAGCAGCTGCCCTGTCACGTGCTTAACTGGTAAGATTGGTTAAATTAATGTAGTCTCATCAGACTCTCCCACTTTGTGCTTACCACCAGTTACAGTTATAGACAGGGCAGAGGAAGGGGATGGACAAGACTGGCTGGTACCTCTGGCACTAGGCTGTGCTTCTGTGTACTGGCACACACCTCAGTGAGATATTGAATCTCAGCTTCAGACTTGCTCACAGCACACATATTAAGGATACTCATTAGAGTAATGTTAGTTGTTCTAGAAGCCCAGACACACCTCCCACCCCTATTCTCAGCAGTAGACAATCGCAGTGATCCTTCTGGTGCCCAAAGTTTGTCATCAATCTATAGTTTGAGACAAACCGCAGCAGCTGCTGCCCACCTCGCTGCAGTTTTACTGTTGTACCTTCATCCACATGTTGTTCAGCAGGACTTTAACACAGACGTTTATACCACACAAGTTTTTAAACAGGATGGAATTGTACAAGACATTCTAGACAGAAGAGTCACCTTATGGAGCTGCAAAGCTGCATAATGGCTTGTATTTCCCACCACAAGTACATCCTTGGCCTTTAAAGGAAACGCCTGAAAACTCTGTTCCTTAAGGCAAGGAAATACACACCTTCAACCTCTGCAGAGTACATTACAATCCCAAAATAGAAGACTGGGAGCTGTTACCATCTTCCATAGGATGAGGATGGAGTTAAGGCATCTGTTACAAGCTTGCAGGAATCAAGTCAGCAGCCCAGTGCAAAGTAATTTAACAGAGATTTCTTACTATTTTCATGCCTTTCAATATTTTATTGCTTTAAAAAGAGCAATTCCACCATATCCCCAACTTCCCATGCTACAGTCTCACCAGTTCCCTGGTTTCTCCCCCATGAGCATTCCTGGATACACAGTTTGGTTTTTTTTAAAGCTAAAATGACTGCCAGGACAAAGTGCTCAGCACATTTTGAAATTATTTAAAGGCGGGAAACCAACCTCTTATTTCTTCCTTAAGTCTTCATAAATGCAAAATCTGGATCAGGAGTGACATAAGGTATATAAAAAAAAAAACCTGAAAAAGCAACACTGAATTCTAAGAAACTTACACTTTTGTTGATCTGGCAAGTCTTTCCTATCACTGCTTATGCACTAGAAAAAACAGGCTTTGGGTAGAAATTTAAAACAATGGGAAATAGAACAATTACTGAATCTGAAAAATATGATTTACGAATTAAAGACCATTTAAATAATCTGGAGGGACCACTACAAAGAAGAAAAAAGTCCGTGTTAGCAGCTGTTTCTCTACAAAAATGGAACCATTCAAGCTATTTATCCCACCTACCTCAAAACAATGAGCAAAACCACTTCATTGCTGTTGACCTCCTTTTTAGGAGACCAGCTACTATAGATGAAAGTTTTATGAAAGACCTAGGTGCTCGTACTAGAAGGTACCTTTTGAAGACATTTAAGATGCAGGAATAGGTTTGAAAAAAAATAACATTAAGAACAGCTGAATTACCAACTATTTCAGAACATCCTCTACAACAAAAGTATCTCCAGTCAAAATCAGTTTAATGCTCCATTTTTTCCCCCCCCGGAGTCTGAGATTTAAAAAAATAAAAAAGTGAAAAAACTTTCATGCCACCCCCACTCTCATGGAATTATTACATACTCACCTAATGATAGCTGTAAACCAAAGCACAACAAATGGATACTGATTCTCCCTCACCGAGATTAGAAATGCAGACACATCAATGACACCAGGGTTTTTTTAAAGACTTTTCCATTTTTATAATAATCTTTTGCTACACAGGTAAGAAGATTTATACAATAAAATTTTTAACTGAAAATACTTTTTCACAACAGTGGAGCAAACAGTAACTGCCATGTGTGCATTTCACAGTACATCACTACCTAGTACAAAGATGGACAATATCAGAATTAAGATCACTCTCCTCTGCTTATCTGCTGTCCAATCTCATTCCATGGCAACGGAAGAGTTTTCTGCACAGGTCTTTGCAAATGAGTTCACAAATCAAACCTCTACAGCTTGTGGGTTCTGCATAGAAATCTCCATCCCTGCAAGACTATTTCAGCACAGTTTCCTCAATAGTTCAACTATTTAACATGTGGTCACAAAGATCTACACAGATATGCACACAGGTACAGATGTCAGTACTATAACAAAGAGTGAGTCCAAATTCATAGATGTAGATCACTCCAAGTCTCTGCCACACATTTGAAGATGGACACTGACCAATTGTTTCTGCTTTAATCCCCCTGGAGCGTACGCAAGGGAGGCACATATCACAACCTGCTAGCAGCCTTTGAGCGTGACCTGGAATACACAAGGGTAATACTGATACTCCTTCACTACTTGCCTTTCCCCCCCACCCCCCCAAACCACACTTGCAAGTAGGGTAAGACCCTAACACAGTAATTTAATAAGCTAACTTTTACAAGCTGACTCCAGATACCACCTTCCTCCAGCACAACACAGAGACTGGTTCTTCCCGCAGCAAGAAAAGGCAGAGGCATTTTCGGCAGAGGTCCATTCCTGTGGGCACACAGCTGGCGTGCCTGCTCCTGCCCCCATTCTTTCAAATGGGAACTGTGGTCTGTTTCAAAGAATCTTGTCATCTTTTACCAAAGGCGAAAGCTACCCCTCCCTTCCGAGAACAATGGCTTCAATGACAATTAAGTCTGAAAATCCAGGCACAGCGCACCAGTCACTGCTTTGCCTTTTTCACAATGGTGCCAACAGCTGATATGACTGTAGTTTTGGACCCACTTGCGCTAGTTGTCACTGTGACGACACCTGGCAGCGTTGCAGTAGTGGTGAGGATGGTGGGCTGAGCTATCGTTGTTACAGGGATGGCCGAGTCCCACTTGCTCTTCCTCTTCTGGGCGTCTGTGAATTTGATTAGATAAAACAAACGAGGATTAGCATCATGTTAAGGGTCACCGATCCCCTTTGAAACACCCTGTCTTGTCAACTCTTAATATACCACTGCTTGACTAGACAACTTTCCCTCACATTAATTTCAGCATACACTGGCAGTAAATGTTGAGGAGGGAAGATAACTTTATACCTCAAGAGCCAAAGTAAAACTCTACATCTGAACTCCAGCCAAATGGGAGACGGGTTCACTCCCTGCCCCAAAGCATGTTTAATTTTAACAGAGCACACATATCTCAGTTGCTCTAGTACAGGCACAGGGCACACTCATCAGCCTCCAGTGTTTTTTTCTCCCTTCCTCTCAGTTTAAAAGGCAGGCCGTAGGCAGGAGAACAATTCTCAGTCTTTCTAAATCTCTTGAGATGTATTGGTCCCAAGAACACTTTACAACCATAAACATCAGCAGGTTTCTTGATCTGCCAATAAACCTCTTCACTCTCCAACCTGCCTCCTAAGCGTTCATTGCAGAAGGACAGCTATGGGACACAGGGACTAGAGAAAAGCTAGTCAGCTCTTAGAAGGAACACCAATATACACATTATATACACAATCAATAAATAAGGAGCATTCAGGATTTCCAGGAAGCACTAATCCCAGCATTACTGCAGCTTAGTACAATCACAACTGTTCTTTACCTCCTACAGTGGTACTGGCTGTTGTGGTTGTTGTAGAAGCAGCACTTGTTGTTGTACCCTTTTTAGTGCCAGTCACAAATTCAATCTGGGAAGGGAGACACACACAGGAGGAAGGGGAGAAGATAAAAATGAAATGTTAATATACATTAATCTTTCTTAACCCACATCACTTCTCTATGTTTTTAAGAGCGGCTTTAATGTCATGTAAGACATTGGCCTCCAAGCTGACTGTCAAGCAGGGAGAAAGATGTAAACCTCAGGCCAAAGCATACTGAAGTCATGATCATTAAGGATTCCTGCAACCCAGCTCTTAAGTCAGATACAATAAAAATGTGTTTGTTAACTGGTATAAGCATAGGAATTTGATACAGCTCAGAAAGGATAGATCCTGGTCATTAAAAAAAAAAGTATTTATACAGTTGGAAGTTCCTGTTCTTTTTCCTTTTAAGAAACATGCAAGACAAGTCCCTACCTGCACAATTTACTGCGACAGCATCATAGGAGGAAACCTAGCAACAAGAGCTACAATAGCACGCAGTCTCATATTTTCAAAACTGCAGATATGGGCAAGGACGTAATCAGATACCTGGGTTACTGTACAAAAAACAAAACAAGTAGCAAGACACAGCATGCACTGCAAGAAAAAATACCTCCACATACTCAATATGGAAGGAGCCTCCTGCAAGGTTAGATAGCAATCTCTAACATTAGACAGTTTTCTAATGCCAGCCACTAGCTTAAAAGGCAACACCACTGAAGGACAGGAATAAAATCTTCCAAAGCCTGTCTGTGTTCTTTTTGGGGGATACATAAGAATGTACATTTTGTGACAAGCCCAGTTAAAGTTAAAATAGGCCCAACATTTCTGGAAATTAGATCCAAGGTGGCAGTATCAAGGAGAACAGAAAGCAGATACTGTTTCACAATGCGATAAGGTGAGGAAATTAAGCTATAACTAGGCTATGCTACCAGGCAAAATGTCATAGATTAAGAAAAAAAGCTGTTCTTAATGCATTATTTTGCCTGTATCTGGCTTAATGAATACCATTTTAAGATGCCTGGTTTAAAACTGACAAAACAGAAGGAAATCCAGTGGAATAAACAACCTATAGAAATAGACCTATAATGAAGGGCAAACAACTGATCTGTGCAGCGTAGAAAAAGACATGCAAGAAGAAAGGACAGAACCAGGGAAAAATAAACAGTATTAGCACAGAGCACAGTTCATTAGAAACAGCAAAGCAACAAAATGAAATTCAGCAGGGAAACAAACAAAAACCCTGCATGTCCATCTCTTTTGGTTTTGAATAGCTACCTTTGTGCGTTCCTTCTTGGCCTTCTCCAATTTGTCCATTTCAATCTTCTGGGCTTTAGCTAAGAAAGATCAGAAGTTACAAGAAGCACCAGGAAGAGTAAAAATCCATAGTTCTCTCTCACTCACACACTTCCTATCAAATAATCAAACCCCTCAAATTGTATATAGAAAATTAAACTGTCATAAAACTAACTACTGCTTTTTAATCAAAGCATTACTGCACTATATTAATGATTTAAGAGATTAAAACATTGAAGAACCCATTTAAATGAAAAGGCTTTCCAGACTGATGAAGCATCAATAACATTCAGGCACATCCAACCAGAATGAAGTAGTTAAAGAGCAGCATGTGATAACTTCTCATTTATAAAGGAAGTGAAGACTCTAGAGCAGTTAATTAACTACAAAACACAAAGAGCTAAGTTAGGACAAAAGAAAGACTTCCTGGAATTACCTAGTGCCTCATAATATGAATCCTCTGACCAGCCATGAGGATCAAACATGTCCTAAAGAAAAAAAGAAAAGTCAGATTAAGGCTATTTCCACATATACACAAAACCCAGTTCAAAAATGTTTTATGTATTTCTGTTCACTGATGATATTCATTACTGATTTCTTCTTGTATCCCAGTGACACGAAGATCACATCAGACCTTCTTTTATACGACCACGTTCTGTTGTGACTGAAGAAACAGCTTTGAAGCCAAAAGGATGCTGGGATAAGTCATGCATTTTTCTGCTGCTCAGCTTCTATTCCCACCAAGGAGTTTCACGTATATCTACACACTTCAGCAGTTCTTGTTCAGAATCATTATAGTGAAGTTGGAGGCACTGAGGCTCAGTACCAGACAAAAGTGTTCACTTCAATGGAAAGGATCAGACTAAAGTTCCCTTAAAGGACCTCTAAACAAGCAGGCTCAAGAAAGCCTGAGGTAAGACCTTACACCCCTGTATTATCTTTTATCCACTCCCTTGCCAGCCAAAAGTATTGCACCTCACCTTTGGATAATTTGTACCAAGTTCATCAATTGAACAAAACTGGATCAGCTTTTCATAGATGCTGCAAAGGAAAGACAAGAGTTCAGAACAGAGCCAGTGAGCTAGAAGTAAATGGAAGTGTTCCAGATTTGTTAGTAGAAAGCAGTTGTCACCTCTTCATACTGGAAAAGTAAAATCAGAACCTGGTTAAGCTATGCTTCCTATGATGGATGTGGCCTGCCATTAACCATATTATTTCCCACTTCCCCCAAATTAAGCTCCCAGCTCCCAGAACAGACACATCTTCTAAAATACTTCATCCAAAGCCTGTACATTTAAAATCTGACACACCAACACTAGTTGTTGCCTCAAGGAACACAAAGAAGAGTTTTACTGTTTCAGTTACAATCAAATTATGACTCTCATTTTTGTAAGCAGTAGTACTTCTTGCTCAGAATCCTGTTTCTGCTACAACTCCAACAAAGAGGAAAATTCTTGGGATTTGCTCTGCAGTGCTTTGGTCACAGGAAAAAATGGTGGCTCACCTGGGGTTGCGGAACTCCTTTTTCCTCTGAATGATGTAATTCATATCCATGCCCTCTTTTATTTTCCTCTCATACAGCTTTTGAATTTTATCCTAAGGCAGAAAGATTACAGAGTGAGCTGGTACAAAAAAGAGGAGCGCACCAGCAAACTATCAAAAGTCTACATGTGGAAACAAGCCAACTGAACCACTGACGTCCTTGCATGGAACAAGGATTCTACCTCTCCCTTAAGGCCAGGCAGACTGATTAGTACAGACGCTCCCTCCCTTAAGGTCTGAAAGTATCTTCATGGACTGTCTGGATGGGTAAGGGAATTGATCTTTGCACATTCCAAAGGCTTCAGTGATTAAAGATTTGTATTTGAGGCAGTAGTGCACACTCTGTCTTCCCAGTCCATTGTTTCCCTTTATAGCTATGACTGTAGAGAAGTAGAAGCCAGTTCTGAGAGGGACAGGTGAACTCCACAAAGGTTCTCCCACAACTTACTGTGGCCATCACACCCACCTTCAGACTCAGGCACGCACCTGAAAAACAGCTGCTGGGCTACACTGCACAGAAGGCAAGGCTCATGGCTATGTCTGGGTAACAGGCGAGCAGAGCCGAGCTCTGCTGGACAACTAAACCCAATGTGATCATTAAGTATTGCTGGTGGTATCTACTGGCAGCCAAATGCTCTTAGGAACAATGCACTTGTAAATCCTTGCTTGGGCACAAGTGGCCAGTTCAATGGAATCAGCTTCTCCTTGCAGGTCACTCACATAGTTATGAAGTCTATGGGTATGTTACTGAAGCCACAAGCCCCTGCAAAAGGCAACTTAACTGACTCAGGTTGGAGATGTCAAGCAGTCTACTCTCTGAGAAGACTGAAAGATTTCAAAATAAACATGATTTTTTTCTTCCTCAGCAAGATAGTGAAAGACCTTAAAGTATTTTTACTCTGGTGATGCTGAAGGGATAGCAAAAGCAGAAACTTTCAGGAGGAACAAACTTTAGTGGTACTACTAGGAGAATATTCTCAGTATTTTCCTTCATCTTTTCTTTTTTGACACAAATTTCTCATGTACAAGAGGCATATAAAGTAAGACCAGAGGCTAGGCCTTCAGACTTTCAGGATGAGAGAGTTGAGTCAATTTTCCTTTGTTGCTTCTGGATAAGTCACTTCATGTCTCCTCCATATGGACAGTCAACTTGAATACAGAACTGACTATTGTCTAAGGGTTTGCCTATGCCTGAATAAAAGAGGATTGTTAAGAGCTGATATGAAACTCCTGTTTCATCAACCTTTAAAAAGCTTTATAAGATAAATTTTCATCAAGTCCTCACAAAACTAGCAAGAAGAAATTACATGATCTCCACATCCGGCACACACGTTGTGAGGTTTGAAGGAACAACTGCAAAAAGGTGAATTTGGGGAGTAGAAATGATTGAATAGGTGTTCCCTTTTGTCCCCTCCCCATGGAGGTAGCAATATGGTTCACGAAGTCCACAGATGGGGAATTACTCAGTCAACTTTATAGTAAGAAATACTCCCTCTAGCAGAGTTCAAGATACAGTTTATTAGAGGAAGAATCTGACAAAAGGAAAGAGCAAATCAACAGTGAAAAGTCCAGAACATTTTGCATCTCTAAAGAACAATCCCATCTTCTTGCTCACAGTGCTCTAAGATGTGGTTTGACCTGCTAACAGAGGACAAGTTCTCCTTTGATTTAACATAGTAAACTGCTGTCAAAGGGGAAGAAAATCTGCTTTATTCTGTTTGCTCTCTCAAGCTCTGTGCATTCCTCAGATCTAACACACTCTAATTCATTGATGTCAGAACAGTAAAATCCTCCTACAGCACAAGAGGAGGAATGGGTGTGCCCAGGTACACTATGTGGAGAAGAAGAAAGCATGATCTGGATGGTGAGTCATTCTGAACCACCATTGCACATTAGCTTACTTTATAGAGCATTCCAGAAGTGACTCTTCACTCGTGTTTCTACTTGGAAGATAACTGCAGTTAAAACTCATATGGGTGGTAGGAAACAGCAGCCCCTGCTCTTTCATTTGCCCTCCATCAGGAGAAGGAGAACAGAGCAGAAGGTTATTGCAAAGTTGGTTACTCCAATTATTTGGGCGTGCACCAGAGAAAACATGCATTTGTTTTCTTTTGCTGCCTCTAAGTTACTAGCTTTCCCTCTAAATGTTTATCATCTACAGATATGTAGGTGGAAAAGGAATCCAGTCAATGCTGCCTCAACTATTCCAGTTAGGGTACTCTCAGGCCCATATAGAAAAACAATGATTTGTTCCTTCCTACGGAGCTGAATTTGCTGAGGTAAGAGGATAGCAGCCTTCACAGTAAACATTGCTTCTGTGTCACTGGTGGGATCAAGGGCCATTTTAAAGCATAAGTGACCCACAGAGACTGGAAAACAGCTTTAAACTACTACTTTGAGATTCCTAAACTAGAATTGCTGTAAAGTCTAAAGCATTAACACAGCGCATTCATAAATTCAGTGTGGTGAAAACCCAGCTTTAATGCTGGATTTTTAACTTGCACAAAAATACTGAGCAGACTTCCCAGATATCCCCCCTCCCTACTGAATTGTAAGCCTTTAAAAAAAAAAACCAAAACCAACAACAACAAAAAAACAACAAAAGAGTGGATTTATACCAACCTGCAAGTGGTTAGAACATCTGCCAGGAGGCTCAGGAGGGATTTTGATCTCATCTGGAGACATGTTCCGCACTCTCTCTGAAAAAGAAGCTGTAGAGAGCAAACTGGTCATGAGTTATGGCAATACTGAATGGAATTTAAGCCATGCAAGTCATTAAACTTGTTTTATGTCCTTGCTAGGGCTATTCTGTTATTGAGAACTGACAGGTAAAAGTAACAGGGGAACACTGTCAACTGGTACTTGTGGTGTTTTCAAAGTGCTGAGCAAAAAAACAAAAACAAACAAACAAAAAAAAAAACAAACAAAAAAAAGGAACTAACCTGAAGTTTAGATCATTAGAAGAGGGATGTGATGCTTGCTTTGTTGATATCTACCTTACACTGTGGCTTTGTGTCACACTCATGCTTAAAGCTTTATTT
Organism: Buteo buteo; assembly: GCF_964188355.1. Classification (NCBI taxonomy): domain Eukaryota; kingdom Metazoa; phylum Chordata; class Aves; order Accipitriformes; family Accipitridae; genus Buteo; species Buteo buteo. Next base: position 8,505,968 of record NC_134183.1, on the reverse strand, counting down.
TTAGGGGTCTCTTCACCAGAGAATGGAAATGTGAAAAGCTAAGCTACTTTCTCCTCCAGCTGCAATTGTTGATAAGATCCTCAAAGGCAAAGGATCATCAGAGGAACAAACATTGGTTCGTGAATGTATCTATAAACCCCTGCACTGTGCACCACATACTGAGCCCTCCACTGCTCCAGGTCTTCCATGCACACTTTAAAGTCCTGCTCTGAACAGCTCAGATAACCTGGAGTCTCTGACAAAACTTGTGCCAGGATACTCTCAGAGAGAGAATCAGACTCTGTATGTGGAGTATCACAAGATCAATCTAAAGCAGTCTGGTCCATTGCCATTCTTGGGGAGGTAATCACTTTGGGTCCTATTTATTTCAAGGCCTACCCTACATGAACCAAAACAGTTCAAGAAGGGAACAACCCTCCCCAAGGCCATCAGGAGTTAACCACAAGAAATTACATTTCATCCTTAAGTTAACATTTCCTTAACAGGCACTTTGATCTTTGCTTACAGAGTCAGACTATTGCTAGAAAGAACAACTTGTTCTGCAGGACTGAGAACAGACCAGTACAGATTGGCATATTTCTATAGCTGTTTGTGTTGGGATATACTATTAGAGTACCCGATTGCCCTGTAAAGATTAGTTTACCGAGTTATCAGCAAAAGAAACTGCCATGTTTCCCCCTATTGCTTGCTATTTTCCCACTATTATGGGAAACACAGGCAGTTTTCTAGCCAAGTCTTGGAGCAAAGATTTGTGCCACATTTAAGCAGCTGGGATTGTTTTCAACCATAATTTGTACAGGGAACACATCCCAGAGTCATAGTCTGTAGTGGATAAAAGAGACCTGACACCAGCACAGAGTCACATCAACCAAGCCATTCACATTTGCAGCTCCTCAATTATACATTCCTCAGTAAAAGCTGCCTGAACTGCAGTTCCAGCACACTCAAGTTCAGCTCCTTTGACCAAAGTCAGAAGGGCCCGAAGGACAGACATTGGTGTTTTAACACAGCATGCTCTCCTGACTTCCAGCACAGAGCATCACATAGCTGAGGTTACAGATAATCAACACTACACACGTTCAGTGCTACTACAGTTTCTACTTCTTTTGTAAAAACGTAAAGTGCTAAGGATAATACCCTTTAGAGATGCAAAGCTGGCAGGCGACCACTCATTCTATTTGATCAAGATGTTGCTGAGGGTTAAATTCTTCAGCAGTTGCTAGTAACTAACAAAAAGTGTCCTTTGGCATTTACTAAGAGGGTGCCTCTATGGAAGAAGGAAAGCTTGCCAGAGCCCCTACAGAAAGGCAGGCAAACTGGAGCTCCCTGACAACAAGGCAGACACTTGTTATAGGTTACAGCTGCTGGTGGGATGGGGAAGCCTCTAGCTTAATTAGTGTTTCAGGAACCCAGAAGACAGTAGCAAACAGACAGAAGTGTTCACAATAGACGGCACACTAGGCTTTCCGGAAAAGGTGAAAGCTGATTAACGGCTTAAGAGATTCACAGCATCAGCAGAAACATTAAAAAAGAAAAAACCCACCAAATCAAGACTTCATAAGGCAAAGAAAGGACCTAAAAAAAAAAAAAACAACCCAACAAAAAACCCCCCAAGCCTAGCTCCAAGTTAGACATCCCATAGGCTCCTTATCTTTGCAGACGACCAGAAGAGACACAGAGAAACAAAACATTTATGGGAAGGAGAATTGTGGGCTCATATAAACTCAGGAACTATGGGCAAGAACTCTGTCTAGCATCAAAGAAGTCACAGTCATAAAAGTATGTTCAGCAATCAATTCAAAGCTCCTTTGAAACAGAAATAACACTGGAGGAGGAAAAAGAGCTCCCAATGAGACAGTATAGTTTGACCCATGACTTTTCAAGGTTTTGGTGCTCATTTCTCTTTTGTTTGAGCCATGTGAAAACAATCATTTATCAACATTATACTGATGGGGGAAGGCATCTCTTAATGCCTTACAAGGAACTGGAACTAAGACATCACTGTCTACTGCAATCCCACCATAGCTGTACGCAGCTGAAGACTGAGTCAGCAGTGAGGCTACGTGCAACCTGTTCCACCTCACAAACTGAGCACAGACGAACATTTATCATTACTCAGGTATTTCATCACATCACAGCCAGACTGAAATGCCACATCAGTAGGAAGAAAAGGATGAGTTTAACCCCTTCAGGCCTATTTTACAGTAAGGAAGTGCAAATTATTCATGCCCTCAAGCAGTCCTCAAACTTCCTCCCCAAACAGAGAGCAGAATGGCTGATTCCACAGCTTCTTCCCACCAGGTCTTTTCCTAGAGAAAGAGGCAGCTGGGATTATCATTCAAGGTAATCGTGGAATTTGCATATATGGCCACAGGCCCCTGTATAAAAGATTTTGTGTTTTCTAAGTCCCAAGCACAGCTTTCTTCTGCCTATACAGAGGTAAATGCAGATGGACAGCTAACAACAAGGTGTGTCCTCACAGGATACATCCAACTGCTTTGTGCATCCTGTTATTTCTGACAAGATCAAAGTTTTACTTTTACATGAGTCATAGGTACTGACACTGGCTGCAGTCACTAATTGGGCCTGTGATTTGCTGGCTCACAGCCTAGAGGATCTCCATGTGGGGACCTCAGGAAGTTTGCTGTTGGCACGATTAATAACTACAGGCACACCCAGATTCTGGCTCACAGTAAGTAAATATCTTCCTCTAATCAGATTCACAGTCCAGATAAAGAACTAAGGCCATAAAGCAGATCCCATGACTCAGATGGGGGTTCAAGAAAGTAGGAGCCAATGCACTGCAAAGTCTGCAACTCAAAGCATCCTGCTGCTGAAGGACACTGCCACTGGTGCTTAGTCCGTGCATTCTCCTTCCACAAGCTGACCTAAAAGTTAAAAATTTCATCGGCACAAGCAATAGATGCTTGTAGCTTTTTGTGCAGCCTGCGCATGCACTGTGGCAAGGCAGAGATGTTCAGCTGCTCCTAGGCTCCACGTAGGAGGCCAAAGCAGAGCCAACTATCAGGGTGTACGTAGCAAAGATTCAGCATCTCAGTAGTCAATGGGGGACATTTGCTTGCCAGATCTTGGTGAGGCAGATAATTAAATGGAAATGCTAACGCTACATTTAATCTGCTTCAGATGGGTTATTTGACCAGTATATCCAACAGTACAAAGACATACTGCATAGCAGGAGAGAAAGTGCCACCAGCGCAAACTGCACACTCAGTTCCTTCTAGAGGGAAACAACTGCTCACAGGCCAAAGGCTATGCTGGAGACATGGACAGGGGGCACACAGGAGCTTTTTTTTCCTCCATATGGGTAGGCATGTTTTCCTAGTGCAGAGAAAACCAAAAGAATAGAGAGCATAGGAATAGAGAGCAGGCCATACCTGGACAGATTGGGGTGTGGATCACCTGAGGTCTGGCTCAGCTCTCTCAGTGAGTAACACCACTCCCCAAGTAGGATTAAGAACTCCTGTCCCTTTCAAGGTTCACTTGTATGCTGTGTCTTAAGCAGCCACAAGGGATTACAGGCAATATCAGGTGCCAGTTTGTCTATAAAGGTCACACCATGCAAAAAACAAGCAAAGACCTAGAAAGGGTGATCAGAGGGGCATGGCTTTCCCTGGAGACATGCAAACCGGTGGTGCCTGGTCTCTAAAACTGCATTCTTTGGCACTCTAATTAAGTCTGCTTGGCATAAACCAGGGTGTGTGGGTTTCTGATTTCCTGGCACCAGAACAGCCAAATCAGAGGGGAGAACTGGAGGCAACAACATGCTAGTGAGTCACCCATCCATGGACGGACACTAGTTCCCTTTCTGCTCTGTGGGCTGAGAAATGCAGAAAGAGACCTGCAACTCAGCCATATTTTCTGCTCTATGAACACTGACTTTGTGCTCAGATATTCTAAGGGCTGGAGAGAACGTTTCTTACAGTCCAAAAGGTAAACAACCATGCTGCAAAGAACTTCAGGGCAAAAAAATGCATCCTAAAAGTATTACTTTGCAAGGCTGCAGGAAACAGCAAATGCAATGTCCTGCCAGCACCATGTACTCTTCAGAGTAGTAAAAAAAACCAAAAAAAACCAGAACAACACTGATGCAGAACTCTATCAAAATAAATTTCACAGATACTGCCCTGTGGTTGAGGAGAAAGTAACTGCCGAAACCTCCCCTCCCATTCTTTCAGGCTTTGACTATGTGATAACTACCTCAGCTTAAATCAGGACAACCATGCCCTTCCCAGCTGTTCATTGCTACTGTTTTCTTTGTGCCGACTCTTAGTGGTCACCTAGCGTGCACTAAGTAGATCAGGGAATGGATCCAGCTGGAAGTCTCATGGTGGGGGCGGGGAGGGTGAGCAGTGAAGGTAGATCTCAGCATTATTTTTGGCAGGAGCCTACATTTATGCTGTACTTTAGCAACTGCATAACCACGGACTTTAATAAAGGTGACACTGAACAACAACAGGTTGCAAGATTTTAATGCAAAAAGCAGTTGTGGAAAACTAAGGAAGACTTCAAATTCCACATACTGATATTAGACAAAGATTCAGATGTTCAGACTGGAGAAGTTACTTGCTTTGTGTCAGAAAATCCTGCACCTTTTTTCATTCAATTCCAACTCAAGAAGTCCAAGTTTCCAGAAAGGGAGTGGTTCTCACCTTACACCAACCACAAGGCTCTTGAAACAGTTCCTTTTCAACTAGCTAAGATATGGTCTAATGCAGAAGACCTACAGAAGCCAGCATGGCAAATGCACTGACCTCTAATAACCTAGTTCTGCACAAAGCTTGCCTATATGCTGCTCTCTGTGTGTTACCTTCGGGAAAGGATATTAAAGTTATACTGCAAACCTTAATCCAGGTCTTGGACTCATCAACACTGTCCACTCACAAGCGTGTGATACTGTAGTAAGTGCCCTCCATGCAGCTTTTAAACCTGCATGCAAGTCTGGGCTATTATGAGACAAATGAGATTCAACCTTCTAATCTCCTGTGGATGGGGCATTCACTGGGGCAAAAGGAGACTAACAAAATTGTAACCTGAGCCTTATACCGTAACTAAGAAAGGACTTGCCACTACATTGCTTTACAAGTGTAGAGCTTCACCCATATGTAGAGAGTAGAAGGGCAGTTGGCTTTCAGATACTCTTCTCTACTTTTTACCCTAAATGCTGTTGTCTCATCCATGTTCCTAGTGTGACTTTTGAGGCAGATCAGTAGTTTGGAGAAAGATCTCTGTTGCATTCTATGATGAGACTGGCTAAAGCAGTTTTGCCCTCTAAAGGCTGAAAATTCAATGTAACAGTTGGATTGGTACAAAGTCTGGGCAGGCCAACTGAAAAGGACTTAAGTCCCAAACTTCAGAGTGATGGCTGTTGTAGGAGTCACAGCTTAGCATCCTAGTATTTACTATCTTATTTTACGTTTGTCACACTTTATGGCTGAAATACCATGCTTTATCCTTGACAAGCTGACTTGACAGACAATAAAGCAACTTCTAAACTCACGATTTTTTTATTATATTATTACATGCTACCACACAACTGTACTAGTAACCTCAGGAACAAAGGGCTAGTTCAAGATAGTCAGAGCTTCAACATAAGATACACTTTCTGTACAGCTCCACAGAGACCAAGCAGAGGACACCATTTCAAGCTGATGACCCTGGAGTTTTCCAAATCTAATAATGGTGCAATGAATAAGTGAGATGTCACAAAAATCAAGTAGGTTTCAGTAACCATTAGAAAACATATGGTAGGCTATGTCAACTCAGCCGCTATAAATCAGTACGTGGATCACATTTAAGTGGGGATATTTTAGGTAAGTTTTTGCAGCCACAGAACAAAGTATCTGTCATCATTCCTGGTTATACTGGCTCTCTCAGAGGTGTGTGGACAAAGCTACTGCTTTATTGTTTTTAAGCTCATCTAGAAAAACACCAACACTGCCCTTTACATATATGTCTCAGACACTAATATATGCAAATATTTTCATGTATTTAGGCAGGGTACCTTTCTCCCAAAAGAAGACTTCACTGAAAATATTCCACTGAGATAAAACATTGCAGGCAATAATTCAAATTACAGCATTGTCAGGACAGAGTGAAGATGCTTTTGACAAAGGGGAAGCCTAGAAGGTCTAGTTTGAAAAAACATGTGAATAAATACTCCTGAGAGAACTTACCAACTAGCTCCTGAGGATCTCTTTTCTCCAGTTCTGAGAATTCCTGGGAGGAAGGGGGAAGAAACAGATTTTAGTCAAGGTATGCTTCCAACCTAAAAAGCTATACTGTCCACTTGTTTAGAAATTTACACATTATTTCTGAGGCAAAAGAATAAAAATTAAGAATGAAATGCAAGTTATTAGATAATAGGGCAATGTTTGTACCATAGAAAGTCAAAGCCTAACAGGATGCTCTGTTTCCTTTCAAAGCTAGAGTCTAAATTTAATGAAAGAATTCAGGCTTTGTTTCTATGAGTCCTGGACACTCAGCTCCTTTTGAATTCCACAAAAACTGCTGTACTTGAAGCCTTTCCTCAAAACAGATCAAACCATAGATTTTTCATTTTTGGTGACTGGCCCTTGGCACCAGCCAAGAGTCAACTTTTTAGAGCATAGCTAGCTAAATACAAGCTGGATCCAGCCCACAGAAAACTACTTAAGCCCTGGGAATGCCTACCGCAGGCCTGTGCAACTTGCAGTCCTCTAAGCAGGGCCAGCAAGATGCATTCCCCAGAGTAACATGAAATCAGCTGAAATGCTCCCAGAGCCAACGGCAGAGCAAAACAACTTCAGAGCAGCATCTGATCGGCCTCTCCGCAGATACGCAGGGCTCTACAGGGTCCCAGGCTGCAGAGGTTTGCCAATTCCGTGTGGTGCCAGAATTCACTTCTGTAATTGTGTCATTCAGGGCTTTGGCTGATAAACCCTCTATGAACCAAAAAGCCAGGGAGCATGGTGGTAATGCAGATGTTGTATTCCCATTTTGGAAGAACTCTCCCACTGTCAATTCTCTCTTGGCTGCTACTTCCCAGGAGTGATATAGCCGATCTGCTCTACCAAAAACTCAAGGGCATCCTCCACTGGCTTGTAATGCTCTCTGTCCAGAGATCTTCTCAACACAGCTAATCCCTCCTTAGTTATATAAATTAAGGCTGCTTCAGTTGCAGGAGCACAGCAGATGTTTGCACCAGAGTCTGCTGAGCAGGAGGTGTTATGTAGGATAAGACACTCTTAAATATGCTTTCACCATATTGAGACCAACATTCAAATATTTTGGTGCTTCTGAAAGCCCGCAGGAGAGTCACAAGTGATATCAAGTTCAGCACAAAGTTTCTGAAACAGTATCAGCTGTATCCCAACACTGCCCTCTCCCCCTTTGCCTCGCTCCCAAAGACCTTTTGTGACTCACTGGACTGTGTATCCAAAATTCCTCAGTGCCTTCAAACACTGAAGCTATTCATTCAACCTGACACAGACATAATGCTGCCTCCTTGCTGCTTAGTAACCACTCTCTAAACCCCCTCCTTTACTCCATCTCCAATCAGGTGAGAGATGTATAAGGTGAGGAAAAAGCAGCAAGGTCACCAAGCCAGATCTGGGAACAGGCTGTGCCAAATTCACTGTGAAAACCAACCAATTTCCAGAGAAGCTAAAGCCCTCTAGAAACAGAAAAACAAATTCTTTGTGTGGCACTAACTGCTACAGGGCACTTTTTATAGCCATTCATGGAGAAGAAAAAAAAAAAAAAGGCACTGTTTTTCCGTAAGTACACTTGGATCACAAAAATACAAGGCTAAAGCTATTTTAGAAAAAAAAAAAAAGTAGTACACGAAGGAACACACATCTTCTTGCTGGCCAGCTGGCAAGGCCCCATGCCCCTTTGTGAGATGGACTGTAGTGTAACAGCTCCAACCCCTCTAAGCTAATGCACTTGGCGTAGTGCATTAACACCTCTTCTCCCAGGGTCTTCAGAAAGAACAGCAGAAGCAGAAATATTAACAGAAGCATGACATTTCAAAGCAGAAAACTTATGCCAAGAGAAGGAGCTGTCTTTGGCAAGAGCACTGGACAGGAATCCAGGGAATCTAGGCTGTGTTCTGCACAAACCTATGCAGATATGGCATTAACGTGGTGAGCATCAACCACATCGATATGGCGTTAACATGGTGAGCCTCAGTTTGCCACCACAGAATTGGGGGCAATTCTGTGGTAACTAACATGTTGTGAGGACAAATTCAGATTGGCGTGCAGGCTGGAGAAGTTCATAGAGCTACAGATACAAGGTAAGCATATGTCCAGGCAGCATACAATGACTCATGAGGCAGTAAACACATGCAGTTCGAAGGCAGCTTTATTCCCTTTACGGGGAGAACTTGCTAGATATGTAATTAAAAGTATTTCTCACCTTGGTTTGAGACAATAAGTGAGTGTGTGTTTGTTGAGGTGAAAGGAGGGAATTGCTTTTGTTCCAACCATGACTGAATTACATCTTGCACTTTTTTCTTTTGAAAGTTTTAAGTGGACTGAGAGGAAAGAGGAAGAGATGGGCTACATGCCTGAGCACCTCTTGATCCTTCCTCTTACTCCGCACTGTATTTATTACTCCATTATCCCTCCCATCTTCTTCTGCCCACTTGTCCTCTCACCATCCAAGAAAACAAAGGCAAGAGAAAAAAAATTCTCCCAAATGACCAATATTGCCAAGCAGGCACTTAAGCAACCCAGTGGCACAGTCAAATTCAGGTGCTTTAGACATGTGCTAAATGCCCTCAAGAAAGTTGCCCTCTTATATGGCCAATTACAGGGTTGCAAGGGTATTTGCTGTATTTCTGAAGTCCTCAGAAGCCCGTTTTCAAGTCTCCTATAGCTGTTTGGAGCCAGCACCAAGTGTAAGCACACAATTTTCAGGAAACGACCTAGTATTCTGAGAGGTAATTTGATGGCCAAAACCGCTCCTGTTATGTACCTTACATTAGACAAATACCTCTAAAATGTCAGATGCACTAAATAGCGTTTTATGAATTTCCCGAATCAGTAAGTTTGCTGTCACCAGAATTAAGTTTGTTCTTTAATTTGCATCCTTTAATCCTAGAGCTACAGCACAAGTCTGCCCCATTTATAACAGGCTAAATAAAGCCAGTCCTATCAGGCTGCCACTGTGTATTTACCTGGCCTGATCACCCACACCCGTTTGGCCACAGCCGCTCTAGCAAGTCTAGTCTCCACATCCTCAGGCCATAGCCAAAGACATCAGAAACCCCACAGCTACACCAAGCAAAAGAAAACAAGTTCACTAACATATTACAGCCACACCTCACTGCCCAGAGGATATAAATTTTGCTTACTGATGAATTACTGCCTACCTACACCCACTGCTCCATCATTAACAAGCTGAAGACATCAACATAGCTTTTCATTAAGTCAGACTACTTTCAAGCCTCTTAAATGCCTTCAGAAAACAAAGGGATGACCAACTCCTCCTATAGTGCTTGTTCATATTTGCTCAGTTTACTGTCTAACACTATGGCAAGGCAAGTATCAACAACTTGACCAAAGACATATAGTTTGTCAGATGTGAGATTTAAGAAGTCTTGTTCAAACCTCTCAGTTATCTACTGAAGATCCAGACCTTAAGGACAATCTAAAAACCTTCAGTGGACTAATCACCCAACAAGAACTGTTCTACACTCCCTTAGGCTAATTTAAGTCTGGGACACATACTGAATACAATGAACTGACTAGAAAAGACAACATTAAAAAGAAATAAATTCTGCAGACCTAATCTAATATAAAGTTGAATGAAATTGAGAATCACCAAATGGAGAAATAAGGTACAATAAACACTGCACAGCTGCTATCTTCTAGTTGTGAAAGGGCAGAAATATTTACACATGGATGAGAGATTTCTAAAGGAATTCCAAGGCATTTAAATAATGGAAAATTTGGAAGGTAACTGAATTTTAAGTAGGGAAGTTACCTAAATCCATTCAAGGAAAGGTGCTCTTTTTGTAGATTACTACATAATCAATACCCACTGTGCTACGTATCAGTATCTCACATGAAGAGCACAAAATGAAGCAGGTAAGTGGTTCCAAACAGGGGATTTTATGTCAAATCTCTCTATCACAGTAAATATATAGAAGCTATTAGAGCCTTCAAGTATTCCAGAGCTACAGGCATCATTTAATGGGTTCATTTCCATTTGGATCCCGATCACTTTCAAAAAATAACGAGGTTAAAACTTCACTAGTGGCACCTTCCAATACTGCACAGTTTTCACAAGCCCAACCTCTGAAAGTCTGTACGGGAACATCTCTGAATTTACTTTTGCAGCCAGTCTCTCACTACTTGCACAAAGTCAGCCTGGACACATTAGTTATGCTGAAAATTCTCTCTACCATCACGGAAATATAAAACTCAGGCAAAACAGGTATCTTCCGCTCATTTTTCTCTCTAGTCATTTTATCCCATTTAGTATTACATGATGGCCTCTAAGAATTACTAGAGTGAATTAAAAAAAGCAGTACCGCACTTTGTTCTCATGCACTCAGCAAGTTGGTTTTCTGGCTGCTATCTACTTTGCAGCCTAGATCTCACAAGATCAACTGTTTAAAGGCCTAAAGCCAGACGGCCTTCGTCCAAGAGACCCACTGAAAGGAGTCGAGGGATGCCGTGGTGGTTCACAGCCAAGTTGGAAGAGGACTGAAAGACAACAAGACAAGCAGGAGACAATCCCCTTTCCCCTGACCTGGAGACTAACAAAGAGCAGACTCTGAAAAGCGCAAAATGCTATGGGCAAAGACAAAGTATTAAAAAAACCCACCAAACTCAACAACCAAAAAACCCCAAAACTTTTTAACATCTAACTGGACCACTAGCATAAGTAACAATTTCTGTGCTTCTAAGAACAATTCTGCACATCAGCTCACCAACAGCAGAAAACAGTTATTCCACTACTATTCCCATGTGCGTTCAGGAAGAGTTTTCCATTTTTTCCTACTTCCAAGACAAATGCCTTCTTGAAGCCCTGGGCAAGACAATGCTGCCTGCAATAGACTGACTGATATGAACCCAGCTTGATGTTTCAGTTTTTATGTATCATAATCAGTTAGAGAAGAGCAAGCTGAGGGGGGGGGATTGTGTACATGCATAAGGAAAGCGCTGCATTTTGGCTTAAAATTTCACCCTGCTGAGGTAAAATATAGATAATCTTTTCAGTCATAGAGCATTTCCATTCAGTTACATAAAAAAAGTCTTTGCTCAGGTTCCATGGAAAATAAAAACAATCAAACACAATCCTTGCAGTGTGGAACAGAGATTAAAGGAAGGAAACAAAAACAATATGAATCTGAGACTGATGAATTCAAGTTTGTTCTGGGCAAGCCTTTCCAGCTTTATTTAATGGAAAGAATGGAGTGAGTTACAACAATGCTCACTAAATCCTTCCTGAAACAAGATCCGTAAATCCAGTACAAAGCTCACATCGAACATAACTGTTGGCATTAACTGTTGCCAAAAGGTACAAATTCAACCATCAATTTTTCATAGAAGCAGTTGCATATGTTAGTGCAGGTGTACATCAAACTACAAGAAATGATTGGATAGGCAGGCAGAAAAGATACAAAACCAGAAACTGATTGCTTCAAGTAAGATACAAACTGTAAGAAGCAGAGAAGTTAATGCCAGATTTGCCACTGCTCAGTTGCATTCCCAGACTTGCGGCCAACTTAGCCCTACAGCTTCATTCTTCCACTGACTTCCAGGTAATATTAATAAAAGTAGCTAGGAAGCTTCCACAGTACCCTTCAACAACATTTTCTTTTTTTTTCCAGTGAGAACACTCTTGTGCTACAGAATTTCTTCTCTGCCCTAAATATTTCACCTGGTTGCTTGCACAAAGAAATTTAACACCAATTTAAACTGACAGCCACAAAATGTATAGACCAGTCACATTGTTGTCATGCTAGTGGATTAGTTTGAAGATACTAATGCATAGAATTTTTCAGTGCAGTCCTTCCACTACTAGCCAGTGGACCTGCTGCTGCAATGGTTGTTACAGTGGATTTCTCTCACCCAAGCAAGCGCCAGCACTAAGTTCTTGTAATGTTTCCTTCTCTCTACAATTCAGACTATCTCCTATAGTCCTAACATATCGCAACCTCATTTGGCTGAGTACAATGGAAAGAAACTAACTTAGCATAAATTGTTAGAAGAGTTACCTAAGCTGGTATGTGGCCTTGCCAGAGCAAGTGGGTGAAATGTTTATATGCAGGCAGCAAGAGAAAGACCTCTCCAAACCTTGGATCATGTGTGCTTTTTTGCTTTCTTTGCCTTTTTTTTTTTTCCCTTTTCTTTTTTAAAAGGAACATGCTAGCAATTATGTTCTTGCTTTTCTACAAAGATCAGAAGTGCTTATGGGAAAAGAACACCAGAAACTTCTCATTTAATATTAAAAGTGCATGACAAGAACTATTTCATTCCTTGCTCACCAGATCTGCCTGATGTTGGTGTGCTACCAGGCTGAGGGCAGCAAAGTGCATGTCAAGTGTATTCAGTCTCGGGAAGAGAAAGCAAGGGAACAGAAATACAGTGCTTTTATCCCCCCCCCCCCAACTCTTTTTTCTTGTATTGTGAGAGAGGAGAATCCCAAGAGAAAGCTTGAAACAAGCCCATTTCCTACAGCCATATCCTGTTTGCCAGCTCTGATACACAGCTCCAGGCAAAGTGCCCAGTACAGGATAAGAAATTTAACTAAGAAAAAACTGTATGGACCAGGATCTAGATACTAAGAGAAGCACAGCAGCTCAGAAATAAGCCACCTATAGAAAAAAACCCCCGATACATCCAACCTTCAGTGACATTTATGTACAGTCTGTACATACCTACATATTTTGAGATACTATTGTCACAGACAAAAGGGGAAGGAAGAACAAGTCAGGAAAGAGTCAACTCCTGAGACATTCCTTAAGCATCTTATCAAAATAAAGAATGTGCATAGCTGATACTGCCTTTTACTTTTTAAGCTAAATTAAGTCTAAAAGTCCACCTTCATTTCATTTCAATTTCATAGAAAAAACACCCTAAAACCCCAACCAAGATCTGGCAAAACATTTCAGTGAGAAAATGCTTTAGGAGGGAAGCATTCACAGCATAAACGCCTTTAAATAGCTTCTTTGAAACTTGATTCCATTCACCTGACATACTATCTCAATATTTGACAAAGATTATTTGTTAGAAGTAATTTCCAGTCAAGGAACTGTGTGCTGTGTGCCAGAACTCTCGCTTTCCAAGTCGAGGTACAGTTAATAATATCTGCCTTACGACAGCACCCTGGTCCCAAAGGTACCTGCTTCCGTTGGCTGCCTCCTCTCTCCTTCTCCACCTCTGATGCTAGAGGTCCTCCAAATTTAACATTTGCAGATCACCCTGTGCACGTGCTTTACAAGACCACAGAGTACAGCCTTTCCACAGCGCAGAGGCCAGCTGGGGCGCAGTGGTGTAAGTGTGCAAAAGAGCCTTGCACAGAAGACTGCACAGCCCATGGGAGCACACCAGCAGTTAACAGCTGCCACATTTTGAGTGCAGCCAGTAGCACAGCTCCCAGCAGTCACTACCTGAAGCCACCATGGTCTGCAGAGACGTGCCTTGCTCTGCAGAGCCCATAAACTCCGCTTTCAAGTCACTTTTGCTTCCTACAGTAAAACAGGAATTCAGAGGTGAAATATCAGCGCTACATGACAGGGCTTGAGGTGTCAAGCTACTTTGATGATTTTATTTTGTTACAGATTGTTGCAGTGCAGAATCAGGTAGAAGGTGAAGCTGGACTGTGAGAAATCTTAAGCCTCACAGCAGCAAAGGAAAGGCTCAGGAGAGCTGACAATTAACTTCTTGCACAAGCTTTCGTCCCTAGTATGCAGTACTAAAAATTCTTCTTTATGGTTTGGAGTAGAGGCAAGGTGTAAAAGCAAGTATCCTCACTGGGATATGCACTCCTCCATGAATGGATCCCACAGAGTTTTTGCAGATTTTAGTCCTTCTGTACCCAGAATGAGGAAGCTGAAAGAAGCTATTTTCAGATATATGTTGGTATTTGAGGCAATCCTCCATCTGTGCTGACTGTTCAGACTCTCATTCTGACACGCACCAACATGCAAATTCAGAACGGTCTATTTCAGTTCAGCAGACAGAAATAATTGCAACAACAGAACTGGACTTGAAGAACTTAGACCTTTATCAGGTGAAATATGCAAGGGGAAGCAGCTCCAGAAAGGACTTTTCTTCAAGTTTAAAGACAAACAGAAAAAGCCTGGCTTTTCCTTTGGAGAAAGGCAAGCCACACCTGTGTCAATAATCTGTGGTATTTAGTACTGCAGGGAGCAAAGAGTCTGCCGCAGCATGTATGCCTGGCGGGGAGGAAGGAACAAGCATGTCCGTGGACATGTCTCATCTTCCAAGCAGCTCAAGCGCTGGATTGAAGCCAGCAGCTCTAAAGTAGGTAAGCCAGCTTCAGAGACCAACAACACTGTGATCTATCTCCCTCTCAGGCAGAACTGGAGACACAGAAGTACATGGGGCAAGGGGCAAAATGATCAAAGATGCCAGATGCTGTTTTGTTTCCTGCATACAAAACTGTTTAACCACCACTGATATTCTCTGGCAATAACTAAGGTCAACCACCTAGTTAACAAATGGGAACCAGGTATCAGCTGTGTTAACGTCTGAGCACTCACTGTAATTGTGTAGAGGACAGCACTAGAAGCTGAATTAACTCTACTCCCCCTAAAGGCTCTCTGGATGTAATGCTGACTGCTAAACTGCCAAACTCTCTGGTTCCCTTGACAGAGTGCTAGAAAACAGCGTGCCAAAACCTAAAACAAGGGGAAAATATGTAGAGTTGGAGGTGCAGACAGCATTTTACACAGTTATATTAAGAGGAAGCTAGAATACAGAAAAAGATGAAGCCAAGACTGCAGTGCTTATCACTGCCACTCTCGGGCTGTGCTCACAAGCAAAGGAAGAGGGGGAAACAAACCACTGGAGATCTAACCTTAACCCTAGCCCTGGAAACTGAACACTTCATGCTTTGAAAGTGTTTACAAAGTATGCAGCACAGCCATGCATAACACAAGGCCATTTTTAAAATACAGCTGCTCTTTTGCCAGTTCTGCCCATCAGAGGCCAATACTAACCCAGATAGCACCAAAAAGCTGGGGGAAGGGGGCAGAAAAAAAAAACCACAATGAATTTTTTTTTGTTTCTGATGAGACATTGGGAATGCCTTTCCACAACACACTTACAAACCAGTTATATCCTGCCAGATCCAGCCACCACAAGAAGACTAATACACAGCCACTTCAGCCATCGCAGAGTGCGCTGTTTTTGGTTGGAACAGCAGTTTTAAATATATGTTCTTCAGCTATACGACCTTTAACATATTCTAAGTGGAATTTTTAAGACTACCTCTCAACAACTGAAAGCATCGAAGGCTGGTGTTTCTTAAGTAACCTTCATAATTTGCCACCACCAAAGCAAAAGATTCAATTTATTTTCTAAATCTTACTAATGCCAGCTCCTGTTACACAGCTTGCTGTGGAATACCTAAATGGAACAGCAGTGCTTTAATGGTAACACTTTTCCCAAACACACTTTTTCCGCTTCTGTAGAGCAAAACACTTGTACTTGAGATGAAAGTTACTGAGTAGGTTCAGGCATCTTTTGAGAATCTGGCTTGATGAATGTATCTTGAATTCAGAACAATTAATATGCCTTATCAAAATAAGAGTTAATTACAGGGATTACATTACTGCATGCACACACACCCACTTACTGGTTCTTAGCACTTACTGCTTTTACTTTAAATCAAGATAATTTTGGTATTTAAACAAACAGGTTAATGGGCAGGCAAGATAAAAAAACATTGCAATCAAAAGCTTCTATCTAAGTATTAGTACACACCTACACATCATAACACAGTAAAATTACTTTACAGGTATGCTGGATCAATAAAAGCTAAACATAATAAAGAGTTGATGCTTATCAAGAGGTGGTACTTAGACACACTTAGAAACATAGTATTCCTCTGAAAATTTGACACCCTTCTGCTAGATCCCAGCTTGGCCGGCTCTCCATACAATACCACAAGGATGCAGAATAGACCCTTAAAACAAAACCAGAAAAGGAAAACATCAAACTAGCCACCTGCTTTGAAAAACTGTTACCATGTGTCAGCTATTCACTTGCCAAGGGAGTGGCAATATTTATCAGCTTTCCTGCACTGGCTAGTCCTGATACCACAATCAAGACCCAAGAGTTAATGATTTCCCCCTGTGAAAACTCCAGTGAACCAAGCTGCAGGGCTGGGCTCTGTCCTTGATCAACACTTGCAACCTGTTATTCATCCAGCCCTACAATATGAAGTACAGAATCCCTCAGGTAAGACTTGGAGCACAAGGTCAGTATTTCATTTAAGGTTCACTCTCCTTCTTCGTGCAGGGCTGGTCCATTTAGTGAGCTCTGAAGGCTTATATCTTATTACTGCATCAAGGCTGTAACCATAGCCAGCTGCTGGCAAGAGCCCAAGCAAATTGCACTCACTGCACAGCCCGTTAACCCTGATCATTCCAAAACAAAGCTGCCAGCAGAACACCAAATGAAAGACCCATTTCCAAAAAGTCCTTTGTTTTTGTACCCACAGCTCCATCATCTGAGGAAAGGACACAAAGAACCCATCCAGGCTGTGAGATTCTGTCTTTTTAATGCCATGCCTTTGCCAACAGCTTCTGTTGACCATTTCTTTTCCCATCTAAGTAGAAGGCTTTGTTTCTGAAGTGCTTTTAAGACAGATGCTTGTTCACAATTGGTAACTGCTCACTTAAAAGCAGGGACCCCTAAAGTGATTTTGGTCACTAACAAACGCGTCCTGTTCCAGAGCCTGAGCACATCCATCCAGAGTGAAATTTGGAAGAGCAGTTAGTTTTAGCTAGATTTGAATCTCCAGTTTTTCCATGAGTGCCTGAAGCACTTCAAAATGCAGTTACAGGATGTGATGTATCTGACTTTGCTACTTTAAGAGGAGGATTCTGCTTTTTGCTGCAAGCACACAGCATTCAGGACTGGTTCACCGTGCTTAGTAACAGTGAATCCTATGGGCCAGAAGTCTGCTCTGGAAGAATGCTTTCAGATGACTGATGAAGCTTAAATATTCTTCTACTCCTGGCACACACTTTCCCCCAAACAGGTGTATAGAAAAGTCTCCACCTATTTCTCTCTGAGGGTAGACAGAAAAGACCAGTTTGACATTACAGTGTTTGAACTTGAAAAGCTTATTGTAGACTTTCTACTCAGCAGAAAAAACAACACAATGAAAGCTGCAGTCCCACCTAGCCCATTATATTGACTTCACCTCTAGTGAGGAACAAGGGCTGTACAGACAGATGCACCTTCATCAAGATCGAGAAGGGCATACTCCCTGGAATCAAGATAAAAACCTGAGAGAAATATAAATACCATAGGTAGGGTAGAAAAATATCTCCCCAGTGGGGCTATTTGAGGCCATTCTCTCCATCATCACTTTACCAGACAGTTTTTACATCATTCCCCACTTTGTCTCCTCAGTCTACACCCACAACTGACACCAACTGAACCTTCTGGAGGTTTTGTGTCTGCTACTATCAAAGTGCAGAATGAGGCCAAATCACCAGCAACACGGGAACTCCTCCACACAACCTGGTTCAAGTGTCCTGGTCAATTATTCAAGATATAATCTCAAAGTAGTTCATTCACTATATGTACAAAGAGGCAAAACACCAGAGAAAAATGCCGAATGTATATTCAGGGCTTGAAAAGACTACAATTAACTGATGAATTGCAACAGTTTTCTCATTCATGCATTTTAAAGGATTTACCTTCTGCATACAGTCAGATTCAGACCCTGGAAAAGCCCTAGCCACATATAAAGGGCATGTGATATCTATTTAAACACGTTTCCAGGTCTGTGATATCTTACAACGTAGCTGACAGAGCAAGAACAACTATGCACTCAGCTGGGACAAAACAAAATAAAGTTATCCGAAAGTGCTAGCAAGTTATAATCAAGCGCCTCACTTTTTGCCACACTTTGGATTTATAGTAACTACAACTCTTACTCACTGGTTATCATAGATATTGCAAGCTTAAAACAATGAGGAAGAACGAGGAGAACACTGCCACTTGGTGGAAAAGGGGGATAGGAAACATTTGCAACTGCTCCAATGATGTTCCATCTCCCCCCATCCCGAGTGAATTTCTTAACAGCATGGCTAGTGCAATTCCATCAGTGCCCCACAGAATGCCATACAGCAACACACCTGCTCTACTGCCAGCACAGCACTGGGCTGCCTTGCAGTATGCTGCATAGCAAAGGTGTACTCCCCCAAATGCCAGCTGGCTATTTAGCTAGAATTCAAAAAAACCCCAAAAGTCCAGAGGATGCTATTGCCTTTTTCACTTAAGTATGAAGACATCTATTAAGGATGACATGGAAGTCTGAAACTGCTGAAGTTCAGATTTGCTTCCCTGCTAATCTTCTCAAATCCTCACCCTTCATGCTGTGCTAGGATATAGCAGGAATTACATTTTACCTTTTTTTTTTTTTAAGTTTTACTTTAATTTATATTTTCAGTTCTTGTAGAGTTCCTATTGCAGAGTATACGCAAGATACCAAATGCTTTTAATACATTCAGTGTTGCTTGCTTCCCCACCAAAGCTGAAACACTGCTCCATGACCATGTGTAGCTCTTCAGAAGGGCAAAATGCACTTGGAGAGTAGGACACAGAACTCACTGAAATCAGAAGGCTTTTTAAATGAGCCAACATGAAATGTCAGCAACGTATTAAAGCAGTAGCCACACAATTCAGTGGTAAGAATTCTGTAATGCATCATTACTCAGACAAGAGCTACTACAGTCTGATTTTGTTCTCTCTTGCTAGATTTTTTCCCCATTGCCCTGAAGTACTAGAGCTCTTTTAGAGGAGTCAGAAATGCATACAATTGCAACAGGGCCCTACTACAGAGGTTGTGGTGATGTACAACATATCTCTCTTTTAAGGAAAACTCATCTATTCTTCTTTCACAGTGCACATTGGTATCCAGCGGTTTTTACAGAAACATCTTGCTAGCATGCTTACCAGCCACAATGGCAAAAACTTAGAAGTAGAAAAAGGGTAAGAGATTATCTTTTCCTCTCTTCCAAAAAAAACCGTGATTTATTTTCTTGTGACAAGGAAAGCAGACAATACATTCCATTTCCAAGTGTCTCCTACCTGTATGCCAAAGGCATTAATGGTATTCCACACACTGATGCAAGAGACTTCAACTGCAGTACAGCTGCCAAGATTTTCAACTATGTATCATTATAAACCCATAAAAATATTGTGGACACTGGAAGAAGGTGCTGCTACAGAACTCATTTAAGCACAATAGCTAAACACATTCATTTGCCTTCATCTTGTCCTATCAAAGCCCTATGCTAATTCAAACACTCTACAGAATTTCAGTTTGCAGCACAGTCCTCTGGTTTTCTTAGCAAGGCTTAGAGACTGCCCTTGAGGAAGTTACTGGATAAAAGACCCTTGCAACTGTCATTCACTCGATATCCAACAAGACTGCTTATATTGCATGGGGGATTGAGCTAGCACAGAAATTTGAGCACAATTCTCTATAAAGTTTCAAATGGATTTGGTCTTTTGACTGTCTTCCAGCTATTAGCCTGATATATGTTGCTATGTGCTGTTAAACACCTGTTTTTCAGCAGAAACAAGATGTAATCCCAAGATAAAGAGAAACTTCCACTATTTATGACAGCTATCATCTGGGGATCTTATTTCACTTTTTTAATTTCAAATACAACCTTTACAAAACGCTTCATTCAGATGGACAGAAAGAGAGCTGGAGACAAGTGAATTGATTTTGACACATTTCATGACCTCTAGGAGCATAAGATCGTTTATTCATTTAGCTGTTCTATAAGAAGAAAGTATTCCAACTAACACTGATCCTAAGAGAAGTCTGTACTGAATACTCCATCTCCTAGACCACTGCAAAATAGGCGAGAAGCTGTCAGAAAACCCACCTCAGACCTAACGTACACGATGGCTAAGTTCATGAATGTAGGTCTCGATCATGACAGCCCACAGCCTAACTGGTAACTACCTTTGGCAGAAGCCAGAACTAAAGTCAAAAAAACATATTACAGCTACAACAAGGGAAGTATGAAACTAGCTAAGGAATATCACAAATGAACACCAAGCCATGCTGTTAAGACTTATTCCTCTTGTACTGAGCTTCCCCCCCCACCACCATACCACACTTCCAAATACCTTTAGGTCACCAGCCTCAGGTTTTTCAGTCTCTGAATCGTCATCTTCCTACAAGACAAGAATTTACAGGATTAAGCTTAAAGAGCAGGCTTGGCAAGTAACTGCACTTACAGCAAAGGGCTTGCATTCAGCAGCCCAGCAGTAGTCCAAGACCCTTTCCACAGAAGTTAAATTTTGCCCCACCCACTCATGACCAGAAAAAAAGTCCTATAGTCAGGGAAAGAAGTATTTGTTTGTTTTGGTTTTTTTTTTTTTAGGCAAAAGCATCAGTCAGCAGCAGATGTACCCTGCAAAACACATGCAGCTCCTGAATGCTCAGAACTAGACAATACGAAGCAAGAGAACTGGGGAAAAAGCATTTGTCATTTGATAATTCTGTCTTTTCCAGTTTGCATTTGCCCCCGTTTAGCAGTACTCACAGAAAAAGCAGCATTTGCAAGATCTGTTATACTCCCAAGCATACATCAGCAACACACAGAGGACACACAGTTGGCCTGCCATCCAACCAGACATGCAGGCTTGGTGAGGGTCTGGCCTAGCACCAAGTTCCAAAGATCCGGTGATGCCAGCTGACACCGCATCTTTCTTATCTGTAGTGCTGTTGCAGCCTCGTTTGCAGATGACATGAACAGGGCAAAGAACAGGGCAAATTTCTGCCCTGCGAGAGCCTGAAATACTGAACTCAGCCTTGCATAAGATTTTACACTGCGTGAGAAGCTCCAGCTTTGGTCCCAGCTGGTACATAAGCCTAACATTCTACTGTCCCATGAGCTACTTCACTGGGGATCCTAGAGTTACCTATGTTCCTAGACATAAATACATCGTCTGGGTTCAAAACAAGTTTGAGGAGCAGAAAATGTTCTTCATGCTCAGACAACTCAGCAGAATGGTTTTTCCTCCAAACTTTGCCACAAATTTCAACTTTGGCCCCAAACCAAGAACTTGGTGTTTCAGTTTCAAAAAGAAAAACAAAAAAGTAGTGAGATGATTACATGCAACTCAAAGGAAGATTTTACAACAAAATGCCCACCTCAGAGTATTAGCACATGAGCAAGTTCTGGCAAGGGAAGCTAGAGAATGACTACACAATAATGTCAGTAAGTTTTAATTGCCTGAATTAACGTGCATATCCCCACAGAAGTGGGACATCAAACTCCTTCACTTCAGCTGCTCTCCAGCTTCTTTCTGAAACATGCATATATGCTAATAACTCAGTCTTAACTGTCAAAGTTTAATAACAGTAAATATTTAACTAGAAAAAAACCATAGTACCAAGTAACTTGGCATTTATCACAAATGAGATTCCTCTCCCCTCCACAGTCCCACCTATATTATAAAGATAAAAGTCATTTTCAACAAAGCAGCAATGGGTTGAATCATTCACGTTATAGACAGGTAACTGAAACAGCTCTCAAAACCTCCTAACCTAGCAGGGGACATCTCTGAAACATCAACAAACAAAGAAGCATTACTGAGAACTGCCTTTGAAAAGACAGAGGCTTTTCAGTCACTGTTAAGGTAGATAATACAAGCACAAAGTTGTTTAGATAAAAGCCCAGGACAATCTAAGTCCAACTCGTGCTGCTTTCTAAAAACAACAACTCATAATCAGTATAAACTACTAGCACAAGCAATATCAAGGTAACTCTCGATTCTGGTCAAAGAATATTTAATGCAAAACCAAGCATTGCTCTCCTGCAACAAGACTGGAGAGAAGGCACCCTGTGTAACCTGCGCACATCTGTACAGTAACCACAAACATATGCAAGACCTACGGGCTCACACCAGAGTGACTTGATCAATTGCCATTACTTGACAGCAAGTTGTACCTCCCAGATAATGGACAGCTGCAATCTGCACTGAAAATTGTGCATGCAATAAAGGCTACTCCATTCACCTGCCCATTTGTCAATGCAAACTAAGCACAGCTGATCTTGACAAACATCTGGATCACACCTACCACTTTCTTCAAACTAAAGACATCTCATTGAAGGAGGGTCTACAGGTTTTGGATATAAAAAGAAGGATCACTAAAGCAGTAAAGAAACATTACTTTACTTGGCCAAAGGCCAGGAGCAGCCCCTGAATACTATTGCTTGTATCTTCTCCAGTTAGCAATAGAACAAAACCAAAAGCAAGAACAAGAGAGAGACAAATTTCTTGTCTGCTACTTGGGAAAACAGATGGCAGAAACAGTAAGTGTCTCATAAGAGACTGATCTAATGCACACAAAGTAGACTTTACTGAGGAAATGTTATAGTAACATAACCCTGTTTCTTTCATCTACCGAATAGCCAAAACACTAGAACAGGGACAAGATAACATATTCTTAATGTGGTGGTAAGCAGAAAGCTGATGAGAAAGAAAGGAGACAAGAACCTCACTCCCCAGTCCCCACAAACTTATCACGTTGTTCTTACAGATACATGACAGAACTATATAACCTTTTGTGTATTACAGCTGCACTTATAGGCAGTGAGCTACAATGTCTCACAATGCATCAGCTGACTCGGTATTTAGGTGATGTTATACACATGCCATGCACCTCTGACAAACAAAAGCCACTCACACCTAGACAGGACACTGATACATCAAGGTAACCTGATGTAGTGAGTGGGTTGAGTTATACATAAAAGAATAATTTAGGACATCACAGAACTTTATTCCTTTTAATCCTCCAACTGACCATGCAACAGCATATTCCTTTTACGAGGTTCTCATATATGTCAACTATGTTTAAAGAATAATTTTCATTTAGTGTAGCTGTTGATTTGTACCAGCCTTTTTCCCATAAAAGTCAAATGCCATCAGCACAGTTAGTAACAAACAACACGAGCTGCGCCAAGCTGCTGATGGGTTTTAAGGCAAATGCTTTCTACTTGAAAACAGAGCAAATATAAGTATTTTGAGAGTGCCAAAACCGACACCAGGAGTCAGATATTCCAGGTTCCATCATGGTTGCCACTCAGAGGCTTTCTTTGGAGAGAGAAAAGCCTCTGCAACGTGTGAAAGCAGTCAGGGCAAGCTCTCGGAGCACAGAGGTACTTACTGACTGCCTGCTGTTCTCATCATCCTCTTCTTCATACCCGTCCTCGTCCCCCTCCAGGCGGGTGAAGTCGTCGTCTCCGTACCCAACCGAGACGAGGCCGCCTTTCTCTCCTAAAGAGGAAGAGAAAAGGAAAACCACGAGGAAAAGGGAGGTGGCAACGAGTGGGGCCTTCCTCTCACAGAGGGGAAGGCGGCGGGCCGGGGCGGACTTCCCCCGCGCGGCCCGCCCCGGCCCGCCGCCTTCCCCGGCCCTCTCCCTGCCCTCACCCGTAGCCGCTCCCCCATCGCTTCCCGCCGTCCCGGCCTCGCTATCCGACTCCGGGTCCGAATCCTCAGCATAAACCGCCAACGAGGAGAGGACGCTCCGCTTCGCCGCCGCCATCTTCCGCCTCCGCCGCGGCGGACTTCCGGCGCGCAGTGATGACGCGCGCAGCGCGGCTGCCATAGCAACACCGCCCGTCTTCTTCCGCCTTAAGCGGGCTCACATTAAACCGGGAAAGCTCCGGCGTCCGCGCACAGCGAGAGGAGAAGACCCCTCAGCGAGGCGGAGCAGGGTTCCTGTGGGGGAGGGAGAGGAGAGATAAAAGGTGCGCGGCCTGTTTATAGTGGGGGGGGGGGGGATGGTCCTTTAAGAGCTGTTTCTGACGTCATTACGCGGCGCCACGACAGCAGCTGCCGAACCCTGACCAACTGTGAGAGGGTGGGGGTCGGGGTCGGGGTCGGGGCGAGGAGGGGACGGGACGGGACGGGACGGGACATGAGGCGGTGGAAGGATACACCCTGCGTGGGGAGGGGGGTGTGGGTGAGAAGGACCCCGTCGTGTCCCGTCCCCCCACCATGTCGGGGTGCGGGCGGGTTTGGGGGGCAGCGGGGTCCCCCCCACCGCTGTGGCCCTCCTCAACCCCCAGCGGTACCCGGCCTGTGCCCCATGGGGAGGCCTCAGCGGGGGTCTGTCTCAGAATAAACGATATTGGGGTTCCCTCCACTGAGGAGGCCTGGATAGCATCCGGGGGGGGGGGGGGCTAAAAAAAGGGGGGAACCTGGCAGGGCAGCCATGGGGGAGGTCGCGCAGGTGGCAATGAGACGGGGCAGGCCTCAGCCAGAGGAGGGTGACAGCATTCAGGTTGAGCGTTGGTTCCTGTCACTGTTCACAGCTTCTCTAAGATGAGCGGCGAGGCTCCCCCGGGCCTAGAAGGCAGGGTCCGGAAAACACTGCGAAAGGTCTTTGGGTTTGAGTCCTTCAAGACTTTCCTGCAGGAAAGCGCGACCATGGCTGTGGCGAGAGGTGAGGCTTGGCATCAGAAAGATGTGAAACATATCTGGTTTTCCATCTTCCTGTGAGGGTGATACTGCAGGAGCTGGTGTCGCACCTGTTTTGAGGAGACGCATCACTTGGACTAGGCAGGACCAGCCAGCTCTCCAAGCCCTCTGAGGCCTCTTCTGCTCTGAGATCATTTCAGCGGCACAGGAGCATGAGCATGTGCTGCACACAAACTCTCTGAGCACAGCTTTGCCCTGCCTGTTTTCCTTTGCATTCATTTTGTAACACCACTATTGCATCAACTAGGAAATAGGAAATGTTAAAGTGCAGTACTGTTGGTGTCTCCTCTGGAGGCATCTGCCAGCATGTTTATGGTCAGATGAGGTAAAAACTGTTCATAAATGTATACATTTTCAGAGTAAACCTGTCCTTGTGTTAGAGGTGATGCCAGTAGAAGACTTGATTTCCTGGCATCGTTCATATCTGTTCTCTGAATCATGTGGCCGTTATCAGAAACATGATTTTGCTGCTGTTAACATATCGACCAGCCTACCGCTGTTGGTTGGACAGGCAGCTCACACAAACAAGCTGCTAGCTGTCAGGTCCCCTGGCAGGTCTTGCAGTGCGAATCAGAACAGTGTCAAACTCGGCATTCAGGATATAATTACAGTTTTCATCTATCTCCAGCAGCTATGCAGACGTGCTGTTGACAACAGACCAGCCAAAACTGGTGTTCTGCCAGCAGGGTGTCTCTGCCTATTAACATTGCATGCACTGGCATCAACCTGACTTGCAGTGGATACTGTTTAGCGCAGTGACAGTTACTAACTGCACAATATTATCTATGTGGGTGAGATTTCCAACCCTTATTTCTTATGAGGTACCTTTGTGGGACAAGCTTTAAGAGGATGTGGTAAAGATCTGTCATGGGCCTGGTAATTTGGTAACTGGAGGTCTGAAGATGAGTGAAGGCAGCTCGTCTGGAAGAGAATTAGCATGAATAACTTGTTTAACTTCTCTTTATCTTGGTTTCTGTGTATCTTCTGGTACTTTTGTAAGGCTGTTTCTAAATGTTTACAAAGCAATCAGAGATTCTTTGAAGGAAACCATTGCAGGCATGCAAAGTATTGCTATGCTTTTAGAACCTAAAATGAAGTGTCTTTTGTTGGTATGCCACATGGTACATGCACACATACGCTGTTTCTCACAGTTTACAAGCCATTGTGCTCACCCCTCCAGACAGGGCCCTGGGAACTCACCACCACTCAGTAGCCTTGAGCTTTCTTCTGTTGTCTTTGCAGGCGAGAAGGATGTCTTTGTATGCATGCCCACAGGGGCAGGGAAATCCTTGTGCTACCAGCTTCCTGCAGTTCTGGCAGTGGGCATCACCATTGTCATTTCACCTCTGATTGCACTGATTCAGGTAACTGTCTCCTGTTAGCTGTGGAAAAGCATTCAGTGAAGGGGGTTGCGAGATGCTGCAGGCACAGCTGCCTGTTGTCTTTCTGTCCCTGAGTCTGCTGTTGGCCTCCCTCTGGATTGTCATCTTGATGTTTCAGTGTGTTTTCCTTACCCTGGTGATAGGTGAAGAGACTGCAACTTAGCTGCAGAGCAGAGTAACTCTGGTGTGATACTACGCAGCTCTCTAAAAGGAGGTTTTTCTTCTTTAATAATAACCTAGTGGTTTTTATAACTGAGCCTTTCTCCAGTTTCTCCAGTTGTGTTTCACCTCTAGTGTGCTATACAGAAGCAGCAGAGTACCTTAAATGGACCAAACTGTATCTTTCCCCAGAAGAAAACTGCCATTTTACCTATAAAGTAATAACTCTGGGAATGATGAAGTTGTCTTTGAGGGCATAATTTGTTCTGCATCAAAATGTCTTTTTGTTGTGGTCAGTCTTTCTGTCATGGGAAGAAGCTGGTTTAGCAGAGCTGCTCCTTGAGCACTTTCATCTGAGACACCTTTTTTTTCCTGTATTTTGCCTCTTCTACTGTTTCATTACCAGTTCAGAGAAACACCTCCCTGTAAGAGCAGCTGTAGCATTGCTTAGACTTCTGTAGAGCATCTGATTAACACTGTATGATATCTGGTGTTGTAGGCTGCTGTTTTGGGTTTTGTGGTGTTTGTTGGGTTTTTTTAACTACTTTACAGTCTTAATGTAATACATTTTAAGAATTGAGAGCAGGGTGGGTGATACATCTCAAAAAGGTGTTATAAATAGTGAATTTGTTCCAAGTGAGAGGATTTCTAATTAAGCTCCAGCACAGGCAATATTTTGTCAGTGAAATGGAGGTTAAAAAAGTTATCACTGTAAGATTTGCAGGTGAAGCAGAATGTGTCACAGTGAGAAATAGGTTGAAATGGGCTCATTGAGTCTTAGGGAACAGAGCTGGAATGCACCTTCAGATGTCTTCTCATCAAGCCCTGAGATGGGGTGGCTATGCCTGAAATGATCATGATGTATTTCACTGTAGCCAGACTTCAAGAGCTTAGTCTGTGTAGTTTATTATAGGGAAGGCTGAGAGTTGACTTTGTGAACAGAACAGTGGATATTAAATCAATCACTGCAAACAGTTATTGAGTAAAATAATGAGATATCCATTTGTCAGGACTATTCATATCTTCTGAAATGTTATGTGCTAGTCAAATGCAAGTGAACAGCTCAGTGTAGGGGTAGGGTGGTGAATTTATATGCCCAGTGTTCATCTGGATGTATCTGGATGTGATGCCATGTTTTCTTCTTGGTTTTCATGGCATGATTCTCATCCAGACTTGGTTCTGTTGCAGTGGTGATTTGCATGATCCTTGTATTTGGTCCTATCTCAGCTGTGCTCCTTTAGCTATTTTGGAATGAAATGCACTCTGTTATTGTAGGGCGGTGGTATTCATTTTCCATCTGTGACTTCCTGATAGTGTAAATCCTGAGACGTGTTGGTGGCTTGTTTCAGGTCACTGTGGCTATGATGAGTTATTTTGCACAGATCCCTGCTGGTGTTCCCTAGCAGCAAAAACACTGTCTTAAAGTGAATGGATGCACAAAAATGCAGTTGGATGTAAGAGCTGGACAGATACGCTTACAGCTGAAGATAAAGGCATCTAGAGTTGAAGTTCTGAATACCCACTGTAGGTGTATGTTGTCCTGAGACTGGATCCTGGAGGTGGAAGTTGGGGCCTTACCTGGATCTTCCTAGTAGTCTTTCTTGGTGATAGTGACTTTCTTTATTTCCATTTGCTTTTCATTTAATTTTAATTTTGTATTTACTCTAGGATCAAGTGGATCACTTGCTGGCTCTGAAGATCAAAGCCTGCTCTCTGAACTCCAAGCTTTCTGCCCAGGAAAAGAAGACCATCCTGGCTGACTTAGCAAGTGAGAAGCCCCAAGTAAAGCTCCTGTACATCACCCCAGAGATGGCAGCTGCCTCTTCCTTCCAACCTACCCTGAACTCTCTGG
Organism: Buteo buteo; assembly: GCF_964188355.1. Taxonomy (NCBI): domain Eukaryota; kingdom Metazoa; phylum Chordata; class Aves; order Accipitriformes; family Accipitridae; genus Buteo; species Buteo buteo. The sequence continues at coordinate 8,477,838 of NC_134183.1, read as the reverse complement.
TGTCCCGAAACCTCTTGTCCTACCTGATAATTGATGAAGCGCACTGCGTCTCTCAGTGGGGACATGATTTCCGTCCTGACTACCTACGACTGGGCACCTTGCGCACTCGCATACCCAATACACCATGCGTTGCCTTGACTGCCACTGCCACCAAAGAGGTCCAGGAGGACATTGTGGCAGCACTTAAGCTAAAGCAGCCGATTTCCACATTTAAGACTCCTTGCTTCAGATCTAACTTGTTCTATGATGTGCAGTTCAAAGAGCTCTTAACTGATCCATATGCCAACTTGAAGGATTTCTGTCTGAAGGCGCTTGAAGTGAAGAACACCACTGGGGTAGGTTTTATATTTGGGGAAGAAGGCTAAACTGAACAAAATCTACCTTAATGGTCACTGACCTTCCAGTGGTTGGTATGGCCGTGACAGGTCTGTGGCAGGGAAGGAGGAGGTCCCTGGAAGGAAAGTGCTGGGGTATATTTTTAGTTCCTCTAAAATAGGTAGAATGTGAAGGCTACGTTCTTTTCAGAGGTGTTCTCAGAAACGGGTTCGTCTGAAAGAAAATGCATTAGGAATGAGCAACTAACATTTCTGTCTTGGTTTGTCATGTCCCAGGCAATCATTGTATGTTTGATTGTGTTCTGCTCTTCTAGTGTGGCGAGGGTGAACAGAAGCATTTGGAGTGTTATATTGAATCTCCTGCTCTAACACTAGTTCCCAAAATAACTCTTAAGCAACTCAGTTATAACCTCTGCACCTGAGTTTATCTGTAAGGTGGAGGGAGACTGCTTCTTGCCTTGTGCCTACTGAGGACCATATTTGGTCAATGTTAGGCCTTGTAGGACTTGTAAGGAAACTTTCTTTATATCTCATTTACTTTTGTGCTGCAACAGTATCTTTCAGTTGCTAGGAAATCAGCTTGGAGAAGAGATTAGCTTTAGGCAGCTTTGTTGATTTGCTTCAGACAGTGTCACAGGCTTTCACTCCTGTCTGCCCAGGTGTACTCCGGTTGTGGCATTGTGTACTGCAGGATGAGGGATGTGTGTGACCAGCTGGCTATTGAATTGAGCTACCGAGGAGTGAAAGCCAAGGCGTATCATGCAGGTATTGGAAGCTGCATCTGCATCTCTCAGTAGCTGGTAGAACTGAACTGTACCACCTTTAAGGCCTGGGTTGGGGCTACCTAGAAAACAGCTTTCTAGGCATGGTCTGCAATGTGTCTGATGCTCACGCGTCAGGTCTGTGAGGTAAGTGTGGGGCCTTCAACAGAATGGCATTCCCTTCACTTCAGAACTGTTGGTTTTGTTGGATCTTGCATGGCCTAAATATAACTGCTTTTATCGCAGGAGGGATCTGAATTTTTTCTCTTTGGAATAGAAACAGCCTCTGCTGACTTCTGCTTGATCACAGGCCAATATAAACATGGGCAGAGAGGAGTGTGTACATCAGTCCATCAGTCTGTTTTAGTGAGGGGGTTGGCTTGCAATGGGGGAATGGAAGAGGAAGAAAATCTTCGTTTCTTTTCTTCTTTTTCTTTTTTTTTTGTTATTGGGTTTTTTGTTGTTGTTGCTTCCTTCCCTCTTTTTCTCTTCCTAGGACTCAAGGCAGCTGACAGGACTTCAATCCAGAATGAATGGATGGAGGAGAAGATCCCAGTTATTGTTGCAACCATCAGTTTTGGAATGGGAGTAGACAAAGCAAACGTCAGGTGTGTAAGGCTGTGTTGTGCACCACCAGAGCCTGAAACCTGAGCAGTGGAAAGAGAAAGCCTCAGTCTCTCTGTTACCTGATACACCTGACTAAAATGCCTGATGAATCCTTGCTAAACCCCACAAAACCAGAGCTGGAGTTTTTTTATCTTAGAAGCAGCAAAAACAAATCTGGAAGGGTTTTGTAAAGAAATTAAAAACAAGGCACCAGAGCTCCTCTTTGCCAGTCATCATCAAAGCCAAGAAAATGGGAGGAATGCTTGGTTTTTGCCACACCCTTCAGGATTTCAAAAAGAGCCATCTCAATGCAATCACAGCTGTCCCTTTCACTTCTCTTAGTGCAATAGCTGCTGTTAAAAAGCAGTGGGAAGGAAAGCTGCAACTCAAATAATTCATACACCCTCTACTGAAATAGCCAGAGCCAGCTTTTTTTAGAGATGTCCTTTTGCAATGCAATGGGGAAAAAATAGCAGTTCACAAATGGCAATAACCATATAAAAAAAATACAGCTCTAGTCCAAGGACAGAAACTTTGCACATGTTTGCAATTGCTGTTCCTCTGAGACTTCTAAAACTGTCACCGTAATTGCTCTGTGGTGTTAGAATTCCTGCACCGCAGTATAGCTGTGCTGAGTTAGTATTGTGAGCTGTGATCACTTAGTAGAGGGATAACTCAGGTGCAGCTCACACAACACCCCACACAGACCTGATCTTTACTCTAAAATCCACATAAAGTAATTGCTCTGAACGCTGTGGGAGAGGAGCAGGACATCATTGAGGCAATCACATCAGTTCACAACTGTGCCATTCTTCTGTCTGTGTCACTGTGCTGCCAGATAACAGGATCCCATAGCAGTGACAGAGTATTTTACTGCTTGATGCATGTTACCCAACAGAGAAATGAGAAGTCTCCTAGGAGAGCAGCATAAATTAATGACCTGCTGAAACCACTTTGCCCTGTTCAGTACAGTAGTCATTAAAAAAAGGCAAAGAGTAACTGAAATGCATAGGGCTGATTGAGTGTGAAATATAGCTGGAATATGCTTGTAATATAGTTAGTTTCCAAGGAACGGAGTTAAAATGGCTCTTTACAGGATGTTTTTTAATAGTTTAAAGGACTTTATAGCCAAGCCCAGGCAACAAGGCACTGCTGCTTAGCCTTCACTCTATCTCAGCAGAGTTCTGAGTATTCATGCATATGTTATCAAGTAAGATCAGGTCTGACTAGTTCTGGAGGTGACTCTTCTGTACAAAAGGGAGAACAAAGTTGTCTCTCCTTCTGATGGGATCTGCTCCTTTCTGTTCACTGCTACTTCAGTTTTGTTTGAGATTATTTATCAATTCCTTCAGTAAACTTCCTGATGGGGATTGAATGTGTAGGGGTCTGATGCTTCCTGCCTGGCCTGTTCCTGGAGTATTTGTGTTTGAAGAAACATGTTTGCTTGCTTTTGTCATTTAATCTTTTGCCACACCCATATGCATCATACCTGCCTCTGGGACATGCTGGTTTTGAGGCAGACTGGTATTTAAAACATTGGCAGCATTACTGTACTGTAAAATCCTCTCAACACAGATATAAGCTGAATTGCTGAATAGTCAAGTACAAGCAGGTTTAAAGCAGTCTTGCACTGGTGTGTTGAAAACCTTCCTTCAGAGATTACATAAAGTTTAGTAATGATTCTAGAGTCATATTTGCTGGCTAGGAAGGATGCCTTCATCTACAAGTGAGCTTGGTGAGACAGAATTACCCATGCAGACTTTGTTGGCAAAGAAGTGTCTTTTTAAAATTGAATATTTCAAAATGTGTTCTGTAATGTTCAAATTGTGTTCCACAAAACAAGTAGGACTTCTTTATTTATGCTGTATTTTATGGTAAAATCTCCCAGACTCTGTAAATCAATGTTCTTATTCTCAGTCTTCATAGCTGTACAATTGTATGCACGTTTGGGATATTCATGTGCTCATTCTTTTCTGTCCATTTGGACTGGCATCCTGCTCACATGTTGTTCAGGTGCATTTGTTTTCTTAGAGCTCTGCTGCTTTCCTTGTGTCTCGTGTTAAGAGGGCTTAAATTTCTGTGTGCAGGATCCCTTGCTCTGCTAAATCCTCTGTCTTTTATGCTTTTGCTGCCCTATTTTTTACTGTTGTTGTCCACAAACAACACAATTATGTATGCAGTGATCTGAAAAACCTGCAGCCTTATGTTTCCTGTTGTCTTATCACATGCAGATTTGTTGCCCATTGGAATATTGCTAAGTCAATGGCTGGATATTACCAGGAGTCTGGCAGAGCTGGAAGAGATGGGAAGCCATCCTGCTGCCGCCTCTATTACTCAAGGAATGACCGGGATCAAGTCAGCTTCCTGATTAAGAAGGAGCTCTCTAACATCCAAGTAAGATCTGCAGAATAGCATCCACCTGCCTAGATGTGCTGCCTTTGCTCTAATGTGGTTTGCCCGCAGTGATCTCTGAATAGGCAAAGATGAAATGAGTTTTTCTGGGTCTAGAGCTATCTGTAGCCCTGTTTCAAGGGATAGCAGAAGGGAGAGAAGCAGGAAGGGAAGAGTTGCCAGACCCAGCTCCAGCTCTATTAGAGGCATGGGTGAGCAGAGGTGTGGAGCAGAGACAGGGTGGTGTTGGTGCCTGTTTGCCATATTGATCAGAAGGGTTGGATTTGGTCATCACTATAGTTTCTTTATCTGTTTATATTTAAATTGAAGTCTATAGTTATTGTCTCTACTTTCAGGAAAAAAAAGGCACCTTAAAAGAATCTGACAAAGCTGTGATGACAGCTTTTGATGCCATTGTGAACTTCTGCGAGGAGCTGGGGTGAGTGCACTTCTTTCAAACACTGTTTAATATTGGGGAAACCATGCACTGTTCCTTCCGAGGCACTGTTATGTCTGAGATCTTGCATGTCCAGGAAAAAGAAAATACTGAATGAATTGCCTGATATTTTGCTGTCTGGACTGAGGACAGTGTTCCTGAGACATCTCTTACTCCCACCTCTGAGTTAACAGAAATGTTGGTCTTGGAGCCTGATCAAGTGATGTGGTGATGTTAAACTATAGCTCCTCTGGCTATGAATTTTACTATGTTCTATCTTTGATGATAGGTTGACTTAGTTGTATTTGCTTTTGTTATGACTCTTTCCTCCTTCACTACATTGTCTGTCTTCTAAGGAGGCAAACGGACAGCCTAATCAGCATGGGATAGAAGCATTCAGATTTAACATTTCTCTAAATCTCAGGGGCTCCACTCTGCAAAGTACTAGGTATCTGTGATTCTCATTGACCTTAGAAGGAGCTGATGGTGCTTAGAATGTTTCAGAAACAGGCCCAAATTATGGATGTGCCCAATCTAAATGCAGACTAGCAACCGCAACATGCATTGTTCAGGTTTAGTTCATGACTTGTAAGCTGTAATTGTACTAATTGCTATTCTATCCTGGATAAGACATCAAGCTATAATTTTGCCAGTAAGAGAGCAGTATGTGTTCACTAACTGCAAATGGTCAATATATGTCTTGTTTTCAAGTGTGAATTTTGTTTCATTTTTCACACCTGTGTCTAGGGCAATTTTTCCAGTGTGAATGCAACATATGCTTCTTTTCTGATGCCTCAGCATATTCTCTCCTTGTGGTCATGTTTGATAAAAAAAATCCTGTTTTTATAGGGTTACTCTGGGAAAGTCTTGCTTGTATTGAAGTATGGCACAACATTGAGTCCTGGGGCACGTGGAGGAGCACTTCTTTGCCCAAAGTCAAGGTGATTCTGGGAAGTAGCTACTAGGAAGCTTCTTGCTATAAGAGTTTGATTCGCTTACTTGGCTAAGCAGCTCAGCTCCTTCTGGTGTGTGTTACCAGCTCACAGCAGGAGTGACCAGATGGCTGTTTGTGTCTGGGTTTTGTATAATCTGAGTGGTAGCTGTATCTATCTGGTCACATGCTAACCTCAGGAAACCCTATCTTAGTATCTATTACTCCTTGATTCCTAAGCTGGTTATCAGTAGAGTTAGTTGTGACAGTCATTTCTTGGAATGGACACTAGTGCCATGAAAACTAGACTGGGATCACCGAACTAACCTTGCACAAGCCAGAAGTAGTCACAGGACATTCCAGGGTGGTGTCCCTGTAAGGGTATAAGTTCGGCTCCATGTAACCATCTTACGGCATCTCCCACTTCATGCACGCTGTAAAGAGCCTGACTGCTATCTGAAGTGAGAACCTTCTCTAGAGTTGCACTGCAGCAGTGATGCAATAACCAAGCAAGGACAGACAGAGAACATTCGCCTTTGCTCAGATGAATAGTAATGGAAATAGGATTTCACTGGGTACATAAAAGAGAGATTTCTGTAAGGGAATATCACTGACCTAATTAGAAATAATGTCTCCTGTACTTTTTCTTTCCTCCCCCAGCTTGGTATGTTCTTCCTAATGTATAGCATGCCATATGCATCCCAGAGTCATATATTGCAGCACCACTGACTGGCTTCCCTGCTCATAACAGTACAGGAGACTAAGATGCTACATAAAGGAACACCAAGTTGCATTTCTTTTTTACATTTTGAATTATTACAGTTCTATTCACTATTCAAACAGTGAAAGCAAGCCTGAAACTCTGACCTTGCAAGGTTCTAAATAAGAACAAATAAAGACAGACTTGTATATTGGCAAAGCATGTTTTTGCATAGTATATTTAGGCTATTGTTCGAGTATGACAGGAGAACAATGGTATAAGCTGCTTTTAGAGAGTGGATTTAGACAAAGATTTTGCTGGTCAGAGTTTCCTCTTGCTCATTTGCAAGATGGAAAAAACCCCCATGTAACTGCAGCAGTGGAAGACACCTTTATCAGTTTTAGGTGGTGGTTGACCATTTGCTACCCTTAACCAGAGGTTTGAAAAGATGAAAATCAGGCAGAGATGAGCTGACTTTGGTATTTGGCGAGTCATGCAGTTCCTGAATACAGATAACCTTACGTATTGAGTTTGCTGTGGACTTGCAGAACAACTTGTTGGCATTGGTGCATTGCTCTTGATGCAGGGAATTTGCATGGGGAGAAATAACTGCCCAGGGAGAGAAGATGAGAAAGCTTTCTATGAACACCACAATCAGGTTGTAGCTGGGCTGATTCTTGCTTAGCTGCAGGGCTCGAAGTACTGTGTCTCAGCTTCACTGTTTATGCACCACTCTGTTTGTGCCTTGGAGATGAACAGCACCCAAAGATGGCAGCAAATAAGAGGAGAGCAACAAAAACAAGACAGAAGGTGCCGATCACCACTAGCCCTCCGAGAGACCAGTCACTTGTTACAATCAATCTCTTTAGGTCTTCCAGAACTGAGGATGCCTCTTGCACTGATGACATGCTGGCTTCCACCCTGCTGGAGGTAGACAAGAACAATATCAGATGTTGGTGTATCCTCTTGATGCTCTGAGCCATAGTCCCAAAACCAGTGTAGGCATGCATGTTGTCTGTGCCTGCAGGCATCCCTCTTCCAAAAGAGGGAGTCACCCTTCACAGAAATGGGAGTATAAACCAGAAGAAAGATAGCTTGAGGCCAGTTTCACAATCAGATTTACAGAGATGTAAAGAGGAAAGCTTCTGGCTTTAGAAGATTTTGGCAGTTGAAATCTATTTTAATCCTAGTTTATCAATATTTTGAATAATATAATACAGTGTCTCTCCCAGCATGTTCAGTATGAACCTTCATCTCTGTCAACCGTACAGCCTATACATGAAAGACAAGTATTCAGTGGGAGAACTTGCTTAATACCATTGGAAAGATCTCTAAAAGGGAGTTGTGGACTTAAACTCTGAGAACACACTGGAGATTAAATGAACACTTACTTGAAAACAAACAGACAGAAAACCCCACCAACAACAAGCAAAGATCTTCACGTACAACTTGTTGCTCTCGTAGGGCTTGTAATAGTCCAGCTATTTAAAAAAGGTCTCCTCTTAACAGAGTTTGCTTTAGTAATGTTTTCTGTTGCTCTGAAGTAGAAGCATAAGATTTCCTCCCATAGAGTACTTAGGTTCAGCAATAATTTAACTGGGATCTTAGTGGGTTCTACACACTTGCTCTTCCACTGATAATTTGCATAATGATTTGGCTATCAGCTTTTCAAAGAAAAATCCAGCATCTCTTTGCTAGCATCTTGTGGTTTTACTAAAGCTTCTTTGTTTCTCAAGGGAAAGGATGGGTTGTTTCTCACACTCTCTCAAATATGACTGTGCAGACGTTATACAGGAAGAGATCTTTGTTATTTTTGAAAATTTGTTTGACTTGCTGCCCCTTATGTCTGTATCCTTAATATTGTAAGGAAGAGGATTAGTCATGTAAAGCAGGTTTCATCCTCAGCAAGTCACATTGGACTAGGAGCACAAGCTCACACTTCAGTTTGCTGAAGTTTTTTTTCTTAGCAGCCAAATATATTCAGTTCATGCTTTGTTTTCTGGAATAATGGCAGATCACCATGCCCAGTCTCTAACCAACAGGTATACAAGACATGAAAGCTGTTCTGGATAGCTTCCTTTGCCTTTAAAAAAGGAGGCAGCCTAGATACTAGTTCTGTAGACCCAAAGGCAGAAACCCTAAAAGGTTCCTGTCTCTTTTGCTAACCGCAGTCAACCTCCTGAAATAGGAGAGCTGTGTGCAATTTTATAAATACCTGAAGCTGTTGTGTTTGTAGTCGATGTTTCTTCTGGTGCCTTCTCTGCACACTCTCCAAGAGAGCTTAGCCTGTGGTGAGGGACCTCCTTACTGCACCTGGAGCCTTGTAGAGCTAGTATGGAAGTTGCCTGTTTGTAGGGCAGTAAATGATTAACAGCTGACTTTCCTGCAAAGGTGTGGCTAATCTAATCAAAGGCTTTGAGCCTAGTGAAAAAGACCTAGTTCAGCTGTCACTCAGACATTTCTTCTTCTCTGTGGCTTTGTCTACTCATGTACCTGTTCCAGTGCTTGTAAAGGCCCATTATGTCCTCTAACTGGGGAAGGCTGCACGTTGTGGCAGAGAGAAGAGACTTTTCTTTTCTGGATCCTGACTGGATCTGTATTGTAAGCTCCGTTAGGAGGCTGCTATTTCTAAAATGAGACTGTGAATAAGACTGCCCTCCTGTCCAAACTTCATTGTGACAGTTTAGGTGGATAAACTCATTACAGAGCCTTGCACTACTGTTAGCTGCAATAAAACTGACTCCCTGTTACTTTCCTAACTGAAGAAGACCAGAGGGATGGTGCTGGAGAGAGGTGGGTGAGGAGAAGGAAGAGTGTGTGGTGTGTGAGACTGTGTATGTATAAAAGGAAACTTGTTTTCCACAAGCCAAGCAAATCATTTTGAAACCAGAGGGATGATGTTACAGAATAGAAGCTATTCCATTAAGTCGTATGTAAAACTTGAACCACTTCTGCTGGAGAGGCTGTCCTCACTGTCTCTTTTATGTTCCTCAGGGAAGGAAACTATTTCAACACTTTTATCATCAGGACTGAAGTAACTATTCCCTGGCTGTTCCTTCTAGGCTCACTCAGGCTTTCACAACATGTACAGAAGTTGCTGTGTTTGAAGCAGTCTTGCCTTTGTGCTCTTCTGCATCTCCCTCCGCTTTTTGAAACACAGAGGATCCATCCTCACTAGTGCTTACCGTGTTCCAGATCCCTTTATGTGGGTAATGATTGAAGCCAAAACCACAAAAGCTTGTGTGAGTGGTGAGTGGGGACCTAGAGACTGACATGTTTCTAGTCAACAGAAACTGAAGAGCTGCAATAAGCCGGGGATTTGCTGGGCATCTTTCAGGCCAACCTGATCTGTTGCATGCAAGAAGGCAGCAGACCCCACCCAGCCCAGGCAAGCAATTGGCATATCTAAATACCAAGTATAGGAATAGTCCAGCTGAGTACAATGGAACAAAGCAGAACATTAGGCCTGCGAGGTCCAGGCAAGTATGTAGAAATCAGTCTAGGGACCCCTTCTCTATGTGATGGCTGCTCCTCTGGTCCAGAAAGCCACCTGAATTCTTTAGAGAATTGTTTAATTTTCTCTCCTTCCCTTTTTTTAACAGTGCTGTGTCCATTCTCTGTTTCTAATTCAGGAACTTACAGTAGCAGAGATAAAACAGGAGCCATTTCTCTTGTCCCCCTGCCTGGTATGTGTCAGTGGTTTAACTTGTAACACCACTGGGAAACATGTATTTGTAGCTTTTCCTGTTGAGATAAGGCCTGCCAGCTTGATCCTAGTGACAGCAACCTGTCAGTTGTTGGTATGTTTCCAGCCTGCTGAGCTTCCTCCTGACTGTTAGCACAGACTGGTTCCATGCTGGTGAAACATTTCTCAATGGGATTCTGTTAATTCCTGTAGTTGGCTGGCACTGTCTAGCACAAGCTGGGAAAGAAAGTAAGCTCTGTTCTTTCACAGGTCTTGTGACTTAGATACAGAAATGTCTGTTGAGCCCGGCTCCTTCAAAAGAGGTTCTGAGACTTCCTATGTCACCTTGATTGCCACTTGTTTGTAAGTGAAATGAGCAAAGATATATCTGACAGAGAGGTTAGTGTGATGCATCTCTGAATGTTGATTAGAGTAAATTGACGCTACGCTTGAGCTTATCCTACCATAACATATTGATTGGGAGTGAAAGCCTTGGGACAGTGTAATAAAGGCCAGCACTTTGTTAGTCTTAGTGTAACTGTGCATGCAGTAGCTCATACTAGTGCAGTCTTCTGTTAGCAGTTGTCAAGTTGGGGCTCAAATATTTACTTTCTAAGGAACACCCTAATCTTCTGCTGGAAAGTTTTCCTTTTATGAATTTAAAAGTAACATTGGTAGTTTGAGGAATTTATTTTTCTTCATTTTTAGACTATTCTCTGTGTCACTGGCTACAGATATATTCCAATGTACAGCAGTACAAAAATGCAAAGTACCTAAATCTAGTTTCTTTGCAAAAATTAAAGTGCATTAAATACATCAGAAGCTACTGATGTAATGTGCTTTTTACTAATTTGGGTGCAGGCATCAGAGAAAAGAGGTTTCTTTACAAAGTTTTCATTTTTTTGTCCCTTCTGAAGTGTGAATAATATTTAAAAGCCCACTGTTAATAAGCTTGATGATTCTATTCTCTGTAGTTAAATGTTGTCTGTGGTATATACATGTGTAAGCCCTTCAACTCCTCTACACTTAGCAGTTGGAATACAAGGGTAGAAGATGACTTATCTATATGCATGTAACTTTTTATACCTTCTCATAAAGGTGGCTGGTTTCACATTTGGGGCTGAAGGACCAGTGGTTTACAGAGCTAGCTGCAGTATGATGGTCTTCTGTTTGGCTGTCCCAGTTATGAAAGTCATGGCCTCTGCCATAGCCTTGTACTTACATAAATCCCTTTCTGAAGTTCACCGAAGTGTAAACCAAACATACACAGTGGCTGCAGCATGGAAAAGGGATTTATTTGCACTTGTTAACTTCAGCCATACAACCCATTCTTCGCTCTGCTTTGTCACAATGCCCGCTGTCAGATGCTGCATGTATACCCAGAAGTGACAATTACCATACTGCATGTCACTCCTGAAATGCCTTTGTGTATGCTCATAAACATACCTTAGGCATAACATTTATATCCACTAAAATAAACTGCACACAGTGCAGGGAGTCAGGCACACAGGTCCCTCAAGTAAGGATAGGGATTTGTTCATCTCCTGTAACTCTAATGCTCTGTAAGAACCATTCACCTGCCATAAGCAGAAGAGCAGAACCATGGTGGGGGGTGGGGAGGGAGCACGTTCAGCAGCAGAATGATCAAATTAAGCCACAGCATTGGTGAGTTTTTCCCTTTTGCTTTCATCTTTCTGCTTACAAAGGGTATTGCACGTGATCTGATTTTTCTCTTTGGCAATTTCACATCATTGCAACACCAATGAAATAAAGCAGGGAGCATTTGTTACCAGCTGTACTCAGAGCCTCAGCTGGCACATCTGGATCAGAAGGTCCACAATTTGTTGTTTTCAGCAGACATCTCAGCTAAACGTGTCTGTTGCAGGTGGCTTTAGAGAGAGCAGGTTTGGGCTCGATCCAAGATATATTGAGCATATGGGCCTCCCAGTGATGTCAGTGGGTTTTGCTAGCACCCAGCATCATCCTTGTGGATTAGCCACTTGTGAAGAGAGTAGGCACTGCCTAGCATGTGGCAGTATACGTGTTCTCTGCTTTGGTCTGTGGCTCCATGCTTACAAAGGGAATCCTTGGCTGGCCCAGCTGCAGGGCTGTCATTGGGAAAGCGTGTCTGTTTTCTCAGCAGCATGTATCCGTGCACACCACCCCCACACACACCCCAGAAGAGGGAGACAGTGATGGTAAAGTAGCTTTACCTTTCTGGTCACACCACAGAGCCCAGTAGTGGTTGTCACAGAAAGAAGGAATTCCATGCTGTGATTTCTGGTCCTCTGAGTCATATTAATTAATATTGTTATTGCCATTTTCAGTGAGCTAGTTTAGAAAGTCACTCCCATAGGACTGAATCATGATGTCCATGCATGTCCTCGGTAGTAGGTTGTGTCACCTCTTGTTGCATTTCATGAATGGGCAATTGGGCGGACTTGGATCTTCCTACGTCTGTGGTCAGTACGTCCGTCGCAGCTACAGCAGCTATAGCAGCAGCAACTGCAGGCAATGATCATGAGCAGCAGAACAGTAACTGGAAAGAGAAGCAAAGGATATTGCTTCATGATGTAGGAGCAATCACTGCAGAGTAACCCTATGTCTCTTCCAAGTTGTTTGGTGAGCAGCAGCATGAACAAAGCCTGGTTTCTTACTGATTTTTTTTTTTTTTTTGCTCTACATCCCCACCTCCCTCCTCCTAAGTTCCTGCTCCCTTCTATTAGTTATCCATTTAATCTGAACAATTATTACCAGGTATTTCATGACTTTAAGAGCTATGTACCAAACCATGTGGGGGTATATCTTTACCTGCCTAATGGGCTGCTGTTTCAGAGACGACATGCAGTAACTAAGTAGAGCTGTGTGCCTGGAAAGGATGGAGATCCAAGTCTCCCATAGTTGTGTCAGAAGCAATTTGAGAGGATTTGGTTAGTCAAATTGGCAGTTGCATTTCTGAAGAGTGCGTGTAGTGTACCCTTTAATGAGGACAGATGCTCGTGACTGGGTCAGTTTTACTCTTTCTTCTGTATTTAGCTTGAAAAAATAGATAATTCAAATGGAGGGGTTTGTTTCACAAAGCAGTGGGCTAACTTGCTATTATTCTACACTAGACATAATGGTTGGTGTTGGGAGAGATATGTTAGTTTATCCGGCATAGAAAAAGATGACATGTTTTATCCTGCAAGACACGTAAGAGTGTGTGAACATGCACGTGTGTGTGTGCATGTGTTCCTTAAAAGTCTGGAGCTGGGCTGCCAGGTTACAGGACCTGTGGGGAACCAGCTGTAGGTATGAAAAAAATAAAGCAGCAGGTGCGTCTCTCTGAATTCCAGCCTAGGGAGGAGTGTCAAGGCTGGATACACACCCTTCCTTTTGGCTGGGAGCAAAGTGTACCTCTTTGAGGGGGAGGGCCTCCCTGCCTTCCTGCTTGTTTTCCCATTGTCTAAACAAACTTCACCCCCTATGATCAAGTAGCGCTTTGTTATTCCTTTCATGCCATCCCCACACAGTGCAGCAGGAGGGATCTTGCCATTACCAGAGGAGAATAAATAGGCTCATCTGAAGCATGCTGGCTTCCACTGAACTAAGCACAGGAATGACACTCAGAGTCTCAGACTTAAGGTGCCTTCTGTGGCAGTGAGATGCTCTAATACCATTTGTTGTAAACTATCTCCTATGCATCAAAACATTGCAGCAGCTCTGGGATGGTTAAAATACTGCTGTTTAAACTAATGCTTAAATATGAGAGCTTTGGGCAAAGCTATACTGTTGCCCACTGTGCTTTGCATGCGTGTAGAGATACACACCGAGTATTAAAAAATTACCTAGAAATTAAACTGGGCCTCAGAGCACAGCCTGGAAAACAACTGCCAACAACACCAACCCACCAACAAAGATTGTGGAGGAAGCTGCCCCTGTAGAAAAGACGACACATTCTGACACCCCTTTGCCTCCACTGATAAACTCACCAATAAACAGAAGAACCACACAAAAGGACACAATCTCCACCGGGTCAGCCTTGGGCAGTTTCTGGAGCTTAAGGAGAAACTTCTCACCAATGGTTTGCATTTCCTTTAGAAAGCCTTCAGAAGACATTCTGGCTCAACCTCTCCAGGCTTTATGCTGTAGAAGAACCAAATAGAGAATAAACCTTTTCACTGACTAATGCTAGAAGCTGCCAGCCTTCTTATAGAGCTGGTGATCACAAGGAAAACAAGTTTATCTGGTCTCAGTCCTTGTTCCCAGTAGCTAAGGTGGAGGACTATTAATTGTCTACGTGTTCTGGCACTGTTTTAATTTCAAAATCTGGCTTTGAGGGTGCTTTTGTCAGCTGCACTCTTGAGCAAAGGCAAAACAGTGTTTCTTCTAAAAGGACACTTATTTCAGCAGGCATAGAGTTAGAACTGGACAGTGCCTGCCCTTGGCTTTCACTCAGTGAAAGTCTTTTTTTTTTTTTTTTTTTTTTTTTTCCCCAGCTGTGCTAACTTGTCCTTCCAGAAAGAAATGCAATTCTAACTTGACTTGGATTCCAAATGCTGAACTCCAGTGGTACATAGTTTTCAGTTGTTTTTTACTCAGTAATGCAAAGTAGACTCCCTTGAAGACTTCTTGCACTTTCAGCTACAGAAAGCCCCTTCAAAAACTAAGGCACTTACTTCAACACCTCACTACAATATCATTCATAATGGCTTTTTTCAACTGTTTTTACTGAATAGTGATATTAAGAGCTAAAGTCTGTGTTCACTGGGGACAGCTGGATGCTTTTCAAGTTCTTACAGATGAATGCAAGTTTTATATGGTAAGCTAAATGTAGCTTTTTTTCTTTTAAGCCACAGTCTGTTCTAATGGAGCAGTATATGAACTGAACAGTGGATGTCCACCCATCATTGCTGGTGATGAGCAAAGCAAAAGCCCCTGGATCTGTTGGGGAAACACCTCCCTGGTGGAGCTAATCCCTCCTACCCTGCCCAGTAATCTTATACCTTCTTTATTCTCAGAAAGAATGATCACCAGGAACTATTGTTACTGAAAATATTATTAGGTTAGTAAAAGTTAGGTGCCTCAGTTTTGCCACCGATACTTGCTGTTCTTTTGCCCTGTGAGCAAGATTTTGGAAGGCGTTGCAACAAACAAGCTTGCATGAAAGCTATGGAAGTTCAAATTCTGCTTCAGTCAGTAACTAGAATAGGATATTCTTGAGAAATATCCATAGTTTCACCTAAAATAAGTGTTGGGACAGGTCAACATATAACTCTTATGTCTTTATTATATCAGAATGTACTAGCCTGTGTGTGTTGTAAAAGTCAGCACTGTTTTATGGGACTTGAACGTTATGATTTAATATCCTATTCTTGGTGATAACACAAAGCCAAGTGACCAAGACGGTACTTCCAGAATAAGCCAGCTAGTTCATTACTGCACATCTGGTTTGGTTACTCAAACAAATGGATGCTTGGAGTTCAGTTTTTCTAAACACACTGAGGACAGAGAGACCTTGGCTGTTTCTTTGCATGCTGGGCTTAAATACTAGAGTGCCAAGTTAAATTACATTTTGTATGTTTATGCAATTCAAAAAGGGTTTTCTTTGTTCTTTTAAATCCAAGCTAAGGAATAAAAATCGGAACCAGCTGGTTTCCTAGGGGTGGGGGTGGATGGAAAATCTACATCTACAGAAAGATCTCAGTGCAACTTAGCAGGGAGGCATAGCTGTGGCCTTTTGACCTGAAAAGGTCACTTTTGAGACTAGGGTTAAATAGTTCTTTCCAGATGATTGCCATACCCCAAATGAGCCGCTCCAGAAATGGCTGCTTTATCCTTTGCACAGTGCTGTGGGATTCTGTGTCAGCAGGTTTCTAGTTTTGTTTCCATTCCAAGAGATGGCGGTGCAGGCAGAGGTGAAGAGATTTGTGTTTTCTGCTCTTGGCTGTAGAAGAAAAACTTTTTTTAAAAAAAGTCTGTCTCTAACATTCTGAAAATGTTTGTTCCCTTTGGAGGTGTTTCTGCCTGCCCAGAAGCTTTCCTAGCAAGGAATCTGCTGTAACCTTTTGTACCATGCTTTGGGCTGCATGAGAAGCAGCAAGCATAAGAGCTAGGCTTCTGAAGTTTGGGTATACAGTGTAAAATTACTGATGAGGATTGTAGAACTCCACGTGGATTAGCAAAGTGCCTAGCCTAAAATGATAAGAGCTTGTCGCCTCAGTAATGGACACTCCTCTGCCCCATGGCACCTGATCTGGAGCTAAGTGAAGGAGGTTTTATTCTAAAACTTGCAAGGAATTTTGCTTGTTTACCTTGGTTTGAACTTCTTAATGGACAAAGTTTGATGTCAGTGGTGCAGTCTCTAACCTACCTGTGAGGAAGCAAATGTTTTTCTGCTCGACTGCACTTTTGACTACACACTGGTTTGAAGGGCTCTCACTGCTTTGGGATTTCTGCTTGTGGAGCATAGCAAAAGGGTGAAGAATAAATCACTTCTCTAATTAAAAAAAAAAAAAAAAAAAAGTACACCCTCCCCCCCCCCAACAGCTAGTTATATTCATGGAATTTTGTATCTTCCATTCTACTTACAATATAAAGTATTTGGTCAGCACTAGTTTTGATTGTGATCTTTTTCCAATTGATTTCAGCAGAACCATGATCTTACCCTAGAGATCAGCATAAGGGTAAGGTTAGTGCTATGTGACTTAAGTTGTCTTATACATCTGCCTTATCTTCCTCAAGTACAACACAACAGCAATGACATTACTTAAAAATTTCGGAGTGGAGCTGTTAAGAATTAATTCCTTTTCTTTATTTTACTGTATTCAAGTAATCTCCTAGTTACCGACAGTAGTAAAGGCTAGGTGGTGCAGGACATCTGGTTGAAGCAGTAACTGTAATGATTATTATTAAAATGGGCAAGTCTTGAGAAATTTGAAACTTAAGGTTGTAGGTCTTAACTGACAGTTTACTTTCCAAGACAGGAATCCTGTTCTAGAGCCTAGAACACCCACCCAAGTTGGTACCTCACAGATTCTGGGGTTTGGAGCAAATATAATTGTCTGCCAGTCTTTTTCTCAATTGGGAATTTCTCCGTGCTCATTGTCCTTCCTCAAAACCACATCCACTGAGGATGGGAACCTTCCAGAGCAGAGAAGACATAGCTGTTAGGGCAGCAAAGCTGATGGAACTTGTCACAGAAGAAATGCTGAATGACCGCAGTGCAACATCATCTTCATAACGCTTTGTCAGACTCATGTCATGAACTTTTGCTCTGTAGCTGTAGCTAGAGATCATATGAAGTGAAAATAGGGTGAAGAGAGGCAAGATGAGAAACTTGCATAGAAAAGAAAGTGAACACAATGCTGATGTCTTGTGACAGGCAATTTGGAAGTGCCTGCTGGGGTGGGGTGGCAGCCTGAAATTTGTGGTTTCAGCTGTTTCCTCTTCTGGCTGTTCTTTAAAAAATAAGTCATCTATCAGGTGTTCCCAGTGGGACTAGATCATCAATCCTTTCTGCCCTCCTCTATGTTACAAGGCCTGGCAGGGGAGAGAATAAAACAAATCTTCTAATTTGGGTTTATTTGTTTGTGAGAAAAAAAAAAGGTGGAATCTGCCATTCGCCATGAGTTGTTAGGCTTGACTGAAAAGAGAGAGCATAGTAATAATGCAGGGGGATGCCTGGTATCTGCAGGTGTGCAGCTCAGTTGCAAGGATTAGATGATCCTTTAAAACCAAAGAAAGGTCCTATGTTTAGGGCTTCTGTAGATTTAGATTCTCACAAAGCGCTAATACTTGTTTTTAATGCAGATTCATCTTGCTGTGCCCACTGAATAAAGCTGTGAAAATTGCCGTAATAGCCCTGAAATTATCTTTCTGAACTGTTTTAATAGACTTATGCCATACTGAAGCACTCAAAGAAGCTGGCTGCTCAGCCCTTTTGAGAATAAAACCATTAAAAGGCCTCAATCTAGACATTCAAGAGAAAGGCCTTGGTCAGGGTTTCTTTGTACTGTCAACTGGCTATGTGTGGTAGCTTCCAGGCTTCAAGCAAGAAAAAGAGCTTTCGGATGACCATGTAAGGTGGGGTCCCACATCCTTCATCCCATGTTCCTCTGTCTGCCTTAAGCTAGTCAAGTTGCTGAAGTGTTTTGGAATTGATGTAAATTGATCTAGGTTTTTTTGGTCTGTCTTTGGTTTGGAAAGCTGTATTCTGTGTGTCTACACAGGTGCATCAAAAGTTGAACTGTAGGGAGTGGGTGAACTTAAATTTACTGCTGAGGAATGAGACACTTGTTTAGTCATAACCCTGGTGGCATTTCAGCAGCCTATTTCGGTGCAAAGAACATGAATTTCAGTTTGTGGTTTAGCCCCAGGACTGGAAGTTAGTAAATGCAGGCAGTCTTCCTGGCCTGCCAGTGATGTTTACTGGTTGTGTGACTTTAGATAAGTCATCCCATCCCTCTGCTGGGTGACTTCATCTCTGCAAAGTAGCAGAACATGTAACCACCATCAGAGGTTTGTTTGCTAACTGTTGTGTGTCCAAGTCTCTAACATGCTCTGAAATCTTTAGATAGAAAGACAGTAAGTCCCTGATTTTGTTGCAGTTACAAAATGAAATGACCTTTGCTTGCTAACTGCTTGTTACACTTCAGTCACTGAGCCCATTTACGATGAAAGTAGATGAAAGCATGGCTTCCACTCTTGGTTGCTCCTTACTCAGTCATGCCCTATAGGGTGTATTTCTCTTGACATGGCCTCCTGATCCATTGGTTTTACTGTGCTCCCTCTGCAAATTTTTGCCTGCATGGGTTTGTTGCTACAGGAATCTAAAAATGGAGATGAAGCTTTGCCAGGGGGAATCTGTTGGTGGTGCCCTGAAGCTGCCAATGCCTCTAGTCCTTATGCAGCAAGTCCCAGTGAAGGTGAGTTGGTTATCCTCCACTGTGCCCACTGCCCATATCAGCAGTGCTCAAGAGATCTTACAAAGTAGGACCTCCTTGATGTGCTCAAGCAAGCAGAATGCCATTGCAACGTTCTCATTGCAGTGTTGACTTTTTCACCAAGACTGTGGCTGTGGAGAAGCAAATACTTTGTGTTGCTTTTACTCCAACAAGTGAAATAAGTTGGTTGAAATTGGACCTGTACAGAGATGGGAAGCCTGTATGGACTGTGGTAGCTTATTTGGTAGGAAATCTTAGAAGGCAATCCCAGCTTCATGGAAGGAGAGTGCTGAGCAGCTGAAGGGGAGAGGATGCTTTTTATTCTGGTCTAAAACTTCAAAATAAACTCTGATTGTGTTTGACCACTTTCTTAAGAACATGAAGGCTTGGCTAGTTCCTAAGCCTGCCAGCTTTGTTCTTGGTTCCTGAAACATGCCTCTGATTTTGTATGGATAAGGTCTGCAATGCTTCCTGTCCTAAAACAGTGCTGGGCTGCTAGGTGTTGTTACAGTTTAGATGCATTTTGGCAGAACGTGTAATAATTGCTGTACGATTGTTTATTGTTCTAAGTTTGTAGTGTACTTCTGAGATGAAAAGGGCTATAGAAACATAGTCATATTATCGGTGCATGGTTTTCCCTTGTCATTGTTACTGCAATGTTTGCTGCCATGACTGTACTTGACCAGCCACATGAATCTTAACTATAGTTCACAGACAAGCCCTTTTTTCCTAAAACAGGAGTGAACAGAGCCAGACAGACCTATAATTCATTCCCAAACAGATGAAAATAGTTTCCAGTATCAAGAGAATTCAGTCTTTTAACAGCACACACCCAAACTGGTAAATTGCAGCTCAATGTCATGGGAGAAAAGCTTTGACTTTGTCAGCTGGTCTGGAAAAGAAGGCCATGCATTCTTTCAGATTATAAAGCTGCCCTGACTGGGTAGCCATTTGGCTGGAATACCCTGTCATCTCCACCACCCACTATTTGGAGATTGGTTTTGAGGCAGCACCATAAATGTTCCTTCCCTCCCCTACAACCTAATATTAGATTAATATAAAAAGGCACTGAATTCCCTGCAATAGTAGTTTCAGTAGCTGAGGTACCCATTGGAGCACTGGGGTGAGAGTCTCTACACCTCTACAGAACACCCTGGTTTTCTCCAGTCCATCCCACAAACAAGTCCACAAAACCCTATGAGATAATTCCTCACTACTAGTCCCATTTTTAAGTGGGGAAACCAAAGCACAGAGCCATCCAGTGAAAGGTCAATTTTAAAAATAAACCTCTAGCTCTTCTACAAGAGAACTTTTTTTAGGGTCGCTGATGCTTGAATCTAGCCTGAAAGTCTATTCTAATATTAGCAAAATAACCATTTTGTAGGAAGCTGACAGAGAGGTAGCTGTGTGCCTGTGAAAGCCTTGTAAATAGTTATTTCACAAACATACTGGGATCTATCAGTAGTTTGGTGTTTGAGGTAAGGCAGCTGGAGCCCCCTGAGTGTGCTGGGAACACCTCCATCT
The DNA here is from genome assembly GCF_964188355.1 of Buteo buteo. Classification (NCBI taxonomy): domain Eukaryota; kingdom Metazoa; phylum Chordata; class Aves; order Accipitriformes; family Accipitridae; genus Buteo; species Buteo buteo. The sequence continues at coordinate 8,457,545 of NC_134183.1, read as the reverse complement.
TCTCTCAGCCACCTCTGTGCGCTGTCCTTGACTGGTCTCAGACCTACAGGTCTCAGAAATTACATGCATTTTTGAGTTTTTTTTGAAATATGCTGGTCTAATCCTAGTAAAGATGCCACTTGGGTGTAAGAACTCAGAACTGAGGGCTACAACAGCTGCTTCCTCAGAAGAAGCTGTTTCGAACTGTATCAGCTGTGGTTGCGGGGGGTAGTGGTGAGAGCCTGCACGGAGGCGAGGCGAGGGGAGGGTGCTCCTCTCCTCACTCAGTTCTCTTACAGTCCCTGCCGTCCAGTGTGCAGCTCTGCTCACTGGCCCGCTGTAGGCTGTGTGGGTCAGGGGTTTGTGTTACAGAAAGGATCTGCTCTATCAGACTTGGTTTATTTTGTACCTCCACTCCCATAACTGCTTTTGCATTGCAGTTCGGCTAAGAGGCCTGTGCACTATGACAGCTGTAACACAAGCCATGTCCTGCTTCTTTTATCCAGACATGTGTTTCATATTGCTTATCCCCCCCCCCCCCCCCCGCCGCATATGTACAACATGGCTGTGGCTGGACAAGCCCTCAGCCAAACCCGTTAAGATTTTCTTTTGGCGAGGAAAACTTGGCATGTTTCTCTACCTCCCTCCCTCCCTTGCCCTTCTCCCCTCGCTCCTCCCTCCTCCCTTTTTTTTTTTCCCCCTAAACTTTGTTTTGCCTGTACTTTATTTGAGAAACTGTCTTAACTGCAACAAACAACCTACAGAGACCCTTCATTAGCAGGGTGGAAACTTCCCTCCATCCCCTTTGAACCTAGGGCTAGACTGGAGGCGTGTGGGTCTTAACTACTACATCTTCTCACACAGGCAGTTCCAATTCAGTGTTTGTACAACACGTAGGTCAGAAAGACCTGCCCTCCCCGGAGAGAAGTGGAAATACCTGATCCTTAACATTCCTCCCTACAGGCATGTGTAAGGTCGGGAAGACATCTTTATGTGAGAATTGGCTTTCTGCCTCTCTCCCTACCTGTTTGTAAACAGCTGACTGCCCATGTGCCTCCTGGAAGAGGCAAGGGGTCCCAGCTCAGTGCTAGGAGCTGTAAGAGCTTCCAAATGGAGTTATCTGCTTCATATGGCAGAAAACAGGGGCTTACATGGTCAGTCTCCTTGCCAGCCCCCCTTTCTGTACCCAGCAGCAAAACAGAGATGGGAGCGCAGGTTGTGGGACACCTCTCTATGTAAAACCAAAGCTTGGACTCAATGATCTTAAAGGTCTTTTCCAACCTAAATGATTCTATGATTTCATGTATTTGGGGGATCCTTTTCCTCTTCCTTCCTTTCTCATGCATTCAGACCTGACGGTCTTGTTACTGTAAACCATAGACGATGTATGTGTATGTAAGTGTTCTCTCTGAGCAGTGGTTTCTCATGCTGTTTTGAATAGTAAACCAGCATCTGTGCCTGATACACTAGCTGATTTTTTTAAAAATGCTCGTTAGAAGCTGTGTAAAATCTTTCCATTTATTTCTATTGGACACAGATGCTTAACTTGCACAGTATGCTAGTTCCCCAACCAGGGTTTGTTTTCTAAGCTCTCTGCTTCAGGATTTGGGGGATAAAACTTAGCTCCAGCTGGGAGGAGCTCTGGAGAAATGCTGTGGCTGGCACCCACTTGGTTTCACATGCGCTTTCCTGTGCTGGCAGCTACTCACTAGTGGCACACACTACTCTTACAGAGGAGCAGACCAGCTCGCTTGTCCACACTAAGTATTAATATATCAAGTCATCACACTGGAGAATGCCCTGTGCTAGATTTGCTTATCAGCTAATGTCACATTCCTTAACAGCAACAGAAAAATGAGCAGCCAGCCTTTCTAATCAGCAAAGAAGTTGCTTACTCCTGCTCTGACTGTCGAAGCAATGCAAGACTGGAGGCTGGCTCCTTTTGTTAGCAGTACGGCTGCAGCGCAGCTTTCTGCAGCCCTAATAAAAGCTTTTCTCTCGCCACCTTTGCTCCTGAGTGTCCCTTGCAAACAAATTCAGGCTAGCGAGTTCTGCTCAATGGCTGATTCTGCAGTTCACCATAGAGAAAGCTACAAAAGCTCCAGCTACTTGCTAACTAGCTGAATGTTAAGGTGCTACGGTTGACCGCACACCAGCAATAGCTCAGCCTTACCCCAGCGGCGCCACGAACTCTTCTCCTCTTGTTTTTCTTTCTGTCTTCTTAAACTTTCACGTCATCTCTCCGCTCATCCTGGCTTGTGTCTCGCTCCTCGCTCGGCTCCTCTCTGCTCTGCTGCTGACAGCCAGCTGTTGTCTCTGCCTTTTTTTTGTTATTGGTTGTCCTGGAGATAGGAAGTTTCGTGTTACATGTGTGCCAGAGAGGGAGGGCGGACGGCAAGGAGCCACCGCAGCCGAGCCCGCTGCTGGTGCGAGCTCCCCGGAGTGCCTAAGTGCCAGCACTTGTTGCTCGCTTTCTCCGTGCATCTCCTCCTAGCAAGGTCTTTTCTTTTTTTTTCCTTTTAATTACAGCTTTTTCTGGAGTGAGACTTGAATTGATTCTCTCCTTGCGATGGTTTGGGGGTGTGTTAAAGCAATTAACTTTTCTTTATGCTGCCCAGTTTCCTTCCGACTCCCGCGGGAAGGAGCTTTTCTCTTGTGTTCTTTGAAGGGGCAGAGCATGAAATCTCAAGGACAGTGCAGCACGGTCTGCCACTGACAGGGGAGCAGGGATGATGCTGGGGTGGTGAATTTGCTCCGTGCCCTTGGCCAAGTCATTTACTCTCTTGATGCTGTGGTTTTTGCTTCTTGTATTCTGGGGACAGCTGACACCCACTGTCTTGTCTCGGAGGGTTGTTGAAGTTCAGATGATATTACAAAGGATGCAGTCCTTCAGACAGGTGCAAAATGATAATTTCTCATCAACTTCATAATTTGATCTTCTATTTGATAAAGCTCATTAAATGGCTTTTGTTCAGCAACTGGCTTCTGTGTAACTAATTTGTCCTCATATGATTTTTGTCTTTTTTAATGCATTCATTTCTTGGCTTTATTCCAAGACTCGCTGGGTTTTTTTTTGGGGGGGGGGGCTTCTTCTGATGAGGCTGTGTACCCTTCTTTGGCTCATATGAGGGAATGCTTTTTTATGGTATATTTTGGGAGAGGCAAAGCTTCTCTTGGGATATGTCACTTTGCTGCTTCTCTGATTGTCCATCTGCTTCTACTAATTGCAGGAATAGGGCTCCTGTTTTACCTGGTGTACAAAAGCAAAGAGTACCAAAAGGAGGCATGGTGCAGGCAGCAGTGTGGTCAGTTTAGCACTTTCCTGAAGTGTATTGCCACAGACAAAAACATGTTAATAAACTTGATTGTTATTTGCTCTTCATCCTATCCCATGATGTCAAATCAGGGTAGGATGTCTGAAATGAAATAATGATTTTGTTTAGACATTTTGAAGATCAATGGTCAGCTCATACATACTCCTGTTGAAGGGTGAGGGAGGCAAATAATACAGTTGCATATTTAAAAGATGAAATAATTTTAGGATATGTATAATACAAACTACCACTCATTTATGTAAATCGGCTCTCCATCTTGTAGGTATTAGTCAGGTGCTCGGGTGACTCAGGAAGTTTTCCCACCACATGTTAATGCATAACCCCAACTGTGTTTCAGGACCTCTTGTGTTCAGTTAAGCATTAATCCAGTGGTTAGCCCCAAAATCCCTATTGGTAACTCTGGTTTTGGCCTTTTGACTTTCATTATAGGACTGCAATCTTAGTTCTGTAACTGAATTTCCGTTATGACCCAACTCCTGAGCACTGTTGGCTAAAGTGGGGCTGTGGGCCCAGTGTGGGTAATTCTGCAGGAAGATGCAGACAGTTACAGGAGGCTGGATGGAAGGGGCTTGGCTGTACAAGCCTGATGGGTTAGAAACTAGAAGTCTAAATTCCAGTGACTTCAGAGCAGATCTCTGCTTCCACCAAAGCCCTCCCTTGGGGCATCTCTTTTGTTTGTATTAAGGGACAGAGGTGTGTGTGGTTGTCCCTCCCCAGCATAAGCCTGGTGAGTAGGCTGTAGGGAGTGAGGAGAGGGCTTGACCATTACTGTATGCCTGGGTTAACTCTAATACAGATCAGTGCGTGTGAAAGAAAGAGACACGGACTAATGAGAATGCCTGCCTGTTTTCTTTTGGGGAAACAAAAAGCTGACTTGCAGCTCGCTGACATTTCTATAGTCACGTTGCATTGGCAGGACAGACAGCACCAGTAGTTCTTTTGGAAAGGCAGGACAAGGGGATCGAATGTGTTGTCCCCATCCCGGTCCCCCCACCCTTCCCCACCATGTGAAAGGAGCTCTTTGAGTGCAAGACGAGACTGAGTCAGTGCAGCTCTGCAGGGGGATATAAAGCCAGCTTTGTAGTAGCCCTCCCTAGGCTTTCAGTGCCCTAGACCATGCGGTGCAACGTCACACTGTTGCAGCCCTCCTTACCTGAGCAGCGCCAGGTCCTTCGCGCTTCAGCACACACATTTCTTTTCCTATGGCGACAGTAGTCTGTAACCTGCTGCTTTGCTGCTTCACTCGCTCTTCTGCTTGGTAAATTAACCTCCCAGGCCGTGGGAATGAGTGAGCCAGCTGCTGCTGTAGACCGTTGCAGGGTATGTGATGCTTTGGTAGACATATAGTTATGTTCCTCCCAGACACACACATGCACGCACACAAGTTAAGCAAACTGTGTTTGGTATATCTGTGACAAGTTCAGACATGCCTTAAAGGTTTTATAATGAGAATAAATGAAGTGCTCACTCTCTTACTTTTCCCCTCTCTGACCCACTTTTTGCAGATAAAGTTGGTAAGCCAACTAGGGCACTCCTTGGTAGAGAAGCAAAATCTCCGCTTTGTTCTTCCTTGCAGTGAAATAATTCTCTTCTAAAATAACTTTTGTTGCTGCTTGGCTGCAGGATTTGATCTCTAAATGCCTGATGAAGTGTTTCTGTGTATCTGGTATCAGCATTTTGATTAAGAGACAACTGGCCACCTCTGCTGTGAAACCCGGGTTTTAAAAAGCTCCTCTAAATTCTGCCTGCTTTCTTAAAAAAAATAAAAAAGAAGAAAAAAGTAACCACCTGGTTCTTCTTTCTCTAGCAAAATCAGTGTCTTCGCTGGTTTAAGTTAGGGAGTGTTCTAGAAGAGAAATTACTTCCTGCCTGTATTGCTAATGAACATATCATTGTCACTAAACTCTTTTTTACATATCCAAAAGCACTGATGTCTGCCAGAAATCTTTTAAAGATTCCTGGAAGAATCTAATCATCTTCACATGGCTAGTTTGCTAAGGCTGGTAGAACTGGTTGTGCAATACTGTATGAGCAAATGGACTGGTTTACATGGATGTAGGACTCTACCCAAACTTTGGCTGCTGATCTAAAGCATGTGTTAGCAGATTGAGACCCGGGCTGTATTATCTGAATAGGGCTCCCCTGTGACCTCAGTCTGGACTGTATTTCTGTGACTTAATTTACATTCTTGTTTCTTCAAATGTAGATTTCTTCACCTTCAAACCACAAACAATAAAATAGAAGCTCTCTAATATGAAATATATAGACATACTCTGAACTCTGAGGTGTAGGGATCAACAGGACCTCTTTACATATTTATCCTAGAGCCATTCTGATTGGACATTGAATATATTTGGCCAATGGTGCTGAATTAATAACTGCATATTTCATCCACCTTGCCTTTTGCAGATCTCAAAGATCTGAAAGTATTTGGCAGAAGAGATTGACACCACTGTTTGTTTTGCATGTGGGGAAAGTGGAGGCAGAGAGACCTTAAGCAAGGTGCCAGGAACAGAACCCTAGTTCTGTTCCAGGGCTTAATCGCTGTGATTCCTGCTGGAATAGGCATTCCCTGAAAAAAAAAAAAGACTCAAGTCTTTATCAAAAGACACCTTGCATTTGGAGGGTGGAGTTCTTGCCAATAAAAATAATTACCAGATCATTTTCTCTTTTGTTTCCTAGATGTCGCCATGCTGCCATAGCGAAGTACTTTGGCGATGTCACCCCACCTTGTAACAAGTGCTGTGATTACTGCAAGAACCCCGGGGCAGTGAAAAGACAACTGGAGTCACTGGAGCGCTGCAGCAACAGCTGGAGCAAAACCTGCATTGGGCCCACAGGTTCCTCCTGGGATAGCTATGACCCAGAGCTGTACGAAGGCGGGAGGAGAGGTTGCAGAGGTTTTAGCAGGTCTGTACTTGGTAGCTCAAATTCAGTTCATAGGGGCTATCAGAGAAGAAAGCATCTCCCAGCTGCAGGCCCAGCCACTCCTATTTACAGCACATGTTTCTGTGTGGTGGTATTTTCCTGTAACTTCCTGGCAGCAGGAGCTGGAATTTCATTTTCCACACACTTTGGCAGCCTTGATCACATTCATGTCCCAGAGAGCCAAAAGCCGTTTTGACTGACCTAAGAATTGCTCTTCAGAATGTAATTGGTTCAAGAAACTAGCCTAAAATTTTTTGAAAGTGGTAAGTGGGCTCAGCCCATTCACAGTCTCAAGAATAAAAAATCTTTAAAGTGAGAACAACATGACAACGAAGTATGACATGGCCCAGAGTTCATTTCTGACTTAGTATGGCTGTCTGTGGGCCAGCAGGCTCAGGGGCCACTGACAGGACTTAAGTCATCACTGAGGATGTAATGGAATGCCAGTGTCAACGTCTTCTGCACATTGCTAAATTTTAGTGTTTTCCTATCAGGCTGACAGCAAAAGGAAAATGTGCAGTGGGAAACATGATTAATTCTGTAAAATGCTTGGCAGTATGGAGTTGACAACTTCTCTTTCTCCTTGTTCTCTGGCTGAGTTGTGGTGATTCTGCAGCTCTGTCAGGCTGCAAGTTTTGCTATATTCCTATAGCACTGCCTGTGAAGCTCTGCCAGGATGCACAGTGCTGTCAGCTGGCCTAGCCTTCTGCTTTACCTTAAACAGCTTGAGACTGGTAGCTTTGTTCTTCAGGCAAGTCCAGCTGAGTCAGAGGAAACTGGTGTACTTGTGACCTAAGCCCATGTTTGATCTCAGGACCTGAGAAGACACGGCCAATGCTGTTGTGCAGCACAGTGTTTGCAGTTGATTTATTGAATGTCTCCATGACTTGATTGTAGCTTTGCCTTGGAAGTTGTAATAGTCAACAGCCTTAAAGGTCTGATTTGTGATACCTGTAAGTTTTGGCTGTGACAGCTGTGGAAGGCAGTAAACTGTTGGGCTACATCTGGTGAGAATCAGCTGCTGCATTTCAGTGTATTAGTGGTGGAGATTTCATTTAATACAACAGTCTGTGAACAACTGAGGCTGAGGAATGGATGCTTTGCCCTTTCTGCCATCTCTGCTCCAAGGGCAGTAGTGACTGACAGATGTGGGACATGACACAATGCAGTAATTCCTCAACCCCATGGGAGAATCTGGCAGAGCTTCTGAAATGGAGCCCTCCATTCTCTGAGCACTAGTTATGTGCTACTAGTTCATGCCACTGCTTACTAGTTCATGCAATTCACAAATCCATTAACTGCTGTCCAGGTTGAGGGATGGTAGTGAAACCAGCTAAGAGTTGTTCAGAAGGGATGTGAAATACATCATCTTTTGTAAATACTGGGATGACCTAGGCTTTTCAAAGCCTGTCCCCCAGTTAATGCTGCAGCTACAGAAATGTTTGTTCCTCGTTTTCCTGTCTTATCCAGGTATGATGAAGAAAGCAGTGGGAATGGGGATGAAGCCAATGAAGAGAATCGGAAACGGGAGTGGAACAACTTCTACAAAAAGCAGATGAGTCTGCGCAAAGTGAGTTTGTATCCCTTTGTAAGAGATTCACAGATTGTTTGCTGTGAGCTTGTCCTACAGACATAAAGGCTTCCTGGCACTAATGAAAGTAAATTATTGCATCTTGCTGTTGCTTGTTCTGTTTTTTTTATTTTTTGTACCTCTGCTTTCACTATGTTCTCCATATTTTAGGCCAGTCCTATAATACAAAGAAATGCAGCTTACTCATGTACTGACTTCTCTCCAGTGCTAATTAAGAGGATCCTATTGTCTTTAATACCTCTTATATTAGTAAAAACAGATTTCCCCATTCAGCTTCTCTTGCATATTCCTATAGCAAAGGTGAACTTTTGGCTTTGATTTGCATTCTTTGTCTTCTTTCTCCCATTTCGGTGCCTTTTCAGTACCTTTGTAACTTCAGCATTAATTTTCCCTGGAGCAGGGGTATAAAATGTGTCTTTTGTGCTTCTAGACCTGCATGTGTGTTGCAGGAATGGAAATGTTTGACTGATCTTTGTTTTCTTCTAGGGCAAAGAACCAGAAAAGGATGATTTTGTTCCTCCAAGTAAATATCTTCTTTGATTTATAGTGGTTTTCTTTGGGAGAAGAAAGTCTTGTATTTTGCAGCTGTGTGTAATTTGTATAGCATCAACACTGGAGGTATCAATCCCTAGGCACAGAGGTTAGGCTTTTGGCTGTGAAAGCTTGGCTGGAGGAGATGGATCAGAGCTTAGCTTTGGTTGGGGTGAAGGTATGGAATGCATCTTTCTGAACAGCTTTTCCAAATAAGCAAGAGAGAACGAAAACTCTGTCTAACCTGACTTTGTAGGCTATTTCTGCAGTGGTTATGCAGCAGTGTTCAACTGGGCTATAAGGAAACTGCTGAAAAACCTTGCCATTTGTAACCATGCTACTTGAGGCCCTGTCTAGCAACACAGTTTTTACACTATTGTAAAAGAATACCTGGTAGTTCATGTTACTCTATTCAGCCTTTTTTTTTTTTTTTTTGGTTGGTATTGTGGGGAGTGGAAAAGAGTTGAGTTTCCTAAGAGCTGTGATTCCTTGAAAAAGGGTTTCCTGAGATGGGGAGGTTTTGGAAAGCTGTTGGTCATAAACTAGCAAAGTAGACGTTCTCATTCAGGGAGAAAAATCTCACTTTGGCTTCTGCCTACTCTTTTGGTGTTTGTAGCTTCTCCAGGTAAAAAGGGTGACTGTAGTGGTCTTTGGGGTAACTATGCAGGGAGGAACGTGCCAACCAGTACTGGACTGGCATCCTCCCAGTGACAGTTGAGATGTTCTCCATCAGCCCTAGCCCTGCTATGACGCCTTTTCCAAATTGCCTCTTCTGTGGTAGGTGCAGACTGTCCCTTGAAAGATGCCTTCAGCAGGAGAATCTCTAAGCTGACAGTGAAGGTAAGAAAGGCTGATTAATGTTCAGTCTTGTTGACTTGCAAAGAACAATGAAGATTCTGCTTGCCCTGTTCTTACTCCTTCAGGGATGGAAGTCCAAGGGGCACTATGACTTCTGTAGAGCATGTCTGAGTATCCCATGTTTCCTAGGGACGGGAACACTGCTTGAAGATGCTGGAAGAAGCTTTGAGCACCAATCAAAAGGTTCCAGCAGGAGGAAAAGGGTATGAGAGGAGAGAAAAGGGGTAGCATATTGAGTCACTTAACACAGGGCCTACCCTTCGCTAAGCACCATTACCACTCTCAGGGAGTGCCTTTTTAAGTTATTTGGTCCAAGGATGTAGTTTCACTTAACAGCATCCTTCTTGTAGTGATGTTCAGGATCATATACGAGGACTCTTGTGTCTGATTCTGCTAAATCAGCTCGATCCTAGGAGTCGTAATTCTTCCCTCACCCACAAGATGGGGATAGTGTACTTCTCAAACTGAGCAACTGGACAAGAGGACTTTGATTTAAAACCGTTTTCACCACCCTTTCCATTCTCCAGCAACTCACTCTGCGCCCTTAGGACTTAATTAGAAGTTATCACTTATTCTTGCACCAGAGGGAGTGAATTTTGTGCTTTCTGGGAGGTGCTTAAGCATTAGTGTTCCCTTTGCAGATAGAGAAGTGTGTCTTGCCAGAAATCACCCCAGCCTGTGTTACAGGTCAGACCCTCATGCCTGTGCTGTGGAGCTGGAGTATGAAGCTTTCCGAACCAGTAAAATGGCTAACTCATACAAGGCAACTGTGCTAAAGAAGGTAGGGCCATACGGCTGCTGTTGTTCCCTTGAAGGTGATGTGGCCTCAGCTCAAGGGGAAATAGGGTAGAGTTTGTGTCAGAAAGATGAAGGAGAAGCTCTGCTTTGCCTTGGATGTCTTCTGAATCTTTCTTCTTGATTTTGTTTCCATGAGGGCCCAGAATCACGTTGGTTTCACATCTTTGTTGGCTTTACAGGCTCTGGAAACCTACATACCAGTGCAAGCTTATCCAGATGTCTTCTAGGTCTAGCGATAAAGGGAACAGGGAGTTCCTCAGACTGTAGCTGACCATAGAGAAGCCTTGGGTTAGTTTAGCTGGTTGCCATAAGTCTCTCTGAAGATGTTTCTGTTCTTGAGATAGGTGTCTCTTCAGGGGAGACATTTGTTTTGCCACTATGGCTTTTAGTATGTGCAAAGGTGGGAATGCATAAAGATTTCTGGCCACTAGAGAATATTTCTGTTCTCTTTTCAGGTAGCAGAAATCAACAAAGCGTCAAAACAAGGAGAGTTGTTCTCAGTCTTTGGGTCTGGAACTGGTGGCAGCAGCAGCTTGGAAACAAAATCTGGGTCTCCAGCAGAAGCAGACTTCCTCCCTGCATCCCAGGTTTACTCGGTGAGTGAGTACAGATGGGATAGACAAGGAGGCAATGGTGTGCTTTGTGTATCTGCTTTTTTATATTTTTATTTTAAGTCCTTTCTGTGGCCATAGCTGTATATTTCTATTGTAATTGTTTTCCCTGTTTGTCCTTTGTTTTTGGAGTGAGATCAACTAGTCATGCTGGTTCCTATTTGTGAATATAATCTATGTGCAGGCCATACATTAAGTAAGCTTTCTTCATCTTGCTCTAACCAAGGATGCCATCTGTTTCCTTACTGCAGGCCTATAACTTTAGCCTAATCCATTTCCCTGATGTCTCAGTTGATGGATATGATGATAAGTCAATTTTAAAGCCTTCTGCAGCTTACAGCTGTACACACTGGTGCATTGTATACAGAAACTTAGCTCCTTTCAGGGTTCTGCACATGCTCTCAGGGCTTCCTTAATGCTCTCATATCCAAAATTCCTTCTTCTCCCTTTCTCCCTAGTTCAAACCCAAGCGCGTGGGAGCAGGATTTCCAAAGAAGTCCAGCTTGTTTCACACAGCTTCAGAACTGCTGAAGATCCAGGAGGAGAGCGATGTAAAGTCTGTCAAAAAAGAAGTAGATTGTCCAAATGGGCAAGACAACAGCAGCTGCAGTCTGGAACTGGACACCAGAAACACTGTTCTCCAGAAGAAAGAAATAGGAACCAAAGCAATGTGTGAGAGTGCTGGGGTAGAAGTACTTTTTCCTGAAAAGAAGGGAGAGCAATCCAGTCCAGACACAAAAGCTGCCCTTTGGGAGAGCCCTACTAAGAAGTCCAAACCTAGCAAGAAGCAGCAAAAACTCGCAGAAGCAGCTAAAAGAGAATCACAGGATATTTCCAAATTCTTCTCCCTCCCCAAAGGTGGGTCTAAAGCCAAAAGTTGCAGCTCGGCAAAAGAAGATGGCTGTTCTGCAAGCACACTACCTCAGGTTTCTTCTCAAAGCATGTGTCAAGAGAAGCCAATACCTCAGGAAAACAAAGGTGTCTCTGGAGAAGATGTGACTGGACAGTCCCAGGCAGAGAATGAAGAACTGGAAGAGGCAGAAATAACACTGACTGAGAGAGAGGAGGATTTTAAGACCCAGCAGGCTGCTGAATCTGAACTCCTTCAAGAAGAAATTGATTTAACATCCAGGTAAAATCTCTACCTCTGCTCCCTGTGTTGCCCTATTAATGAACTGCAGAGCTCCACCAGCCTTGTCCTGGAAACTGGGAATCTGTATTAGATCTCTAGGCTGGTGAGGGAGACTCTTGCTTTACCATGGAGAGTCTCATGTCCACTGACAGTGAATGCAGTAATATCTTCACTGTGGAATGATTAAAATTGGCCTTCTCTCCACTCTTCCCAGTAGCGTTGCTGAAAATGTCACAGAAACTGAACTAATGGTTGTTGGGGAAGGTGAGAGTGGGAAGCGACCAGGATCAGAGGAGGTAAGACTTTAGTGGATGCTGATTTCCTTTATATTTTTGCTGTTCATCTTGTGCCAAGTTTCTCTCTGGGAGTGATGCTCCTGGTCTGAACTCCACCTGATAGTGTTATTTATCTGGGGAGGGCCCAGCTGCAATTGCAGCAGAGAGGAGAATCATAGTTGCGTTGCACTCCTGGTGTCCCCCTGCTGCCCGCTAGGCCAGTGCCAGCAACTCAGACTGCAGTGGAAAGCTTCGTCGCCACTCTGCTGTTTCCTCTTCTCTGCAACCCATGTGACTGTACCCTTGCTGATGACTTGCCTGGAATGAGTCTCTCCACCCCCTCTAGATCTGTAACTAACTATAATTAGCAAGCTGCTTTCTCGAGTTGAGGGAACAACCACAGGCCAATGATACACAGGACCACTCAGAAGTGAACCATGCTCACAGCCTTCCTTGCCATTCAGTCTCTGGTTCTGCATTTGGCATCCGAGACTGCCTGGTAGCTGTCTCTACTGAACAGTGCAGTCTTCTCCTTGCTCTTTCAAATTGAACAGGAGTATGGCACTCCTGAAGTGGTTGATTCTTCCTGAGGGGTGTATTCTCAGCAGACATCCTGGGAAATCGTTTCCTGTCAGTTTTTCCTGTATAGGACAGGGTCTAGCAATTACCTGCCCTAATAAAAGCACAGGGTAGTTCTAAATGTGGTAGTGTTAAAGGGTTTTTCTTAAAGTCCCTTTGTGTGGCAAACAGTGTATTATGTCTGCACAGCATAATGGGTTACATAGATTCCTGCATGGTATTCACTATAGGGAGAGCCTACAGGATGCTGCAAAGATTCGTGTTCTCAGAAGGAAGTGGCTGCTTGGAAGTGTAATGCTGCCACAGGAATTGATGGTTTTGGTTTTCTTCTGTCCCATCTCTAGGATATGGAAAGTCCCGCAATAAAGCGGCTACGGACAGTGGCAAAATCTTCTATTCTGTCCCTGCCAGAAAGCAAAAGTGTTGGTCCAACAAAGAAGAAGGTGACTTTTGATCCAAACTTATCACAGTGTGATAAAGAAGGAACCAGCAAGACTGTACAGCCAGTGACCAAAGGCGTGTCCCTCAAAGAGACAGCAGACATCGTTGTCAAATATTTGACGCCATTCTACAAGGGTGGCAAATTTGCTTCCAAGGTAGGGTACAACACAAGACCCTCTTTAGCAGAAGGAGACTGCACCTCCCTAGTGAGCTGGGGCTTTAAGAAGGGGAAGATGATCTGGTTACCACATTTCACTTCCAGGTCACATCTTGGTATGTGCTGTTTTAGTGACTCTAGGTGCAACAACTCAGCTCTCCCAAGAAAGGGTTTGTGTGTGATTTAGAGTGGTGTCATGTTGGTTCCACACTTGTTTGTGATTGTTCATATTTTCACACTAAACTCTGGCATGTTTTTAAGAACTCCCACCTGTGGAGTGGCAACAGATTAGGTTCAGTTCTGGTGTAGATTACTTGATGTGTTCTGCAAGGCAGTATGTGTGTGCATGTGCTTCTCCAGCACTGCAGGGTCGGGTGCATTTGCAGGTTTGCAACACTCCTGTAGTCTAAATCTGTGAATAGTTTGTGCTACAGCCAGCCTGTGCTAAGGGCAAGATGAATGTGGAAACAGTCTGGTGATGTAACCAATGTCTGCTTCCTGTGTTTTATCTTCCCCAATTCTGCAGGATCTGTTTAAGGGCTTTGCTCGGCACCTGTCTCACTTACTGACTGAAGAGCAGAACCCTGCGCGCAAGACTGGTGAGTTGATAGCTGGGGAGAGCACCAAGAATCTTTGGTTCTTTTGATGCTAAATGGATTGATGTCTTTAGAGGGGGTAGATGTCTTAAGTATCATCTCAAAGGTGGTACTTCCTCTCTTGCAGTGAAGGAGGAAGCACAGAGACTCATCAAGGAGTTTTTCAAAACAAGGGTCAGGTGTGAGAGTGAGACAGACTGGCAGGAGCTGCAGAGCTCAGAGAGATGATCCTTGCATCATGTTGGCTGTCTTCCTTCCTCCAGCAGTGGGACCAGGGTATCCTGAAGAACTCAGCCATGGAGGGTTTCATGAAACCACAGAAGTGAGCTTTCTTTTTCCACTGCATTTTTGCTCACTTCCGACCTTAGTGACATGCACTTCCAGGAAACCAGGTTCTGGGAACTTATGGAGAGTTTCTCCAATAACTAGGGCACTGAAGCCCTCTAATACCTCTTGCCAAGAGGTATGAAGTCTGCATCTGCTGTGTAGTTTAGGGGCTGCTGCGTCAGATGTTCTGCAACCTCTATTCCCTGCAGCAGTCTGGGAAGGGCTCAGACTTTCCAGTGGGGACTCTGCTTTGGGATTGCATCTCGCTTCCTAGATAGCTCCTCCCCTTGCTCCCCCATCTCTTAGTTCATATTTCAGTGTTACCAGTAGAAGCCTTATGCTACAAGTTCACATGCTTTGCTCAGGGCTGCCAATGATGAACTTGATGGTTACGTTCCTGGATGGAATGTTTTCCCTTGAAGGACCAGAGGGGAGTGTTTTGTTTTTACCATGCAAGCAATGCCGACTTTCTGAAGGTGGAGAAACTTGGATTCTTTTTCTTTCAATCTAAACTTTTTCTTTTTTACTTTGTCTAGTTCTGTCTGCCCTTTAACTTAAGCAGTGATGCTCTTTCAGTATTAACCTCTCCAATAGTGGCATCAAGGTTGCCAACACTTTTCCAGCATTTGCTTGTAACCCCCAAAGCCATATTTGCTCCCGGTGCCTCACCCACAGTCTGCAATACAGAGGGCAATGTTGCTGTTACAACTTGTTAAGGTACTGCTGTGGCCCTCAAATTGACACTGTGGTGCCTCTGCTGCTATATTTATATAAGGACCTGAACCTTAGGGTATCCAGTGGGCTTGAAATAACCTGATCCCTGGCACAAGTCCTTTCTGTTGGGTTTTTGTTGGGTTCTGCCTTTGTTCCATGCCTACAGAGGCTGGTGGCCTCCAGCACTAGTGCTGCTAGAGGAATCTGCAGCCTGAGAGGCCATCAAACAGGCTTTTGGATCACTGTACTCAACAAATGTATTTTTTTTTAAATGTACTTAAATGTATGTGCGGAACTGACAATAAAACAATGTTATAGCTGCTGTGGACTCTTCCTGGAAGCTTTTTCTTATCACTCAATCATACAGACTGGTCTAAGATACTTTTAAAACTCCAACATAAAACATAGACATAAAAGTTCATTTCTTATCTGAACAGACAGCTAATAAATGCAAGCCCAGGATGGCATGGATGGGAAACGTGCCAGCAGACACCTCCAACCCTTTATAGCTGCAGGACTTCTCCAGCTAGAACCAGGAGAACCTGGAAATGTTTAACTCAAAAGTCACTTTCATCTTCAGCTTGCTCTGCTCACTGGAGGACAAAGGGCTTTACAAGAAGCTTTTTACACAACAGGTATTTTTCAGCTGTTGCCTGCTGGCTTCTATTTTACCTTCCCATTAAAAATCCTGTTTCATCAGCCACTTAAGTGGTGTTACTATCTCTCCAGAGTTCAGTGCTTATAGAGTTCAGCTGCTGCCTGCGTGAACTTCTCAGAAATGCTTTATCTTGTAAATCTGTAAGCAGATTTGTATGACAAAGTGCTTTATCAGAGTGTGGGGCATTTCTAACCAGATGAGTTGTGCTTCTATGTAAGGCAGCAAAAGCTCAAAGAGAAGGGGAATAAGGATAAGTTAATCTTTAGATATTTTTTCTCTTCCTTTCTTTCACATTGCTGTGATGCTTTACCTAAGCCTTGCAGTAGCACTGCTGAAGGGGAAGGGTGGAACATGCTTCAGCTAAGACCTCACAGGCCACAGCAAGCAGCAGTCAAAGGGAAGTTCCTGACAGGGAAGATGCTGTAGTTACTGCTAGCATCAGCTCACTAGCAAGAAGCTAGCTGTGTGTTATGGCTTGCATTGAGCACCCTCAGCTCTATCCCCTTCCTAGCCAACAGTGACAATCTTTTCCTCAGGCTTTGCCAGTTACCTGCAGGTCAATCTTCCCATGTTAGATGTAAACCAGTATCTGTTATGTCATAGTTTCAAAACATCTCTATGTGATTATTTTATTGCAATCTCCTAAAGTGCAGATACTTTTCAGTAGGATAGCTGTAGCAATAAAAATAAATTAAGCATTTTTGTACAACCCAGGACACTCTCCTCTGCTGTAATACAAATTCCATTTGAGTACACTTTCTTCACAGGTATGGAGCCATCATTTAAATATGACAGCTGCATGGACATGACTGACTTCTTTATAGTAGAGGGAAACATATGCATATAATTATGTCAGTAAGAAATTAATTAACAATAAACTTTCTTACCATTGCAGCTCAATCTGTGCCCCAGCATATGTGTTAATTATATATTAACACTGATCTGCTTTGCAATTGAGATGCTTTCTACAAGCTCCTGCTTCACAAATCCTGCTATAGGGCCTCTTGCATATCAATACAGAGAAAAAGCTGGCCTATGGAAAACACCAGCAGTCAGTGCAGTCATTTCATAGCCTTAGCTGTGCACAAATCTCTAGCAAGCATCAGTCTTTTCTCATGTTAATTAATTAAAGAAGGGTCCCACACTACAAAGCTTGAAGGCAATTGCTTGCATCTGTTCAGCTGCTCTGTGTTGGAACAGGCTATGAAAAAGCAATGGTGTGGAAAGGGTGTCTTGTGCTTTGTTTAGCCACTGCATACATCACTTCAAGGAAGAGTACGTGGGGACTGAATGGCAGGTCACAAGGGATGAGATTATTGTTCAGTTCATCAACAAACACTGTGGCGGCAGTCTTAGAAAGTAGCTGTCTGAGGTCATGGATGTCTTTTGGAAAAGTCCTCTCCAGAAGACAGGGCAGGAAGCACTGAACAAGCTTGAAGAAAGGAAAACAGTGCTGTTTTGGTTGGTCATTCTCCTCCTCGTAGGCTTTAGTGGTGCAACTCTGTTTTATCCAGGATGACAACAATCGTGTGATACATTTCTTTAGCCTGTCAAAACACAAATCAGTATCAGTCATTCTCTGCCCCAGAAATGGCTGCTTCTCATAATTAAATATTCCCATAAATCACTTTCCATAATTAAATATCAGGTACTTGCTGGGACAAAGCTGCGCTTTGTGGCCTGGGAAATGCAGTGCCCCCATCCAGCTCTGGGACAGAAGAGAGCAGTAGTACTGACTCTTAGCAGAGGCTCAGCTGGGCAGTGGAGGGCAACTTCTGAAATGCCAGGAGGAAGCTGTGCCAGGAGGAAGCTGTAGGTCCAGGCTGATCTCACCTGTGACAGTTCAATCCACATAGTCTTGGGGTTGGCAGCTGAGCCATAGTTCATTTCTATGCCAGGAAGCCCACCATCAGAGACAGGCCGCAGGGTTCGCATCTTCTGCAGCTCTTTCAGTGGAATGACGCAGGAGACCTCCTGTGTAAGGAGAAAAGCCACAAAACACTCTCTGGTGCAGTCCTTACAAATAAAACCATCCAATTCTCACCAAGGAGGATTCACCTCAAGAGCTTATTGAAAGCTGAGACAAGGACTGGGGCAGTCAGAATACTTGTATACAGAATACAGGGCAGGCTCCTGCTGACAGCATGTCCCTAGAACTCTCTCAAGATTGGGACAAACAGGAATGTGACCTACACTTAGTTTTACTGTGGACTGTGCTTATTAGCATGGTCACTGCACTTACAAAAGAGCACATGGCAGTACTAACTGTTCTACCACTCTTGTCACTTGCTTTGGGCTAGGGCTGTTGTTAGAGTTGCTGTGATGCAGGTAAATACAGTCTTTTCCTGCGCAAGTTCTTCTAAAAGTCAGAGTTAACGTCTGACAGACATCAGGGCTCTGGACTCTAGGGAGGAATTGTCTGGCATACCTGGGTGGTGCCATCTGCCACAATGATCTCCTCTTTATTCACACCAAAGAAACAGGGCACAGGGATTGTGTCATCACTGACTCTCTCTACAAAGTAGGTGTTGTAGCCAAAGAAAGGCAGTTTCATCACATGCTCTGTAAGAAAGCAAAAGGTGGCTTTCAGCAGCGTCTAGCTAGCAATCTACTGCACCAACCTAAGGTGGTCAAAAGCTGCAAGCATTCCGAAGCTTTTCTACATTGAAAAGTAAGATTGACAACTTCTCCCTCCCTCCCAGGCAGCTGATACTCAATTCTCAGCAGCCTGAATGGATGTCCCGTTCTTTTCCAACCAGAAAACAGCTGTGCAGCCAGAGTATCAATTAAAACACAACTTGTACAGAGCTCTGAATATATACTGTAGACTTCTACAAAAGAGGTGGAACTTCTGCCATGATCACCACGCTTGGGAACAAGTGCCAATCTGCAGGAGGAGGCTGTCAGGGAGTTCTATGTCATGGCCCATTCCAGGCTCTAAGGATCCTTGCCAACCTCATGAACTGTCTCAAAAGTGCCTTCAGAGCAGCTTCCATCATGCTCAGGACAGATGACTCAAGCAGATCTGTATGTCTCCTCACCTATGAACTGGATTTTTGCATCCACTGGCTGGAGGGGCTGCCTGGTTCTCAGCAGCGTGCCAACATGGTTCTGCAGAGCCTGGGTTCTGATGGAGGACTGCAGGGTCTGTGGTGTGTACTCCTTCAGCTCTTCCCTGTGCCAACAAGCAGATACTAATTCACCCCCTGCCCAGCTAAAATCAAAAGATCAACCAAGGGGATTAAGAGGAAGGAGGGGATGTGGCAACAATTTTTAATTGCATGGCTGGAGCAAGGGTGGAGGGAGAGGGTAAGAGCACAACAGGTCGTATCTGAATTGGGTAATGTGGAAGGAAACATCAGAGACAGTGAGACCACCATTTTCCACAGAGAAGGCAGCTGTGCACCACTGAGTAGTGCACTCAGAGAAATCTCTCCTTTCTGGAGACAAGAGGAGTTCTTCAAGCAAGGACTGTAGCATGGAAGTAAAGCCACAGGGTGTTTCTTTCACAGACAGTCTCAGCTGAATACCACCTTATTCTAACCCTGTCTTGCTCCTGTTCATCCAAAGCACTACACAGAGCAGAGCTCCAATGCCCAGCAGGGTTATGCTATTACCCTATGGTATTACCCCCTGCTGCTGGTGCTGTAAGGGGATCTGATGCAGACATTACCTCAACTCCAAGTCAAAGTGCATAAGGGTACAGGAAGGAAGGAGTGTGAAAATAACAGCTAAGGGCTGCAGGACAGAAGCTTTCCAGTACCCAGGGACATTTTCATTCCCGTTAGGCTCACTACAGGTTTTGGGTGCCCAGGGTTGAAAACTCTGGCACTTGTGAGAAAGAACAAAGGAGCATTCATCCCAACAATAAGCTCATGCACTTCCTTCTTGGTATTGCAAACACATGGCAGTCAAAAGAAATGCCCATGGCACCCTCATGAACCTCAGCTCAGGATTCACAAAAGGAACTGTGGATCAGAGACTGTCAGCATTAAGAGGGTGAACAGAAGGTCAACTTTCTTGATTATGGGCAGGAGTCAGTCACTAAGTGACATTAATTAGGAGCTTATTCTCCAGAACTGTCCATTCCTTAATTATCCAGCAAGTACTTTCAGGCACCTACTCCTAACCCCTGTGGTGCCAACAGCCATTAGAGATAGAGACCCACCCTGAGACAGACGTACCTGGAGAGAGAAGAGTTCTGCTGTTCTGCTTTGGCCCAGTGCTGGAGCACTGCCAAAATGCCCACCTGCATCTCCATTTCTTTACTATGGCTCAACAGTATCCTCCCATTCAGGTAATCCCACAGGATCTGAGAGACAGCACAGGAAAGAGCCCTTTGTTAAACCTGCCAGAAAGTTCAGGCATGTCTGGGCAGTGCCAGGCTGCAGAGACCTACATCCTGCCTTGCTGGTAACACATCCAGCTCAGGCTGATAACACAAAAGCAAAGGCTTTCTGGGCTCAGGAAGAGGATGCAGAACTGCACAAACCATGTCTGGTTGAGTACAGCTCATAGGCTAGGGCTACAGGCACACTGCCTTCCATGCATCCATAGCTTCAGTTATTAGCCATTCCCAGAAACAGCACACAAAGCCGATCAGCCAAAGCCCTCCCGCTTCTTCAGCCCCCTTGGGACATTCCCATTGGCCTGTACGCTAACTCTGCCCCTGCTAGGGAGCCCTTGCTAGGGAGGTTCCTGGTGCGCACACTGGCCTTGTTGCTTACCTGTCCATAATGGACATCAGTATAAATTTTGTTCTCAAAGTGCAGAGGTGTCCTCCAGATGAGCCTGCGTAAAGTCACAGTGACCGACTTGTCCTCCAGCAGGTAATCATGAAGATACTCCTCTGATCTTAACGGCCTCACCATTTTATCTACATGTTTATGCAGAGAGAGGGTCATCACACTTCATACTGAGACAGTGGGCTGAGCTCTATGGCCTGGGACAGGACCCTTCCTGCAGACCTCTATTCCACCCTGCCCTTACCACTCCGAGCATCAGCCATTCCAAAGGGACATGGACCCACACAGACACACACACCTCTCTCAGGAGCAAGCAACACAGCCCCTGATAAGCCACAACCCTTAACCCTAGTACAGGGGGAAACTGCTGAAGAGGCACCTCCCTGGAACCAGCAAGCATGGGGGAACTGTTTGAAACAGTAGCCATGGTCCTCCCTGTTGGAGGGAAAGAAAGCAGCTAGATGCTAGTCTCTACTTGCCGAGATTATTGCTGTCACTCCTGATGGCAAAAAGAACAAATTCTTGTATCTCTTCCTGTTCGCCTGCCCCCATCTGCTCACAGATCTCCTGCAAGAGCTCCTTGGCCACCTGAAGCAAGGAAAGAAGCAAATAAACACTGTGGCCAGGCAAGCCCAAAGCAGCCCCAGAGCAATTAGACATACTGGGCCTGTTGGAGGGCAGCAGTATGGCTCTGGCCATTGCTCAAAGAAGCAAGCTGGGTGAGGCATCCCAGTGTTGTGCAGGCCCTGCAGAGATATGCTGCTACAGGGATTCCTAGGACGTGAGTAGGAAACTCTCACAGTACAGGGATTCCTAGGACGTGAGTGGGAAACTCTCACAGCACTATGGGAAGCACAGGCCAAGCCCAAGGTTTTGACAGATAAGGGAGTTCCCTGGTGTAGGTCAGAGTTCAGTTCAATGAAGAAATTCAAAGCAGAAAACTCACAGTGAATGTCTTTATTCTGGTGAGGTATTCCACACCTCCAGGCATCAGGATCACTAGCCGGCGGGCACCATGCCCCTTCTGCAAAGGACAGTCTTTAGGCAGCAAGACATGCTGGATCCCATCAGCTCCACAATTATTTCTCTCTCTTCCTCCTCATCTCTGCCTTCCACTGCTTGCCCATAGTACCTGCCTCTTCCCTGCCCACTCCATGGCACTGCATTTCCCAATCCCCTTACAGACACATGCTTCATTTCCTCTCTTGGAACACTAACCGCCCCAGTAACACTGCACATGGCACCTCCTGGCAAGCCTCTGCCCTCCCTCTCTTCCCAGCATCCCCACTTCTCTGCCCCTCAATACCAGCAATGCCTCTATCTCCACAGGGAAAGGAAGGCGGCGGCGGCCCCCGTACATGAAATTTTTCCGCAGGTTGCTCTGACAGATCTTGGCTATATCTGCAGGAAGAAGAAAAAGCTTCATGTGTGGAGCCAAACAGAGGACTAAGCATTGTTTCCTATGGTGTTGGGTCATCCTGGCTGTGTTGAATTTAACCCAGGGCTGCTGCTAGGAGAGCAAAGAGACTTGACGTCATCTCCCACTTTGCCAGGACACATCCAAATCATGAGGGGTCAGCCCCAGACAGCATCCAGGGCAGTAGGAATACAGAGGAATGACAGGATGGGAGAACTAGAACCCTCTTCTCTGGCAGGATTCCAACCCAAATACCTCACAGCTGATGACTCTGGAAGACCACTGCCTGCCTGCCTTTCCCCCAGGGTCTAGCTTTCAAACTGGGCTTAAGCCACAGTGCTAAGCTAAGCCTCAGAGACACAATTCCACCTTGCCTGGGTGAAGATGCAATGGGAAATGACCTCTGCAAACAGAAAGACTAGAGATAAAATGCTGACTCGTGCCCGCAGGCTCAGCTGCCTCAGTACCCCATTCATTTCTCCTGCCTAACAGGATAAGGGAGATTTTCCCATTGGACCGTGTCCCCACCTGGATCCTGTCTTCTTTCCTTGACCACTGGGCCTTAGTAACAAGGGGGCAGACTTTTATTGTACAGGACACAGAAACAGTCATACCGTGGTGGGTGCTAGATGGGTCACTGCTGGCTAGCTGCAAAAACTTGGTGGCATAGGGCATCAGGATGTTAGAAGGGAGGAAATACCCAGTTAGCAGGTTTAGGAGCAACCAACCACGCAGCACGCTCTCCCTGCGGAACAGAAAGATCTGTGGGCGCCTTGGAACAAGACAATACCTGCTTGAAGCAGCTCAAAATGAGCCTCTGCCCTTCTGAACACCTAGGTCAGGTGGCAGAAAATGAGATGGCGGCCCTTAGTCAGATATTTCTTATGCTGAAGAAGGAATTGATTCAGTTATTCTAACAGCAAACAAAGCAAGGGAACAGTCAAGGCCACTCTGATGCCACTGCTGACACATTGCAGGGCAGTGTGGGGTCAAGCCACTCTCTAACTGTTGTATGAATTCTCCAGGGCTGTGATGAGGAAATCAGGGCTCTGAGCAGCACCACTACCATGAGCTGCCAGGTATGTTTATCAGTGCCCAGATATATCAGCAGCCAGAGATACAAGGACAAACATCCATTGAAGTGAAAATGCCAAAGCCAGTGACTAGCTAAATTTCCAGAGTGCTCAGCAAAAGCCCCAGCATCTGGGAAGCTGGGGACAACACATCATTAGGGGGCAGCCTCTCTCCTGGCCCTAGTGTCCATGCAGTGAGGTAGATGGTTCCCCTCCAGCTGTGCACACACAAGAGCTGACAGTGCTGGTACTCACTGGTTAGGGTTGTGGGTGACCTGTTTGATGACCTGGCAGTAGACCTCATCATGCAAACTCTCCTTCTCCTTGCACAGCTGCATTCAGAGAGGAGAAGACAGCATCAGAGAGGGGACAAGAGAATCAGAGAGGCCCCTGGTCATCTCTGTGCCCTTCCTCTCCCAGCTCCAGAGCTCTGCCAATTTGCTTAAAGCTTGGGCTTTGCAGGCTCTGGTCTCTAGTGCTATCTAGGCCCAAAGAAGGAGAGGCAGGTTATGCTCTCATCCAGACAGTGATATCCAGGGAAAGCATTTACATGCAACCCCTCCCCCCCCATGATTTTAATCAGCCTTTCTGCTTCAGCTCCCTTTCTCATGCAGGAGGTTGGATTATGGCTCTCCCTGCTCTCTCCCTTCCCAGCAAGGTCTTGGCCCTTCATTCCCATTGGTGCTTCAGCGCCTTGCCCAGGGGAAGTTCACAAACCTGAAGGATTTCATAGATGCATTCAACCTCATTCTGGTCCTTAAGTTTTGATTGATCTCCCATGAACCGCATCAGAGCTGTAAAGCAAGGGCTAGCATTTAGGTCTAAGCAGAGGTGATCCTGCCATGGGGCAGGCAGTAGACTAGAAAATGTCCTGAAAGCTTTTCTGCTCCATGGGCTATTACGAGCCTTGCATGTGTAGTCAGTCAGTGGGGCATCAGCCCAGGCAGTGTGTGTTCTTGGACACTTTGCACTCAAGGCAAAGTGCATTTTGCTGGAGGCTTTCAGCATGGACACAGGTGGTTATTAACTGCAGAAATGCCTTAGGAAGAGTCCTCCTCTCACAGTTTTCATTTCCCGCTCTGGGCCCTGTGATGCCTATGTGTGGCCACTAAGGCTGTCCCTCTCACCCCTGCTCCAGCCTCTGCAGTATTGTGTTCTAGGGAGGTACTTACTCTTGAAGTTCTTTGTGGCAAGCTCATTCAGCTCACTATCAGAGTACCGGAGCAAAGACTGCTGGATTGGGACCTGCAGGGCCAGAATACAAGGGTAAGCTGGGGAGGCAGATCACACAGAGCTGTGCTGCAGTCTTCACAAAGACATAAGCTCCCAGTATCTTGCAGGCAGCACTGAAGAACAGGGGGCACCTACGCTTTTCCAGAGGCTGCAGCCAAGGATTTGCCCTCTGCAGTTTTTTCCATGTGGGGACAAAGCTAGAGGCAAGGCTGGAGCTGGGATTCTGGCTGTAGCCATGGGGAGAGACTGGGCTCACCTTGGTGTGCTGGACCAGGTCAGCTGCACTCTTCTTTTCAGCAGACATCCCCTTCAGTCCCTGCCTAGACAGAGGAGAGGGAACATGCAATCCGAGAAACACCCCCAGAAACAGCTTGGTGTAGGTCAGGCTACACAGATCCTGTGTACGCCTGTTCAGGAAGGACCATAGCCTACTCACATGGGCTGAGCCTCTCGGAAGTAGGCTGTGGCGAAGTCCATCATGGTATAATGATCACCAGCAGGGACTAACATGATGCTGTTGCGTTCTGATGCCAGGCTGGGAACAGAACTCTGCAGAGATAGGCAGCAAAACCCACCCTAAAAAGTCAGCTGAGGAACCACAGTGTGTATTCTTCTCACCTGCCCGACCTGGGAAGGCCTGATCTGTGTGTGATGCCTCCCTCGCCCACTATGATAGTATTTGAGTGTCTCCATCTGCAAGGATTAAGCAGTCATCTTCCCTCTAGCCTGGGAGGTTAGACGCTACCAGGCCCACAGACCCACCCTAGCAGCTCCCACAGAACCCGACTATATCCCCTAGAAGTTCCCCAAGGACAACTCACCTCCCTGCTGGTGTTCCTGCTCTCTGGGGAAGCTTTCATGCTCTTCCGCAGCCCTCCACATCTGTCCATGCTGGTACTGAGGTAATCAGGGGCTGCAGCCAATTGCACCAGACTAGTGGGGAAAATACCGCAGCGGCCACCAGTGGAGCCAAACTGCCAGCCTGCAGAAACAGGGGAGAGTCAGGAACCATGGCATCTACCAAAAGAAATGAGCAGTGAAGCATTCTACTGGCAAAGGACAGCATCAGACTGACCAGGCTTTCCTGCATCCTAAGATAACATCCCCTGTAACTATGGCAGCTGGAACAAGGCGGGTTGTCGTCAGAGAATGGCAGAGCTGAAGGCTGACTATGCCAGCCCTTAAGAGTCTGCTTTCCTCTGGTTTACTCAACAGCGGCATGTAGAACTTCGGGGCACCATGGGTCCAGCAGGCCCTTGAATCCATTCCCCACCCTTCCTCCCAATCTTGACAAACTCCCTCACCTGGCTCCACGCCTTGCATGGGCAGTAACTCAATGAGATCACCCTTCTTGAAGCTAAGAAGGCTCTTGTCATCTGCAATGTAGCTGCGCAGAGCAACAACGTAGTTGGTATCCTGGGGAAAAAGCAATGGGAAGGTCAAATCTCGTCCCCAGGATGTGAAGGACTCAGACCATGTCATTCTATGGACCTGCTCAGGTCCATGTGGGAAACCACCTTCATTCCCTACTGCACTACAGCGCTCCCTCACCTGCCTCAGCTCCTCGATGAAGAGTTCCACCATAGCCTTGATGCACGGAGCCTTCGGAGAGTGCAGGAAGAGCTGCTCTGTCTTCAGAGAGAACTCCAGGGCACTGCTGCCCTTCAGTTCCACTGACAGCACATCTGCAAAGCTGAGAATACAGCCAGCATAGTTGGAGTCTTTCTGCCAGAGCTAGGGATGCAGATCATGGGGATGGGACCTCATTCCAAGGACTGAGAATGGAGACAGGCCTCAGCATGCTCCAGAGGGTGGCCTTTCACCAGCACTGTATTACAACAGTAATAGCACCATAGGCTGCTCATGGCTTTCACCTTACCACTTTGAGGACCTCCCTTGTGATGATATTCATGGAGCTTACTCACACCTAGCACTCACTTATTATAAGCAAAGCAAAAGGTGGGAAGGAAAGGGAAAGACCACACTCATTAGAAGGAGAGTCAGTGAGTCACAACTGGACTAGGACAATCCTAGAGAGCACAGCACAAACAGGGAATTTTCAGCTCAACCATTCAGTTTGCCTCCTAACACTCTGAAAACATCCTGCAAGTGACAAATTATCATCCTGCAGCAACCAGTGCCCTTTTGCTCACCTGTAGCTGCAAAGAATCTTCAGGTGCTCAGGATTATAGCCAGCTGCTTTCACCACCTTCAGCAGCCGCATGCCCCGGTGAGAAACACCCAGGATCTGGACATCACTTCCATTTTCGCCCTGTAAGGAAAGTGCAGCCAGAGAGCATGAAAGGCTCCATCTCACCTGGACATGATGGAGCAGGGGAAGAAGATGCTACCACATGTACCATGAAGGAGGCCCTGGGCTGACAGAGGTGTCAAACACAGCAAGGTACAGAAGGCACAGAAGAATGAATGATGTGTGGCCAGGCAGGGAGGCAGAAAGAGATCCTGGATAAGCTAGAGCCACACAGCTAAAGCAAGCCCAGGGTCTGGCGAGAAGGTTAAAACTCACATGAACCGGGAAAAGGCGGGAGAAATAGTTAGCCCAGTTATCCCGAGCAGCCAGTACAATCCTCTTCTTTATCCCATCTTCCTGAATGGACTGGATGTCATTGCCAACCTGGAACTCCACTAGCAGGGTTACAAAGCAGATACTTTTTCAGTAAGACAAAGATGTTCAAGTGTCCCTCTCTCCAGGGACTCATTCCCACTAGTCCCCCTCAGTGATTACAGTGCAGCAAATGACAAGCAGAGGCAAAAGGATACCACATTAATTGCACACACCAGTCTACTACTAGTTTCTCTGCCCCTCTCCATGAAGCTCCTGTCAAAGATGACAGCTGAATTTTAAGACAACTCAAAATCCCATCCTTAGGTCTCAGTTTCCTCTCCCCACAATAAACATATCAGAACTAAGTGTTTCTGGCTCAGAGAAATTTCAGGGCTGTTTTCTGGCCATCTGGAATAAACAAACATTCCCATACTGCACTACACAGGACACACAAATGTGCTTTCTTGCTGCAGTGACAAACATTTCTCCTCTGCCCTAAGTCCTGCCTGAAAGGGCTTGGAGGAAGGTTTCAAACCAAAAGCTGGCTTGGGAGGAAGGGATGATGGGGCTGTTAATTACTCAGCAGGTCTTTCATCTTGCGCTTCTCCTCCTTGGAGATCCGAAAGCAGGAATCAGAGAAAGTGTCACGCATGATCTGCAGAGGAAGGAAACAGAGAGACTTCCATTGAAGAAGCCACATCTGAATATGTTGGAAATCTGAGGCTGTTAAACAGAGTGAGTTTCAGAGAGGAGTGAACAGGGACTTGACTGGATGGATCTGGAGAAGAGACTAACACTACTAGGGATGCAGAAGTGAAGGCAACTTATGCAATGTAATTATGGGGTGTTTTGTCCCCAGAGAGACAATAGGCCTTGAGTCATACACCAGTACATACCTGTTCACACAGCAAGTTCAGACAATAAGGGTGACTGAAATTTTCTTTGGGGTAAAACACCTGCAAGAGGAGGATAAAAACAATAGTGAAATTACGGATGTTGCAGAAATAGCTCCCCAGGGATGTTTTGTAATCCATATGCCCTGCTGCCAGAGAGGAATGAGTTCATCTCCAAGGACAGGCAGGGAAGAGACACTATGAATGTGAACAGAAGGACCTGGAGTGAAGGACCAAAAGTAAAGTGGTGAGACCATGGGATGAACCCTGGTCAGTTCAGTGCACTCTTGAATATTTGATTTTAAACACATTTGTACTATTTTAACAGGAAAGCACCAGATAACAACAAATTTACTTTATTTGTAGATCTCTTAGTGCTTTACAGAGGAAGGAAAGGACAGGTGGGGAAACTGAGACACAAGAGTCAGTAAGGCAGAGCAGGACCCAGATCCCCTATGAGATGATCCCCTACCTCCTCCCAGAACTATCTTTGTGCTCTTATATCACACTGGGTGCCTATGACAAAAAACCAAATGTGGGACTAGTTCCCTCCTCCCACAGCAAGCCCTCAGCTAATGAACTGTACCTCTTTGCGCAGAAAGATTTTCCAGGCAGGGTTGACATAGGAAAAGCTGACACTGGTAGTGAGCTTGTACAGCTGGGTCTTGATACCATCATCTTCTGCTACTGTTACAGCAGAGTCTGTGTGAGGAGAAAGAGCAGTGAAGATGGGCTTTGCTGACTACAGGGTCACCTTCCCACCTGCCAAAGACCTACCAAGAAAAAGGGGACAGTGCTATATGCCTGATGGAAGATTATTGTCAGGAACCTTCTTGAAGGTCAGGGATCAGCTAATGTGAATGCATGCATAAAACAGTCATCATGTGAGTACCAGCATTTCTGATAGCATTTATACTTGCTGTATTAGCCACAAAGTTCAGTGCTTATAATAGAAACACTCCAGAGATAGGGAGCACACAGCGTCCCAGACAAAATACTAACCTGTGAAGACACAAGTTTCACTTTAAGTCATTATAAAAAGGGTGCTAAAGGTTTCAAATGGGCATAAAAATTCTCCTCTGAGCTTGCAGACTGCAAGGTTCTGGTACAAGGCACCCAGCACTTGCCCTGGATTTCTCTCTGCAGGAGATCTATTAAAGACAGGCTCAGTTTGAAGGCAACCATTCAAAGGCATTGCTTTATGAGGCAGGAATGTCTTCATTAATCACTCCCAACTTTCAAAACTTCAGAGTTCATGGACAAGAAATGTAGTAGATCCCATAGTTCAGCACAGTTCTATATCCCTATTCAAAAGCATGTAGGGATTTTTCAGGCTAATCCAGTTACTTCAATTTACTTTCACAGTATTTCCTAAAGAAACATTGTTTAAAAGAGAGGGGGAGTGAAACAGGCAAATTCTTTTATATCAGGGAAGCTCCTGCAGGATGGAGTCCTTCAGTAATGTGTTTGGCGGACTGTTGCTTGCATGTTATAAAATGTGATGCTGATGAGAGTTTTAAACAGCTTGAAATACATTGGTACATGTATCCAAAATAGCAGCAAAGTATAAAATGAAATATGGCTCCAGGCTCCCACTGAAATTCAGAGGCAAAACCTAAGACTGAATAACACTTCCAAACTACTGCTGAGAAGCATTAGCTATGCCATTTTTTAGGTGGGCAGCATCCAGACACTGTTTATGTCGCCAGTGTCAAAGGTCTCCCAAGCTCTCCTTCTCCCTCTAAGAAACATTCTCTCATTCCTCAGTCTGTCTCTAAGGACCTTCCAGAGGCTCTAGAAGGTAAAATACCTGGCTTCCCATTCCTCCCTGGTCTAAAGTCCATCTGTTGAATTGAAGCTTTGATAAAGTAATTATGCTTCAGGTAGGCAATAAAATGTATTGTGGACTGGACCTTGATAAAGCTGTAGCCCAAAGGTCCTTTCTGGTTTTAGCTGCATTTTTCAGAGAAACCCAGCCCCTCCTTCATCATTTGTGCCTGACATCCTGCACTGCACTGGGAAGAAAGGGAAGAGTTAGAGCTGGGAACTGCCATGCTGATTACTGGGTCAGACTGACTGAAACTATGACAGTCTCTCTTATTTCACACAGTCCACTCAGTCTTTGGCTGGCTGGCCGATGACAGAACATGTGCTGTGACTCTCCCAGGCCACTCAGCTGATTCCGACCCTATACCCTCCCTGCCTCCCACTACCAAATTCCACTTGGGTTAAGTCAATACTCACTCTTCCCTGTGGATTCCTGCCAGTCTTGGGTCCCAGGCAGGAGAGACGAAGACAGTGATGGGGCAGGAGGGGAAGCAGGAGGGGTCTGGGAACCTGGTGGGGTACTCTCCTGGCTGAAGACTGACAGGAGAGGCAACTGCTTCTCCTTGATAGAACTGGAAGCTGAGCCTGGCTTGGGCTTGGGAGGTGGAGGTGGTCTCTTCTCTTGTGGCAGGGGGGATGGCTGCAAGACAGCAAAACCATTTGACCCAGTCATTCTCTGCATTACTGTGCTCTGTCCTGACACTGCTGTTATAAATCATCCCTAGGGCAGCTGTCCAACTCGGGAAGCAAGTTCTGTATGAACAGGGATACCAGGACATTTAAATCAACACATGGTCTGCAAACAGATGAAGATCAACCAAATCCAGGTGCAGAGAACCAAGTATTTGAGATTGAAGCCTCCAGTTGGGAAGGGGAAAAAGACATTAACGGGCAAGACCTAGGTGCCAAATGTGGGGAACAGGAGTTCCTTGCTTCCAGATCATCCTTAAACATACCACAATAGGAATTGCTGCTCCAGAGCCTTTTCTTCAGGACCTCAAGTGACTTTACAGATTGGAACCCAGTCTAGGATGGGCAGTGCCATCGTATGAGCTCACAGCTATCTAGTAACCCAACAAGAAATCACCTGGCTGCTACTGCACTACCAGGTAGCTCCCACCCTGTTGGAGATTGGATATACTCTGCTGAGCTCTTAAGGTGAACAGAGAGTGAAGAACTCACTGATTTGGAAGATGGGAGGTTCATCATTCCAAGCTTGGCCAGAGCCTCATTTTTGGGGTCGTTCTTCTTAATAAATGGCTTGGACACTCTTCTGCAAGAAAATGGGGAACACAGTCACAGGGGCTGCAGAGGGGTTGTGGCCACAATGGAGCCACGTGGCAGTGCTGGGATATAGTCCCACTCATCTCCTTCCTGCCCACGTGGGTGGATCACACTCTCTCACCTGATAGGCTCGATAGGCTGGGGCTCAGGGGCTGGCCTGCTCTGGTACATTTTGATGATGTTGCGGATCTCCCGGCTAGGTGCAGGCCGCAACTCAGGGCCTGAAGGCTTCACTACAGGTGGCTCCTTCTTCGCTTTTGGTGTCTGCTTTTTTGGCTTTGGCTCAGGAGGTGGCAAAGGTGAAGCAGGAGCTATTGGGGATGACAGCTGTAATGAACAGACCAGCAAAGACGCAGGAGAAATCCCTTTATCTCATTTGAAGCTCCCTCTCTTTCACCCCTAGGCTGACTGGTCATGACCTTCCACTGCCTTGCTTTGGGATCCCAATTCCCAAAGCTCAGGCCTTTCTCTCTCTCTCCTCTCCTGCCAAGATGCAGATTCCCAGAAGAGCCAGATCCTTTCCTTCTCTGGCTACATCCTGGCTGGATGCTCCTGGAAAGTTCCTGCTTGTCAGCCTGCCTGGGTCTCCACTGCACAGCATCTTACCTGCCTCTGTTTTAGGGCTAGGCTTCTCTTCTTCCTTCTTCTCCTGCTCCTCTTCCTTTTCTTCCTGCTTTGGCTGGGGATTTGCTGGAGGGGTCCAAGTTTTGGAAGGAGGCCTCACTTTCTTCACTCGGATCTGTTGCTCTCCTATATAGAAGGGGGGGCCTGAGCTGGTTAAACCCACAGCCAAAACCTAGCACTAATGGCATAGTTCCTACCCTTGCATCAGTCAGCAGAAGCCTATGCTTTCTAGAGGCAAAGGAGGGTGTGGCAGTCACAAGCACAAAGATTTCTAGAAAACTGGCAACACAACACCTCACAATCTGAATTGCAGGGCACTGAGCAGGCACCCAAAACTCCTGCTACACACAGCACCAGCAGCTCCTGCAGGGATTAGCTGTGTTCCAGACAGGAAGACAACACCCTTTTATGCCAGGGAGGCTGCAGAATAAGGTGTTATAATGAGTGAAATTCCCAAAGTGGTAGATGCTCACCTATCTTCTGAAAATATTCTCTCTTCTGCTGGAAGGTTTCTGGAGGATAGTCATCATCTTCACTGTTGGAGAACTGGTCTTCCGTGTAGTCATGAGCCTGCAAAGCAGTTCACAGCATGGTTAGTTAGTCCTAGCCAGCAGATACCTCCATACTGCCCTTAAGTTCAGAGGTGATCTTCCCTCGCCAAGTTCTGATCTAGAATTTCCCCCCATCTGGGATTGTCCCTAGAGATCAGTCTCTGACTCAAGGAATCATCAACCAAGTCCAGAGAAGGGGGAGTATGTTAGAGGCCCAAGACAGCTTGCTGGAAGATATAGAACTCAGAGTGATGGTTTTTCCTATGGAATAATTCAGATCAGCTGGGAATTAATTGGTCAACACTGAGGCCAAACATCCACAGAGCTAATGCCACCAAGGTTTGATCTTGTGTCTTAGAGACTCAGCAAGCAGAGTTTGAAAGTTCTCAGTGTCATAGGTAAGGATAGCTCTCTGCTCTCCTGTCTACCAAACCACTGTCACACTGGAAGCAGAGAAAATGCAAATCATTAAATTCAAACCAAATTCACCACCACTTTGTTTCTCATACCGGTTTGTCTGCCTTAGCTGGCGGTTCTGGAGCCTTTGGTGGTGGTGCAGCATTCTGGCTGCTGGGAGGCTTCTTGGGTTTTGGGGAAGTGGCTGGGACTGGACCTGAGGCTGGAGCTGGAGCTGGAGTTTGTGGTTGATTTGAGACTGTTGGCCTTGAGTTCTCAAGAAGCTGTTGCCACTGCTGCTGTTGCTGCTGCTGTTGCTGCTGCTGGGAAATGCTCATGGCTTGAAGGGTCACCTGCTGGGCCTGGAGGAAGGAATAGCAATGTCCATGAGCTCTAGGCTACTCAAAACTGACAGTCATCAGTCAGGCTTTCACTGGTAATCACAGAACATCCACACAGTCCACTGCAAATTTCCCAGTGTTATGTACAAGGCACGCCCAGGGAGTCTGATCCCACCTAGCCAATTATGCAGAGCTCCTAATAACACCCTAAAGACTCAGCTACCAGTGAGATAGCCTGGGACCTCCATGCACTCACAAGGGTTTGTACTGAGAGCAGAACACTGCAGATCTGCATCTGTAGCAAATCCCAGCTTAAAAACACATGGTAATTACAGCTGAGGCTTCTTGGGGCCTGCTCTTGTTCCTGCTACTCACTCACCTACAGTGCCTCAGTGTCCCCATGTACACAAAGGGGCAAAAAGGGGGTTCCCAGTTTTGCAGTCTTAAATAATCCCAACTTTATATAGCTAACCCCCAGCACATCAGCACAGAGTGTTACAGAGCAGGCTTAAGGCAGGAGGGGAGCATGGTTAACCTCTTCAAACCTCTTCACAGCACATACACCAGTGCATTGCTCTTCCCCAGTTCCTGGGCCCCTCCCAGTCAGTCCCTTCCACTCACCATGAGCATGGCTTGCTGGTTGATAAAGGCTTGCTGTTGTGCTGCTAACTGATTGGGATCTACAGCTGGAACCACAGGCTGGGGCATAGCCATGGCTGTGGAAGACACACAAGTCTGCAAAAGCCCACAGGCAATCATTCCTCAGTGTCTGAGCATCAGCCCAGAGCTGATTGTTGACAATGCACCCCATCTGACACTCAAATGCATACAATTACAACACCCACCCTTCCATCCTCTTCCCCTGTATAGTTATTGAAACACTGTGTTATTACTTGGCATAGGTGCAATCCCACCAGACACTGGCATCATAGGCATGGCTGCTGGCATCCCAATCATTGAAGGCATGGGCTGGTAAGCTGATGCTTGAGTCATTCCAGAGAAGCCTAGAGGCAAAAGACCATATTCACAGTGCTTTTGGGGAATCGCAGATGAGGAAGCCCTGATCAATCCCACAGAGCACATCACATAGGCTGGGTGCCCCTGGTTCTCTCCACATGCACCAGCAACAGGGATATGTGAATTGTTTATCTCTTCACACACAGCAGGACACAGCAAAACTGAGGTGGAAAAAGGAAACCAAAGAGAAACGTATGGCCTGCCAGACTTTACAACTACAGTACCCGGACCCTGCTTCTGCAGTCTGGCTTAGGACACCACCATCCTTCATGACTGAGCATATAAATAACTCCTGCCTGTGTATGATTACAGAGAAGGGTTTCTTTTGAGGGATGGGCAAAGATGTCTGGGACTACCACATCCATATCAGTCTCTTTGCAGCAGGTAGCAAGAGTGAATGAACAATGAGCCCTGGCCTGGGTAGCATTGTGTACCATGTAAAGGAACTGTGGAGAGAAAGGAATTCCCCTGCCCTCAGCAGTCAAGTCCCACATGAGGCCACAAAAGAGAAATCCCACTGATGGCAAAGCCAGCAGAGCAAAGGACATGAACATCAGTCTCAGCTAGGAGTGAGTCAGTACATAGCGCAAGTCTACTGAATCATGATGTCCTCCCCAGTGAGAATGGCCCAGGGATGTCATGGAGAGATCTTCATATTCCTCACTGATCTAAGTAGCCACATGAGTGACAAACTGGCCTCAGGCCTGTGATCTGTAATAGGGCTTGTTGTGCCCCTACAATGCCTCTACAATAGCCAAAAATAGTCCCAGTCTCAGTAATGATCTGAACAGGACATTCCCCACCTTTCTGAAACAGCTGGGTGTGTTCCTACACATGTAGATTTCCCAGTGCCATTAATATATTGGTGTTTGACTCCACCCTACTGAAAATACTTGAGTCTTAGCTCCACAGAAAGGAGGAAAAGTAAAGACACTAACCACACAAACCAGAACCTCTGCAGGGTTCAGACTTACTAACCCAAGGAATAGCTAGAGATGATGGGAAACTCTGTAAGGATGCAATAAGAAAGATTAAAACCCTCCCCTGAGAAAGGCAGCAACTATTTTGTGAAAGGACAAGGTGAATAGAGGTGAATACAGGACTTACAAGTATGGGCCTAGGGAAGAGGTAGCCTGGATCAGAAGCAAGCTACCTGTTGCCTTGACCCCAAGACCAACTTGAGAGAGAAATTAAAAGCAGAACAAAGGTGATACCCTTACCTAGCACCTTCCCCAAAGCATCTCTCTCCCAGAACCTGGGAGTAAGGAGTGCAACTTCTGATGACCTACGCTAAAAACCAATGAGTCATGAATCAGCTGACCCCATGCAATAATTAGCATTTAAGGGACTCCCTGACTTATGCTCACTGAAGCTTATGTAGCCCCGCAGGTATTCCCAGCTGTCCCCATCCCCTTACAGACCCGTAGAAGGAAAGATTCCTCTCTGTGTGGGTCCAATCTTCCCACATCCTTTCATGCGTCCAGTCAGAATGTCCCTGTTCTCCATATCCTGCATCAAGAAAAACCAGTTATGTGAGCTCAGAGAGAGAGACTTCACAGAGGGAGAGCCATCCAAAGGCATATCTGAGCTGAGCAGAGGCAGAGTGAATAGGCAGAAGCATGCTTGAGGGAGTCACAGGGATAGGAGAGCTGCAGAGAGAAAGTAAGAGGGAATATCAAGGGACTTACTGATACTCTGGAGCCTTGATGCAGCACAGTGCTGAAGAGATCATCCACATAGTTATCCAAGCCTACAGGGGTCCTCAGGTCGTCTCTGAAGCTTGGATCTAAAAGCAGAGAGAAGTCTGGTGACAAGGCAGGTAAGGAACATTCCCCTGCCTGCAGTCCCTATTAGACAGTCATGTTTTGGAGTGGAGCCTTTCCTTGCTTTACATCAAGAAGAATCACCTGTGTCCCCCTCTGCTCTGATTCCCTGGCTGGGGCCCATCTGGCCCTTCCCAGTGCCATCCACAGTTCTGGGCAAGAGCTTACCTGGATGGAGATTGTTGAATTCTGGAGGCAAACTAGGTGGTGGAAAGGTAGGGGCCTGGATGCCTGGAGCAGGAGGGATCCTGTTGAAGAGAAAAGTGAGATGAGGACAGTACAGAGTGCTGAAAGAAAGACAAACTGCTGGGTGACAGGGCCACAAGTGTTGGAGCAGGAGGATTAGGTGACTTACAAATCCAGGTCAGAGCTCTGGAGGAAGCTTCTGTCCCTTTCAGGAGTGATGGGGTACTCAGCTGAGGACTGAGAGGAACTGCTGAGGTTGCTGGCCTCCTCCATCTCTCCAATGAGGTCCAGCACAAAGTCACAGCCCAGCAGGTCCTGCCATGTGTTGCCAGTAAACATGGAGATAGACCACCCTTGAGACTTCTTATCACAGCCCCTGGTAACAGGGAGAGGAAGGAGAGAAGAGGTGTTCAGGTAGGCAGGTGAAAGGGAGAGAAAGGAAAACATTGCATTCGGTTTCTTCTTGCCTTGTCTATCATGGCTTAAGTCCTTAAGATTTAGGGTGTGAAGAACTATTAAGCGCCCAGGGTCAGGGAAAAACTAGAATCGCTCAGGATTTGTCCATTTTTTTTTAAATCTTTCCTCTGAAACTGCTCTGACAGATCATGGCAGTGATTCCTCTGTTCCTAAAGAGGCCTGCAGTTCATGCAGATGGAAGGGTGAAGAAGAGAGCACAAGCTGGTGTGGGTAAGGAGTCCTATTCCGCATCTGACCATATAAATTCTAGCCTGCAGCCTCGACCAGTCTGAACCTCAGAACTAGTAACAGCCTCTTTCCCACCCCCAGCTCTTCTCCCATCCTCTGGCAGTACCTTGCACTCAGGAGCCAGCCTGCATACTGCTCCCCAGTCATCCAAGACTCCACCTCAGCTGAGAACTTCTCCTCTAGCACAGAAAAGAAAGTCAGTACACACAGCCTCCCCAGCAACACCTAAGCTCTGCAGGACACAGGCAGAGCCCAGCTGCAAAGTCTTACACACTCCTGAGTGGGGGCCACAGAGGACTGAAAGCACATGGAGGGCTTCACATGAACACATTCACATCCAAAATAACTGTTTGGTGGCGTAGGTTGGCATTTCCAACCTGACAGCTGAAAACCCTTGCAGTGTCCTGCTTCACTTGGGCCACCACTCCGCTCACCAAAGAGCCAAAGTAGGGATGTTCTGCATTCAATTCACAGAGCTTCTGATCACTCAAGAGGCAGCATAAGCCAATATTTGAGAAGGCAGGCAGGCAGAAAGTCCCTGTAACAAAGGCAGCAGTTGCTGCTTCATAGGCTGTGCAGTAATGGATAACAGGAAAACCAGACCCATAGATATGCACAGGCAGAACAGCCCTCTGTTGACATGGGCCCAAAACCAGAAGAATCTCATCCCTCAGCCAGAGTAGCAGGTCTCATCAGGCCCAGACTTTGGGAGGTTTGGGTTTAGACTCAGATGCTTGTATCCCCCATGGCTGTACCAGCCAGAAGAAATCAGTGTTCTGATCCCTCTTTACTAAGCTGAGGGAAGTATTTTCTGAATGCTTATTTCTGCACTGGAAAAGTCCTTAGGGACTAGAATATAGCAGAAGGGCAGAAGCACAAGTTACCATTAAAAGTGTGAACATCCAGCACCATCTTTCCTCTCCTCTGGTTTGCAGTCCACTCCAGCTGAGTGGGAGGGTAGGCCCGAGAGAACGTAGAGTCTATCTCAGTGTGCTGTGCTGCTGTCAAGATCTTGCGCTGGCAAACAGCATTGTAGCCCTCCATGCCATGATCTGACACAAATCTAGGAAAAGGCAACTGCATTTAGCACACTGCTCATCTCCTTTAACCTTAAGGAAAGTGTAGCTAGACCTTTTCTCCTCCTTACTTCAGCAATGGCTTCTCCAGTGCTGGTGAAGGCGCAAAGCAGCTCAGCAAAGTCGCCATCAGGACCCAAGCTCGCTGCCTGTGCTCCATGTCTGGGTTTTTCCATGTCTGGGCAACCACCTGACTGAAGATTTCATTGCGCAGAGCCACATTATTCAAACCTCTCCCAGCAATGTAGTTGCCCAGAAGTACCTCCTGCCAGCCATGGAGATTCTTGTCACCAATGAACCGCAAAATCTAGAAGCATCCGGGGAAAAAAAAAAAAAAAAAAAGAGAGAGAGCTGTAGCTGTAACCCTCTGTCCCAAACGGTGTTGTAAGGTGACAACCTGGGTTGTTTGTGAGCCTAAGAAGAGTAGCCAACACTAAGATAGGGATCTATTCTCAGGTTTTGTGCACCACCTAAGTTCTGGGGAATTTGGGAAGCAATGTTCATAGAGATTGGACCCTGACTAGAAGTCAGGATGACTTCACTCTCTTAGTTATGCCTCTGCTCAGATACACAAGCAAGTTACCATAGCCTATTTGTTACTGTCTCTGAGCCCACAGGCTGCCTAGCTGTAAAAAATATGTAAAGGAAATTGATGCTTAGCTGATCTTTATGAAAAGCTCAGAGCACCAGACATGAGGAAATACTAACACCTGAAAACTGAATGTTAAAAAGACTTTGGTGTAGTTAATATTATACCAAGCAGTATGAGATGTGGTATCTCAATAAACTCCCTTAAGCAATGATTTAGCTTCTTGGCTATGCATATCAACATCTTTGATGCTTTTGTAATCTGTATTTCTTCCTCTTAGGTACAGAATAATTTCTTTCAGCCTCTACACTTCAATATGTCATTAGATGAAAATTTTTCTAAAATGTGCCATGGACAGCTTTGGAAAGAACATTTATGAGAGATGGCCTATTTTTTTGTCTCAGAGAACAGCGCTTTTTAGAATGGTTAATGGTAGTAAGCACATCAGAGATTCACTGAGAAAAACAGGAGATGGTGGTTGTTTAGTTATTACAGCCTTTGCCAAAGAAATAGCTTTTTTTTTTTTTTTTATTAGCAATGGAGAAAAATTGTCTTTGATCTTCAGGAAAAATAATAGTAGTCTGCTTAAACACAATCCTATTCACAAGATTTTATTGAAGCTTATGCTCTTCTATAATTGGGATCATTAGGACAAAACAAGAGACTGGTTTTAGGTATTACCTTTCCTAATGGGCTTATTTTAATTACATGTAATTCTCAAAAGGATTACCAGATTTACTTAGAAATTATCTGAAGTTTCATTCTATTTTAGAGAGTCAACATTACCATTTTTAAGAAGAAATTTATGTTTCACATCCACAGAGATGAAATAACACCATCCTCTTATGCAAACACTACATAATTAGAGTGTCGCTCCAGGTGTAGTTTTCTCGATCACAAAGTCCCTGCCTTTTTCCAGCCTTTATACAACAGTTCACTGTCCTCTATTGTGTACTGGCACAACTGTATGCCTGAGATACAATCAATATTTTTACTACAAACCACATCATGGAAAAGATCTGGGTTAAATTAAACTTTTTTGTGATCAACAGATAACAATAAGTGCTTGAGAAGACAGACATCCCTTATACTGTCATTGCTACTGAATCTGGAATATTGGGAAACTAACGCTTAGCAGTCTAATTCCTATATGTCCTGACAAATTCTGAGGCTACATCACCAGGCAATTCACTTTGATCCCATTAGTCTATGGCTGGTCTATGCCTCACCAAGAACACAGCAATGCTAAGGGGCTGCATGTGATCTCTGCCAGACTGCTCCAGTGCCTAGAAGGAACAATTTATTCTGCTCTCCTAACACACCATGTATTGTAAGAACAGTAACCACCACCAGCATCTTGTTGTATAATGGCAATCTATTATAGCTCTGGACCTATTCTTCAACAAGGCCCTGGTCAAGAAAGATGTCTCTTACCAGTTTGTTGATCTCAAGTGCACTCTCCTGGTATTCAGCATCCAGATGGGTTAAGGGGTGCTGCAGAGGCTGACCAGGGGCAGGGAAATACGTTTTCTACAAAGAAATAGAAGGACACAAACATAGAGTTTGTTCCTGGTGTTACTAGAACTAGTGCATCTCCCCAGTGGGGAAGCAATTAAGAGATATAAAAAGATTCCCACCTGGAATTGTGACTTAATGAAGGAGGAGAAAGGATAGCTGTTGATGTTGGGTGGGAGGGATAGGTTGTCTTTGACCTTGACTTCTGGAGGCAATGCCTCAGTTATCTGGTTGGCCTGTTCTCGGTACTGACCTGTAAGAGAAAGAAGTCTTGCGTTATAGGAGTTAGAAATGCTTCCAGAACACATCCGATTCACAGTGTAACACATGGCTAACATGCATCTAACCTTCCCTGAGCACCTATACCAGTCCCCTGGCTCCAGGGGCACGCAGTCCTCCCCTGCTGCCCTAAACCCCCAAGCAGGCACATCCTCACTTCCTTGAGACCACAAGGCCTAACTTCAGGAGAGAGTTTTTACAGCTCTGATCTCTCAGACTCTTATCCCTGGGTAACAAACACCCAGAGGGCAGTCAGCACCCGGAGTTTCAATTCTGTTATGCAGAGTTTACAAGACAGGAAACACTGAGCCTATGCAGAGATACTGCTGACAACTGTTCAGTCAATGAGTAAATGAGAGGTCTTCACGATGAGGCACCGGATGACGGATTGCTCACAGACAATTGAGGAGCAAGCATCTTCCTAAATGAAGAGATTTCTCAATGCAGCGCAGCTTCTGTGCATTCCCCTATCTCTAGACCATGTCCCTGGATGCTCTCCTCCTCCCTGTTTACAACCCATCAGCTTTCATTTTCAGCAGTTTCAGTGCAGTTTGTCCCCTGAGCCCCTCTAGGTAACATTGCTCACTAGACCAGCTGATAGTCCCTAGAGGTGTATGCCATGAAGTATGAGGTATCTGGGAATCAAGGACAGTCTGCTCCAATTCACAAGATCCTTCTGCCTGACTGTATCTTTTACTGTACTATACAGAAGGCCAAAGATACAGCTGTCATTCTATTAGATGCTATACCAACATAAAGAGGTAAATCCTGTCTCAACCTATTTCAACTTATTACAGAGGAAACTATACTGCAAATAACTTAATGCTCAAGATCAGGTCAACAACTTGGGAAATTATTTCAGTTAGTGGTATTTTGGTGATTTGAAAACAAAACAAAGCAAAAAAATTTCCATCCCAAGCAAAACATTTCCCTTAATTGTTATATTGCTAGTTCCTGATGCTGTTACATTGTTTCTATCTACTTCTATTTTAAAAGAAGTAATTACTTTTGAACAAGTAATTTTAAATTAAAACCCCAAAATATTTCTTTGAAAGTGCCAAAATTGCAGTTTTGACTTCTTCACCTTCAATTTCCTTACAAATTTTTGAGTAGAAAAAGATAGGTTTCAGTTCTCACAACCCAGATATCCAGCTCTGCAAGACACATGGGTTCATTAAACAGTTTGCTGTCACATAACTTTGACCAAAGTTTTGCACCATCACTATCATCAGTTCTATCAGCACAGTTCAAAAGACGAGCTGAAAATGTAACAAAGATACTGAATTTTAATCTGGTGTTCTGCCCACTGACCCAAGTCACTTTTCCACCCTGTTGTGTTGGGAAACAATATACGTGACACCATTTGCCTTTATCATATTTACACTGCGGTAATAATAAATCAAATGTAACCCAAGTGAGCGACAGCAGGTAGAACAAGCACGTACTTAAACTGCTAGAAAACAAGGAAGTAAACAATAAAGCAAAAAGAGTGCAGGAAAGAGAGGGAAGGAGGGA
Source organism: Buteo buteo (assembly GCF_964188355.1). NCBI lineage: Eukaryota > Metazoa > Chordata > Aves > Accipitriformes > Accipitridae > Buteo > Buteo buteo. The sequence goes on along the minus strand of NC_134183.1, from coordinate 8,416,380 downwards.
GGATTTCTTACCTTCAGCTAACTGCAGGAGGGCAGCAAGGTCTGCAGGGATCTCCAGCAGTCCCACATCCTGTGGAGAGAGTGAGCAAGTCAGTCACTGGGGTACCAGAAGTGAAACAACATATAAACCCTGAGCTGTTCTGTTAAAACCAGGTAAAGCTGCATTTGAGAAGCTGGCCAGAACAAGGACTAAGCATCTGAGCAAACCCAGTAATTTCTGCCTATGCAACATTCAGAAGCAATACAAATAGGGAAGTATCATATTAACACAGGTATATGACATGGGTCAGCAAATGAGGGAAAGGTGAGTAATTCCTAAAAAAATCAGCTGCCATGGGGGGGGGGAGTGACAGGAAAGTTGACTTTCTTTGACTCATCTCATTACTAACAAGACTGGCATTTTATACAGAAGAGATTGCGGTTGAAAGGTAAGGGCCATTTCCTCCTACTCCTTTTTCTGCCATTTTTATTTTTCAGTATCCAAGAGAGCTACAGCATAAATAAAAATAGACCTGATTCTGATCTTCAGACAGGACTACTCAGATTAAGACACTATGAAACCAAGCCAAAGGCACAAAGCCTGAGCTTTTGGGTTTTGTTTTTTGGGTTTTTTAAGATCTACATAGTAAAGCCTGTATTCACCAGCATACTGACATCTCTCTCCACATAAACTCTCAGCAATGCTTAAAGACAGATTCACAGCTTTTTTGGATCAGTTTGATTTTGCTCATAAGAAGATACTTAACTTTAAGTCTAGCTTTTCAACGGCATATTCAGGAATTGGACTGTGAAATGCCACAGTCCTGGATCCACACCTGAGGAAGCAGGTGATATTGCAAGAGCACCCAGTGCTAAGTATTCCTGTTGTTGTTACTGACAAACCTGTGCAACATTGTGGAGGGTGTCAATTCAGATTTCCTTGCTACACACATCATAGCAAATGTATGCCTGGTCTAAACATATAAATAATGACATTAGTTAGCAGTGTTACTTATAGTAGTTGATACAGGTTAATGATTGGGAAACACCAAACTAATGACATAGTTATGTATCAGAAGGCTTTTTATACCAGGCTAAACTCCTTTCTTGCTGCTAGGTTTCCAGTGTACATGTGGGCTCTGTACACTCTCCAGATGTTTTGCTGTTGCCCAGCAAACCTGGGCTGAGGAGGCATAGGGAAGGGAGAACACCCTGAAAGCCTGGCTTGTTTTATATCAGACTCTCCCAGACTGTTTGACAACTTACCATTCCTTGGTTGGGACTGTTCTCTGTGTCACCACTGTCCAGGGACCTCCTTCTTCGTTTCCCTTCCTCTAACTCCTGCTGTTAGGAGATGAAAGGGGGATGGGAGGTGGGAAAAGATGTATATGAGGTCACTTCCAGCTACTTCTGGGGGCAGACCCCACGGATGGGCAGGAGCTGGTGTGCTGCTCCAGCAGATCAAATGACAGAACAGCTGCAGACCCTTCTTGGGACTCAATACAGTGTATTGGGAAGGGGATGCCCAGGCAGAGCCCTTAGCTCTGCTGAAACACCACCTGCCCTGCACAGCACAACTCAACAGCAAGACCCTTCACCACCTGCCCAGCATCCCTGCTACACCTTTCCTCCCTTGCCTAGCATTTGATGTGTCTCAGGACAAAAGCACACAGAAGCTGTCAGAAATATTCACCTGCCTCCTCTAGCACCAAAGAATATGGTAACAGCCTGAACATGGACAGATGAACTTGTCCATGGAGAGGGACCCCTTTAGAGGGGGTGGGAGGAATACCAAAAGCCAACTCCCTTGCAGCCCTTTCCCATCCATTCTATTGTCCCCCAGCCTCACCACTCACCTGACTCCTACTCCAAAGATGGAAAAGGAGGGTCTCTCTCTCTCTCTCCTGCTTGTCTATGTTGCAGTATGGTGTGACTAGATGGGAGGTTATGAGGGTTGGGCTGAGAAAGACAGTAGGCATGCTAAAGTCCAAAGGGCAGGGCTGTGGGGTGGGGGAAAGGAGGAACTTGGCAGCAGGTGAACTTTGAGACCTTTATTGTTGTTATTGCATGTACAGAGACCTCAGCAAGCAAATATTGGAGGACCAGAAACAAATTCAAAAGGGCTGTGCTGTTGTGGTTACCTGGGAGAAAGAAAGGCTGGATCCTGTCCAAGTAGGAAGGGGCAGGAAAAGGAACAGAAACACACACTGTTCTGGGCACAGCATGGCAGAAGGAATCTCTGCAGTCTTACAACACTGACCTTAACCCTCTGCCCCATCCTTTGCTAGTCATGCCAGCAGCTGTACTGGGTCCCTCCCTCGTGAAGCTAACAGCTATGGGGATGTTAGTTGCTACTCTAAGGACAAGTGGTCTGATTTCCTGTTTTCAATTTTCTTTTTAATAGCTGATGCAAAATACATTCAACCCATTTGATAGAACCATGACGCTCTCCTGCACACAATTTTCCATCTTCTCAAACCACTGCCATCCTGTTCTCACTCCAACCTTGGGCCCAGCTGATTTGTGAAAGGCCAAGGACTTCAGCAGCCTGAGGCAGCTGCAACCAGTCAGGGAAGCATCACTGTGGACTGAAAAACCTTGCATTTCAGTCAGCGTCTGGGAAAACACAGAAATTGAACTGGAGAACTAGAAGACCAGGATGAATTATTCCTTATAGCTTGAGCAGAACAGCAGCTTTTCAGGCCACAGATGGAATAAGCTCATGTCTCGTGTGGGGCAACCTCGAAAATCTCACAAACACAGACATACGAATCGGCTGCATTTGTACTACCTTTGCCAATTCTGAACTTCATCTAGGGACACAAGGCTCCAGTCTCTGTTGTTCCTTCTTTTGACTACATTTACATCAGCCAGAGAGTGAAGGACACCTCAGTGGATCATTGCCAAGAAACTTTCTAAAGCCATCCCTGCCCTAGCCTCACCCAGTCACCCACCAGCTCTCTCTACTTAGAGCAGAAAGAGCTCCTGCAGTACACCTGGTCCTGAGAAGAGTGTCGTTACCTGGCAGTGCTTCCTCCTTTGAATCAAAGGTCTGGAGATTAAAATCATGGTGTTAAATTGCATCAAAGTCTTCTTCAGCCTTCTGTAACGCTTCCTAGAGGGATGTGAAAAGAGAAGAATTGCCAGTGAGGGAAACTTCAACAAAATTTAGGCAGACTGTGGACTCAATTTGAGGGTACAGGCCAAACAGAACATTAATACAGTCAGCCAGTCTGGATTTGGACTTACTGTGTTAAGCCTAGTCCTCTCTTAGATGTTTTCCCTACATTCTTTACTCTAGCTATGACAATATCAGCCTTAGCACAGGCAAGTTACTGTAACCGTTTTGACAGCAGCTGTATTTCCCCTGAAACCTCTGCTTAATATTGGGAACCAGGCTGGGAAGTCCCCTCCTCCACCTTATTGGAAAGTAACAGGATGCCCCCCTGGAGAGCAGGCCAGGAGCCAACATGAGGAGGGGCCTGGCCAGGCACATCCCCACCTTGCTGTCCTAGGCAAGGACAAAGGGCTGTACCTTGCCTGGCCTTTGACTCCTGACCTTGCCTGGTAACCTCGGAAGTGAGCCTGAATGATTATGACTTTCTCCTGGAGGACACGGAGGCGTCTGCGGCGAAGGAGGCATCGGAAGTTCCTTTGCAGAGTAACAACGGCCCAGCTCTGCCTCTGGTTCCGTCGTCTCTCCAGAAGCTGCCTAGCCTTCTCCTTCAGAAAGACCTGGTCAAAGGGAATAGCTGCTGACCCACAAGGAAAGCAGCCAGCTTCTCTAGGAGTTGATCAATAATAAAAGCTGCTGGTTTATCTCTTTATAGCCTTGAAGGCCCCCTGCTAAGGAAACTGCACTGCCTTAATTGGGGAGGGCAGGAGGTGCAGGTGCAGGTGACAGAGATGGATGCATTTGTGGAGGTCAGGGAATCACAGACTGATGAAGGTTAGTAGGCAGGAAAGATAGAAGCCCAGATCTCCATCAAGGATTGCTGGGTAGACAAAGGAGTTGGCCACGCTACTACAACAGCCTGGAGCCAGAGTCTCCCATTTCTTTAACTGAAATGCTAAAAATCCCTCCATCATACTTGAGACAAGAGGCAAAGCAAAAAGGAGGTGAAGGCATGCAATGTTTTCCCTCTTTGGGCAGGGAGCCGAGCTGCTCTCTGTCTGTTGACAGCCAGCAAACAGATGGCTGGGCCTGTGCAATTAAGATGGGATTCTCTATAGGCATCACCTTTGTTACTCCAATCTGATAGAGATCTGAGGGGCTCCCCACCACATGAGACAGCACTGCCGCGCAGACTTCTCTCTCCTCTAAGCAGTTGTGCCTTCGCCCAGCCAGGAGACCATACCTGGAAGATGAGATGTTGGTATGAAAAAAGCCAGAGCTGTAACTGGAGTCCTCAGAGAAGAACAAATCACAATGTGCTGACAAGTTCATCCAGGCTTTGAGTGGCTGGGGAATCCCAAGTACACCACTGTACCTGCCTAGGAAGTTCTGGAATGGAAGACGGACTGGGTATCCCTCCTTTCTAATGCGGATAGCCTCCAGTATCCCAGAATGTCGCAGCTGACAAGTGACATACTCCACATCAAAGATATTTGACAGCTGTGAATATAAGGCAGAAGAAAAATGTAAAACAAGAAATAAAGAAAGAAAAAATAAAGAAGACAGAAGGGAGAGATTTTAGAAAGGGTCTCCTTCTATTGTCCTGTCCTTGAGTTAGATCTTGCCATGGTCTGTGGGCGATGGAACACAAAACCCAACACATCCTTTGGTGTCCAACTGACACTGGTTTCTTATTATCCAGCATATGATCCGCTCATATGGCCACAGGGAAGTGTGAGAGACAGGGAAAGGGGAAGAAAAGTTTCAAGCTATCAAATGAAGCAAAAAAGTCCAAATCCCAACTGTGAAACGAGAGCTGCTGGAAAGAAGTGGACTTCAAGGAACTGAGGGACTCCATAAGGAGCTCAGGGTGCTGCCTTACCTTTTGGGGATTAGGGGTGATGCACCGAATGAAGAAGGCATGGCTCCTACAAAACAGAAGGAAGAACTTTTGATCATCCTCTTCTCTGTGCTGACCTGGGAAGACTTTACACTCTTCTGGGTGCAGCAATCAGCCCAGTGCAGGGACGGCACCAAAACAGTATCTCTCACCTTCTCAGCTTGGCTGTGAGGTCCTGCAAGGACTGCTGGAATTTGGACACCAGTGTGGAGACCTGAGGCTTGAGCCCTTTGCCTCTGGCCCCCAGCTCCCTTTGCTGACTATAGGCAGCTTTAGCCTTCTGGAAAATGTGAGACACCAACTGCAAAAACAAAGAAATGACCAAAGCCCCCTGAACTATATGGAAAGAACAATCTCTTCTACCTGAAACTGGGGGTCATTCTCCCTTGCCCCTGGCAGTACCAGGAACCCAGCTGCTTCCTCAGGCAGTCTGTGCATTTTATATATAAAATGCACCAATTGCAGGCAAAGACCGCTTGATCAATTCCCAAGCGTCCTTCAGTAGAACAAAACTCCTCACAGTTTCTCTAGGTTTAATGACACTGACCAGGATCTTTCTGCTTCTCACATGAAAGCAATGAGTAGCTTGTTAGGTGTCTGCACTATAGATCTTCATCACGTACCTTGAGGCGGCTCTGAGAGAAGATATCCAGCACCTCTAGACACAGCTGGTCACGGTTTTTACCAAGAAACTTGTAGACCTGCACATAGGAACCGTCACCATGGCAACCGTCACCATGGCAACCGCTACCACAGCAACCGTTGCTGTGGCAACCGTCACCATGGCAGCCGTTACCATAGCAACGGTTTATATGGCAACCGTCGTTATAGCAACCGTTACCATGGCAACCGTCACCATAGCAACCGTCGTCATGACAACCGTTGCTACGGCACCGGTTACCATGGCAACCGTCGCCATGGTAACCGTTGCTATGGCGGCCGTCACCATGGCAACCGTTGCCATGGCAACCGTCACCATGACAACCGTCGCCGTGGTAACCGTCGTCATGGCAACCGTTACCATAGCAAGCGTCGTCATGGCAACCGTTGCCATGGCGACCGTTTGCCATAGTAATCGTCTCCATGGTAGCCGTTACCATGGCAACCGTTTGCTATGGTAACCGTTGCTATGGCGGCCGTTACCATATCGACCGTCGTCATGGCAACCGTTGCTATGGTAATCGTCACCATAGTAACCGTTGCTATGGCAACCGTCGTCATGGTAACCGTTACCATGGCAACCGTCGTCATAGCAACGGTTGCCATGTCAAGCATTACCATGGCAACCGTTACCATAGCAACCGTTTCCCTGCAGAGGCAAAGTCTGATTTAACGCGCCATTCAGACCACCAGCCAGACAAGCAAACATCCCTCTTACACAAACTTGGGGCAGACAGCTGGAGAGGTGGAACAAGGGGAAAGCCCTACAGAATGAAGCTTGCTGTTCCTGCTGCCACCAGGAGGGGAGGGAATGGTGACTTCTGCTTTTAGGAGGGATTGCTCCTTTCCCCCTTCACATTGCCCAGCAGGCTTTGACCCCTCACTTTTTTTCAGCAGCAACAGCTTTCCTGGATTTCCAGGGCTCTGAGACAAGCAATGTAGGCTGTTGTGTAGGTGAGACCATTACATATTTTGCTTCTGCCCAGAGGCAGCTTAGTTGCTCTCCTAATAAGAATCTCCTCATTTCTGAAAAACTGTTGCTCTAGAGGGATGTGCAGTTACAAAGAGAGGGCTTTGTTCTCTGCACTTGCAGCTGGTCCGTCAGGACATCCACAGCATGCTTCCAAGCTGGCCTATTGCTCCAACTGCTCAGAGCCCCCTGCCAGCTCACCTGATAGGTGACAGGGCCTGCATAGTGCTTCACAGTGAAGACTGGCAAAGGCAACTTGGGCTTGGTGTACCAAGGGCTGTTTCCATGATGGTAATGACACTTCTGGAGGAAGGTGTGGTCAGTGGCCTGTAAAGGAGATGGCAAACATGTTTCCTGCTGCTGGAACATATTCAGTAGGTTGAAAAGCTGCTGTTAAACCGAAGGTAAAAACATCTAATACTTGAGCGAACACAGTCCCTGTTCAATCTGTAGAACTGCCTCAACATAATCATCCTGTGAAAGGGATCGCATAAGAGGATAAGAGCTTCTCACCTGAGTCAGTGAAGTCTGGTCATCCAGGATACACAAGATGCCATGGGGTTTTGCAGCAATGAAATCTAGGCATGACTCGCTGTACATCTTGGAAATAGGAATCCAAGCTAACTGCTCTTGGCTATATTCCTCCTACATGTTAAAGACCAACCAGTCAAATCCAGCCATGCAAACAAGAACAAATGGAGGGAGTTAACAAAGGGATTTGGTTTATTCATCAGGAAGTTAGTGTTTCACTGTTGTTAGGAACTTGCCTAGAAATATCTGGTTTTGTCTTATGAAACTTCTTCTAAAGCCACTAATGATTTTCCTTATTTAAGAGAGGAAGGCTGCTAAGCAGGGTGATAAAGTGAACTGTAAAAGGCAGCAAGGCTGATAAATACACTTTCATCTCCAGGACACCAGTAGTACATAAAATGCTACAATGAATCCACCAAACAGCTTTAAAAGTACCAACTGAGGTCTGGAATCCTTGATCCTGACTAATTCACTTATAAAATCTGTAAAAGGCAGCAAGGCACTAACAAACTCCCCTTCCCTTAGTTTACTACAAAAGTAGTAAAAGATATTAAATAGCCAGCTCTATGGGCTAGGATTCCACAGGTACTGCTTAAGAGGGTCAGGTCTATTCAGCTTCCTGCTTCCCTGCTAAAGGATACTGTCCAGCTGAGACTGCCTCAGCTCATTCCCTATATGCTGCCTTTTACCTGCTGGCACAAGTTCCATTTACCTCTTCTTGGGCAATAACAGTCTGGCTGAAAAAATGCTGGAGATGCTCATTGGCAAAGTTGATGCAGAGTTGCTCTAAGCTGTTCACACCTAGATCCTGCAAAGACAAAAAGGCATCATCATTTCCAACTCAGAGCCCTCCCAGGAGGCTGTGTCTTCTTGTGAATAATGCACAGCACCAGATGGTGCTGATCTGAGCTGCTGGTTCAGGCAGCTTCTTCTGATCAGTAAGTGTGAATGAACCTAAAAATTCAAATCATCTTATGTCTGTTTTGCAAGCTCTCAGCCTCATTTATTGACTAGGCTAAACAGCAAGAGGCAAGATAAGCTGTGAAGGAGCAGAAAGAAGAAGAGGTATACTCTTGGATGCACACCCCTACCTGGACATGCTCCATTGTTTTCAGCATTCATCAGAACACACAGATTTTAACAGGAATCCTAAGTATAAAATTCACAGGCCTTGATGAGCATGTATTGCTCTAAGCCACTGCTCTGCCTTTTTTTTTACTTACCACAAGTCTGGGAAGCCCCCAGAAGCTCACTGGGGTTGACATGTGGATGTATACCTGCCACAAGGTTAGCAATTCCTGACCCAGAACTCTAGATGCTACCCTAACCTCAATTTCAAAAAGTAACACCTTGCAGAGCCTTTGCTTACAAAATTATCTGCATTTCTCCTATCCCTGGCCTGATCCAAAGCCTAGTGGATCAGGAAGGATCTCTTCAGAAACTTCAGTGGATTCTGGACTTGTCCCTATTCAGGCTGGGAATAACAGAAAAACAGAATATGCTGAAGCATGTGAAAAGAAATCAATTGTAAAAGGTATAGTTAATATATTCCCAGCTTTATCTATATTATATATCTATAACTATATAGTTAATATATTCCCAGGAACAAATGGGAACAGTTAGATTAAACTACATTAAAAATGCTTTTCTTACTTCTGTTAGTAATAGTGCCAGGAATAATTAAAATGTGATTCATTAAGAATTAGCTCATTCAGCTCACCTCATCAATACAGCAAATTTATACTAGGTATTTTTGGGGGTTTGTTCCATCAAAACACGCTGATGAGTGATCTGGCTCCCCAAGCCGCTGCTGAGCAGCAGAACACAGGCTGCAGGGAAAGGACTCTGAGCTGCTTTTTACATGAATTTGTGTATAAGTGAACATTCTAAGAAACTTCTGGGGGTTTTGTCAAACAATTGAACCATGGAGTTAAAATCCCCATGTGTCCTTTCAACACCACACATAACTTGATTTCTAAACTCCAGTGCACTTGCTGAAAAGACAGTTTTGATTTGTATTTAATACAGCATATGAGCTAATTCAATGGGATGAGTTGGCTGAAAGTGCTGGTTTTGTTCTGATTTAAAATCAAATAATTTTCCTCTTCCTTAGAATGACAGAACAAAAGCTAGCTATGTGCACCATCTATGCAGCACCATACTGGGCAGTTCATGCAAAGGTATCAAACATGCAAGGCTGACGTGGTGAGAGCACCAGAAACCAGTCTATTTGAGACAAGGTTGTTAACTGCCTATGATTATTAGATCTCCACTTACACACCAATACTACTTGCAATCCATCCAGTCCTATGTACCTTCAGATTCTACCTGTCCTGGTTTCAGCTGGGATAGAGTTAACTGTCTTCCTAGTAGCTGGTACAGTGCTGTTTGAGTTCAGTATGTGAAGAATGTTGATAACACTGATGTTTTCAGTTGTTGCTCAGTAGTTCAGCTACACATGCCCAGCCAGGGCACCTGACCCAAACTGGCCAATAGTGTATTCCATACCATGTGACTTCCCATCTAGTTTAGGAACTGGGAAGGGGGGGGCAGGGAATCGCCCCTCGGGGACTGGCGGGGTGTCGGTCGGCACGTGGTGAGCAATTGCCCTGCGCATCATTTGTACATTTCAATCCTTTTATTACTACTGTTGTCATTTTATTAGTGTTATCATTATTAGTTTCTTCTTTTCTGTTCTATTAAACCATTCTTATCTCAACCCACAAGTTTTACTTCTTTTCCTGATTTTCTCCCGCATCCCACTGGGTGGAGGGGGAGTGAGTGAGCGGCTGCGTGGTGCTTAGTTGCTGGCTGGGGTTAAACCACGACATACCTGTGCCACACAGTTATGGAAGACTATGGGCTCCTCCAGATAGCAATTCATAACAAGACTCTATAGAAAAAGCGTTAAATCATACCTTGAGGGAGCATTTCTCTACTGCCCTAAAAAAAAAGTACCCCCCTGAACACAGATGTTTACATTAAATGGTACAATTACTATCTCCTTTCTGGAAAAAAAAGAAAAAAAAAGAAGAAACACCCCCCCCCCCCCAAACCGAAAAGAAAACCCACCCATCAGATACCCTCCCATTTCTGGCAGTGACTGAGGACAATCAGCACATGCACTTGCAGCCCAGACAATATCAAAGAATAGGAAAAGCAACCTCAAAACCATGTATGTCCACAATGCCCACAGCACAGTCTGATTCCCAGGGAGCCAACCACTCATTGATTCTCAGCAGCAGCCAGTCAAAGAGCAGGCAATACAGAGTCTTGGCAATGGAGTCCCTGAGTAGGGGAGTAAAACCAGTTACTGCAAAGGCAACATCCTTGGGTGCATCTCACCAACCCAGACAACAACAGCAGAAGTCACCTGGCCTCGATGGCTCCTTCTACAGACAGAGGGGTGATGATCCGATCATAAGATGTCACCTGGATACATAAAGACCTGGAATTTACTGTTATTATCTCCTAAATAGCCTTTTTTAAAAAAAAAATCCACAGGGAAGTCAGCCTGGTTAATAAATGGATTTTTTTTCTATTTGGCCTGATAATTTACCCAGGTATCAAAGGAAAGATTAAAACCAGAATTTTTCTGCCACATTTCAGGGTGGGAGTCAGCTGGCCAAAGTGTTAAGCCTGAAGCCACCTCGTCAGAAAAGAGCCTTCCTAGATGTGAATTCTGCCATCTTTACAGAGCTGCCTTAAGGGGTTCAGCCCATCCTCATTACTGATCTAGCACAGCAACCATTTTACTCCTGCTGTTACGTCCCAGACTTTGGACCTTCTCAGGTGGTGGCCCTTCTGCTGACAGAGCACTGAGCTAGGGTATTCCGTGCTTCAGGATGAACGAGAAATAGCCAAAAAGGTACTCACAGTGACACGGTGAGTGACAGCACTTTGCAGAAAATCTGCTGACACATGCAACAAATTGGCCACAATCTGAATCTCAGTGTCACTGGCAATGGCTGCATGTTCATAGGATTCTTCCTAAATAGTGGAGAAAAACAACAGATTCAACTATGGATGGGATACTAGGTTCCACTCGTATTAATGTTCTCAATAGCACCTCAGCTGCACAGAGCTGGTCACAGCCTGGGCAAAACACCAGCAGCTAGGTTCATTTTGGGTCCTTCAAAAAGCACCCAAGCTCTAATTACGTTTGGTTGCCTCCCATCTTCTGTCCTTGCCTAGGTCAGTCTAGAGCCTAATATCAAAAGAACAGAATAGTCTTCAAAGGATATAATCTTCAGTCAATAATAATGTCCCTGGTCCCATCACATGGGATAACAGCAATGTTCAGCACAAATAGCCCATTCCCAAGCTGCCAAGGATTACTGTACCTCATAGGAGGTAAAGCAGATATTCCCTAGTTGCAGAATGGCAGCCAGGACAGCCCAGGTGGAGGTCAGCTGATCTTCCGAGAGGCTGATTCTCTCCAGAGCTTGCACCAAGACCAGAAAGTCCTGACTGTCCTCCTTCCCCGGGATGTCACAGGCTCTGCCCTGAGAGAATAGGGACAGATAATCATGGTCAGCCCATTTTGCCCCAGGCTGCAGCTGAGCTACCAGCAGCAATCTTTAGAGAAGTAGTTCAATGTTTTAAGGACTGGAGGAATCTGAAAAAAAAGACCAAAGACACCACTAGTGGGAGCTCAGCATTCATGACAGACCAGTCTCTTTTCTCTCTGGAGTTTCTGAGAGCAAGATCTCTTGCCCACACATGCTAAGTTTTTACTATGGCTCCAATATAGGCACTCTAGCTACCCCTTGCCCACTGCTGGAATGCAGCTTGAGAAAAGAAGGGAAGCCAGAATCTACTCCCAAATAAGTAATGTCAGAGTTGCTACCCCAAATGGTACCCAGAACCCAGTGTATCAAAGTAAATGGGTTTCTGTGCACCTAGAGACTCTCCCTGGGTTATAGTCTCACTTGCGTCTGCCACATATACACATAGCTATAACATGGGCATATCGCTTTTAGTCTTCTTGTGCTTTTCTGTACAAGAGGACACTCTTAACAACCGTCTGTGACCCTAAAGTTCACAGAAATCCTGGGCCAAGGCGATCAATCCGTAGAACCTGCTTGCATAAAAAGACACTCTTTGACAAAAGTTTCCAGCTGATTGCCAGCCAGATTCAGATGAGGACAAGAATGAGGCCAAGGCAGCCCTTGGGCTGCTTCTTGCCAAGACCAAGATCCAAGAGAGATTTTGCCAGTCTCTGCTAACTTCTTTATGCATAATCTGATCTTTTTCCCTTTTCTTCTCTGCAGCAAGATGAGACACTCCTGTTAGATACCACCTTAAAGAGTTTAGTTTACAATACAGAACCTTTGCCAACTAGGAACATCATCCCTTTAAGGGATGGGCCCTTAATTGCCCTCCATCACTGAGTCATTAATGGTACTTGTCCATTCCTTGCCTGAAGGAAAGATGATAGCAATCATTCGTCAAGGATTCCTCACATGACCACAGCTGCTGTAAAGAGTTTGCTCACCTGGCAAAGCTGACACACACAGCTGAAATGGGAAAGATACTTGCTATTGCTGTGAACTGCTTGAGTACTGAAAACATTCTTAAACAAAAGAAACTGTGCTCCAAGGTGATGGCTTGCCATAAGTCTGGCAAACAATTTTCCAATTTAAAGAGATTGTAATTAGCAGTACATTTCAGTGGTTTAAAATTTCCACCCATTGACTCAGTCAATGAAGCAAGTGTTTTGCCGAGGGTAGAAAGAAATACCCCCTGATCTTTTCAGTCTCACAGTAAATTGCAAATGCAAGGAAAGACAACGAGAAAAGGATTTCTTCACCACAAGGTGGAGTCACGGACCTACACGATGACTACTTTTTAAAAAGGCTTTCTTTGGGAGCAGAAGGGGCCTGAAAGGTGAGAAGATCACATAAGAGACAAAGGTAGTCCTTCTTAGGTCAGGTGTGAGAAGGAGCAGAGCAGACTTTAGCATAGTCCTGTGAGGGACACATCAGGAGGGAAGCAAAGTTATCAGGTGCCTCAATAACCAAACAGAAGTGATGTCTTGGCCATTTCATTCTATCAGCTGCTGCAGAACATCCTCACCTCACTCACCTGATTCAGGTAAAAGTAAGACTCTGCCTCTTGCAAGTACAACTTCTCTTTCTGCTCCACCGGCAGCCCAGCCAGTAGCTCGTAAAACACATGGTAGTTCCTCTCACCACGGGCCTGATAGGGAACAAAGTTCCTAGAGTTGACTCACACCCAGTTCCAAAACCCTACAGAATACATGCTGCCATGAACCAAACACTCAAAGACCAGGACACTGAAACTTTGAGGTCAGCAAGAAGAGGCCAGAAGCCACTCAAGAACTATTTCATTTGAAAAGTTTCCAGGGTTTCTCACTGACACCTTAAGAGCATTCCATTTGAGAGCAGTCCCTTTCACACAGCTCCAATATCTGACCTCTTCCACTCTCCAGACATTAACAAAAATTAGTTGAGGAGAGATTTAACTTCCAGTAATCCCTAAGAAGTGGCTTAATTCAACCTGTTTGAGAAAGAGTGACCTCCTATTTTACTCAAATAAAATAAGCGATTACCTTGTGCTACACAGAAGGGACATATTTCTTGCTAACAGAATAAATGGGAGGCAATTCTCATACTTATTCCAATCCCTGTTATTTAGCAGTAAATTTAAGATTAAATATGATTAATATACCCCTCTAGGAGGGAGGGGCTCATTTGTCCTCACCTGAAATACCACACGAGACTTCTCCAGGAGGTACTGGGAGATGGATGTTCCCACCACGATACCACTGAGTATGAGACAACAACAGATCATGTCAGAAGCTAGTGACATGTTTTCTGTAGATCCATGTCACTGAGGGTTTAGCAGAGGGAGCTGTTGCTGAGAAACAAGGGTATGACCTGACCAACTTGGTCTGAATTTTGAAGCTTTCAAGCACAGGTGTTTTGTATCAGACTGTTACAGAGAAAGCAGCTATGAAACATACAGATTCAAGTCTGTGTTCTGAACAGCCTCCAGAGTACAAAGGAGCCTGGACTTGAGTGATCCTCACAGGGTATGTCCTGAAAATAATCCAGGTAACATGCCACAGCCCTTCCCTTCAGCCATATCTGATTGCTGTTGCATTACCACTCCCCCTTCTGACCTTGGCCACCCATTTCATATGTCAGGCTGATAGCCTTTGGGGACAGGGACCACCTAATTGTTTTGTAATTTAATTGCATCTTGCACAGAGTGATCCTGGATGAAACCCGGGATGTCCAAGTACTACAGCAATAGTGGGCCATGCAGCCAGCAGCCTGGAGTTAAGCTGCATGCAAGGATCTATAGGCCTTTAAGCCTATCACGTGTCTCATATAGATTAGGCAGATGTGTAAAGAAGGGCTGAATTAGCAGGCACCTGAATATATACAATTTATTTGAGAAGAGTCAATATGGCTTCTGTAAAAGGAGGTCCTGCCTCACAAAACTCCTGGAGTCATTTGAAGGGGATGACAAATTTGCAGATAATAGTGATCTGAGGGGTATAGTCTACGTGAATTTCCAAAAGGTTTTGACAAAGCTGTGGGACTTTCAGGGAAACCAAGCAACCGCAGTGTAAGAGGGAACATCCTGACATGGGTAGGAGTAAATGGCTAATCCTCTTAACAGTGGGAGGCAACCAGTAGAGTTCCACAAAGTGTCTGTGCTCTGACCTGTGAGAGTAGTTCAAGGTTTGATAAGTGACCTAAAAGAGGAGCTGAACAGCAATGTGACAAAGCTTCCTGATTGTATGAAATTATTCAAGGCAGTGAGGATGAAGGCCAACTGTGAATAAATGCAGACAGACCTTACAATACTGAGTGAGCGAGCAAGAAAATGGCACATGAAATTCACTGTTGATAAATGTAAAGTGATGCATACAGGCCGAAGTAATCCCAGCTTCACATATAAACTGACAGGCTCCAAGTTAACCATTGCTGCTTAGGACTGAGACCTTGGGGTTATGATAGACAGTTCCATGAAAATATCAGCTCAGTGCTTGGCAACAGTCAAAAAAAAAACCACCCAGAATTTAGAAAGGAGGCAGGTTCAAAACAAAAAAAGGGTGTTTTTCACTGGGTAGACCTACAGAACACTTGCCAAAGACTGTTGCAGTGGCATGAGGTTTATACGAGACCAAGAGGAAACTGGAAAACCACAAGAGTCTCAGAAAAACTCCTGAGCTGCTGCAAATGGTTAAGAGCTGACAGAGTGTTAGAGAAAAGCATCATATGTATTTGGCCTTTCTTACTGTTGCCTCAGTGAATGCTTGTGGCCAGTGTTGGAGACAACATTGTATTAGATGGCTCCTTGTTATAAACTAGTTCAGCCATTCTTATGTTCTTAATTTATCACCCATCTTGACAGGTGAAGATCTATTCTTTTGTGGAGGAACCTAAAAGCAAAATAGGGGTGTAAACTCATCCTCTTCCTATCCTGATGGTAACAAGAGTGTAAGGGAGGGAGGGCTATTGCATGAGCTCTCAGCGCTGCTAGACCTTTTCTCACCCAAGCACCCCTTGACAGCTGGGAAGGACAGCATCCCAAGATGTTCATTTAACTCACCATCGCAGATGGACATTCAGAAGCTTTCCAAAACGGCTTGAGTTGTTATTGAGAATGGTTCTGGCGTTCCCAAAACTCTCCAGGATGGGTAGGACATTGCAGGGCTTGAAGAAAAGAGAGAGAGAACACTTCAGTAGCAATCATGGGGTTTTAAACCCCAAAGGGACTTAAGTAACTGTTAGTTTGAAAATCCAAGAAAAATGGGACTTCACTGAAAGAATTCTTGCCTGGCTAAAGAGTCTTTTTTAAAATTTATTTTGGTATCATTACCTCTAGCCACTGGTGAGTTGCTCTATGAGCTTTTTACCTTCACCGCTATGACCTTTCACTTTACTTCTGCTCTGTGTTTGTTCAGATTCACCTCCCAGACACTGCTATAAGGTCTCTAAGGCAGGTATCATCTCTCTGTTCAAACAGATACAGCACATTATACAGCATCAGGGTTCCCAGATACTAAAATACAGAAGAACAAATACATCAGCTGCCCGCGAGTCTTTATGGAAGCTTCATCTTGAACCACAAGTCATGCAAATTCCAGCTCAGTTAAACAGGAACAAAGAAATAACATAAACAGTATGGCCTCTTTACCCTGCCTTTGGCTTCTGCTCCTTGCCTAACAATCACAGCATAAAGCCAATTTCAGTTGCCTCTTACCTGTCTGACCCTGTGGCTGTCTGATCGCTGGTACAGCATGGTCAGGTATTGCACAATTGCTTTGGCAGCTTCTGTTTTACCTGATCCACTGTGTCCACTGGAGGAACAAGAGAAACAAGGAAGCTGGCATGAAAACAGAATTACCCAGTTTAGACATATCAGAGGACCTGTTTCAGTAAATCAGTGAAGTTGTACTGATTTACAACAAATGAAGATCTATCACATATTGTTTGAAACACTGACACGATTTGACAAAATAGGCCCAAATAAGATTCCACTGTGGAAGGCCAAATGCCTTCTCTTCCACTTCTCCAAACGGATGTGAAGCTAAATTCAAACTGTATTTGCAGAGTGGAATAAAAATCCATCTTATTCATGTTCCCTACTGACAGCCTTCACACAAGAGCCAGAATGATAAAATTACAGGCAGTGAAATACAAAGATGAAATTCTTGCATAAAGAAATCAACAAGCCTTTGAAAAAGTGCCCTTATTTCCTACCTGATGATGACACACTGCTCTTGCTCTGATGACTGGGATAGCACGTAGGCCATTTCTGCTATGGCGAAGATGTGTCTAGATGTACAGAAAGAAAAACCCAGTTAACTGACCTCACATTTCTACCTCACAAATACAGCACCAAAAGGTTACTCATCAGTGATCTACATTAGAGATGGGCCAGTATCTGATCTGAGAAATGTGAGGAACCAGGGAAATCAGTGCTTTGTTCTTTGCTGACATCACGTTAGTACCACTGTTACAAGCTACTGCAAAGTTCAGGTTCCTCCAGGACCTCTTCAACCTAACCTGAGTAATGCTCTATCCCATAGCATTTAATATAAGGGACACCTACAGTATTATCTGTGCTAGAGGAACCTGCCTACATTGCTAGTTCTGGTAGGGCTGTACCAGTGTTAGCAGTTACTTCTAGAACTCCTAAGGTGCAGTCCCAACAGGCACTGAATTCAGGACTTTCAAGTAATACTTGAAGAAACTTGACCTAAAGAGTTTAGCTCCGTAAGTCCAAGCAACCACAACTTTGCCAAATGGATTGTTCACTTCCTGTGGCATTCATCCTGCTCTATCAGACAACTGGAGGAAAATAAACTACTTTCTGGAGCACAAACAGAACAGAGTTTAGGGAGTTATTTGAGAAAGAGAAACATACGGGGCATTTTTTGAGAGAGTCCCTTGGTGGTACTGGGTAGCCACATCTTCAGAGTAGATACTGAGGTCTTTGAAAGGATTCACAGAAACCAAAATTTGCCCAATGTAAGTCTAGGACAAAAATAAGAAAGGGAAGAAAACATCTGGTGCCTTCTTAGAATTTTCTGAATAAGAAATGCAACTGAACACATATATTAATACAAAGATTAAAATGACCTTTAAAGGAATATTGTCTATTCTGACTATACTGCCAGCTTATTCAGGGCATAACACAATTTTTCAGTGGTCATTTTCAAAGCTCTGTCATTAAAAATTTGGGATAAGTGGGCACTCACTGGTCCATAGTCATCTTCACCGGTCACTGTCTATTCTCCAAGCTTCACATGAAATTACAGGCACAGGTTTGAACACCTGAGCCAGTAAATGAAAAACAGAACAATTAGCCATCCAGAACTATCTCTGGACTGCAACACTGTGAAATGTTGCAGAAACTCTGAAGTTTCTTCTCAAGATCCACAATTTTTACCAGAACTACTTTGCTAAGACAGGAGAGTTCCACTAGGTGCAGCTGAGGCTAAAACTGAACCTAAGTATGCTCATGGGTTGGCAACAAATACTAAAATTAAAGAGAAACTCTGAGACTTTCAGATTTTACTACAAATATTTAATGCTACCCGTTTTCTGAGCAAAAGCAGTGTGAGTATCCTTATCACCGTTCCCAGTAATGAGTGAGCTCTTGAACTACTTAGTGCATTATTAAAGCTTGAGAGAATGATAGAAATCATTTTCCCTTAAAGCTCATTGTTCAGAATGAATAAGCACTGAAGAAAAAAAGAAATAAAACAAAACACCACTACCCATACATAAATAAGATTGCGATGGAACCTCTTCTTCAGACACAGCAGAACTGAGCTCTCACAGACTTCCCTACAAACAGAGGAAAGGACTTGTCAGCCACACACTTCACTTGCATGTGTTAATATTAACCTTTCTGCCCTCCCAAGGATTTTGTAGGAGGCTGGGATCTGAAACTATTCACTGCCTTCACACGGTTCCAATGTGTCCAGGATTAAACACAGCAGAGAATAGAGCAGCCAAAGCTCAGAACATCCAGCCTGTCCATCTCCATGTGATCACAACTCCTTGCACATAGCCTTTACAGCTGTTTATCTTAACAGGATGGCAAGGATAGAGGGTGCACAACATGTGTGAGAAGCAGTGTTAGGTGTTTCTCTTTCAACAACAGCAGTGAACCCATGATTTAAAAGCTGTTAAAGATGTAGGGCCTGAGTCTGCCATAGCTGAAGGTAATGGGAGTCACTAAAGCCACAGATGCCAGTGTCAGTAGGCAAACAACATAGAAATGTGACTCTCATCCTGCAAGTCTTCCTGACTTACCACCCACTTCATGCAACAAGAATGATATGTCAAATTCCCAATTCTGTCCCTCTGCAACACCACAAAAGTCACATCAGCCTCTAAACCTCGCTTCCCCTACCCATAAAGTATATTTGGGGTTTTTTTAGAACCCATTTCAGGACTGGGAACCATTTAACAGGAGAGGAAGAGTTCTCTGGATGCATCCATAAGAAAGTCTGCTAACTAGGATGAGCTGCTCTCTCTGCTGTGTGACTGCAGAGATTCAGTCTGCACTCTCTGTGCAGCAGAGCTTGGGGATGCAATACACACAATAGCCAGGAGTTCCCTCTGCAGCTGTGCTCCTCCCCACATGATTCAGTGTAGGTCCATAACTTAAATAGTGTAATTCAGTCTTTTACTTAGCTTTACTATGGAGCATCAGCTACTCAGCACATTAATTCTATTTTCTCACATGGTAGCCAAGGATCTATAATGTGCTTTCTGTTCTTGAACCAACAGTAGCTTTGAAGGATAACAAGCAAGCCCCTGTGACCTTGAATTAGCTGCAGAATACCACTGACAAGACATACTTCAGTCTGGTTAGATCTTCAATCTCCTCAACTTCTAGACAGTGGTCTTCACACATGTACACCTGAAATGCATAGACACATTACTGAAAATCAGGAGAAGTTCAGCTTCATTCCAATACTGGAGGCAACACCTGTACCTGTTTCTGCATGAATTCCATCTCTAGCATATTGTCAGTGACGTCTTCGGCCTCCCACTGATCCTTGCAGACTGTCATTGCATGGCTGTTGGTCAGATGTGGGTCCTTGTAGATGGCCCATTTGCTTAGGTTCTCAACAGTTAGTCGTGGCAGCAGCAATTCAGAGTTCAGCCATGCTGCAGGATCGCATCCCTGAGCCTGCTGCTGAGACCAGTGAACACAAGGCGTGACTATGGACCCTGCTGTCTGGAGGACACCTGAACCATCTTTGACATCTACCTCACAGGAATAATCTGATGTACATATTGGATCCTTTTCTGGATGTGGAAGGAAGCCCTGTTTACTGTTTCTCTGAGGGCTTTGATCCATCAAATGTCTGGGAAGGTCACATTTGAATCTGCAACCTTGTTGCACTGGCATCACAGATTTTCTGTCTGATAGAGATCCCAGTTTCTCTAGGGAATAACCATTCTCAGAGCCCCTGGATAAGGACCTCTTTGTCTTAACCATGCTATGGACTCTGGGGAATACTATAGCAAATTTGGCATCAGTAGTATTGTTCTTCTCCTCATCCAAGCTAATTAAGTATGGAAAGGAATTGGTTCCACGAAGAGGGGAATCAGCAGAAGGCAAATCAATATGTCCCGCTTCCTCTGCCATTCTAGGACCACCTTCCCCCTCCACTAATGGAGGAGAAGATTCTTTGTCACTCGACTCAGCCCTCCCCAGCTGTCCTGTGGCACCAGGAAAGGCTTTGCCAAACCGACCAACCCACCCAGCAGTGCTTACAATCCGGATTGCCACTCTACTTCTGAATCCAAAAGGTTTGCTGCTCCTTTTCCTCTTCCCAAATTTCTTCAAGAGCCATCTTGAAATACCAATTGCACGTGCCACACTCAGAAGACGAGCTTTCAGCGTTGCTTTCTTGGCAGGTTTTTGACCAAGCCAGCTGGTGACTTTTCTAAAAGCAGAATGGTTGTGCAAGTACTTGGATCCTTTCCCAGCATGCACATTTTCTTTTTCAGAAGGTGCCTCTGCAATCACTTCTTCTGCTTTCTCTTTTTTTGCATCCAAAGTCTGGCCTGAACTCAGTTTAACTTTTCCAGTAACTTTTCCAACTTTCTTCTTCTTGCCAAGGAACCGCTTATCAGATTTTTTTGTAATAGTGGAGCAGCTTGAAATATTTGAAAGATTTAATCTTTTCTCTCCAAAACTCTGAGCTATGTTGGGTTCTTTCTGTGTACTGAGGGTTTCTAGAGTCATGGGTTTTGAACAGATGTTTTCAACATTTTTCAGGTCAGAGTTGGTTTCCAAAGCCATCTGGACAGGATTTGGTTTACAGCTTGTTAACAGTTTGGTCTCAGCATTTTTATGTTTGTTTTTCAGATTGAGAAGGATTTGGGATTGAGAAGAACATTTCTTTGTAAGCATCATCACTGCTAACTCCTGCTTGCTGGAGTCTGAAGAACTGTGCCTCTGTCTATGTCCTACCACTTTACCTTGTTCTGCAATCTCACGTCTCCCATGTTTCTCCTTCAATGTTTTCTGCTGCTTGGAGAGCAAAGGGCTATCTTCCAGTGCGCTGCCTTCTTCATTCACCTTCTCTTCCCGTTCAGTTCCTTGAAGTACTTTGCTGAGGTGAATGTGGAGTTTTGCTTTAGCAGCACTAGGCAGTGGTTGTTTTGTTGCATTTTCTTTTCGTTTATCAATGCTCTCTTCAGTGCTGCTCTCTCTATTGCTGTTAGAATTATCATGTGTGTCTTTTGACATATCTTGAACTTTGTCATTTTCTAATATATTTTCCTTGCCTACTTCATTATTGGTATTTTCTCTGTTCTTAAGACTTTTAAGTTGGAATCCTGAAATGCTTACATCACCTTCCTCACTGCTCTCAGCTAGAATAGATTTTGGTTCTCTTGGCATGTCATCTTGCTTCTTCATTTTCTCCTCTGCCTCCAATCCTGCAAAGTCAGTGCCTTCATCCTCAGATTCATTCCTTCCATCTGTGGTCACCTGCTCCCTTTCAGTTTCACTGGATGCTTCATTGCTTTTATCAAGCAGTTCCTTGTAGCTTTTTCCTTCAGCCACAGGAGGATCTTCAAGCATGACTTCTTTCTCACTGATGCCATCTTCCTCTGAAGAGCTACTCTTCTCTTCACTGCTTGCAGTGCTGACCACTACAGTCTCTTTTGTACCTTTTTTAGGGGTGCAATGGCCTTCATTGCTGGAGTCAGAGCAGGAGTTATCTGAGGTTTCCAGGATATTTTCTTCTGCACTTTCAGCGACAATAATCCTGGTATGTTTTCCAACTTGCTTTTTCCCAGCTCTGTAACCTTTTACCTGTGCCATACTGCCTTGGGATTGAAAACCTGACTTCTGCTCAGAAGCTTCCTTAAAGCCGTGATTCTCATTGTGCTTTTCCCTAGGCCTGGCACCCTGTGCCTTCTGCGACAAGTCATGTTTCTGAACAGATCCTTCAACACTTTGCACTGCAATTGACTTTACAGAGTCTGACTTGGTGACTTTTTCGCTAACAGCAAGACTCTTTCCACACTTCTTTTTACAACTGTATTTCTTGCTGTTTGTGGTGGCTTTTTCCTCCTTATCGCTACTGTCCTCACTTTCTAGTCCTGATGTCATTTCCTGTTGCTTGCAGGCTTTTTCTTTTTTCCCCTCCAACTTGGACACTAGCTGTTCTCCATATTTTCTCCCCAAAGCAGATTCTCTTTTATCATTTCTCTTGTAGGCTCTTCTTCCCCGGAATAACTTTTTATGGCCATTTTCTTTTCCTCCCTGAAGCCTCACCAGCCTCTGGCTTTTTAAGGGGTCTTTTTCAATGATGTCATCTTGTTCAGGCAATGACTCTTTGCCCTTCAGCTGGCCTTTACTCTTACCTTCCCACTGTCTCCCACAGTGGATCTTAGAATTTCCTGGGGAGCTTGCCTTTTTCTCACAATTCAACAATTTCTCTTTTCCAGACTTTTTCTGCTGAGTCTTGGATTGGGAAGGAGGCATTTCTCCAGTGTTCAGGAGTATGTGTAGGCTTATCTGAATTCACCTATGAAAGGAAATATTGTGCATTTTGCTGTGAAATAGGCTACAAAGAGAGGCCAGATCTTCCTAAACAGTAGTTTACCTCATTTCTGTAGAGCCAAACAAATGTTTGCAGAACCATACCTGTGCAGCTGGGGAGTGCCAAACTGACTGTCCTGTTCCACGTTAATCACTGTTTTGTCATGAATCACCCTTACTTTCTTCTTTTATTAGGACTCTTGCCAAAGGCCAGTCATGTACAGACAATGGAACAAATGTCCATGATTTTCCACAGTTGACAAAGGTTTGGCCACACTGTAGTTTAAGAAAGAATGATTATTTTATTTCAGTTTTTGCTTCTCCAATAACCTTCTTCGTGCTGAAGAAAAGAGGAACACATCTAATGACCTATGTCAAATGAATTAACAATAAATAGTTAACTCAGTTTCCTAGGTATCCAGAATCACATTGTGACCTATATGAACAACACTGGCTTGCAGGTTGAAAACACATGATACTGAGTAGATGATGTATGGCTGAGTAGAACTGAAAAGAACACAACTAATAGTTAACCAGAAAAAAAAAAATTAACTCAGACAAGCCACATTGATACCGCAGTACTAGAATCTGTACAAGCTGAGCTGATACGTCATTAGTAGAAAGGATGCAAAAATATAAGCCCCATTTTTTGTGTTGTTATTATTCTTCCCTCTTTTATTTGAGCACTTGTCTCTTAACAAACAAATAAGTACAAATAAATTTCAATACATATCATAATTACAGTTAAATAGTATCTGGTTTTCCAAGGGCTAACCTTTTAAACTTTCTGCAGTGCAAGAGAAGAACATTAAGGAACAGATCATACTCAATTTAGCCCAAATAGCAAAATGTATGAGGAAACCAGCTCTCATAGCAAATAATGTCTGTCCCTGAACAGCTCTCCTGAAATCTTACTGGACAGAAGGCTAAATAAATAAGGGAATTAATGAGGAATGGGAAAAAGAGAGAATAAAGTGGTAGAAAAAGAAATATAATAGAGTGGACAACAATAACAATCCAATCTTGTAAACTGATAATCTCTGCAGGAAAAGGCAGTTGAAACTAGGTTAACTTTGTAGCATAAGTCTACATTTCAGAGTTGCTTCTGAAGACATAAAATACTGACAGAAAATTGCTTTTTTTTATTTATTTATTTTAGGATAGCATATGTTAGTTGCCCACAGCAAAAGGATTTTGAAATCATTATAACTGATTCTACATCAGGATTTTTGTTGATAAATAACTGTACTGCAAAAACACACTGCATAAATCCTGGCAAGTGTTTGTATGCCAAAGAAAACTCCTAATGCAGACCTGGTGCATGTCTGTGAAATTGCCTGACTCCATCTTTTCTTTTAGTATGACGGGGCTGGTTTTGAATGGTGTGTTCCACGAACAAGTGTTCAATGCCTTCCAGGATCTGGCTAAACTGAGCAAGAAGTCAAAAGCAAATACTACTCCACTATGTAACAGCATGTCCACACAACTCCTCCCAAGTGCACTGTTATTAGCTGACAGTCTAGGAAAAGTTCAGTATTTGAAGTGTTAATCAGTATTGCTTATCTCTTTATCCTTCCTCTAATCATAGGCAGGAAATAAAGGATATAAAAGTGCCCAAAGGATTAGTCCTGACCTTTCAGCCTGTTGGAAAATATCACTTCTATCCTTTCCAGTTATAAAGATCCTTTATTTTATGAGTCAACCTCTTGTTGCTTCAGACAGACCAAAATACCACTTGTGCTCCAGACTCCACTTCTACCCGTTTGTCTGAATGAAGTGCTAATGGCAGAGCTTGGTTTTGATTCCCCAGTCACTAAACACTTCAAGGCAAAGGTCCAAACCAGAAAACAGTAAGAGCATAACTGAAAGGAAATCATGGACCAGAGAAAGGAAGACTTGGAGGTGAATGGAGGAAAATGGGACTAAGGAAAAAATCTTACACCAAGAAAACCCAACAGTCTGCAACATCTTTCCAAAGAAAAAAAGGTAAAAAGCCTCCTGTTAGGGGCATTTGTAACTACCTTAAAGATTACATTAGCCAATGATGGTCAAGGAACAAGCTAACACACAGAACACAAGGAAATTCCATTATATGTTTTGTCCTCTCACCTCTTTCTTTGTTAAACTCTTCTTTCCCTTTGCTCCTTCTTTCTCCTTCTCTTTGTTTTTCAGCCAACTCCATAGATTCTCTACAGGCAGAAGAGAAATTTCCACCCATCATAGCCTTACAATTTCTCTCAATAGGTAACAGAGGACCTAGCAGTCAAGATTTTGTTACTAATTGCTACTATCATCATAACTCCACAAACCATTAACTTATTTATTTAAAAGCCGATATACAGTGTCTGGAAGCCTTCGGTCAGATGGTGGGCTACTATGGGATGCTGGCGGCGTATTTACCTGTCTCACAGCTCTGAACCCTGCATCTCGGTGACCATGGTTGCAGTGGACAAGCTCTGACAGCCATACCCAACGGTAATGGGGACTGCAAAGACGCACAAGGGCTGGTGGGGAATTCTTGAGAGACGGGATTGAGCTGGGAGGATTAGCTATACTATATGGTACACGTTTTCTTCCTCATAATGGAAAGTAAACCCTTGCTGGTTATTGTACACATGCTACAAGCCCAGAAGAGTTCTGGCCAAGATCTGTTGAAACTTGCTTCCATCCACAGGCCTCTCCTTGCCCTAAGGTAGGGGGACAGGGGAAGAGTACACAGTCAAGACTTCAATTCAGCATAAAGCTTTAAATCTTTGCAGCTACTATAAAGTCTGACAACTAACGAGAATTTTTAACATTTAGTACCTCAAGAAGACAGCCTACTCTGCTGGATGGAAATCCATCCACTCTCCAGAATACCTCATGACTTCCTTGCAGACTACAACTTGTCCAAGCATCCTTACAAGTTATTTAAAAACAAACAAATCAACCCCCCAAGCCATTAAAAAAATGCATTCCAGTGCTCTGGGAACAAACTGGTAAAGAACAACTCAGTGAATTGAAGTTTGCCTCACCTTAATCACCCCAAGGAGGGCAGCAAAACCACATTTGAGATTTACACAGTCCAGGAAGGCTGATGCTCCAAAAAAAGCACACTAGGTATATATAAAGCATATTGTTTTATTGCAAATGGGTTTTTTTGCATACTACCCATTTTGCACTCTTCTGCATGACAGACCGATCTTCTGCAACTGGAAAAAACACTATCTCCCTCTTTCTCAGTAGCAACTCTGACGCTGAGCAAAAAGCTGCTGCCCTGACAGCACTGTTATGTACAGTTAAAGGTTTCTCAACAATCAGTGTCTTCAGTGTTCCCTCTAAACTTGCTTTTTTGCTCTGGTCTAGAGTTGACACTATTCAAAACATCTTGGACACATGTTGCATAGTACAGAGTTCATCTCTTAACATCAAATCCTCTTCTTTTATCCCTCTCTCTAAACAGTACTCTCTATAATACGTAGGTGTCTGGTCACCTTATTTCAGCCCTCCCTCCCCGTTTAATATACCAATACTAGTGGCCTAGATCTCTAAATCCTGCAACAAGACTTTTGTTACTGAGATTAATGGTAGCTGAATTAGACCCTAAATCCTAAGTACTGAATAGTTGTTAATATTCTATCCTCCTGGGGGCTTAATGTTGATACTGCTTCTCTAACAATGCCAAATGCAGTAGAAAAAAAAATTTTGAAGGTCTGCTTTTATGTGCTACTGCTAGATAGTCATGTGACTGGAAAGTTAAAGCCTTTCACAAAACAAAAATGCTGCAATACTTGGATGATGAGGAAGATCAGGAACACTGCCCAAATTTGTAGGGAGTTTAGACACAGGACTTTGGTTTGACTCACTGTGAAGAAAGGACTCCAAACTCTGAATCTAGGTTAGAATGTGAAAACCTAGAGTTCACAATTCTTCTGAGACAGGATTTTAGAGCATATTGTTTTGTAACACCACTGTTATTACTGAGAATGGTAAGATGAATCACTGCTTATATAAACAATTCCTTTGACATCAGACCTGCTTTGATTAACTGACCTGGTCCATCTGCCTCCTGGACACACTGGAGCAGGTGAAAGATCCTGCTCATCATTTTTTCAACTCCCCTCACTATACCAACTTCATCTAAATCACTACAGGAAAAAGAACAACTCGATTTTGTTCTTCCCTTTTAGAAGAAATAAGAATACTTTGCATCAGAGAAAGGAGAACCTCAGTGACAGAACACAGCATGAATCTACAGACAAAAAGAAGAGCTGATAGCTCATGCTGTTATTTTAAGACTAGTAGAGAAGTGAGTCTAATCTTCCCTAAACACAGTGGTTTCTCCCAACTCATACAGAGGAAAAAGTACAATTCTTAATCTTAAAGGGAAGTGCTTGGAACTTAATTCTTAACAGTTTCTATTTTCATTCACCTGTACAAATTGCTCAGGCTCCTTCATTATCACTCTGCACAGTAACTTTTTCAACATACCTATGCTGTCTGTCCTGATTCTGGTGACCTTCTCAGTACCGCATATCATAGGTCATATTCATGCATACGGTAACATATTCATTCTCCTGTGCCTTGTTTCCCTGCAGCCTGGAGTCTGTTCCAGCATCCTTGCAAGCCTGCCCAACGTTGGAGTCTAACATCAATTCTGGCTGGGTTGTGCCCAAACAGCAGCTGATTACAGGCATATGGAAGGAAAGTGGCATCAATAATTCAAGCTTTCTCATGGTACCTTTGAACTTTTCAACCAGCAATATCACCAGCTGGTTGGCAGAGTTTTGGATAAAAGAAGAGGTGGGATTTCACCTAGGCAAGAATCAGGCTCAGATGTGGTGTGATTAGGTACATCTCCAAAGAAAGACTGAAAAGGAAAGGTCGTTTCCAATACCAAAACATGTCTGCTATAACCTAAGAGGCTACCAGACAAGGCACCGTGAATACTATCTAAATAAGAGCTTAGGCTAGTGAAAAGGATTAAATCATCGGCTTCTTTCTTCTGCATCCCTGGAGTTTTATTTCAGGAAGCCAAGCATGGATAGCTCAGTCTCTGCTCTCTTCTCCTTGCCAATACCAAGCTCTCTGCTGACAACAGAAAAGTAGTTTCCAGCTCAACACTGAAAAGACAGCAAAACTGACACCATTTTTGTCCTCATTATGCCTAAATCTCAGTCCAAATCAAGCAGAATGACTAACTCTCCTTTCAACTTGAATTTCCAAATAAAGCCATGTTCCCCTTTAAACAAAACTTTTGCGGACAGGTCAAGGTTACTTGCAGCAGGTGATTATGTCCATGCAACGTTGCTGTCTGTTTCAGTGATGGTTTTCCCCTTCCTAGGTCTTTCTCAAGAAAGCAGGTAACAGGGCAAACACAGTCTACTCTGTAGATGCAGTCTCCCTCTGCACTCACCAGGTTGTGAAGTGACAGCATGGTCATGCAGGATTTAACTACTCTGAGGATGACCCTGGTTCTTTAAGTCAAAGTCCCCTTCTACCCCCTATCCCCTCCCCAAAAGGTTTTCCAGAGGAGCTGGAGATTAAACAAGATAAACTCAGGTGTGGCCAGCAATCAGAAAAAGTGACCCTAACATAAAAAGTGATGAGTGTTGTTAAGATAAGATATCAGATGCTTAACAGCATTAGTTTGGGTGGAGCCTGTTTTCCTATCTCCTTCCAAGACCCCCCTGGCTGTTATGTACTGTACTTTGTCTTCGCTTCTTAGTGGATGAGCCTTCAAAAACTGGGCACTGAGCTGGAGAACTTAAGAAACACACTTTACCTAAGCTTTCTGTCACCGGATGGGCCAATTCTCATAGCTTATAAGAATGAGGCTGTAGAGCAACACCTTAGTTAACTATTTCATCATGTTCTTTTATTCATTATTTATAAATAACTCTCTATCCCTCTCTGCAAAGAGAGATCTTTTTTGTAAAGCCCAGAATGACTGATGTTATCTGGATCATGATTTCCTTATCCAATCTTGGAAAAAAAGCCGCAGGCCTCTTAGCTCTAAACTTCTAATGTGTGCATGGCGGGGAAAAGAAACCTCTCTGAAAAATCCAGCCCTTCACAGTTCCTGAGGAGGAAGTGACTCTAACAAACTCTATGTCATTATTAGCTGGAGCCTCTTCAAGGCTGTGTATACCCAAGGCAGAACTGGAGCCTGCTGTTTCTTTGATTTCTTTGATTTGTCAGAAGTCTCAGTCTCAGATGGTATGATTGGTTTTTGCCTGAGGAGGATGACCAAGATGAAGGTACTGATCAAGTTTACTTTCTTATCAGACTACTGTCTGCTTTGAGCTACACCAAGATGAGAAAGGCTAAATTGATGCTGTGCAAATATTCCCCCTCCACCTCAGTCTCAAGCCTGTCTGCCTCAGCACCTCTAACCTGAATTCTCTGCATGGACTAAACACTGCATTTGTTTGTCTTTTAAAGTGCTGGCAGTTTGTTCATATCTTTTTAAGGGAGGAGGACATAAGCACCAGGTAAAATGAAACGTTTCCAGATTTCAGCTCTAGATCCCTGAGCAGACTGGACAGTGGAGTTTGTGGCCCAAGACTTGGGTACAATGCCCACCTCAACCACTGATTTACCATGTAGTTTTGCCCAAATCATTTCTTCAATAACAAGACAGATTCACTTCAGACAAGAGTATGAATACTGACACAACTTGCCTTCATGCACAGCACCCTCAACATTTGGTACATGCAATGACAATTAAGTCATTTTTTGAACTAAAATCTTGTTTGCACTGCTCCAAATTTACTGCCCTTCTCTGCCCATTTCTGTCAGGACACACAGGGTTGAGAAGGCAGTGCTGGGTGCAGGAAGGAGCTGGGAAGTACACTGGCTTTTCCAGCTATATGCTACCCAGTACCAAGGGGAATTTCCAGCTGGCCACGTCCTCTGACTTAAAAGCCCTTTTACCTTAAAGAAACTGCTTTGAGTGAGGAATCCAGCAGCAGATGGAAGGAACACAAGGCTCCCCAGTTTCCTAAAGATTCCTTCATTTACACAAAATACCATGTCTTTTCAGTTAATATTCAGCCACTATTATTTTAAAATGTTATTAAAGAGTGGTAACACATCAAACCCACCTTTTCACTGCAAATTCTTATGTCAGCTACATAAAATAAAAGCATTGATGCTATTGCAGAAAAGAGAGGTAAGAAGGTAACTCAGTTTTAAAGAATGGCTAAATCACATGAATAAGAGAATAGAAACTGGTCGTGATTGAGCAGAGAAATGACACTGCATAAATTCACAACCACCTTGCTTGTTTGGTAATAGTTCAGGTAACAGGGCTGGTCAATGAAATGTTATACCTAACTATTTTTAAGATGAAAGTTGATAAATGTATAAATAGAGTCTTCTCTTGGTTTTGTTCTATAGCGAGTAGAATTAACAATCCAGTCAGGACCCTGCAGCCCATAAAGCTAGTTTCTTCCTCTAGTTTGTGTTGTTGTTTTTTTGTTGTTGGGTTGTTTTTTTTTCCCTAGGTCTCATTGCATTAATATATCTGCTCTGTTCCTTCTATATCACATGCTGCCTCATACTGACAGAAAACATTCTCCCTTGAGCCTGTACCTGAGGATATTGAGAGAGAATTCGTGGCCTCCTACTGCTTCAAACCAGTAAGGCCTCTGCTCTCTCCTGCCTGCTGTTTTAAGATGAGCTAGAAGGTCTCCAGGGTCCTCTTCCCCAGCAATAACCTGAGGAAGCCAAATAAACTATTCATGACTGCAAGAAGAAACCAAGACAATTAAGTTACATACGTTCAAAACAGCCTCCTTGAATATTTCAGGAGCACTTTGTTGCCCAGTTGTCTGCCATTCAGTGAGACTGGATGATCCTGTTACACTGGAAGCCAGCATCCCATGGCCCCTACCCAGAGGTCAGCCAAAACAACAGACCAACACACTGTACAGATGGTATTACACCCTGCTGGAGAGACGGACTTTATCCGGGTCTGAGCCAAAAGACTCTGCACTGTACTAAGACACAGCTCAGGCTTTCTCCTTTTAATCCCCTGACCTATCTGTGTAGTTAGTGTCTTAAGAGAGCAAACTGAAGATGCAAGGCCAGGCAAGCCTGTACTAACTTTAATCTTCCTGGTTTGGTAACCAGAGCAGGTAACAACAGTGAATAACTGGTAGAGTAATGGCAACAGCAGGAACTCTGCTGATTAGAAACCAGCAAACAGGCCCATGTGTTATTCTACTGCGTCTTCACTGCTATTGTATCCTGTACTAGCTAGAATATAACTAAAGAGGATATGACCTTTGTGATTCCATCATACTTTCTTTTTACTGGGCGCACTGAGGTGCTTGGGTGGCCTCAAATAAGGAGCAATCCTTGTTCCCCTTCCCCTTTTCTGCATAGCTGGGAACTGTGGGTTTGATACAGAACTCATCTGAGTCAGTGAAATGCCCAGGATTTGAACTGGTTTTCAAACCAATTATATGTGAATGCAAGACTTTCCAATTGTGTGGGCTACAGCCTTGGTGTGTGGCTGCCCAGAGGTCTGTTCTCCCATGAGAAATTACTTTCTCTGCAGAAAGCATCATAGCCCCAGAAGTATAAATCAAACAATCAAAGTGGAAAGTTAAATTGTCCAGACTGAAATGATTATACCCAGGTATTTGAAAATCCCCAGCAGATGCTAACAAGCTTGCAGAGATAAAGATAGAAGGAATCACGCAGCTAAGGGGGAGGTCTCATATTACAGCTAAACTGATTTTATGACTGTGTCCTGCGACAGAGTTAATTTTCTTTCTAGTAGCTGGTATAGTGTTGTTTTGGCTTTAGTATGAGAAGTATGTTGATAACACGCTGATGTTTTCAGTTGTTGCTAAGTAGTGTTTACACTAAGTCAAGGATTTTTCGGTTTCTCAGGCTCAGCCAGCAAGAAGGTTGGAGGGGCACAAGGAGTTGGGAGGGGACACAGCCAGGACAGCTGACCCAAACTGGCTAAAGGGATATTCCATACCATGTGATGTCATGCCTAGTATATAAACTGGGGGGAGTTGGCCCAGGGCAGGCAGATTGCTGCTTGGGAACTAGGGGGGTATCCATCAGCAAGCAGTGAGCAATTACATTATGCATCACTTGCTTTGTATGTCCCAATTATTTTATTACTATTATTATTATTATTGTCTTCCTTTCTGTCCTACTAAACTGTCTTTATCTCAACCCATGAGTTTTTTGGGGTTTTTTTACCAATTCCCTCCCCCATCCCACTGGATGGCAGGGAAGTGAGCGAGCCGCTGCATGGTGCCTAGTTGCTAGCTGGTGTTAAACCATGACAGACTGCCATCTGAAAGGGGCCACTCCTTCCTTCCAGTGTCTTCTATATTCCTCTGGTGTTACCTTTGCACCAGTTCTGGTGGTCATCTTGGTGCAATTTGACCTTACAGGTTAGTTGATCTAACGCTGAGCTTCCTCTTAAATGAGTGGGCCTGCTTGCCTGCAATCGCCTGTGCTGATTATTCCCTTACTCCAAATCATAAGGCAAGATCATAAGCCACTGGTTCAGTTGACTGATTCAGCAAAATTTTAACATAGTTAAAAATAAAATTGAAAAGGACAAATATGTACTAGGAGAAGAAAAGGAGTAGGAACAAGTGACACAGGAGGGCAGAGCAGCTCTTAACAGCAACACCACAGATATGAAACTCTTTTAGGGCTCCTAAGCTCTGGAAGGGAATAAGGAGGAGAGTGCAGGGAGGTTAGAGTACCTAGAAGAAGGTTTGGGTTTGAAACTTTGACAGATTCTCTGTCAAAAGCAGATTATCCTATAGTAGAATGACAGACACTTTTGTGTGATATTGGGCCACTCATGCTTTTTGTGCCCTGTTATATTGCCTTTACAGTTTTGCAAGCACAGACACTCTTATCATGCTTTGCTACCAAAGATCTGGGACAAACTGGGAGTGGTTTGCCTAGCCTGGCATTAGAAGACACACTCAGACTCTTCTCAAGGGGATTGCCTCCAAAACTTGCCATTTATTTTATAGGATGAAGAACATTTTCTCCCACTTAATATTAACAAGCCTATCAGTACCTCATGCTCTATTCCACTGCAGATATTTAATTTCCTTAATGTTCTGTAGATAGATCCCCATTCATTTTACGAGAGGTCTCATCTGTCCCTATGTACAGGAGATAGCCTCGTAAGTAATAAATATCTCTTCATAGATATCACTTTAACAAGGAAATGATTTATAGAATTTGAGTCACTTCCATGCAGTATATGTTCTAATGGAAAGTTTCCTTTCCGTGCATAAGCAGTCTTAAGACAAGCACATCAGTGAGCAAGTTAAACTGCTGAACCAAGTCTGTTCAGTCTTATGAAACAAGAAAAGATCACGGCTACTATCTACTGCTTCTTGTCAAAGAAAATCTACCAGTGTTAATAGTACCTGCTTCCCATGTTATTAACTAATGAGGCACATGGAGCTTTGATACATTCATTCATGGCGATGATGATAGCTGCTGAGAAATAAGCATTTTTCTTGTGTGCTAAGAAAAAAATCGCTAGGTTAAGATCTTACCCTCAAACAGGGTTTTCTAATGGTTTAACAAATTAACCTCTAAGTAACAGCTGAATGGGCACAGAGAACAGTAGGGAGGAATCTGCCTATGCAACATCATTAAATAAAGCTGAAACAGACTAGGAGTGGTTTCTATCCAACCCAAGGTTAGAGTCTTTGAAAGTGCAATGCACTTCAGAGAGATGACATGATATTTCACTTTGAAATTCTTACGTTCCACTTACCATAGTAAAAAAAAGCCTTTTTCAGAATGGACCCTGAACGTTGCATGACAGAAGTCATAGTGCCTCGACTCTAAGACTGCTTTTAGTAAAGTCTTTCTGTGCTTCCTGAGCCTTTAGGACTGAGGCATTGCCACCTGCTGTGGAGTCTCCAACAAGTCAACTAAGTATAAAATTAAACCAGTCTTTTTTAAAGGTTAATTCCACGGTAGGTAACTACCACTTAAGTGCTTAAGTTTTATTATTTCCAGAAAATGTGCCTCACAGGCCTAACCTGATAGAACTGAATTTCCTTGAGATGGATTTTTTTTTTTAAAGTCATCATTACTCTTCATTAACATTCAAAATGTGTTCCTATAATGAAAGTACAGGCAAATATCATCAGGTCTGAACTGTGAGCAAAATGTCACAGCAGTGACAAGTCACAGGCCATCAAACCAATTAAGGGCTATCACACCTCCTTTTGTCACAAGCCTGCATTTCATCTGCTCTTATCTGTGTCAGAATAAAGACAAGAGGATGTACTTGTCTGTAGAAAAATCACACCCTTTAAGAATACGTCTCCCAAATTCCACTCCTGTGGCCAACAGGACAGACACTCTTCCAAATCCAGTAATCTTCAGACTTTGCAGTTTGGTATAAAGCTCCCTCAGCAATAGCTTAAACCACTTTTAACTCAATATACCACCTAAGTTAGCAGGTTCTCTTAAAATAACAATAAGCCTTTACTTGAACCTGCCATATTTTCTGCTTCCTTGGACTCTTACCTGCATCAGAACTTGAGTTGTAACAGCTGACTCAGAGATGTCCTTGTGTAGCAGATTTGGTTTTTTTAAAAGCTCAGCCTGTTTTTCAAGGGCTCAGCACAGCAATTTGATAAAGCTACATTCCCTTTAAGGAAGGAGACTGTGAGCAGAATCCGAGCTTGATTTTTTGAAGTCCCTGCACTAAGCAGAGAACAGAAGATTGACTTTAAACAAATGAACAACATTCAGAGTTTCTTTAGGAATAAGCACATAATATACAGAGTAATTTGTGACAGGAGCATAGAGATCCATATCTTTTGAAGGGGAAGAGTCAGTGACAGGCTGGGCTCTGCCTATGGAGATACAGGTCCTTCCTACCTAGGGTGACTCTCCCTGCTGCTGTCAGCATGTGTTAAGGACCATTCATCTTAAAGAGAACCCCTCACAAAAAAGCCATTTTAAAATATAAATTAGCTCTAGACACAAAAGAGCTAGAGAGCAGCAGTCTCTATGCATTTAGCTGGGGAAGAGGTGTGCAGTGGTAACAGCCACACATCAAAGTACCTTTTTAGCTACTTTCCTCTCTACTGAAACGGACCACAAGTGGAGGGAGCCTTTTAGCTCTCCTGTCTTTGTTGTGCTCCCAGCAACCCTCCTCCTATCATTCCCAGAGTTCAGCCAACACTTATAAAAGCACACCTTCATGAGATGCAAGAGGAAAATGAGGAGTTTGTTTACACAACCACGTTTCATTACAAGAAAGTCAGTCCCTCTGGAGTCCCTGGCACAGCTGACTGACCTTGCAGGTATGACTTTTGCCAGCACCAGGGCATTCTCCTTTTCTGCTCAGAGCTGGTGGTGGAAGAGA
The DNA here is from genome assembly GCF_964188355.1 of Buteo buteo. Taxonomy (NCBI): domain Eukaryota; kingdom Metazoa; phylum Chordata; class Aves; order Accipitriformes; family Accipitridae; genus Buteo; species Buteo buteo. The sequence goes on along the minus strand of NC_134183.1, from coordinate 8,381,283 downwards.
CCACTTGCTTGAATTTCCCATCTCCCTCCTTTGTTGCTTTGTAGCTTTCACAGTCCTATTTTAGGCAGCAAAAGCAGAGGTTGCTGCAAAGGCAGTATAAGGAACAGCATTGCTGACCCTCTGCTGAGCAGGGGATGGACACTGGGTACTTACCAGCTTGAGGGTAAAGTGTCAGGAAGGTGGAGTATTTAGTGCATTTACACCATGCTCAGAAGGCATTCAATGGTGGCAGCCATGAATAGCACCTCGACCTCACCCAGGACACGTCAGCACGTTTCTAGGGGACAAAAGTGCTTCCTGGGACTGCCCTGGGCTCCTGTAGCCCTTGGTCCACCATTACCACAAGAAACAAAACTTTTTAGTGGCACACCCGTAGAGAGCCAGTAGTGCCACGGCCCAGAAATCTGTCCTAAGGACACTCCCGCCGCCCTGCGCGGAGCCGCCTGACAGGAACGGCCATGGCGGACGGCAGCGCCCTCTGCCGCCTCCACAGACGGGAGAAAGGGCGGGAAAAGTTCCCGCCTCCCGCTCTGAGGCGAAGGCAGAGCCGCCGGGGAGGGCGGCAGGGAGCCGGGCGCGCAGCGCTCGATGCGAAGCCTTTTCCCTAAGCACCGCCAGACCCCTTAGCTCAAGGCTGCCACGGCTCGGAGGCGAAGCAGCAGGAGAGGGCTGAGACCCTGCAACAGCTGTGAGAGGGCAGGTTCAGCCCTCCCACTCAGGAAACACATCTCTCAACAGAGGCCATAGTGACAGGAAGCATAAAAAGCAATGAAGACTCACCTCTCAGGTGGCTGCGGACCACCGAGCCAAGAAGGGAAGAAATTCACGCCTCTCTGCTGACATCCAGCTGTGGCCTCAGCCCCTTCTCCTGACATGTAAGCCTATGCAGTCTTGTGGCTACACGCAGCCAGTCAATGGAAGATGACCATTCACACTGAGAAGAGCATTTACTTCAGTTGCTTACTTCCCCTGCCACAGGGAAGACTAACTAAAGGATAAAGTAGTTAAATGGAGAAAACAATCCCCTTTCCCTGCAACCATTTACTATTATCATCGTAGAGCTTGCAACTGCCACCAGAGAACTCCAGGCCACCTCAGTCTACCCACCTCCACAGGCACAGCATGAAGAAAAGGCCCTTCCTCAACCAGAAACAACTACCCAGACATGTTTGGCAAGGGGCTCTGCTTGAGAGGGACCATTTCTACCCAGGCAACAGCTGGAACAAATTAATCAACAGCAGGATGATCTCAAGGGCCATCTTAATTGCTACAGCAACGTTTTCACATTGGGTTTTGCTAGTCCTCTTGTAAGTTGCACCTAATCTGGAAAGCTTGCCAAACACCCTGTCATCATAATGTCGGGGGAAGAGGTTGATGTGCTTGCTGCATAGAAATAATCCAAGCACTTGGGGCTTGCGGCTGACAGTGAAGGCATCAAGTTTTCTGTGACCAAGGGCTTGTGGCAGCTACCGAAGGAATCAGTCTTCTCCAGCTGGCTTACCTCAGGGAATCAGCTACATTTGCAACACAACCGTAGCCTTTTCTTGAGAGAGATCACCAAGTCAAACAATGTGGTTTAGCAAGGACTGTTGGGCTTTAGAAGAAAACTTCCACTAAAGTCTGTCTCATTCTTCAGCCATGCCAATTCAACACCAGATCCCAGTCCTGCTTTTATTAAAGACATCCCAATTCATGAGGCCACATAGGCAGTGACGTGCTTTGCAGGCTGAATTTAGGATTACGGTCCAGGCATGCATTTATTCTAGCTGCACTAGATACAAACCATATTCTAAGAAACAGACCAATTAAGCTGTAAAAAAATTTCATTCTCTCACTAACCAGACATGCCTCTGGCCTTATGACTAAGATGAAAAGTACTTTTCCTTCCAACATTATGTTCTTCTAATAGAATTGTTAGACAAATTCAGCAAACATTCAGTTGCTAAACATCTCAGGAAAGCTTGCATTACTATTGGGGAAAAAAAAAGAGGTTCAGGCCAAGCTTTTCTAGGACTAGAGAATCTTGGCACCACAGATGCAACCCTATAAAAGAGCTCACATTACAAGAAAGCATTTGACCTAAAACTCAGGCCACTATAAAACAGTGTCCCATATTAGGTACCCAATATGTGTATTCAGATGTGGAAAATTTGGGCTGTTCTTTAGTTGTGATCCAAGACTTTCCTCTCTGCAGAGAAACAGGTCTGCAATGGTTAGGGAACATGCTGCCAGCGTGGCCATAAGAAAGGATTTTTTTTCAAGCACTGGCAGCCAGTGTTAACAGCAGCTCAGCTCCTGCAGTGAAGGGGCACTTTACAGTGCCAGACCCCAATGAGACCGCATAAAGCAGAAGGGGAGAGCACTGCCAAAGCCTGACTGGCAGTAACATTAATAAGGGCCAATGAGCCCTCAGAGTGCTTCCAAGCATTAAGCATTAGCTCTTGGAGACATCAAGCTTCTACGAGATCCCAGACAAGGGGAGTTCAAGTGAAAAGTAGAGGTAGGCACAAAACTTAAGGAGTTTGGCAGCAGCTGAATCCACTGATCAGAAACAGGCTATTATTATTACTGTCAGCTGATGGGCAGACTAAGGGTAACAGCAAGGCTCAAAAGGCAATTCCTGTAAGGGAAGAGATGCAGAGGGATTTTTTTCCCCATTACATTCAAAAGCTGCTTACAGACGTTCACTGAAGACTCCATCCTTCATGAACATCTCATTCCATCATTGATTCTACTTGCTAGTGGTTTTCTGACAGCACAAAAAATACACCCTAATTCTGAATGTCACAAGCCTTTCCATCCTCTCCTGCTCAGCTCAGAATATAATTGAAAGCACAACACAGGAGTTCCAGGCTTCCCCTGCTTTGCCTCTTTGCTATTTCTCCTGCATTTTAGGCATAGCAGCTCTAAAAGGATTCTTAATGCCTCGGCTCACAACAATTGAGTCAAGCAGCTTACTCCAATGAATCCTTCAGCTGTAGGTTTCAAAGCATTGCTAGGAAAAATCTGCCATATATTAGCACACATCCTAAACTACTCAATCCCATTAACAGTCTGGCTTGTGCTTTAAGGAAAGTAACAAGAAGCCTGGATAAATTTGTTTTGATTTTAAATCTAAATTCACTTTAAGTTGTACAAATTATGACAGCATTTGTGACTTGTCTTCTTCAGTGGACCCAGTGGATTTTTCAAGTTATGTGGGTGAAAATGGGGAGAAGTTATAAATTGCTTCTGCCCTTTCTGAGCAGAACTGCCATGTCATTTACCCCAAGCCTGCCAGCAAATGAAATACTCAGAAAAGGCATTAGAATCAGTCCATCTGCAAGGAGCAGAAAGAAGCAGCTGGGTGCACCAGGATGATACACATGCACAGGATCACACCAGCTCAGAAGCTGCTGCTTAAACCATAACTTCTTGTAAATTTGCCTGGCACAAGAGGTAGAAAGCAGCAGGCCACTTTTCTGTTAGCCTCGATCCTGCAGCAATAGAAACAAGGAAATAATGAAGCTAGTAGAAATAAGGAAATGGAAAGTAGTTTGTCAGACCACGCTGAGTAGGAGAGAAGGTGCTCTAAAACCTCATTAGCAATAAATTAAGTCTCAAAGGAGATACTAATACTTCTAGAAGGAAGGGTGCCTGAAACACCACCTGAGCAACAGCAACTCTGCAACCATATTCTCCTGCAGAATAGAAAGTGTCACCCTAGTACTCCAGGAGAGAAAGGATCCCTCCGCCTTGCTCAGGAAGATAAAGACAGAGCAGCCCAAAACAAGAGGACTTCCAAGGAGAGGTTTCCAAAGCATGTCAAGGATGACAGCTCAGCACCTAGTCTGGGAGGATTTAGTGCTTTCTCCCTGACTCTCACAGTGCTAACAAGCAAGTTAGAGGAGAGAAATCAGAGAATACTCTGATTCTTTTTTCTTAGCTGGAAAAGAAGAAAGCGGTGTTAGGTGAGGGACAAAGGAGTCAAAAAAATTAAAGGGTAACAAACTGCTCTATGCAGAGTTTCACCAGTTTCAATTCAAAATCCATTGGCTGACTCGTACAGCAGCATTGCCAGATCAACTGTTTCTCCCTTCAGCCTGTTATTGCCCAAGTTATTCCAGGAAAGCTAGCAGACCACCTTCCAGAGACTATCATCTGAACCAGTGTCCTTTCCTAGCAACACGATGTATGGATTGCAGGACAGTGACACAATCAGTTTGCTTGTCACAGGCATCTTCTCCAAACCACCACCTTGTTTAAATGAGGCCACTTAATCTCCAGGAGTGCTCTTTGCCTCTACAGCTCAGAGGGGGACAGGTCCACCTTCTTCATGTGGTAAGTGGGCATGAGCCTGTTTGTTGCCAATGTGAAAGAAGCTGCTGATGGAAAGAATAGATATGAGCAGACAAGGATCACAAAAGGGAATTCAGAGTTTTATTTCCAAAAAAGAGCAATGTAGCATTGAAACAAAAATCAAGTTCAATTAGTTTTCCTCTGATTTGAATGGCTACAAAAATAGATTCTACCCAAATCCATAAAGCTAGTTAACAGTACCATAACAAATAAAAACCAAAATTACTCATTCAGATACCACATACAGCAGTAACAAGAATCTAGCATATATTATTTAATGTTTTTTTTAAAAAGTAAATTTCTAAAATGTTTCCGTTAAAACTGAAATACCCATAAGATTTTAAAAAATTGTACAAAAAATAATTTTAAACCAGTTGGAGGTAACAGTGTGCGTTTATTAAAATCCTGCACCAAGGCAGTAACATTTATAATTTAAAATCCAGCCCAGTAGAAAAGAGAAATGTGCAAACATTTAAAAGTTAGATGTACTCAGAGGCTTGTGGTGCATCAGACCTGGCGATCCACTTCTGTCCTAATGCAAGGCAGGCTCCAAGAGGAGATGTCTCTAATGAGGCACTAAAAGGGGAGGCAGAGGCAGGCATGCATATGCATGCAAGTTGCAGCTCACTAGTCTGCGATACAGGGAGCAGTGGTGCCCTCTCCCCACGGACGGTTAGCCCAATCAGTAGTGTTATGGCACTCAATCCAATGCCAGAAAGTCCTTGATGAATTCTGGTCAATCTGCTTTGGGATAGAAGAATGCAAGAGCCATTTTAGAAAACAGAAGTTGAAAGGTAATGAGAGCTAATGAGTTGATATACTCAACAGATTATTGCTATGAGCTCTAGCTACCTCTCCAGCTTGCTTTCTGGTAAGGCTAAGAGTTAAGCAGGAGCCTTCAAAGGATTTTTAGCTCTTCCTTTAAAGCTGATGCAGCATATTTACTCATGTGGCACAAGGTGCTGAACAGTGCTAGTACATCACTCAGCCTGCAGATTGCCATCCTGAAAATTCAGACCACAGTTCTGCACTATTGCAAACCATTTAAACAAGCTGAATTTTATAAAGAAACTTCATTCTACTTTCTGCTTCCTTTGGCTGTCTCACTGGGCCCGAAATATCCTTAGCCTCACCTACCTCCACCATTACTTAGTCCGTGTCCTAATGGACTTCTTGCCAAATTTCTTTCTGCATAGCTCCTGCAATGACACAAGAAAAGATTCATTATTGCAATGCAGTGTCATCCCATCCACTCCCAGCTGCTGATAGAAGACCAGGATTAGGTAGTGTCCAGAGGAAGCGCGCACAGCAGAGCATGTCAGGCAGTCACTTATCCTTACACACCAGCAGTTACCAATCCCACCAAGCTTCCTGCATCCGTTGCAAACAGTAGTCCTTTGTCTACACTTCCGTAGCCCCTGTCACCTGAACATCAGTATTCTAGGGAGACAAGATAAAGCCCCGCACCCACGGTGGTAGCTTAGCTCTATTGTATAGACAGAATGGGAGCAGAGATACTGAACATGTCCAAGTGACAGTGTCAAGCCAGATTAAAACTCCAGAGTCCCATCCTCGTCCAACTAAGCCCATGTGGCCTGCCCTTAGATCAGTATGGGTTGACATGAATAGAAACCTGTATGCGAATACTCAGAGTCCTGTTCCTTTGGGATGTGGGAATGTGATCTCTCCTGCTTTTCGGAGAGAAAGAGACAAAGCATTATTCATTAAAAAAATGTCAAGGGACAACATGTGAAAGAGAACCTGCCTCTGTCTTACTATTGTCCTTTGGTAGTTTGTGGGACACATATGTGACCAGATTCTAGCACAAGGATCCCTGCCATCATGTTGGGCATCCCCCTGCTTTCCAACTAGAAATGCCCTCCCTTGCCAGCCCCACCCATTAGGAACAGAAGTTGGTTGATACTCACCCTCTGCCCCCCTCCAGAGTACTCTGGATCTCCTTCAGGACTTCTGGAAAGCAGAGGGTTAAAGCAGTGAGCCAAACCAGTGGAGATCTGCTTTCAGGCAGCAGCCTAGCCACATTACACCTCCCGGCTGAACAGCCTTTAAAACCTGCCTCCCACAACACAAGAGGTCAGACCTTATAATATCATTGCCTCTTCAACAGTACCAGGTTTTTACTGAACAGGCTGGCATAAAGGACTGAAGCAGTCATTTGCCAGAGCCCCAAAGGAACACTATGCTCCAGCTGTCATTTTACACAAGTCCTACTGGAAAATAAAGACCCTTCTCTTATCACAGCAAATGCAGCTATGTGGAACAACCCCGGCCTCAGGGCATGACTGTCTGTCCAACACCTCACTTCTACTGATTCATGAAAACCCAGTATTTCTACCAGTCTTGTGTAATTGCAGATCCCTTGGAACCAAGGACTGGAACCCACAAAATTCCCAGCAGCTTTCTTCTTTTCCCTCCCAGAAAGGCACCTGCCCTGTCAGTAGCAAGACTTCATCTCACTCACTTTCATCATTGAGTAAGGCATGTTCCATCAGCCTCTCAGACTTCCTTTCTAAAAAAAGAGTAGGAAAACAGCTGTTACCTAACAATATTTTCCCCTTTTCATGAAATATGTGCAGTTTTGGAAGCCTACAATAGAACTGGATTTATTTTTTTTCCCATTAAGTACATTTTTACTTTACTGAATGCTTCACAACTAATCCTTAAAGCCTCGCACATACTGAATTGTATTTTCCAGCAATATTAGTTTGGCTAACAGAAGATCTCATCTGTAATTTCAGACCCTATCTTCCCACAGCCTCTTCCTTCCAGCAGAAACTACATCCTATTCTTTCAAGGCTCTCTTGCCACATGCAACTTACTTCAGAGCTAGCAACTACTGAGTGCAGGCAGGTCACAATGTTTCCCTCATGTCTCTGCTTACTTTCCCCTTTCTTAGTTAGAGAATATCAACTGTAGCAACAGGAAAGATGTTTCAGGATTTACACATCACCATGCTACATTTACTGCATTTTTTGCTTACCATCTTCTCCATAGTCACCCGAACTCCTTCCTGATCCCCTAGAAAAGGAAAGGAGGCAGAAAAACACTGACTCTGAGGTATAGAGGCACAGAGAATTCATGTATACTCTTGGCAGCTAAATTGTTTGTTGAACAAGGATGTAAGAAGGGCTTCATCACATGTTGGTGATGCAGAAGTCTGCAGGCACCAGAAAACTCTTCTGAACTTTTGGAATAAAATTCCTATAGTATCTCCATGAGTGTCAGATCTACTGTTATTCACTGATGTTCCAAGAGAACAGGAGGAACACTGGGTTTCCCTTCACAGAGCAACAGTTCAGCCTCATCAGTAACACACAGCCCCTGAAGTATGCAAGAGTCAGGTGTCAGTAAAACACATCATTAGGGAACAAGTAAAGCAAGCCAGAGCTTACAGTTTATGACTCTAGCTTAGGGATACCAATTCCAGTGCTTCACTACTTTGTGCCACCAAAGGACTGTACTGTACTACAAGTAGTAAAACCATCAGGGAGAAGGTTACATGCCAATCCATCTAGAAATGTTAAGAAAGACTTCAAAGTCTTTTTTTTTTTTTTTAAAAAGATGACATTCTCTGTAAAATACTTTGTTGGAAACAGTCAAGTAGATCTCACTACTCATACAGTCAGTGTGCAAGAGTTTTACAGACTTTACCTGGATTTTCTTACAGCATTCTCCATGCCAGACTTGTTGTGTACATGATTGTTGCTTGTAACTTCTGGCATGTCCACAACACACCGGGGCTCCACTAACCATTTAGTAGAAAGGGAAAACCTCTCAAACTCCGACGGTGAGATCAGATAGAAACCTAGAGATGATTGGGAATTTATAAGCAATTCTCAAGTCCAAGAATACAGTTCCAGAACTAGAGGTGATCCAAAAAAAGAACATATCTAAGCATCCTCTATGTTTGGCAGAAAGGGTTTGCACTTCCTCCTACGTAAATGAGGAGGAATCATTGAGGAAGATATTACCCCAGTTTCCCAAGGACTAGTTAGCCTAGAGACTGGGCAATTTAACATTATGCTGAGAGATAATTGTATTGTCCTGTGCTGGCACTTATGAAAAGCAGCATAGAAAGATGTAAAAACCGAACCACAAAGCAGTGATCCACCTTCAGCAGCGATAGAGTGTTGGATCCCAGTTTTGCAATTTAAGTGTTGAGCCACAGGCATGTATAGGAGGCACAGTGCAGCCATTTCCCCAGTACCTGCTGCTGAGAGAGCCATCCTCTTGACTCTGGACAAGAGGAGGGCAGCCACATGGAAGCTACCTATGGGGCACATCCAACCTGTTAGCTGAAAACCACTGTATTCATTAACAATAATGGAATAAACTCACTTCTGCTTCTGCTAATTCACACATCAGTACCTGTTGACAACTGGTACTGGCCAGAAACCTATAATGAATATATTCAGGTAATATTGACATGTATACACAGCCAGTTCTAAACACTAAGCCCTATAATCCTTTTTCCATTGTCTCAAACACACAACAGAGGTACACAACTAGGGAGAAGCACACCTTACCTTGACCATATTTGGTGAAGACACAGGATGCAATGCCACTCACATCCTCTTTGCGGATGCAAGGGTAGCGGATCTGTAACTTGAGGAAGGGCAGCGAGATAATCTGAATGTCTCCCAGGTTAGTCAGGACAGCCAGGTCATTCTCACTGTAATCATCAGTCTTGCAGCTGCCAAAGTTTGCAACTGTCACCTTTCGTACCCTACAGCCTTCCAGGGCTGTCAGCTTGAGCTTCAGTTTGGAGCTAACCTTGGGTAATGTGAATACCTGTCAATAGAAACAAGACACTGACATCTCTTTCCCCCGCACAATGGGCAGCAGCCACACCCAGGACATCTGCTGCTCCCTCCTTTAACAATGTTTTCATTCACAGTGAATACACACAGGTGTAATCTGAGTCAAGCTGGCTCCCCGCTTATGGGACAAACTGTAATCAGCCATAGACAGTGTTAGAATCTGTTTCTGTTCTGACATCAAGCAGTTTTACCCTTCAGGCTGCAAACTGCCTTTCTCCACCAGTTCTTTCAAACCCCCTCCATATCTGGCTACAAATTATTACAGAAAGAGAATGGGGTTTACGCTAACTGGGTGCTCTTCCGCATTAAAAAGCCAGGGCCAGCCTCCAGCAAGCTACTTCAAGTCTTCTCTTTTACACAGACCGGTCAGTGTGCAAAACAAGAAGCTTTTTAGTTGCTTCATAGAAATGCCTACCAATTCCTGCTTCTGTACTAACCACAGCAAAAGCTCTTTCCCAAAAGCAGAGACAGCTTTGTCCAAAGAGTACAATGAAATATAGGAATAAAATTTCTATAATCAGCACGTGCATCACTATGCTGAATACCCAATTGGTCAGCACACACCTGATTTATGGACTGCACCAAACAGAAATGCTGTCCTAGGGGTGTTATTCAGGTACAGAAGAATAAGCACTCCCAAGGGTTATCTTTCTGCTAAGCACTGCTCAGTGCTTTAGCAGATTTTATGAACAGTCCATATGCACCTCCTGGGTGACACTTACCTTAAATTGCTCTTCAGACACCACCAACAGTTGATGGCTTCCTTGCATATCGGGACTCTTAGAAAGGTCATGTGCTACTTCTAGAGGTTCTGGGAGAGGATTGCTCCGTCCATCCAAGACAAGTATACCCACAACAGGAGCCCTGTGCATCAGCTGAATCTCTTTAGCTAGGCAAGCAAGATAAGGAGGAAAATAAACAAACAGAAAAACCAAACAGGAGTCTAGTCAGAGACACTCCGTTAGAACCTCGCTCACATCCTCTCAGAGCTGGAGACCTATACAATGTGGCTACAGAAACCCTGCCTAAAAAGATTTAAGTGTATTTGGACTGTTAAAGTGTTAAAGTGTATTTGGACTGAACTGGTTCACGTTAAACAGTAACTATTATTACACAAAGAGAGCAGGTCCAACTGCCTGAATAAGGTCCATGTGTACTGAGGCTTGACAGTAAACTTCAGTGACAGCTGATGCAAGTTTAAATTTCTGAAGTCAGTAGGAAATGAGGCTAAGGCATGTCAAGTAGTGCTAGAGCTCACTTACTCTTCAGTTCAGTTGCTGCAGTGAGCATTGCTTAGTTCAGACACTACTACATTTAGCTCCACTCTCACTGATAAACAGCAGTAATTGAGCTACCTTGCTTTTCTGTATGTAACTTGGTTATATGAGCAATAGCTCAGATCCATTAGGACCTTGCTTTCACAAGGCATACTTACCCTGCTCTGCCCTGACAGGTTCATCCATCCTCCTCTCTGCTGGAGGAACACGTAAACAGAAGGCATAGACTGTACCTCCATTGGTGCCTGCCCACAAGGATGGGCAGTGGCGGGAGCCTGGAGCAATAAGAAGGCTCATGAGCAAAGCACCATCTGTGACATCCTTGGATAACTGCTTTCCACTAGCTATACACATCCTCCCACTGTTTACATCCTAAATATCTTTATATTAGGGCAGACTTGCCAGGGAAACTACAGGTTCTCAGCACTTTTCCCAATACATGTCCATAAGCAGCCCTGATAAAGGACATGGCATATGAGTAAAGGGAATAGGGTGCTGTTTCCATCAGACACCACAATTGCTGCATCCAGTTTTCATGTATTTCTATCACATATGAGCAGCATAAACTTGTGCATATCAGTTTGGGTTCCGATGCAAAACCAGCCACCACCCTCACCAAAATTAAAAGGCTTTGCTGGGGGCAGGGGTGAACTTCAGCGTAATGAGACAAGGAAAAGCTTATACTAAAAAGTCAGATGTCATTCCAGCACATTTGAAAACCATACATAAAGGCTGCATCCAAAAATGAACTACTACTTGCCTTGGATTAGACAGCAGCCAGAATGGCTAAATAACAATTCTGCATGACAACATATGCTCTTGTTCTATATTAGTTTTTCAGCATAGCACAAAGTAGGACACAGGAGGTGCCAAATTTTCCTGGCAGTAAATCCTAATACGTTCCTTGGCAGAAGGAGGAAAAACCCATTCGGAAGAAAGGAGAGATGCTTTTTCTACTCACTGTCTCTCAAGAAGGTATCAGCAAAATATAAAGTTCGCACAAAGCCAGTGAAAGAGTCTTCTGCAGACCTGGCTTCAATCTTCCGCTGGACTGGAGCCAGTTCCATTTCCTGCAATGTGTCTTGGTCAAATTTGGCATTTGCTTCTTGCACCTTCAAAGATGAGGAGACATTTTGTAAATCAGGTAAAGACATAAGGGAGAGAGAGAGAGTAAGAGTGGCAGCAATAGAGAGGGAAAGCACCATCATACCAGAGAACAGGTATATTCTGCATCATATGTTCAACTACAGAGAGTACATCTTCTCTAAAAATGTGACTATTTTTATCTAACAGATAGCAGCATCAGAAATTGCCATTTTTGCCCTCATACCAATAGCTACTGGCACCATAGCAAGACTGCAGGCCACCTCCTGCTCTAGGCAGTATAATCAGGACTCTGCATGCTCCAAGCTGTAAACGACAGGACCCCTAAAAGGTGGACCCCTCACCTCTGAGGCATTTCCACTACCTCCTCGTCGCTTCCTACCGGACACCCGGCTTCTTCTGATCCGCCTGAATGACTGACGGAGGGACTTCTTCAAGGATTTCACCCGAGACAGTGGGCCTTCTAAGGCCAATTGGTCGCTGGGATGCAGTGTACACCTGAAAGAGGGAGAGAGTAGGCACGTGGTCACTTTTCACTGGGTGGCAATCACTCCCAAGAGTCCAAGAGGACACACACAAATGCTGGAACATGCTTATATACTTCTTGGAGATCTTCGAGGACAGAGTCCAATTGGGTAGGGCTTCTTGCTACACTGACTGCTCTTGAGAAATCACTTATCACAACTTGCTTTGTTAGCAGTTCTAGGCCATCTTTAACAGAGGATTACCACAGACCTCCTGGAAAGAAGATACTTACTTGACAAAGACCAGTCGTTTTTGCTGGTGGTCAAAAAGCCCAAAACCATGACTGGTACCAAAGGCCACAAGCTTCCATTCAGAGTGAAGGGCCAATGAGGTGACCACAGCTGGTGGTTGACATTGGACAAGGACAAATGGCTGAAAACCAGCTTCAAATCGAACAGGTCCATCTCGAGTCCTTAATTTTTCATGACCTTTCCATCGATAGCCCTCTTGGTCCTGCAGGAGATCTGCTTCAGCATGGTCCACAACATGTTCTGCATCTTCATCATTCAGTTCCATCACCAGTACCTGAAAGGAAGAGGGCAAACCTTGCTACAGCTTTTACAGTTCAAACAGTCCTCCAAGCTGCAGGCATTCTCAGTAGCTGCAAAACTACAGCATCTCTCAGGGCTGATAAACAGCATTAGATAAACTCTAAAAACACAGATTAGAGAAAGCAGAGAACCATGAAACAACATTTCCAGCAACTGGATTGATTTGCCAGTACAGAAATGAATATTTCAAATTTTAACACATCTCCTAGTTGCACTGTGACAACCTGCACTAAAAGCAAGGTTCATGATGACTGTTTGTATTTCAATACCTGTCCTGCTGTACCAGCTACAGCCAAGTATCCGCTGTATTTACACAGGTAGATCTTCTGGATCCCAAGTCTAGGATCATCACTGTAAGGGTCGAAGGTACCAACCTAGGAGAGAGAATACACAGTGGCTGGTCTTTGCACATGCATTAACTAGGAAAAGAATCAAAACTCCTCGGTTTTCAGAAAGCTTGTACAAGCAATAGCCATCTTACCTTGCGAAGTGGAGGCCATTCGTCCTCACCCAGGGGGTTCATATTGTCATTGGGATCAGCATCTGTGAGAAATACTCTCACTGTGCTTAGCTTATAAAGGAGATGTAAGCAGACACCAGATGCATCCCAAAACCGCACAGTGCCATCTTCATGCCTGTATCGGGGAAGGTTAGAGAAACACACATCATGCAGGAGAACAGCACATCACCCAGATGAGGATGATAAAACAGAGGGGAAAAAACATGACCAAAGGTTAAACCACACTGTTTACGAAGCCCTGAGCTGTGGCAACTTTGAGCTTCAAAAGAAAAGTTTTGGGGTTTTTTTGTGGGTTTTGTTTTTGTTTTAGGTTGGGTTTTTTAATGCAGTTTGTTCTTGATGATCTGACACCAGTGTACAACTTAAGATTACTCTGAAAAGTGCTGAAAAAAGAGCTTAGCATACAGAAGGAACAACTCATCCTGAAAAAAATACTAATACTGGGAGGAAGGGAAAGAAATCAAGCTTTAATCTTAGTTCTCCAGGTGAAAATTGGCAACATTCTTTCAACGTAAGGGCAAGGACTTCTAACAACCTGCTGCATCAAGAATGATGTCTGAAGAAGAGTCCACTGCAATTTTTAAAAGTGCTTGAAGAGAAAATGATACACTTTATGTGATGAGACAATCTCTTGCTAGCTAATTCCACTGCTTAGCTAGATCTGTTCATGCTGATCAAAGAAGACAGGAGTCCAAACTAACCTCTTTTTTGAGATTCAGAACAGTGTAAGGTAGGGGGAAAAAATGCTTCAAAACCTGCAAGATTAAGCTCCACTTTTACATTGTTCCCTTTGAACCAGTCAGGATTACTGCCTGCACTTCTACACTGAAGTTTGTGGGGGGGAATGGTAACACGTCAGAACTACAAATAAGCCAACTTTATAGGTTATCTGTGGACATTACAACCTATTTGCTCAGAAGTAACAGAATCAGTTAGCTTTACAAAGCTAGCAGCCCAGCTTTGAGACCTTGTAAAGTTGCAGCCTTCTCCCTTCAAGATGAGCAGACTTTAATCTCATGGGAATGCCTCAGTTCAAAAGGAAGAACAGAAACTGGAAAGCGCCCCTTGATTGTTATCAGTTAAGTACATACCCTGTTAGAAGCAAGTCCCTCTGTGGAGGATCTGGAGCTATGTTGGTGCCACCATCAATCGGCCACGGCTACAAATACATTAAGGGAAGACTGTGACTTCCTAGGCAGTGACAGTGTGAAGAGAATATGCAGTCAGCAGGAGAGCATGAACTTCAGTGCAAGTGGCAGTGAAACAGTCCATGCTGTTAGCTTTTGTTTGGATTAGATGTTCCTGTTCTGACACCAGCTGTGCTTTTTAGAAGATATTCTACACATTTCCTCAAGAAGCTGTGCCGAAAGCTTCATGCTTCTAAACGAGAAGTTTGTTACCACTGACAGCTGGGAACACTCAGACTTTCCTTCTAGCTTGTCAAAGCCTGAAAAAAATATCACATTTTAATCCCCCAGTGTGAGTAACTGTATTGGTGGTGCTCTGGGAAAAAGCCTTTCTTGACCTTATTAAGAGGCAGGACAACGTCTGTTGGGACTCATCCCTCCACAGGCAGTCAGCAGCACAGACCACCCACATTCTGAGCAGTCATGCAGTTCTTAAATGCATGGGAACACATGTACATTTAAAGCTGCCATACCATACTTGAGTAGTGAATGTTCTGCTTGCTCCCAGCACTGATAATCCTCTCCCACAGTTTCAGTGGTATGTTGGAGACATGGTGCGAGCAGGTGATGGCTGAGCAATGGAGAGAAGCCAGGTATGGAGGATGGACTGCTGGCCAGCCTGCAGTTTTCAAGTCTATAACTACCAGCTCTTCTTCTGCCAGCACCACCATAGCAGAAGGGTCATCAAACTCTGCAGAAACAAGATTTGTTGAGGCTGACAAAAATGACCATCCAAGGTTAATAGAAACAAGCTTCCTGTAAGGTTTATTTGAAAACTGTTATCACAGAGGTCTACACAAACATTTCTGTTGGCAAAGCCTCTAAATGCTCCTGTGTAAACTGAGCCTATTGAGGCACTAATATTAATAGATTTCAAGATACTAACAGATTTACTGCAAGTTCATGTTTCTTTACAACCACACTCTTGGGACTATCAGAGCGACTTTTTATAGATTCCACTGCAGAATAAAAAATTTGTTAGCAGCATAGATGCCTAAATAACACAAGTTCATATTCACCATTAACAGCTAATTAACAGCATGGGGTGGACAGACATGCATACACCCCAGCAGTGACCCATTTAGTACTGTGTTAGGACCACAGTCCATGTAGGCTAAGCTGCTTAAACACAGTAATGCCTTGGGTTCTGCAGAATGCTTCTCTGCTTGAACTGACAAGTATTTACAATTCAGCTCTCTTATTTTTCATTTTCCCTGCTTCTCATATGTTCTGACACAGCCTCTGGACTTTCTTTTTTAAAGAGCATGTACATAATCTAATATATATTCATACGTATATTAGACAAGATTACAAACAAACAAAAAAATCTGTTAATGTAACTTTACAGATGACACCTGACACAAGAATTTAAGATTTTTCATTGTAACTGGAATTAAAGTGAAAAAAATTTAGTCTACAAGGACATTATCGCAGTAACATTCGCGAGACAGCCACAATAGCAATTGGTGGGGAAAACCAAAAACCACGAATCAGTTCACACCAATAATAATTAACACAGCTACAGAAACCTAAGTGAATGCATAGCTGTAATGCGTCACATTGCGGGGAGTGTGATAAACAGTAAGCCATAAGCAAACTAGCAGCTTTTCACTGACCTTCCCTTCTAACCTGTACTTTCACTTCCCTTCTTTAGTTGTTTGATTACCTGGAACATACTTGCAAGGTGGCACGTCTATAAGCAAGCACATACCAATGCTGTTCACTCAGCAAAATTAACTTCAAGTAATTAGTACGTGGCACCACTCTAGTTAGACACCCCAAGTTTCAGTTCTGACTAGCCACAGCCATAACACGCCACTAATCAGTTCAGTGTCTTCATGAAAAAATGTTTTCTACTCAGTTTTACTTTGCTTTCCTATGTGCCATCATTTGCAGTTGCCTACAGGACTTCTGAATAGAACAAATAATATCATACCTGTACTACATTATGCATGATCAGCCCCGCACTCTGACTGCTGCTGCCAACATTAACCAAATATACTGTTTTAACAATAATTTTTTTCCTGCAAAGGCACATATCTGAGTTCATTGCTTATGGCAAGAATTTATTTTAAGTTGCTGAAGTAGCAAACATACTAGAATTTGTCATGACTGCCATACACTCATCCACCTGCTAATTTAAAAAAGGAAAACAGGAAGGGCTAGCCTTTTAAAAATTGTTTCCACAGCATATTCAGGGTAGTGGAAAGTCACCAGCTACCACCATGCTGCAATGCCTAAGCTTTGTGCTTATTAAATTAAGTGGCTTTGGTATACAATTAATACCTTCGTATCGCCATTGCAGGGAAGACTGCTTAAGGGCAAACAAGGCAAGCTACGTAGATCCACTAAGCTTAGGCAATCAGCCACAAGGAAGCTTGTCAACCACAGAAACCTCATTTTATTGTAAAAAAGCTTCCTCATCTAAGTGCAACAGCTTCAGCTTCCTGCAGCAGCTCCTGTCCATAAGTTGTGTTAACCAGATAATTCAATCCTTGGGAAGTATAAATATAAAGCCTGTTAAGTTTGTTTACTTCATCCTAAAGGACTTCTAATCACATCCAGGAATTGAACTTTAAGTAGTCAATCTCTTACCTAAAAAACCTCAAGATTTCTTTCATCTTTAAGACTTTTGTTCCATCATCTATAATCTCAGCTCTGACAACTTCATAGAAAGTAAAAGGGTCTAGTTTCTTTAATGATAAAAGCTAGACAGTACCTCAAGTTTAATGGCATTGTTAAGCTTGAAAGTTTAGACCTATAGGTTCTGCACATTTGGAAGATGCTTATAAAAGGCAGTGTTGTGTGGGGAAAATCTATAACAACAAACATATACAGGCACTTCATCTCAGTTACACTCTGAGATACATACAGTTAAATTCTGCCTATTTCTTTACTGGTTTTTCAGTGACTAGAGAGGGTCTCTTAAGGTCCAGGGAGAGAGGTGGGGGAATCCAAAAGCTGGGTTTTTATGCCTACTTTCCTAAGACAGTCCTTGCTTGGATCTGCCAGAGGGAGCCAACCTGCATCTACATATTTGAATGCCCATGCCTGCACAGTGTGCAGCTGGGAACTGTCACCACCACCACTGGCAGTATACAAGACAAATAGGTTTAGAAACTAGTCTAGTAGGCAAACCAGAAACTAGAAAGTCTGAGAAGATTCAGCAACAGAAGATTTGCCTACAAGCTTCTAAAAAGCATCTAGACTTCTGCGATTTGGTCTGATCCAAATTCCAATACTGCACATTTGTGGAGCCTGAAATAGCATTTTATACTCAGTTACTTCAAGTTAACCAGAAGCAAGAATTACTCCAGCATTAGACAAACAGTTCTTCTGGAAAATCCTTTACAATTGCATGAAAAGAAACATTACAGCTACTGTGCAAGTAAGGGCAACAAAGTTCTTCAACAGAAGCAAGGATCTGACAAGCTGTAAGGAAGCTGTGGAATGAGTGCTATTCAGTTTTAGAATTGTTTACATTCATGTTCACCAGTAGTAAGTAAATTAAGTTCTCTACATACTGACCCTTGGTTCTATGTCACCCTTTGCTGATTTATTACCCAGAGCCCTAGTCATAAATCCAGGTAGTAATTAAAAGAAACAGTGTCTCAGTGGGAGTAAATTCTGTTTTTAATTATCGCCTCCTTTGAAGTGCTATTTCCAAACAACAATATTCAGATCCTCATTTCACGACCTGGTTGTGTCCACTGTCCAGCTTACACAGACATGAGCCTAAGAGATCTTTTCTCATTAATGGAGTAGCTTAATTTTTTTGAGGAATGTATGGCATTTGTAACCAGCCCATTCTTTATACCAGTATTTTACACCTCACTTTTAATTGGCAAATCTCTTTTATGGTTGGATTCAATCTCAAGGGTCTTTTCCAACCTAAACGATTCTATGATTCTCTGTTAAAAGTCTCAGAAAATCCCCAAACAGCTGACCTCCTTATCACATTTCATATGCTATTTATACCAGGTAGATTTCCACATGTGTACACAGCTATTCTAATTCCCCAGTAATGCCCTTTCATCACATACCTGCAGTAGGCTCTGAACTGAAGATTATAAAGAAGTCTATCACTCGTGATGTGAAGTCAAAGGCTATTTGCTGACTGCCATGGACAACTGAGATACTGTGTCGGTCACCATAGCTAGCCCGGGGCATCCCTCCTTGGAATATAATATAAGGAAGCCTTAAGAGAAAGAGAGTTAGAGTGTTGTATGATGAAATGAGGAGTAAAGAAAACTTAAAAGACATGAGGCAAGTCAAACTTTCACAAAAAATTCTTACAACGTTACTCTAAAGGGCTCTTACGATATTGCGCACTGCACCCTTTAAAATGCCTTTAAACAGATGAGAGTGAAGGAATACACCACGAACTTACCCATTTTTTGTTGTCTGCCAGTATATCTTGGAGATGGCCTTGCAAGGAAACGGACCTAAGAGAACAGAGTTATTTGCCATATTTCAAGAACTGCATCTTTACATTAAGAAGTTCTTTACTCTGCTTCACCTAGGTCACCTCAGCCTCCAAGTCAAGGGGAGCCACCTGTATTAGTAGGCACCACCACCACCTCCCCAGAGCAAGCCACATCAGACAAGTCTTCTGGGACACACTGACCACAGTACTCCTCAGCAAAACAAGGTTTAGGCTCAGAGGAAGTTTTGAACCACGTTGCTGACGGCTAATAGGGAGTGGAAGTGCTGTTGTAGAAGGTGATTAACTAGAAAGGATTGTTAAAAACACAAGCATTCCTGAAACTAATGTAAAGGTGATAGAGCTTTAGAAGTTTCTATATGCTTGAAAGATGAGGTCATCCCCATTTGATGGGCTTCAGCAAATCAGAGGCATCATTTCATCACTGCTCAGGTCAACAAAAAGTACACTTAGCTCACTATTAATTACAGAAGATCCAAGCAGCTCCTGCTGAACAGGACACTTGAACTAAAGAGCTGAATCACCAACACCTTTCTTCATAAGAGACACTAATTTCTTTGACACATTTGCTCTCCATGCTCAGAACAAACCTCAACATTATAAAGGAGTTTAAAATCCAAGAAAAAAACTGGACTGAAATCCCTAAGTCTAGGCTCACAACCCATTCAAAAAGCAGCTCTGCATTTTGCTATTAGGATTAAACACTGGGGAGAACATGACTTAGATATCCCATAAAAGCTCAAAATGAGTTTTTGTTTAGACAAATAGGCAACAATTAAACCTCACTTACTGACCATAAGGCACAAAGTTTTCCAGAGGCTCAGGATGCCTGTTGTCACTGGATACTGGCCACTGGGTGTAACTTCCATCATAGTGACAACTAATGAATTTACTGCCATCCCTCTGCCAGTAGAGGTTCTCCAGTTGCTGAAGAGGAAGACACACAATAACTGCTCTCCAGAGAGCTGTTAACCCCCACAAAACCAATGCATTCTTACTAAAAAAGAAGCTGTGTCAGGCTGTCCCTGCACCTACTTGTCTTCAGAGCACTCAGAGGAGAAAGCCCTTCCTCCCCTGCTGAACTGACTTTGGATTGAATTAATACCTGGCTGCCCAGGAAATGGTGTGTCACTTTGTTATTCTGTAGGTCCCAGAGGACAATCAAGCCCCTGCTGTATCCAATCAGGATCTGGTCAGGGTTCTTAGGATGCTCCCGAAGGGCTTCCACCAATTCACATGATCGCCTGTTACAGTAATCTTCCGGTACCCTGTGGAAGAGAAAACCAAGAAAAGTTTATTCCAGGTACAATCCAATAGGACTGTAATAACAGTTAAGGTATAAGAATGAGAAATTAAGCAACAAAAAGTTCAAACAGATGAGAATAAGTATGATCTTTTCACAAATCCTTCAAGCAGCAGAAAAGTCTTATGTAATATATCACACCACACAGGCCTGCCACATGAACATGCACCCCATCCCATTTTCTTCAGGGAAAACCCAAGGTTTACAATGAATTCCAGGACTGGATCCCAGGAGTGTGAAGACAGTCTGAATCACTCCCACCCCATTCTCCTGTGACCCCTTACAGAATAAAGGTAACATGAAAATGTCAGTAGGAAGCAACAACAACATGAAGTAGGACAGTTTTCAGCAGCACTTGAATCTCCAGAGTGACAAAATCTTCATTTGGACAAAACTGCATCCAAAGTTCTGCCAATGGTCAAAAAATAAATGGGTAATTACAGCTAAGCACAACATTTTTCTGCAAAAGTAAACACAATGGACAGGGCACAAGGTTTGCAGATTTACTCCAAGTGTCTCCTGTTATAGTTTTGCCTATATGCTATACCTCCACCGTGACAGTACTGGGTTGACCAGGACAGAAAATGTTACTTAACACATACCAGGGCCAAAAGTTACTTTCACAAGAGTCATGCAGATTTGGACAATGCTTAACACAACAGTGAGGCCCCAGCACATAATCTAGGGTGACATTTTAACAAAGGATATGTCTGCTAATGGGATTCCACCTCTACACAGCAGTGCCTGTTTGCTCACTCACCGCTGCAGCACAGCCTCAGAGGTTATGGTCCTGTCCTCTACCACTCTGAATGATGGAAGCTCCACTACGAAGATGTTGCCGCTCTCTGTGCCAAGATACAGGACTTCCCGTGAGGAATGGGGAAGGACAGCTGTTACCTGTGTGGCACTTGGTGGAGATCTGGGGATGCAAAGAGACTCTCATCAACTGCATGCAAGAAGATTATCGTTACCAAACTTGAGAAAGGTAACAACTCAACAGGAACATTTACAAGGGTCATTCATTTTATAGGCAGAGATTTTGAGCCAGGCATTATTTTCCTGAAGCAGGAAAACACTAGCTTTAAGGTAAATTATGTCAAAAGACTTCTGACAAGCATGTGGGCAAAGACCCAGATGCCTTTTTACAGAAGCCTCTTTTATTAAGTGTCCCCAAAGGGGCTAAAAATAGCTCACCCCAAACCAGCAAGATCAAGTGAAACTAAAGCCATAGCAGTACTTTAAACTCTGACTTGAGGGATGCTTAGATTTACTTAACCTTAAGATTTACAGCTCCTGTACACACAGAAGTGGATGCACAATATTAAAAAAAAAAGGTGTCACCCTTTACATTGGTACAACACTCTTAAAAGGTGGTCTTCCAGGCCCTAGACAACTCCTGTTTGGTTTCCATGATGCCCCTTTCATGGATTCACAGGAGTGAGAGTCTGTAAGAACAGGACAAGCTCTAGCTAGAACAATAGCAGAATTTTCTTGCTTGCTTGCTTATCCTCAAGACTAGCTCAAAAACACTCTTGTGGATTACCCAGGTGGCCCTTTCAATGTGAAGCGGTGCTCCTCCCGCAGCTCAGATGCTCCACTGTGCTGCTTCAGGCTCCAGAGATGCAAGCTGTTATCATCTAGCAGTGTCACCAGCTGGCACTACAAAACCACACAATATGCTTTTTTTCAGAATCACAATATTAAATATAACACAGTAAATCTAGCAATAAAGTTGCTGCTGTTCATAATTCTCTGCTAAAACAGGACTGAGGAGCCAGCCACAGTTCTTTACAGTGGTGGGTATATACTGCAGCGATGCTGTTAGCTAACACTGTTAGCTAACAGTGAGGTATTTGGGGGTTGGGGGGAGACAAGAAGTAGCCTAAAGGCTGAAAACTCTCTTACATACAACAAAGGCACATGTTATCACTGAGGGGGATGACAAGGACTTAGGCTCTTGAAAAAGATCAGCCTATGCTGTAAAGCTCAGCCAGGCAGCTGCAGGCTGTTAGCTCACCACCTTCTCGCTCAGCATGGTTTGCTGCAACACACCCCAGCTTTGGGTGGGGCTGATACAGTCTACTACACCACACTTCTTGCATTCTTCATGTCCAACCTCATTCTGGAGGGTTGTGTCAGAGTCCTTTTATGAGCCCAGCCCTGCTGGCTGTATGTTCAAATTGAAGCATTTTACCTGCTGAAGCCACACCTGGTGCAACACTCCCCATGGGAGTTTCAGCTTATACCACTAGTTAAGCAAACAGACACCCAAAACTGCCTCAAGAATTAAATCCCTCTCATAAAGAGGCCACTCGTGTTATACCGGGGGCATCAGGCAACAAAGTATGTGGCCAAGTCACCAGTCTGCCAGTCAAGGGAAGGGAAAGTGGTTAGACAGCCACCAGACATTTGGAAAATTCTGCCTTCCTATTTTTAGTTTATGGCAATAACTGTTCAGCAATCCCCAGGAGCAAGATTCAATATCCCAAAACACAAAGGCAAGAAGCTTAACAGCAGGCAAGGTTAGCAGTATCGTTTTGAACTCCTGAAAATAATTAAATCAGTTCAGCAGCAGCTACCGTTCTAGCTGTTCAGCAGAAGAAAGACCACCTACTCCTACTGAAAGGATAGGGGGCTGCAAAAGGAAAAGGAAGTTCTTGCTGCTGCAGCAGATTGCCTGAACTATTCTGACCTTGTTACCATTCCCAATATGTTGCTTGAGATAAATGACTAACAGTTACAAATAATAAAGCTACTCTTAAGATTTACCAAGCATCTCCACAGCAACAAGTGCTGCTGAGAGCACAAAATACACCAGAATAAGCATTCCCAACCAAGCAGCATTTGAATGTACTTGCTAATAGGAGCCCACTCGCCTGGAACAAACTCAACACCCGTTTAAG
Organism: Buteo buteo; assembly: GCF_964188355.1. NCBI lineage: Eukaryota > Metazoa > Chordata > Aves > Accipitriformes > Accipitridae > Buteo > Buteo buteo. Next base: position 8,358,290 of record NC_134183.1, on the reverse strand, counting down.
AGAGGTCTACATAAGTCGCAGAGGTACTGAAAATACACTTACCTGATCAGGTATAAAGTGAATCTGCATTACAGTATTGTTTTCTTCATGTAAACCCATGAACTCCACCCCAGGAGCACCATATCTGAAAAGTTTGTTGAGGATCTACAGTATTTAAGATGACCCACAGCTACAATTAATTGATAAGAAGCTTGCTAGCAAGCAAGATGAAAAGAGATTAGTTCGAAACCATGTTTTACTCTCAGTGATCTGGACTGAAAAGAACCAATGCAAATTTACTTTGATTTTATATGCTTGTGGCAGGTTACACACATTACAGGAGAACATGGAAGTTTACTTCATCCTTTGAGCATATGCAGAAGAGGTGCCTGGACCCTGTTTTTTCTCAGAGATGTTTAGTGGTTTCCCAGACACTACAATCCTGCTTAACTAATTTGTTACCAAGAGACAGATGGCTACCACCCGCATGTGGAGTCCAGCCTCTGAACACAAACACCAGGAATGAATGATTAAGCAGGCAGAGAGCACACCAACTTTTCCTTTCTGGGCTGATATGCCTGTTTTACAGTTTGCCTAGCTAGTACTGTGCCATGGGAATCACCTCAGTGCCTTACATATACACAAAAATCAGACTGGATATCATTAGCTTAAAAAAAGCTACCACCTTCAATGTTCAGGTCTTTAATGCCTGGATGGTCAAAAACTCTGGAAGCTGAAAGCATTTCTGACTTCAGTTTTAACCTCTGAAATAGAATTGCTTAAAAAAAAAAAAAGGAACCCTGCCCCAAATATTTAAACAACCCTGGAATTTACAACATGACAGATTGCTAACTTAAGTCAGATCTAGTCTGACCTTCTGCATAGCAAGAGCAAAGAGTCTTGTCTAATATCTGCATCAGCTCAGCTTCTGTTTGAGCTGTAGTTCAGCTCTTGGCAAGATAATCTCATTCTGATCAGACCGACATCACTTCAAACCTAGGCAAACTGTTCCAATAACCCTTGCTTGCAAATTTATACTTAGCCTAATGTTTCAAAGTTGTACATTCTGATGTGGTAAGAGAAATTTAGCCAAAGTTGTTCAAAAGAATACAGTTTGATGGCTCCCGATCGCGTTCCAATGGCCATAAGGCGGAGAAATGGGCTATAGCCCAGTGCACTGGGTTGATGGGGAAATCCATGTTCCACAGTCTGGTAGAGAGAAAGAAAAATCATCATCAACAGCATGTTTCATGGGCATTGTTGTATACAGATAAAAAAAAGAAGTTAAATATGGCATGGCAGTCTGAAATACAGCACTTAACAGCAGCTTATTCTGTTGAAAAGTGTTCAAACATGGGTTAGATTTACTGAACAATAGCCTAAGGATTAATCTATTCCAAGAATCCCTGGCTCTGCAGCCAGGATATGCAGAAGTATAACAGAAATATTCTGAAAACAGTAACACAAGCAGCAATTTACGTTAAGATTATAAATAACTCTGCATAAGCACAGCTTACTCAGTCACCACAATACACTCCATCATTCCACATCAACTTTACTTCTGTAAACCAACTGCTCAGCACAATTTCAAAGCCTGACACAAATACTGCGTATTGTAAGGTCAGCTTTATCTGCCAAATTCCACACAGGTCACCCTTCACAACCTCCTCTTGCTGACTGACATCAAGAAATAGTGCTATGAAGAACTACTGAGTGAACATCAGTGCTCATCGAGAAAACTAAACAGATTTCCTATGGAGCAGTCAGGAAAACTAATGTAACTGATATCCATTTTCCAGAAGTAGCACAAGGAACACTGGAATTTAATGAGAACAGGAGCCTGCTAGGTGACCTCAGACTAATTCAAAGCCATCTGGTAATAAAAAGATGTCAGTCATTATCATAGGGAGCACTATGTTGCTTGGCCTTAGTGGCTTCCCTGAAGTACAATTTACACTGCACAAAGAGGAAACTCTGGAGCATGTTGTACACAGCACACTTAGCATGGCTGATGCATTTACACACTATGGAATAATATTCTGCCATACTTACAGGATGCAACCAAGCTGCTTGTATAATAGCTCAGTCAAGCTTTCAGAAGTGCTAATGTACAGCTATTATCATTGTTTAGACAAAACAAGTATGCATGAGTGTTCAACAACATATAGCCATGTAAAGAGGGATTTGTGTGCCCAAAGATTAATAGGGCTACTTCCTGGAAAACATCCTTATCCTTGCAGTCCCAGCTTCTGGAAAGTATGTTTTTTCTAAGGCAAGTTGGTCAGCTACAGAATAGGAATTTGTTACAAAACAGCATGAGGACCACTCACGCAAAAAAAAATACTTGCACCTCACTCCCATCCTCGCTCCATCACGTCTTTGAGACAGAGCTACCACATCACTTGGCTTTATGGTTTATTCAAACTAAAGTAACACCTGGACTTTATTTCCTGCATAGTGATTTCCCAACTTAACCCCTTGCAGGAGAATCAAATAGAGCCAGTTTCATTTCTGCTGTCATGCCATTAGCCTGAGGTGCTCCCAGCTGCTACAAAGTAGTTTAATGTCCTTCTACTGTTCCTGGTCAAAGACACAGGCATAGGAGGATATGGCTGACTCCATAGTATGCCAGATTGCTTCAGTTTTAGCCCTTTGATCACAATTAATAAATTGTAAAAATAGACTTCCTTCCTCTAAATCATCAGTTACCCCAGTCTGAGGTCCTATTAGGGGAAGATGAGACATTTTAGAAGATATAAAATTGTAAATATTGGAGCATTTCCCAAGTTTCTGTTTGCCAACTCATAAGACTGGGCAAAGGAGTAGTTACTAATTTTTAACCTTTTATATGTAGTAAATTAAAGATTAGTACTACTGGCTCCAAGACCACTGAGTTTACTTCCCTTTATGATAAATTAATCTCCAGCCTTACTTATTTATATTTTAAGAAGGTAATTTAAGTTTGTATTATTAAAAATAAATTTAGAGAAGTCAATCTTTTTAATGTCACCCTTGAAGTTGTTGCTAACCAACCTTTGCTTAGCTACACATATAAAATTTCCTAGAGGAGACTGTATGAAATTAGGAACTTATCTATGGACTCAGAATTGAAACACGGCAGTTTTCTAATCCAGCACAAGCAAAGAGGATTTTCTCTGTACCACGATAGCTACTCAGACAACACAGAAAAGCTTCCTAGTTGTCCAAGCTGTGGGAGTATGAAGTTACGGTATACAATTCTGGGAAGAAGATTCAAGGTAACATGTTATCTTCACAACAAATCAGACATTTAATTGAATCAGGTGTAACATGGGCATTCCATGCCCACTCTCCATTCCACTCTCCCCCAAAACAGAGTGAGGAACTTATTAGGGAGACACCAGTGTAATTCCATTGTTAGTTTTAGTTTCAACTTGTTCACAGTTGCTGCACTGTCATGTCATCAGCACAAATAGGTGTCATTTTCAATGAAACATCAATTAGAAACTGTTTATTCTGAGATTTCTTCCAGCCCAGAAGATAAGGCTTTATCTATAATTCTCATAATAGAAAACCATGACTGATAAAATACTGTACTGCCTGTTAGGAAGCTGTCAATACTAGCCTTAATATTGGCCTAATTATATCTTGGCTTTGATGTGTTAATTTGTAAACACATTAGACAAGTCAATAAAAGCTTTAATTTTCAAGTATGAGACTATGAACTGCATAACCGAGTGGGTACCATTCAGTAGTAATAATAATAATAGGTGGGTAGTTTTTTCTCAAAGTCTTCCTTCAACAGAAAATTAAAATAGTACCACATGCAGAAGCACAAGAAGAGAGTACCAGCAACAACCACAGCATGTTACACAACTGCCTATGCAGTAAATGTACTAATGGTTTCTGATAGCTTTGAATCTTCAACCAAGACGCCCACAAGACATAACAAAGATAACTTTCCCTCCTATGTCATTCATTTGTTTCCACAGCCAGGCAAGAAAGGCATCAGGGTGGCTTTTTGGCTGCATTTGACACCACCAGGGCCAGGCATTCACATTCACTATACTGATTACCCAGATCTTTTTCTTGTACTTATTTACACCCAGTTAAATCACATCAAGTCAGCTTTCAGGCTGGCCTCCTTTCCTCCTCTCTCTCAGGCAGCTTTCATCAGCCAATCCTTTCACCTGCTCAGCAGGTAAACCCAGCAAGGGGGAGTGAGGGGGGGCAGAAGGCAGGAGAGGTTACAATGGAGCCTTTCAGCAGAGCTGAAATAAGAAACTAGAGTGCCCACAATGTGCCCTCCTTCTCAAAAGGGCCTTTGTTTCTTTGAGGAAAGGTAGGAGCTTTCGTTTTCATTTTCCTCAGACCACAGATTTGTCCGACTCGGTAAAAGTAAGCCTGGTGTCAGCAGCATTAACTAACAGAAATGCTTCATGTCAGTCATATTTACTGCAGGAAAAATGCGGCCAAACTTAACAGTTGTTCTCAGCCCACACTAAAGCTGTGCAGGTGAAATTCAGTGCTGTCTTTCTTCTTTCATTTCTCTCCGCTTCTCCTCTCAGATTGTTTTATGACAAAGCAGAGACAAACCCAACTACAGGCAATACAAACCCTGTACCTCTGTTAATATGTCTTTTGAAAAAACAATGAAGACTGTATGTGTTAAATCTACTTTGCACAGACACTAATTCAGATTTAAGGTAAGCTATCCATCACACCCATTAGCAAAGGGTTAGGAAGACTGAAAAGAGGGGAAAAAACACAAAACCATAAATTAAATGCAATGTTCCCAGTTTGGTAACATTCAGCTGTAAGACAGGCTGGTTCACCTGTGTGTTACCCATCATCTAGTCTGACAATGCCAGCCTGAACATGTTTGTTCTGCAGGGCTTGGACTGAGCCAAAGGCATCCAAATACTACTTCCAAAAGCAGGATAAACTTAAAGAAGTAGACTGCCAAGTCCACATACCTTATCCTTCATTCTATCCACTGAGCTAAAAACAGATTCTTGCAACAGGTACACACAAGTATGGGAAGTTCTTACTCATACAGAGAAACAGATACGCAAAGCTAAGTGACTAGCAGAATTTAGGAGAGTGTTTTTTGAAACAAACACAAGTTTGAGGACAGTTTGAAGAGCTAGTCCAGTGGTCAATCAGTCCTTTAAAACCACCTGGACCACCTCTTCCCTGGAACAGAAATGCAAGAGGGAAATAGTAAAAAGATCACATCCTATTTATACTTGAGGGAATAAACAAACAAACAAAAAATCCATCACCACTGAAGTCCATTACTAGGTCAGCATGGCCAAATACATTCCACTATATTAACACTAAACTTGTGTGGCATCATGCATTCATATTCAACTTCAGTGTAAACAATAAAAGGAGGGCAGGAATCCCCAGCACTTTTCAGGTACAGACCTTCCATTTAGTCACTACCAGCATCACACACCGAAGAGGTGAAAATACACCATGCAGTTTCTCTGATCAGCAACTTTATAGTCCCACAAAGTATTTCCCAAGCAGGTTCTTAACGAGAAGTGTTTCAAAGACCTCAAATAGCAAGTGTTTAAAAACTTGCTTGCCAGCACTAATGTGCTTGCTTTACTAGCACATTAGACAAGGACAGTCTTGGCACAGAAAGTACTATGTTTCTTGGCTCCTAAAAGCCACAAACTTCAACAGGTCAGAATTAAGGTCTGACTTTCCCAGATCTTCCCAGTCTACCTAGCTGTGAGTAGATGTTTATTGTAATAAAGGGTAGAGGCTTTCAAATGATCCATTATCTCCAGAAATACTGGAACGGGACACACAAGACTTGGAAAAAAAAAAAACCCTTCATGCAAGAAAAAAGTATAATGTAAAAGATTCTGGTATAACGTAATGGTATAATATTCATTCCCTTTCCGATTCTTGTTAGAAAAGAACAAGTTACTGTGGCTTAAAAGCACAAATGCATTTTGCAAGGCCTGTAATTACCAAGTTGTTAATGACAGTAAACCATTAGGAAGTGTCCAAAGTAGTCGCCTCCCTAGAAATAAGATGCAATATTTACCTTCAGGACTGAATCAAATGGAGTCACAAATCCTGATGTCAACTTCTAATGTATTTGGAAGTTTCCTTCTGCTGCAAAACCTAGTTCTTTCAACCCTGTTTTGCATCATCCAAATTAGTCTGTCTCTGGCAGGTAAAGTTTAGCCAAACATTCTCATAAGAGAAAGGCATATTCAAGGAACAGACATCCCAGAAATAGCAAAGGTTTTTCCAAGGTATATACAATTTTATATGCTTTTAAACAATTCTGACCCATCCCTGGGATGTCTTTTCTGAAGCTGACATTGAATTCAGCTAAATGCAAGCAACTCAATGCTGGTCTTCACTTACTGAAATTTTTACTGCATCTGCACTAGCATTTCCTCATGGTAGCAAGCAGAAAATAGGCCTGAAGCACTGCTGAGTTCCTTTTGTCTCCCCAATGGGAGGGACGTATGCATGGAAATGGTGTGGTTTAGTACCAAATCACATTAAATCATTCATCTCAAATATCCCAAGTTCCACTTTAAGTATATATCTACACTAGAATTGAATGAATCAAGGAGTTTGTTTCCTAGGCTGACTTCATTTATCCATTATACTTTTCAGCAAAATTCCATTTAAACGTTGGAAATACAAAACATGCAAATATATTTCTGATACCCAGTGAAGATGTAAGTAGCCATTAGCCTAGCAATTAATTAATACTAGGCATTTAAAAAGATGAAAGCACTATGTTCCTGGGCAGTGCTCAAAAGAAAAATGCCCAGCATAGGTAGATAGCACAGCCATCGCCGTTTCCTCTTCAGAGGGAAGGAAAAAAAACTAGATACAGATTCAGACTAAGATAATAGCAAATTCATTATTAATGGCCATTGTGCTGCCTAGGTGCTACTGCATTTCTATCACAGACTTCTAAATTCACATTTAAAAACAGAGGTATACTTACAAAACCAAAGTATAATCATGGACAAAGAACTCCGGCTTCAGCAGCATCACAGGCTGTGGCTTATGCATATCTTTAGAAAAATGTTTATTTTCATAGCAGTACTGTGAAGACTACTTATAACATAAGTAGTCCCAGCACATAGCAGGAAAAACTACAGAACACTCAGAGTATATAAAAGCTGCTGAAAGAAGAGATCTTTGCAGCAAGTGCCACTCAATAGCGTGGCAATATCTTTTTTCTTAAAAAAGAAAGCCAGAGTTGAGAACATGCTCATGAGCTTAAAGAAAACTAGTCAGGGAAAAAGGACAGAATTGAGAAAGAGAACAAACCATCTCTCCTAAATTTAACTTTTCCACCCACATTCAAGTAGTTTTTCCTTTCCTTTACACTGCACAGTGGCTCAGGATAGATTTGCCTTGCACATATATGCCTTGAAACTTGAGGAAAGCACTGTACCTTGTTAAACTGGAAAAGGTCGCGTTTAAGCCTCTCTCTCACTGGATCATGTCCGGGTCTTAAGAATCTTCTCATCTTCCTTGCTGTAGTATCTTGGCACCAAAAATCCTAACAAAAAAAACCCCAAACAAAGCCATATAAATGGAAGCACCCTGAGAAGAGAACCAAGCAGAAGTAGGTTATTTATTTTGGTTTAGCAGGTAACACAAATTAGCCACAGCAGAATGAGACAATATAGCTATCGAGTAACTAAAACCTGATACCACCACAGAGTGGTATCTCTGGTGCAGGACTTACACAATACCATTTTCACATTGCTAAAGCAAACCAGTACAGATAAGCCAAGAGGATTTTAGAAGTGTTTTCACACTTGGCCATTTTGTGATCACTTCAGTTGACCTTATCCAAAGAAGCAGCAAGCAAAACTGCAGCATTGGTGTAAACATTTAGACAAACCCAATCTAAAGGCTAACTCCCAGGCTCACAGGCATTATTGACTAGTATCAGTTTTCACCCCAGGTAACCCTCCAGCTATTGAGCTAGAAAGAGAAAGAATCACATTTTGAGCTCGCTCCATGGGTACAGCAGAAAGGATGCTGTGCTGCCTGCAGGGTAGGTGCATTAATTATTAACTTGCTTTTGTAAAATATCAAGCCTAACTCCCTGCTCAAGGTGGGGGTAGGGGAAGGAAATCTTGCACCTGCAGTTCAACGTGCAGCTAGAAGCACAAGCCTTTCAATATATCTCACTGCCTTGTCTCTCACAGCACCAGGAGGATCCAAGCAGAACTATTAGACCCGATTTGCAACCTAGCAATCACACTGTGGATACCAGGCTACAGCCTCATATTTCATACAGCTCAAGAGATTCTTTGTCACATCTCCCCTCTGCAGAGGTGCTAAGTGACACGTAAAACTCTGCCAAGTCGAGAGCAAAGGTTTGAATCGCATCCTGACAACTTACCTTGGCATAAGTGCTCCTGCCTGCCCTGGCCATCTTTCACAGGCTCCAGTTTCCAGTGTACAGACAGCTCAGCTGCTCATGAAGCAGCTACTGGACACTCCAGTCAGTATTTTATTTTAATTTGTTAGACAGGAAATTATAGCAATTTACCAGCTACTCTGTACAGAACAGACATGCACAGTGGGGGCCAGAACGTCTGAGGTGCAATGAAGAATCAGTGTAGATATTCCATAGTAACCCATCATCAGAAGAGGTACATAACACATGTACAGCAAGGTGGGGAGCAGAGGGGAGAAGGCTAGTGTCACAAGGGAAAGAGAGGCACCAGAAGCACTGTCAAGTGAACAGAGGGCCTTGGGCCCTTGTTCAAACTGTGGGGCTGGAGGATGATCGAGAGAAGAGAGCTTTCACAGCCTATCTGCATAGATGGGAGCAGCAAAGCTGGCAAACAAGGTGGCTATGTGTGTGCTCCAACAATGATGGTCTTTGGTTAATGACTTAAATCAGCCAGACATTCCTGAGGAGCTTGAATTGGTTTTCAGATGATTTCTAGCAAGGCCTTACCAGCTGTGAAGGACCAAAAAAAGGAAATGGTATTATAAACAGGATGGTCCATAGCCATATTTTGAGAAGTCCCTTCAGAAACTCCCTGAGCTAGAACTTGTACCTCTTTGTTGCATTACTCCCCTTTTACCTTTCCTGCTCACACTCCAAAATCTTCAGCCATCTAGGCAGTACTGTCTGGAGGTCACTAAGAGGACTGCAATGCAGTCCTGGTTCAGAACACCAGAAGATCACACCAGCACCAAGAGCCTGAGTGACTTAGTCCCCACCTAGAATCAGTAGCATCTCCACTCACCACGGAGAAAAGTGGCTCTGAGCAGGCAGCTACAGGCACCTGTGTTCGTGAACCATGCCATCAGCACATGCAGGGGTGAAGAATATGCACAGAAACACATATAGCAGGGGACCCCAAAAAAGAGAGGAAGAATAAAAGTGTAGTTTACTTGGAAAGTATATCCTTCTACGATGATTTAGGTACCTTAACTGGAATTTCAAAAATTGTATCAGATCATAAGTCTTCTTTCACCAGACATTCCTGAGAGAAAGAGGGACATATTTACACAAGGCTATATTTACTCTAAGTTAGCAAAAGTTACAGAGCAGTGACAAGCTGCTGTGCTATGCAAGGAGAGCATATCACACCCATGTATAACACAGTTTGCCCTTAGCCAGACAAGGAAAGGAAAGTGCCAAAGAGACACACCCTTTCCCCCTGTCAATCAATACCCTGGACCTGTTAAACTAGGCAAACCCACAGAGAAACTCTACTAATTATCCTCCCCACTTTAGAAGAGACCTCCTCAGCTGTGACAGCAGAGACAAACTTGCTGTTACAAGCAAAGTAAGGAGAAGAGTGGGCTTGATTTGAGAGACACACAACTTTATATTTAACACTCTGCTAGAATGTTTTATCCTGAAATATTAATTGCATCTAGAAGCATTCTGTTTTAACCTGCTTATGCAAGAGATCTAGCATTCACACTCCAGCCCACAACAACTTGCTCAACTGGCTAAGGAGCCTAGTAGTTCAGAATCAAGCAGTAACTCACTTGAAGAAACATCATCCTGGCAAGCTGATGTGTCCATTATGATCAGAGAAGGCATGCTACAAAAGTCATCTCTCTGACTTGTATCAGGGTTTCATGCCTGACCAAAGAATTCCCGAGTGTCACAGTATGGGAGGAGATGAGAGAAAAAGCAGTTTTCAGCAAAGGCAAAGAAAGCACAGCGAAGAGAATGGCATCCACTGTAGCACAGGTTGTCCAAGAGGAATTATTATTACAAATTTACAAGGCTCTTGTCAATGAGAAGAATTTTCTTTTTAGTACAATAAGCAAGTGCCTTTTCCAATTCTAGAAAAACCAAAAGATTCCACAATCTGTATAATCTTATCTTCCAGATGCACATTTACATATTAGCAGACCAGTTTCTCTCCCACACACCTTCAGTGTCTTACATAAAACTCCAATCCCATGTGCTCTGCAGTTATCTGCCAGTCAGCATTTACAACCATATGGTAACAGTTGTGGCTACCAGTAGCCAGAGAGGAATTCTCCAGTAGCCTCTGAAGCCATGCCAGGTCTGCATGTATCTAATGTTCTTATTTTCCAGGGAAACAATTCTTTAGGCTTTCAAAGATGAGCCTTTTACCAGAAACTATGTGCAACATTCTCTTCTTCTAAGATGCACTGAGGTCAGCTGTTTATAGGCAACAATAGCCCAAAGCTGAGTGAATCCCAGTTTTGCTCATATTCAGTACATGAACACCTGACAGCAAAGCTCAGAGTGCCCTGTACATCGAGCTCCTGCTGATTTGTTAGCTGAATGCTTAGGTAAGTATGATGAGGTACCCTTTTCACCTCATTTGATTAGATCCAGCCACAAAACAAAAGCTCTTCACTGTTCGTATGGAAAGGCAATGAAAGCATGAGTTGCAAGATGATCCTGTTTCCAATCACAGACTAAGGAGCAGTTAACATCAAAAACAGATTTCATTCTGGCTTCCTTGCTCAGCTCTGTTCATTTTAGATGTTGAGATTTATGGCAAGTACACATGCCACGTCTCATGACGGACTCATATTCAATAGAAGGCCAAATGCTTCTTCTTAGGAGAAGCATTAATTGTTACTCACTGCTGTGTGTTAGCAAGCCCATGTTTTGCTTTGTCTTCATTGCTTTTGCATGCAGCAATGTGTCTCAATGCCCATGCACCGCTTGCTGAGACACTCTGGATTTTCTCCAGGCATGGGCTGGGGGGAATTACCGTTTGTAGAAATTTGTTGCAGTTTTTGCTTATGTCCTCCCATGATAGTGGAATTTCCAGCCAAAAGTATAAGAGAACCAATGTTGTAAGTCCCAATCACACAAGTTAATCCAGTATTACAAGAAGAGGAAGCCCCGGTCAGAAGTTTTTACTATGTAGACAGTATTAAGTGTGGATACAGTCCCAAGTTAACCCCACAACAAAAACATACCCATAACGAGTTTATTTTGCTCACATAGGAGAGTTGCAAGGTACCATCTGTGTGCTTCCTAGGCAACCTTTACTCAACTTGAACAGGTTTTCAGTGGGATAAAGTCCAACAGCTTTCTTTTCAAAATGCCATCAAGTATCTCAAGAACTCTTAAATCTTGCCTTGCTTTAGGTCTCCTTTTCATTCCTTCCTCATGAGCCCTTCCTGCTTACAGGTCCTTAGAACTTCTACCTATGCATCTGATAACACTTTATCAACCCTGCTAAAATAAAAGTGGCCTTATCAACAAGCTTTGTTTGAACTATAAGCAGTTAGTGCTCCTATAACAAACAGTCACTGCCATGGCCTTGTCTGAACTAGACTTCCTCCCGCACCTAGAAGTTTGCCTTGTTCCTCTTACCAACACAGTCAGCAGCAACAGAACAGAGGCCAGATCAATTGCACAGGAAAAAGCTATTCCTTGGCACCAATGATCTCACAACAACAAAATTATCAAAGCATCATTTAAATACTAGTCTTATCAATTTTATCGATTACAGGAGCCATCAGACTCATTAAACATGACTCTGTGAAATTCCAAGTTTAAGAACACTTTTAGTTTGAAATTGATGAAACTTTTAGCTTGAAATAGCTAGGGGTACTACCTATTCTTTAACTTGGCTGTCACTGTAAAGTTCATCTCTACAATCACACTTGGCTGTAACACACTATCAAGAGAGATACTCAAGAAGAAAGCAGAAGCCAAGCAGAACAGCTAGAGCAAGGGAAAGAACAGTTGCAGTACATGGAAAGCTTGGAAGTGTAAGATACTACCCCATTTTCCCAGGATAAGGCTTCACTGGGAAGATGCTCTAACAACAGTAATCTATAGTTTAACAAGACCATTCAGAGATCTCCCTTACATAACACAACTGCTGATCAACGGCTAGCCCCCCAGCACTCGCAGTTCTATAGAGTGTTCAGATGCACCTTGCACACAGTAATCAGGCACTAGCAGAGAGGTAAACCAAAAGATCCTCCTGTAAAAATGAACAACAGACTGCGTCAACACTACATGCAGGTGACCACCCTCCCAAAACAAAGAAAACAATAAATAAAAGATCAGAGATAGATTCCCCAAGAAGTCTTGGAAAAAAATTGAAAATCAATCACACAAATCAGGCAAGTTAAGGTACTTTCAGAGCTTTGTGCTTGGAGTTACCAGGGACAGCCCACTTGCAATGAATTTACTAATTGTGCAAGCCTTGTGTGTCATTATGACTCCTATTGTGTTCTCCTTGTCATGGGAGCATGACAACATGAAGTTTCAAAACGCGAGAGCAGAACAAAGTCTTTGCACTGAACAACATTATTGCACATGATGCAAAACTCTTTGTACGCTTCTACTAGGAAGCATGATTCAAATGGAAGAGTGGCTTGTAACTTTGGAACAGCATTTTACACCAAACATAGTGGGTCAATGGAATAAACCACAAAAGCATTTGCTTCTTAAAGCAACACAAAGAGATCCAGCTAGAAGAAACTTTTAGACGAGCATTGGAGTTCCCACAGAATTTCTGCACAGAAATCAAACTTTAAGCTATCACCAGTCCCTCCTTTGATGAACTATTTTAAAGAAAGGTCAGGCTACTAGCAGCATCACATACTTTTATTGCCACGTACTAACTGCGTTACGTTATCTATGTTTAAAACCTCTTACTGTTTAACATCACTCAAGCCTCTGTGTCAACCAAGAAAAAAACCCACACCTCTTCCATAAGCAATGCCCAGTAATAATCACATTACTGTACCAAAAGCCACTAGAAGATATAGGACTCTCAAATGGTTTAACTCCTCCAATAATTTTATTCAGTCAGTAGTGACAGCAGATGCAATTTGTTCAAAACCAAATACAAGACGTTCCTCAGCACCATCCTGTGAAGATGTTTGAGAACTCTTCTCCCTTTTCAATACTGTAAACTAAATGGAGCCCCTCAAACGGCTACAAGCAGCACTGAGGAAAATTAGGGACTACTCACTACTTGCGCAGATCATCCTCATCCCCTCTGTGGGCCAGGCTGTCTTTACAAGGAACGTGTCAGGATGCACAGAGAAGCCTTGGGACGTACCACCACTTTGCATTCCGCTTGCCAGAAGCACCAGCTTCCCAAATCAAAGCTAAAATCACCAGGCAGCTGCTTTGGGCATACAGCTTCACCTGGGACTTGGTAAAGCAAGATATTCCAGTTGACTGAAATGCTCTCAGATGACTACAAAGAGCAGCATTCCCCATCAAGTAACACATTACAACGGACAACTTTTGCTTCTATTATCTCAGCGAAGCTATTCTATCCTCCTTCCTGTCACTATCCTCACACGAGCGTAAAGCTTTGTGCCACTACACTGCAGAAACACAGACCCAGAAGTCTACTTCAGCTGCTTTACACCATTAACAACACTAAATATAAACACACACAACTTTCTCCAAAGCCAAGGTTAGCCTCACCTTCACAAGAGGAGATGTCAGTAAGCGGCTTGTTCCCATGCCACAACTGCAGGGCAACCTGAGAGAAAGGCTAAACAACTTGTTTCACCTGCTTGTTGCCTGTTAGAAGTAACATGCTCCCTCACCCATCAATCTCTTACAACTTTGGGGAAGAAAAAAAAAACCACCCAAACAGTAACATGATATATTTAATATGGGCAGGGTTTTGAAGGAAGGAAAAATAAAATGCTAATAGAGCGTCCCCAAGGAGACATCACAATTCTTATTAATCACATCTGCTTCAAGCCAGTCATAGCAGATGGAGACCTAGAAGGCCAGGTTGCAGGCAGGGACACCTCCCACGACAGGACGAGGCAGAAGCAGTCCGAGGGGCCGCTCCGGGACGGCTCCCGAGAGGCCGCGGCTCTTGCAGGAGCCTCCGTGAGGGGGCCGTTCCCAGCAGCCCCCCGAGGCGGCTCAGCGCCCCGGGAGCGGCCCCGGCCCGGACCCACTCCCGCCGAGGGCTAAAGCAGGAAGTTATGGAGCGGGCGGCCGCTGCCGCGACCTCCGCCGGAAAAATCCCAGGATGTAGAGCTTGCCCTGGGATACCCCCCAGCTACACGCTCCGGCCAGAACAAACACAGTACACCAAACTTGATAAGCCAAAAAAAAAAAAAAAAGAGCAAACAAAAAAAAAAAAACGGGCGAACCCAACCCCTCAACGCCAGTGCTTGAAGTTTTATGGGCGAGCCAAGGCCGGTGTCCCGGGGTGCGCTGGGACTGGGGGGCTTCAGGCGGGGGCAGCCCCAATGCGTCCGGGCCGGTGCCGGCAGCCGGGCTCGGGCACCTGGCGAAGTAGACCCCCCTCCCGTGGGCGTGGGGACCGGCGAGCACCTGCCAGCCCCGCCGGAGAATTCCGGGAACAAGCTGCAAGACCCAGGAGGAGCGGGCAGGGTCGGGTGCCGCCCCAACCCGCAGCAGCGAGCCCTGCCGGGGCCGCGCTGGCCGGACCCCCTCCCCGCTACGCGAGAACCCCCCTCCCCAGAGCCTACCCCGCCAGGCCAGCCCCTGTCCCGCACCCCCCGCGGAGCCCCAGCGAGTCGCGCTCACCTGCGGGGCCTGGAGCCGGGCCGCCCCGGCCTCGCTCCGCTCCGCGCCCGCTGCCCGCTCCCCGCTCCCCCCTCGCCTGCGCGGCGGTCGGCGGCGGCAGCGGCCTCCCTCCCTGGGCACCTCCGGGAGGGGTGCGGCGGGGTGGGGCCTCGCGTGCAAACCGCCCCATGGGCGGAGCCACACAGATGCGAACCGCCCTCTTGGGGCGGGGGCTCGCGCGCAAACCGCCCCCACGGGCGGAGCCCCACAGCTGCGAACCGCCCTCCTGGGGCGGGGCCTCGCATGCAAATTAAGCTCAGCCGCTGCCTCTGCTCCCTTTCATCCGGCGCGGTCATGAATAATTCAACGCTCCGCTCGCTCGGAGCCAATCAGAAAGCGGCCACCGCCATATGGGCGGCCGCGCTGCCTGGCTCGGGGAAAGCGCGCCGCCGCGTCCCCCCACCCCGGGAGTCCCGGGCACCGAGCACCGGCCGAGGCCGGGGGCAGCGGGCCGGGAGAGCCGGCTCCCATGCCGTCTCAGGCCCCCTCCTCCCGGCTCCGTTCATCCCCCAGCCCCGCGAGGGACAGGGACCTAGCACGAAGCGGAGGGAAGGTGCCAACCTTCCCGCAAAAGACATGGAAAGGCTTAACAGAAAGTTGAAGCCTTAGCTGGAAAGAGCTACACAACTGCCACTATCTTGCTAAACTGCTCGGCTGCAAACAGCCTGTGTCCTACTGCAGGGAACAACAGCTGGGCGAGGAATCAGTAGTCACGTGGAGCACAATGGCAGTCCAAGGTCTGCCAACCTCTCTGCATCCATGCAAAAGCTTGAAATTACCTCTGACAAGGGGCCAGTAACAGTCAAAGTTTCAGCCAAGCTTCCAAAAGTGATGTTTTTCCAAATAAAATACTAATTTCTGTCATCTTCTTGCAACATCCAGCCAATCCACATCACAGGCTGAAATCAACCAGTGGTATCAGTCTGCATCATAATCCCATCCTGGTAAAGGCACTGTCAGATGTTGTGGTGCTGAGCAAGGCAGCCACAGTTTCTCAATCCTCCCTGCAGTGGTTATTAAATTGTAATTGTTTTGCGCTGAATCAGGGAGTCTCTGCCCCAGCGAAACTCACTGGGTGGCTCTTGTAGAGTTCATCGATACAATTCCACCTTGGCATAAGCAGATGAGACTGACTGAAATCAACAGGAGTTTGACCTAATTCCAGGACAAACGTGAGCCCTGTGGGTCAGACTGGAGTTCTTCTGGCTGCACCTGTTCTTAGAAACTCTCTTCCCACTGCCTTTAATCTGCAAAACAGTCTGGGAGAATGCTGAGGGCACAGACTGGAGCTGCCAACAACCCTGGCGTTTGAAAAGGACTATCAGAGCAAAAGCACTGCTTGAAGGAGAGAGGAAGAGGAAGGGGAGGGCGTGTGGGAGGAGTTGTCAGACCCTCACCTCAGCAGAGCCCTGCTGACTTCCAGCATCTGATAACAGGGGTGTGTGCATGAAACAGGACCAGGCACAGTGCTTGCAGCACATCCCTGCCACCTTGAGCTACAATACCTCTGACCACACAGGAGGAAGATGAGGATGGCACGCTGTCATGTGCGGACAGAACTGTACGCAGGACATTGGGACTCCTCCAGGCTCTGAGTCACACTGCCCTCCCACGGAATGGGGCAGCAGCTGGATCCAAACACAGATGGGCATGGGAGCGGGGTTACGCAGCCACAGGGTTGTATGACCATGAGCAGGCATTCACCAGCTGGTGCTGTTGGGGTCCCAGTAGCCTCCCCAAGAACGTCTCCCTCTGCATAACTTAACATTTCTGCAGGAATTAAGAACCACACTGAGGTGCTTGGACTGCTGGAAAAGGCTTTTTTATTGCTTAGCCTCCTCCCCATCTCCAAAAGGAACTAAAAAATTATCAAATAAAATGCATCTAAACCAGTTGCTATAACAGTTCTGAAGAAGCTCAATACCAAACACAGCCATGCTCAGCATACTTCTATTCACTGAGCAGACTTTCTGGCACTTGTCACTGGCACTTTTGCATAGAGGCTAAAGCAACTTTGGTACCTGGATATCCTGGTGGAAAGCTCCCACAGTAGGGCCTGGAAAGCAATGATGTCCTCAGTTTGGAGCACAACAGCCACAAGACTGGAAGGCTCATGAGGAATTTGTAGATTCTTTCTTTACTCAGGGATCTCTCACTTGCAAAAGACAAAGATCCACAGCCAGGAAAGAGGATGTCAGGCTGAAGCAGAGGAGGCTGCAGTACAGCCTTGGTGAGACTATCAGATACAGTGTGCTGGTATTGGTGGCCAAACTTTAACATGGCACAATGCTGCATGGCAAAAATGCATCTCAGCACAGCTGCTACAGCGTGAGGCTGCGGTGCCATCTGCTATGCTCTGGGGCTTTCTGTGAGCTCACGCTGATGAAATTGTGTTCAAGGCAGTTTCCTGCTACTGAATGCCTGGAAACTTTACCCCAGGTGGCTGAGTTTTATGGCTGTGCTTTTTTCAGATCAGAATCTGATCTGAGGGTTGTTGGCGTAGCTGAATGACAGAGGCTCAGGACACCACCACTGATCTGATCAGCTTATTCTGTTCCTGATTGACCTCAATGACTCTCCAACCATTCCACTGGTGTAGCACAGTGGCTCTTAACATGTGACAAGAGGATCACCAAGAAAGTGTCTTCTAATGGTCCACAGGTCAGCCAAAGATGACACGGAAAAGGCAGACTAGCGGTCCACAAGATGAGAAAGCTGGAGAACCAGCTTCAAGAACAAATCAGTGTGTATTCCAGTCCAGAAATGCCCAGCTAAGGCATACGCACTTTTTGCTGTAAATTTTGCTATTATGCCTGAGCCATCTGGTTGGGTGAAGTCTGTAACAGCAAATAGTGGTCAACTACGCAAGGTTCCAGTTATCACAGGCTCTATTTTCTGTAGTATTTCATTAATCAATAAAACAAAACCTGAGTAAAGCTCTTCCCTTCATCCTGTACCATTTCTGCAAGTGACAGCAACTTCAGTGATTAACATCGACTGGCAGCTTGAATTCCTTTAGTGAATAAAAGGCAATTTCTCCATGATCCACCAGTGCAAAGACCACCGGGACGTCCCCACTCTGATATGTAACCTGCTTCAAAGCCCGAAGGGATGGAATCTGCTCGTCAAAGCTGCAGAGAGAAAAATATCCCATTGTTCTCAAAGCAATAAGAATACAGAGACAAAGCTGTCCTGGCCAATGATCACAGCAGCTCACTTGGGTCTTAGGCGCTGGTAGTGACCCTTCCCACCCCTTTCAGTCAAAGCAGGAGGCTGCCAGCCCTGAGAGAGTACACTGCATGCTGGGAACTGGGAGCTGTCAAATCCTTTGCCAAAAACAAGGGCAACTGCACACTGCTCCATGCTGTGCCTATTAGATGCGGCTCACAGGGCTACTGGCAAATTGCCAATCCAGTACCATCTTAATACCTTTGTGCTAGGAAGATCTTTAGGTTGCTGGGATCAACATCTGACCCGCTTTTCCTCCTTTTAACTCTACAGAGTCTGTTTGCTCATAAATGAAAATATTTATAAAGCAAGGATCATCCTACCCGCTCATGACAGACCTTTGTAAAACTGCATTACCACCTTCCATGCTCTGGCTACTACAGCTGCAGAGAGCGGAGGAGGGACAGTTTTAGTACATATCAAAATTAGAAAAGGCAAGAACTTTGTACCTGCCTGTGGAGTTTAGGTATCAGATTCTGGATCCAGCAAGAAAGGGGACACCTATCCTCTGTTCATACTGATCTTAAAGTTACATTTGGCAATGATCAAAATACTAAACCCATGCCCCTGAGCCTCTAGTGAGTTCTGGGGAGGTACATCTCTGCAGAAATCCATCGCGATCTGCACTGGCTGAGGATTCAGGTATCCTACAGCTCCCTGCAAAACTGAGCTCTACATGTTTCACAAGCATTGCATAAATACAGCTGTGGCTTCTTATTCCTGACTCCAGTAATACTCAGACATGAGCAGCAACCAGATGACCAAATAGTGTGGGCTGAGCACAAGGGCTGGGGGAATTGTCAGCCACAGCCTCCAACAAAGGAGGAAATGGAAGGAAAAAAAAATTCTGGGCAGGACCACCCTCAAGGGAGACACTCTGATGATCTGTAAAGCTCACAAGATGCTGGGTCATTTACAGATCATTAGTACTTTGTTTCCACAACAGCAACTGCTATGTTTCAGAACACAGCATAAGACCCATGGATACCTCCTAACACACATCCTGACATATGGCTTCCCAGGGTTTGTCTTCTTAAACTTGGCCACAGCATCAGCCTGATACACATTGAAGTCTATCTTCATGCCCTCTGGGTCCTCCTGCAGCCTACAGAAGACAGAACACATTCACATATGTATAGGATTGAAACATTGTAGGGTATAGACACAGCAGAGGAAAGAGGGAGCAAAAGCTCTTGAAGCCTGGCTAGTTTGGGGCCTTTGAAAGGCTTCAGCCCTCAAAGGACTGATCCTGCAACTGTTCTAATTAATTTCTAGATCTTTCCTGTAGTCAGACCAGAGCAAGCTCCCACCCCACATCTGCCACACTCCCTTCTCTGCAGACCCCCTTGCAAGAAGGGCCACTAACAGATAGAGAAGCAAAGCACTGCTCTGCCCTACAGGGACTGCACACTAACACCACACAGACTCTTTAAGGCAGGAGCAGAACCAAAAGTCCAAAGGCATGGTTTTATAATCATTGCAGCAGGGATGGCAGCACGTTCCAGGAATGAGGCACAGGTGAAACCCACCCAAACCTCTAGGGGAGATTACCTGGCTGCGGTGCAGAGAGAGAACAGTAGGAAAAGAGAGCAACCCCAATGTTTTAATTGGCCTGGAATGCCCTAGGTCTGTTGCTGCAGGACTGGTACTTCATGGAAATGTCAGCCCCTCACTACAGATGCAACCGGGTCACGGAGCAGAGCGCTGTATTCTCTTGGCACCCCAGATGCCAGGCAGCTCCCAAACTGCTGCTGTGAGCATCTCACAGACCTCACAAGCAGGGACAGTCACAAGACACCCCTACTCCCTAACAGCTACGAGCTGGCTGCATGGATACTAACCGGGAGGCTCCATCCAGGATGTGGGAGGGCTGCAGCACGCTGATCTGCTGGAGGAGCGCAGCTGGAGGGAGAAGGAACAGGAAAGGATCAGACTAGCTATTTCTCTCCCACGGCACTCCAAGCACTCCACCACCACCCATGAGCCTTCCTCCTCCAACAATGGCTGGCAGCACCACAGTCACCACTGGCTACTTCAAAGACCTCGGCTTCCTCATCTCCCCCCAGCACACAGCCCAGAACACCCTGCAATTGCTTTGCATCTTGCTGGCTGTGATTTCACATGCCTAACAGCCTAGAAAGAAGGATTGCAATACAGTAGGACATGGGGAATGGATTAGAAGACCTCCCAAGGCCCTGTTTATCCTGGCACTTGAGTAGGCTATAGAAAGAGATGGAAAGGCAGAGTACAAGCTTTCTTGTCTCTCCCCATGTTCATAGCTGCATTCCTCTGTGCCTGCTCTGCCTAAGCCTTCTAATGAGATTCTCCATCTCAAGGTACTGTCCCCTAAACTGACGTTCAGCTTCTCCATGTCACCCCTTTTGCTGCTGCATAACAGGCAATGTTTCACAGAGTTGGGGGGGGGGGGGAAGGGGGTCCCTGCCAATTTCCTAGAGCCTTTACCTGATGAAGTAGCTTCATCTGGCCTCAAAAGTGGTGTGACAGCTTGGTCCCAGAGATGTGGTGGTCGTCTCCAAACCCTCTGCTGGCTCCTCTGCTCCAAAAGGGCTTTGTATTCCTTCCAGTTGGAGCAGCGCCTCACCTCCCGGTCAGCATTGACACTGCTCTTGTACCTGGTCTCCCTCTCTCGCTGCTCCCTTTCCTTCCGTGACAGCTTCTCCTGTTTCTGATTGATGCGTGCACACCAGCAAGCTGCATCAACCTCCCTCCCTGGCACATTCTCTGGCAGGAGCCCGTTGTCAGGTGAGGGCAGATGTGTGCACGGCTGATCTGGGGCCATGTTTGGCAAGACGATGGTGGTAAAATCCCAGCGGGGTGCATGGGTGCCAGTGCTGCTCTCCCTGTGGTCTCCAGCCCAGCTCCTGGAGGGGTTCAGGGAGTCCTTTTGTCCTGTATCAAGAGGAACTGGGTTTGATTCCCCCTCTCCACTTCCAGCATCAGATTCCTTTGGTTGCTCTGACAAGGGCTTTTCATCCATTGGAAGGCAATTGGAGTCTCCACAGTCATCTCCAGCTTTTTTGGAGGTCCCTTCAGCTTCTGGAAGGTCCTCAGATATCTTATGTTTCTTCTCATGTGACCTAAAGACAGAAGCAGCAGCATAAAAGACAGGGACAGTGCGTAGTGGAACTTTATTCCCTTTGAGTCTTGCCTCCTCCCTGCTAACAGGAAGAATGCAGTCTGCCAAGCCTGAAAAAAGGACGGCAAAGGTGGCAGGAACCCCCAGACAGATCTGCAAACCCTTGACAACAATCTCTTGGCTGGAAGGAGGGCGTTTGCTTGTGTGACAAAATGAGAAGGGAAAAAAGCAGGCCAAAACAAGTAGTGAATGCCAAAGGCAGAATAAACTTCTCGGCAGTCCTGCATGAGGTTTGACTTCAATGCGCAGGAGAATCCCTGCCTTCATCTGTGTAGACACACGTTCCCAACCTGCCATGCAGCCTCCACACACCCCATATACGGAGCCAAACACCTCCACACAAACATGATGGACTTCAGCCAAACCAGCACAGGCTAGGCAGAAACCCTCCTACCAGCACCTCTTACTGGTAGAAGATTCAGTTCCTGGTCCCAGAGAAGATGGGGCAATTCTCAAACCAGCAGTTTTATCTCCCAGTTCCTGAAATGTCTTAACTCCTCAGGCACTGAGTTACTTGTTATCAGGAAAGGAAGTGCAGACCAGTCTTGTCCTCCCTGTTTCTTAAAAAGATGATGCCACCTACTGGAAGCTGTCATAATTAGCAAAATTACTAATTATGTCAGTTTCTGTTTGCATTTTGGCAACATCTCTGCTGTACAGTCCTAGCACGTAAGCTGCATTGAGGGGGTAGATAAGTGCAAGATGTGCACTGTGGTGTCTGTGCTCCCTCTAAAAAAGAGCAAGTGGAGACAAATGCCACGTGTTTCTTCTGCACTGACCTCTCTACCCTCCTATTTTGGCATCTCACCACTGCAGTTGGGAGGCTCAGGGGCAGTTTGCTCCTATTAGCCCTGCATGAAGTACAGAAGTGACAAAAAGGCACACTGCAAAGAGTTCAGGAAAAGCACTGCACTGCTTGAGGACAGCCAAGAGCAGCTGTGCCGGACAGGTCACCCACAGCACAAAGGGTTGAGGATGCTGTTCCCAAGCTGCAGAGCCTGGGAGAAGATGGAAGAAGGCTTTGGGCCGCATCCTTACCGGGGGCTGGAACTCCTCCTCCTTTTGCGATGGTGTTTCCCAGAGCTCTGGCAGTGACTTTCCAGGTTTAGTTGCCTCTCATAAGGAGACAGGACAGTGCTGTAAGGAGACACCAACACGGAGGCTGACAGCAGGGCGGGGCAGCAAAACTACCCTTCTGCTCAGCCCCCAGAATACAGCAACAAAAACCTTTTCTTCCAGGCACAGAAAATCCACAAGCAGGACCAGGATGGTCCTCGGTTCATGCCCCATTTCATGTTCCCAATCACCTCCTCAAGAGGGAGGAGCAAGGAAGGGTAGAGTGCCACTTTTAGCCTTTAATCCTCCCGAGAGACGGAATGCAGGGTCAAAGTCCTCTTCTCTGCCATTCCACTAGGGCCATGCAGTGGGCACAGAGCTGCTCAGGGTCTTCAGAAAGGAGAAAGCAGCGTGGAAAGAAAAAGCTGGTTACCTGGGGTCGAATCTCAGTACAACATAACCCAGTTGCTTCAAGTGGCTGAACACCTTAGAGCAAAGGAAAGCAAGAGGGTTAAATGACTACCCTAAAACCAAACAATTTACTTCAGTTTCACAACTGAGTGAACACAGTGTGGCACTGGCAGAGGAGAAAATGCCAGGGTTAGGACCCAAAGCAAAGGTGGGGAAACAAGAACTGATCATCTGGGAGAAGGTGAATGGGAAAAAACTGAGAATGACTCCCCTCCCTAACTGTCGTATTCTGCTCTCAGCCACTGAAAGAAGCTGTGCAGCAGAGGCTGGGCTCTCTGCCTTCATCCTCCCTGCAATAGCTGCAGGTCCCAACACACCTGGTAATGTGGCAGGCTCATCGCCTCCTGGGACAGCAGGATCTCGTAGGCTTCCTGAATTGACAACGGCAGATCCCTGTAAAAGAGCTGAACAGAGCCCTGCAGGACAAAAGCTTGGTGTTGAAAGAATCACAGGGAACAAATCTATGCAAGCTCACACCACTCTCTTCCCACTGGTCCTCACAGCTGGTCCCAGCACCCTCCTTGACATGACATCCATGTCTCCCCATGTGCCACCTGGATGACTTACAGTCCCTCTCCCATGCCCAGTTCCCCCATGCTCTGGTTTTAGCAGCCAGTTAAGAAGTTCCCACCCACAGCTGTCGGCTCCTGCTCCAGCACTGCATCTGTTTGGGAGACAATTTTCTTTAACTTTGATGATCTCAGTGATTCAGGACACAGCGCAACTACAAAAACACTTAGGACCTGCACAACTGAGAGAGTTGGAGCAGAGGAATTGATAGCATCCTCAGAAGCATTTACTGCAACCCCAATGATTCCACAGGCAGATTCCCCTGGCAATAGCAACTAACCTGCAGGAGGCAGTTTTATAGGCCACGCCTCTTTTCCCTCCCTTTTTTTTTTTAGAATGTGTTTACTCATAAACAAAGAAAACAAAACACTAGGAAGGACACCTCTCCTATGAGATGGGCTGAAGACATCTAACTAGTCTTTTCTGCTTTTGGGGAGACATTTTGTACTCAGCAACTAACGAAACAATTTTATTTTCATCAATTTGTTTATGATCTATTTGTCAAAATGCCAGAGGTAAAAAAGCCCTACCTTTGCAGTTAGCATTTAAGGGATGGCATCAGATACCCATAACCTAATTAAGTTTTGCTAAGAGAAGAAAGTTCCCCTTTAGATCAGTGCACCTATTCCACTGACAACAGGCTTCAGTGGAAAGACAAAAAAAAACCTCTACAGCAAAGAAATCCAACTGAGCCTTAACCAGCATTTCTGCAAGCAGAGGAGCACTGAAAGCAACCTGGTCTCAACTCCCCTGCTTGCCACATTTACATTTCCTTCTGCCATACATACCGGGAAGAGATGCCAAGTAGCAACCCCAAAGTTCTCTGCTTAAGTGTAAAGCACATACAGTACTGGCTGCTATATAACTGCCTCCCATGCCAACACCCTTCACACAGAAAGATCTGATTTAGTGCCTAAATGTGGCCCTACCAAGCTGGATAGCATTTCACTAATTCCTATCAGCTTCTTAGAGAAGCACAGAAAAACTGTGCTAGTGAACTTATGAACCCTGCCATTGCAAAATATGCAAGATACGCTGGGGATAAGGGAGGAAGTCAACTTATGACTGAAAAGACACTGACCAGTCTCAGGTTTCCTAATTAACTGTACACCACTTCTGAGGAAAAGAATTTCTCAGTGTCAAACCTTTTATCCCAATTAACTCTCACAAGGAACAGAAGATAATGGTTTGATCTCATTTCCAGAAATTCCCAGAACAGTGAGCTTTCCTGGATTGTGGAAGTTCAAGTCCCCATACACAGATTTTGGTAAAGAAGTAACTGATATATAAATGTGTGTTTCACCAGCCCCAGAGCAAGAAAGTAGAGATCTCGATAGAAAACTTTGTAACATGCTCCTCATGCTTCTTTCACTCTGGTAAGACAGCTGACTTACTACTGCTTGTTGTGGTTTAACCCCAGCCAGCAACTAAGCACCACACAGCCAGTCACAGTGGGATGGGGGAGAAAATCAGAGGGGTAAAAGTGAGAAAACTCATAGGCTGAGATAAAGACAGTTTAACAGGTAAAGCGAAAGCCACGCACACAAGCAAAGCAAAACAAGGAATTCATTCACCACTTCCCATAGGCAGGCAGGTGTTCAGCCATCTCCAGGAAAGCAGGGCTCCATCACACGTAATAGTTACATGGGCAGACAAACACCATAACTCCGAATGTCCTCCCCTTCCTCCTTCTCCCCCCAGTTTTATATACTGAGCATGACATCATATGGTCTGGAATATCCCTTTGATCAGTTGGGGTCAGCTGTCCCAGCTGTGTCTCCTCCCAGTTTCTTGTGCATCCCCAGCCTGCTCACTGGTGGGGTGGTGTGAGAAGCAGAAAAGGCCTCGACTCTGTGTAAGCACTGCTCAGCAATAATGAAAACATCTCAGCATTATCAACACAGTTTTCAGCACAAATCCAAAACAGCCCCATACTAGCTACCGTGAAGAAAATTAACTCTATCCCAGCCAAAACCAGCACACTGATGTTCTAACAGAAATTCAGATCAGCTAAAACTCTCCTAGTCTCTATTATCGTATTTGACATAGGAGTGCGTTAAACATGATACCAGCTGAACAAACTGGCCACCAATCCAACTAACACTCGCTGTCAATGACACAGAGGCTGCTTTAGAGTACAACATATGAACCCATGGCCTGGAAACAAAAGCTCCATCAGCAACAGGCTAAAAAAGACAATTTCTTGAGAACCAGGTGTTTATAGGCTGCTCAGACTGCCGCAGTGACCAACACAAGTCAAGTGATTTCAGACTTCAGTCTAAAGCTGCTGCAGCTCCTCCAATCATTCAGGAAAGACCCAATGCCCCCATCCACGCACAGGTATCCTACTTACACACTCCAGCAAGTACAGAGCTTCCTCAGGCAGCAGGCACTGTTTGCCACGCTCTGTGAACCCCATGGTGTGCCAAAACTTCCCCTGGAACAGAAGCACAAATCCATGATGGGCTCGGGCTGCTCCTGCTGACAAGCAGGCTCTCTCCCATTTGAAGCAGCGAATTAAGGAATCTGCAATGGCCAGCAGGAGGTGATGGCACCGAGTACACTCTGCAGCAGACTCACCGCAGGGGACTGCAGCTCTACGATGCCCTGTCCTGGCTTCCACTCAGCTTTCACCAAATTCCCCCTAAGGGTTAAAGATTAGTTTGTTATTACTAGCATGTCCTACAATCAACTACAACAAGCTCAGGAAGGTATCAAAAGGCAACAAACTTCCAGGTGGTATTTTTACACAGTAAGGCCTTGGAAAGACACCATCCACTGGATCTAGCAGTACCAGCTGAAGATTTTATCACCGCCAATTAGTTAAGAGTGTCTTCAGTCAGCACTGCAGACATCTGTCTGTAGGCTACAGCAGCCTGCTGGAGACGCATGGCCTAAGCCATGATGTATCATACAATTGTTCAGATGCTGCCAAGACACTCTCAGATTGCTGTATCCCACCCACAGGGACTCATAGGAAAAAAATTAATAGCTGAAAAGTGGAGGGTGACTTTGCAAGAATGTAAACATACATTTTTAGCAGCTGGCTCAGGGAAACAGAAGGAAAGACCTGTAGGGTCCACCATGGACTTGCTCTGCATCTTTAGTCAGTACCACAACTTCTCCATCTGAAAGGAAACCTAAACCCACCCAGTCGCCCTCCCAGCCTGTGGGTCTCCACTGCTGCCCCAGACACACATTTACAGATGTATTTGAACAAACCCAACTGTGAAAACAGGGGAAGATAACGGTCCACCCTGTCTGACCTGCCTGTCTGCTGGAGGTTGCCATTCTCTCTCTAAAGTCCCCAGTGGTGTGATTTTATGTGAACTGCTACTGATCAGTGCAGACAGAGAAACTGTTACCAGAAAAGAGCAGGCCAAACAGGGAAAGTGTGTGCTGAGAGGTAGTGCGTGAAAATCTCCCAAGAAATGATAGGCTCTGGAAACTGGTAGTGCTGTTGAAACCACCAAAACTGATAAACCAGGGACACCAAGAGTCAGCTGAATCTGCACAACGCCACACGTGAGCATCATCAAGGGGCTGTGTAACTCAGACCGTGCCCAAGAAGACAGTGGCTGCTATTTGCAAAGGCTACACAATTACGCACGCACCTGAGAAAACTAAGGGCCTTTTAAGGGACTTTCTGAACACCCACATTGAAGCTGCTGGTGTACCAGTATGACCCTCTGCTCCCGAGGGAGCGGCCGGGGTGTGTCCCCTGCAGTTGCTCCAACCAGGGAGCTACGAGCAGGTGAACTGTGGGGACGGGCAAGGGAACTTACTGTGCTAACACCTACCTGCTATTAACAGCTCGATTCTACCCATAACACCTGAACGGACAGCAGCTGTGCTCTGACCCCCCCCCCCCCCCCGACACGATCCCTCCCAGCGAAAAAGGAATTTACAGCCCCGCGGTCCGTGGCTCAGCACAGCTCTGCGACCCCCGGCCGCTCCAGCGAGGCAGCCGGGCCGCCCCCAGCCCCGGGAACTTACAGCCGCTCCACGCGTTCCTCGGAGAGGAGCTGCCACTGCTCCTCCCGGCACAGGCGCAGCTTCTCCGCCTGCTCGGCCGAGCCGTCGGGGATGAAATCCTTCTGGCCGCGGGGGCGCTGAGGGGCCTTGCGGCCGCGGGCCGCCAGCAGCTCCGCCGCGCTGCGGAGCGAGAAGGGAGGCACGGTCAAGGGGGAACCCACCCGACAACCCACCCTGCGGCCGCAGCCGCCCACCCCGGTCCCCGGGGCCGGGGCACCGGCGCTGCCCGCCCGGGCGGGCCCTACCTGGGGCGGCGCGAACCGCCGGGCTCCATGGGCACGGCGCGGGAAAACGCTTCCTTCCGCTGCCGGGCACGAGCGCCGGCAGAGCGAGGCGGGCGCTAGGGCGCCCCCTGGGGGCTCGGAGGACTGTGAACGGCAGGGCACCGGCACCGGGGAGGGGACGGGAGCGGCCCGGGGCGCCGGGACAGGCAGCGGAGCACCGGGGACAGGGCGTGTGGCAGGGCTGAGCGGACCTTGGTTGCTGCCAGCCGCCCACCCAGCCGCTCTCATTCCTCCTCCTCAGCAGGGCTGTGGTGAAAGAGCTCGTGGGTTGAGCTAGAGGCAGGGAGATCACTCGCCGATTACCGTCACGGGTAAAACAGGCTCGGCTTGAGGGAAATTAATTGTTTGCCAATTAATATTAGTCGAAACTGGACTTGGCTTGAGGGATATTAATTGATTGCCAATTAATATTAGTCGCAGGCATGGATATCTGCTCTGGCGGGGGCTCCTCTGGGGGCTTTTGGGGAACGCCTGCTCCAGCGCCTCGAAGACCTCTTCTTGCCCTCCTCCTCCCTCCCTGACCATGCTGCTCTCAGGGCCGTCTCTCACACTTTTCCCCCTCTCCTCTCACTGCATTTTGCCCTTTCTTAGATACGTTTCCCAAGAGGCATCACCAGCCTCACGGATGGGCTCAGCCGTGCCCTGTGGTGGGGCCATTGGAACCATCTGGAACCAGCCAGAAGCATCTGGAAGTGGCTGCATCTGGCACGGGGCAGCCCCATCCTGTCCTCACAGAGCTCCCCACAGCTGGTGCTGTGTACCCTCGGGCACGTGCCGCAGCCCCCAGAACAGAAGCAGCAGTGCTGGGGAAGGAGGTTTCTCCCTTCAGCGGGTGTCACTATTTCTTGTGGCTCAGGCTCCAGCATGGTGCTGGGGCCAGTGCCGGTGCCACCAGGCTGTGCGGAGCATGCAGCAGCCCAGCCAGGCTGGAAAATAAGAAACCTCCCCGCACCATGGCCTCGTGCCTCTGCTGACGCAGCTGGATTTGCTGCTTGGGGAGGCACGAACAGACCTGACAGGGAAATGCACCAAAAGTTCAAGTTTCACCTCAAGCCCATCTCCTGTTGCTGCAGGATACCTCACAGGAGTCACTGAGCCTCAAGTAGTGAAAATACAGCTTTCCCCCCACCGGATTCCCTGGTTCCCAACGTGGTTTCCCAATAATAGTCCTTTGACAAGATGCCAGCATAGACAGATGAATGCAAAAACCATTCCCCTCCATTTTCCACTGAATGGTTTAATTTTCACTTCCTGCCTGATAATTTCCTCCTTCTGAATTGAGCCTTCATCCTGCAAAGGGGGGCAAACAATTTTGGTCGGCAGTGCCTCTCCGCGGCGCACAGGGAAACAACGACTCACAGATGGTGTGAGGGGCAGCACGCTGTGTGGTAGCAGCACTTTTCCCCCCTGATTTCCAAAAAACATGTATTTTGGAGGCTACTTGGACTGCCTGATTATAACATAATCCCAGGACGTCACATCTTGTGGCTTTCAACTTACGGGCTGTCACCCCTTTGTTTAACTTGGTCTTTCCTTAAAATAGATGTGTTTAAATTGCTCAGGGAAAGGCTCTGATCCAGCATTTGCTTTTGTCACCCACTGTGATTACAAGACCCAGAAATGTCAAGACTAATTTCAGTTCACGTTTCTTTTCAATACTAGAATTTTAGCTGTCATGGGGGGAGGGAGGGTATCCTGCTCCTCACAGAGGCACCAGCAGAGCCTTATCCGTGGTGGGACTCATCTCCCCAGCTGAAGCCTCTTATCAGCCCTAATTGACTAAGTGTCATCAGCTGGGGGTGTGTGGTTCTGGGGGGCTGCAATTTCTTTTCCTCGCTTACAAATGGAGGGTGAGGTGGGATTTTTTTTTTTCCTTTCTTTAGATCTTTTTCTGGATTTGAGTTGGGATTTTTAATGTGAAATTTCTGTGCAACTATCTTGAAATTGTGACTGTGGTGCTAATGGAGACTATCCTGGACTTTCTGCAGTAGCTCTTTGTGGTAGGGTTGTGAGAAGGTGGACAGCTGCAAGATGCTCCTCTTGGAGCTAAAATAATGGTTATTGAGCTGAGCGGTGGCAAAACTTGGCTTTGTGAGTGAATGGTCTGCTCAGGGGATCCTGTGAGCTGAAATAAGGATGGATGTGGCACTGTGAGCCCAGCGGCTGCCAGGGAGGAAGAGTAACAGGTGTGTGGCACCAGGTAGCAGAGCAGGATCTAGCCCTTGTCATCTAGGTGACATGTGCAGCCATCGAGCACCCGTGGAGGAAGTTGATGGTGGACGCCAAGGCTGCCCCTTGCTCCCCTGTGGGATATTGCTTTTGCCCCAAGGGGAAACAGGCTTGATTTGACTGGAGAGACACAATACTGAATGCACCAGCGCTCTGTACCAGGACCATGGGCTCTCAGAGCAGGTAAGTGTGGTGGTTTTGCTCACTTATCTTTTTTTTTCCACCCTCTCTCTATTGGGGATGGAAAGAATGTTGATAAAGTGTAAAAAGATTCTCAGGATTGAAAATGTGGGTTGGCTGCCTCTTCTGAGGGGGAAGTGGAGCAGAACTGCAGTGCGAGGGGATGGGTTTGAACCCTTTCAGTCCTTTTCTGTTGTGTCCAAGTCGTCCCTGTAATCACAGGTTCCTTGTGGTTAACTGCTGGATGAACTTGGGGTAAATAGACTATTTTTTTGAGAAAAGGGGAGATAGTGTGGCCTTGGGATTGTTTTTCTAGTTTCATGTAGCATACAAAGCACAGCCAGGTGGGAATTGCGTGCTCTGTGCTTGAGCTAAGCAGCTCTGCCAGGTACAGCTACCTGCTTTAATCCTGGTGTTAACAACTCCTGCAGTTCCTGGCGTGGTGTTTGGAAATATTTTAGTAACTGCAGAAACCAGCTGTGTCTCAGCTGTTTGTGGCTCAGACTTTATCTATTTGCCAACAAGTGGTAACACTTGAAAAACAGTGTCTGAGATGGGTAACATGTCCCATACATTTTGACTTCATTGTAACCTGTGGAGCATGTCAGAGAGAAGGTTTTGTGTGTGGATGCTCTATGTGATTTGGGACAGAAAAGGATGTTTCAAACTCCCTAAAACTGGCAAGTGCTTCAATTCTTGTGTGTGTTGTAATATGTGTGGTGTTATCACAATTGTTTAGCTCTAAGCTATGCTCATGTCATCACTATTCAACAAACCTGTTATCACAGGTTAGCTGTAGTTCTGCATACATTTGTCTAATTATTATTATTATTATACTTAATTATATTCTAGTGGAAAATATCTCAATTCCAAGATTCTAGAGCATCATATAGGCAACTTAAACTTCTTACAGTAGAACATAAGAAGGGAGGGTTTGGCAATCAATTTCAACAGGATTTGGCAGACCTTAAACATACACTGAAGTGCTTGGGTTTGGAGGAAAAGCAGATAACGGTGTCAGGTGTTACAGCTTGTCTGGGAGGTGTGGGATCAGTCTGTTTTCTAGCCTCACCTAGGAGTTTTTGGCAAATTCCTTGCTGCTTTAGGATGCTTGTGATCGTTCCCGCAGTGTGTTGCAGCTGGAAGTTTGGGCAGGGCAATAGAAAGACTTTTGTCCAAAAAGGAGATTACTGAGGAAGGTTTCTGGGCTAAACATCTGTTGTCACCTGTCGGGGCTGGGCTTGGGAGGTGTAAGGAGAAGGTTTTTAAGGAAGAAAAAAAAAAAAACAAAACAAAAAAAAAAAAAAAAACAACAAAAAAACCCCCCCAAAAACCAAACACCCTGTCTTTGAGTACAGGACTTTGGGCACTAAGCAGTTAATACTTCTACATAACCAGTGTGTGTGCTGTGGTTCACTGGTAGCTACTGCTGCCTCCTCATGGCTGAGAAATGGAGGAGGTTAAATTTTGCCTTCCCTCTTCTGATAAGTTTGTTGTAAAATTGTCTTGGTGTGACCGTCCATAAACTACAGCACAATTCTTGGGGCTCTGCTCTGCAGCAGGAAAACTGGTATAGTATCATTATGCAGGCTTGTGGTGTACAGTGAGCTAGCTAAGGCCCCAAGTACTGATCTGAATCTAGGCTTTCAATTGCCACTACGTGAATTTCTAGAGCTGCTGTCTGTTAGTTGTCAAAGGATTTATTTGAAATCATTTACTGGAACCTGCACATTGTTAATTACATGTGAAAAGCCAAGGAACCATGGACCAAATCCAGCAAGATTGATTAAAATAGTCAGGAGTCTTTCTTACCTCAATGATGCACTGCACTAGGGTGGGAGAAATGCTGAGTTATTTCTGTCTGGAGAGAACAGCTGAAGCTTTTCTCATTTCCCCAATTTGCTTTGGCATCCTGCTTGTGGTTCACTTGAACAGATTGAAGATTTACACTGGGATGCTTGCCACGGGCTGAAGGACCCTCACTGTTTAGAGTTCAAGGCTATAGGTTATGCTGCTTGCTCAGGTTTCATAACTTCTCCCACAATGTGTTTGCACTCACCAGGTACTTTGAAATGTCTTCCCTGGGCTTTGGTCTGGAGAAACACTCAAAAACCTGCTGCTTGTTGCTGGGCTTTCCATGAAAGAAGATGCCTAGAAGGGACATGCCTTTGGGTCAGAGACAAGTGACTGAGTCAGGATTCCCAGGGTGTCTTTGGCTTGTGCTGGGGACTGAGAAGGAGGAGATATTGTTTAAGGCAAGGAACTGGGAGATCAAGGATCTGCTCTGCAGTGTCTCATTATCTTGTGAAGCTCCAGGCTGTGCCTTACCTCTTCTGGGTATCCCAGGCTTTAAACCAATGGGATAAATTTGCACTGTGCTGCTTGTAAGGCTGAGTCCATAACCACGATGAGGCTGGAAGCAGTGGATGATTAAGGTGCTAAGGAAGAGTGACAAGCTGCTCAGTGTCTGCACCAGCAGCCCCTAAGACCACTAAACTTTCTTCTATATTGCTGTCTGCATTTCGATGGTCTTTGCATTGATTAGTTGGAGCACTGATGTGTGCTCCACTGGGCTCTTAAGTTTAATTCAAGTGCTACAGCAAGAGGTTAGAATAATGAAGATATTTTTAACAGCTCCAACAAACAAATCAGCC
Source organism: Buteo buteo (assembly GCF_964188355.1). Classification (NCBI taxonomy): domain Eukaryota; kingdom Metazoa; phylum Chordata; class Aves; order Accipitriformes; family Accipitridae; genus Buteo; species Buteo buteo. The sequence continues at coordinate 8,325,407 of NC_134183.1, read as the reverse complement.
TTGTGAACACTAAGCCCCATCTACAGCACCATGATGGTGACAGGTCGAGACAACTTCAATTACAGCACTACAGTATGTTGAATTGTTCTCTGTATGCAAAGCAAAAAAGGATGTTGCTTGCTTTCTTCTTTGCTTGTGGGAAGCAAAGTGCCAACATGGTTACTGAATGGGGTGGGAAGGGATGAGTCTCCAGTCAGCAGCTGGCATGAAGCAGACACTGAGGAGTGGAATGGGAAGTAAGGTTGGTTGTGATTATGCTTTGGGCTATTTGAAAACTGGGCTGCTGCTTGAAAGCTGGCATATGACAGCTGGCAAGGCACTTGTGGGGTGGGTTGGGGAGGCTGGCATGCTCTGCTCTGAGGAGGAAGGTGCTAGGAGGCTTCACATTATCATCTTCAAATGAATAGCATCCCCTTCGCATTGTTGACTGTCTGACGTGTCTCTTCCTGCCAGCCCCTGTGTTTCTGCACTGCTGCTTGCTGCTGGGTACCCAGCTCTCACTCCTGAGCATCTCTCTGATGCTGGGAGATTTGCAAAAATATGACAGTTTGCCCCCCCCCCCCCCCCCCCCCCCCCAATATCCCCTTTGGGCTCCTTCCCTCCTGGATGTGTGGCTTCAGAAGCCAAGTTGGGAGCCTGGCAGATTTGATGGGATGCCCAGAGGGTCTTTGATCCCAAATGTCCCACTATTTGTGGGATCCTGCAGGGTAAGCCCTGTATGTTGGGAACCTTAAATAGATATTAAAGACTCTGGCTGACTTCTTGTCACTTGCACAGGACTGACCTTGACTTAAGGCCATTTCCCAACCAAGTGGTGGTTCTTGCATTCAGAGTTGTATGCAACTTTCAGAGCCTACATCAAGGCCATTTCGTGGCTGTAACTCGCTTTTGTTTCAAACTTAGAACCTGAGAACTTTCTCTCAAATGTGTACATGTTATTATATGTGACTGGATTCCATGTGGACTAAAAAGGCAGGTTTGTAGAAGTGGTATGTTTCTGCACTGAAAGGGTTGTGTAAGTGCAAAAGCACTCAATGCCTACAGGCTGTTATCTTTTTGGCAGTCACCTGTGGGTCTGGGTCCAGCTTGTAAAGCCAGTTACCTGCTTTTTACTCTTCAGCAAGGCTTAGTGCTGAAAGATAGAGTAATTTTAACCTTACCCAACAAAGGTGGTTTTTAGTCATCTAAACATATCTGTGGCCAACCTGTTTTAGATGGAGCACTTGGGGGAGGTGTGGAGTCCACCTATGCACGTGCAGTAGTCCTGGGGCATCCAGATAAGTATTGCATGCAGCAGATCATGCCACGCATGCAGGGATTGTCCCATGAATCTTTTCCAAATCACCAAACTGCTTTTCCCCTCTCCCCCCATAAAGTTGTTGCTAAAAATAGAAATAAGTTGATTGCCTGCTCCCATGCTAGGCCCTGCTGCCTGTGCTTGCCTGGGAGCAGGGGCAGCTGGGGGAGCTCCTGACTGCTTTGAGGGAGTAGTTTATGTCCTGATAGCTGCTGCTGTTGGTCATCCTGGGGGCACTGAGCTTCACAATAGCAGTTGGCAGTTGCCTCTGATTTAGAGCTGCAAGAGCAGTGCTTGTTCCCCAGTGGTTATTGCAGCCCACCAAACCTCTGGTAAGAGGTTTTTCAGCTTCCCTCAAACTCCAGAACTGAGACTTCGGCATGAAAGATGTAGCTATAAGATGTCTTACAGGAGGAAAAGGTACCTATATATTTGTCTTTAATCAGAGTGAAGAGTTCAGTGTGTATCTGTGGTGGGCAATAGAGGACATAATGGAAATGGACCCTCTGCAGCCTCCTTTGATCCTGGAGTGGCTTCTTGGCTCCTATGCCAGCAGCTCCCTTGCTTGTGTGCTGCCGCGCACCAGGAAACACAATTTAGTGTGTGGGTTGTGCCCCTCAATGTGAATCTCCAGACACCTGGGCTGTGCTCTGCCTCAGGTGTGGCTTGAGTACTTCCCATTAGTGTGCTGTTAAATCAACATCTTTTATTTCATTTATTTCAGTTGGGAGCACCCGAGGACTGGCATTATGAATCTTTCCCTGTCCATCTATGATGCTTTAAAAGCTAAAAGGTGTGCTTGGGCTGAACTTGGGGGACAGGCTGAGATGTAATCTTTGGACATAGTGCTCTGAACAAGGTACTTGGAAAAGTAGGGGCAATGCCCCTGAAGTGAACAGAAATGTTTCTTTCTCCTGAAAGCCTCATTTTCCTTCTTTCAGGAGTTCCAACTGTTGCTGAGAGCTGTCAATAGCTGTAGGGATGGTTAAATTTAAGCAAGAAGCTGTTCCAGCAGAAATGGCTTTGCAGTGTCAGCTTGAGCCAGGTGTAACTTTATCCTACTGCATCTAGAGAGATTATTTTTTTTTTCCTTTGTGCACTCCTAAAATGAGATTGAATTTATGCTTCTTCCTGAGCTGACTCTGAAATACCTGCTAGCAAGCTGCCCTGCATACAGGACACAGCATTAGGAGGGAACAAGTTTCGTTGGAAACCATCTGCAATATGGGTTAGCAATAATCCTGCCACCCTAGTGGGATCTGGGGTGGGAACAGGCAAGGTTAAGCCCTTTGATTATACCTACGCATCCGAAGGTAACCCTGGATACAGAAACCCTTCTGTTATCAGCCTGCAATGTTGTAACAGGATGCCTGCAGCAGGCTGATATTACCAGTGTGCTGCACTGCTATCAAATGGGTGAAATATAGGAGCCTGCAAGGGGGTGGAGGATAGGGAAGGTTGTCTCCCTGCCTCTGGCTGCTGGGTGGGAAGGAAGAATGGTTACAGGGTGGGGGGCAAGGGAAGGGAGGTGATCTCTTCCCCCTTTGGGCAGCAGCAAGGCCAGAGATGCTAAAATCGCCTGTACAGCTTTGGTATTGGGAGTTTTTAAAGGGATATTGAAAGCTTGGAAGGCATGTAGAAGGAAATGCCTTGAAGGGAGGGAATGGGAGAACTCAATCTGCTTAGTCCTTATCAAATGAAGGACTGGGTGACTTAATTACACTGTAAGTACTTTCCCAGATAACAAAGAGCACTTTAATCTTGCAAAAAAAGGCACAATGAGAGCCTGTGTCTGAAGGATAAAATCAGACCAATTGAAGCTAGAAATACTGTGCAGTCTACTAATGACTTCCACCCTAAGGGGGAAATTTTGTCCCCTGACAGGATGGGAAGAATTGGCCAGACTTGTCTTGCATCTTGACTAAATTAAGCACCTCTTTTGGCTGAGAAGCTGATAGTCATTAGAGTGGTCAGATGGGAAGAGGATGTGTTCCCTACCCTGGGATGTGGGGAATGGGCTCCCTTGTCAGCACTGTGAGGGTGCAGGGTCCAAGTTCTGGGGCTCCTGGTCACCCTCAGACATCTGGCCAACCTCTTCATACTGGCTGTGACAAGACATCTGTGTGGTTAAGTGGGCTCATGGTCCTGCCTTGGCCTCAACATCTGCAAACTGGGGTCCAGAGTGTGTTGGATGAGCCAGCAGCAGACATGGTCTTCCCTAGTGTTGAGCTCGCTGGAGGCGACGGGTGGAAAGCAGGCTGCACTCGTATGTGAGCAGAAAAATTACTTCTGCTGGCTCCTTGCACTTTTATCACTGCTGTTGGCATTAAAAGGGTATTGTATCCAGATTATTCATGCACTGCTAATAACTCTGGAGTGCTGTATGCTAGATCTTGCTCTTAGCTGCACCCAGCACTTCAGTTGTGCTGAAGCCAAGGGAGCTGTACTGACAGATCTAAGGAAAGTCAGAATTTGATATTAAATAAGTTTGCATCCATTTCCAAAGCATGGCTACAGAACAGGAACAGCATGATCCCTGCTACTGGCATAATTCCATTTAAATGACATATCTGCAGATGGAAAAGCTGCCAGTGGATCTGTCTGGTGGTGTAGAGAGAAATGGAGCACTGGTGCTTAGACCACCTGATAAAATAAGTTTTTGTCTTCTCTTTTATGAACTGGAGATGAAAGGTGTGTGGGTCAAGCAGATCTCCTGTTGCAAGCTGCAAGCAGACAATGGGTCTTCGAAGGAGGGTACAGGAGCATGGAAATGTCCACTTAAAATGCTGTTCCTTCTGTACCTGCCCTAATGCTGAAAGGACAATCGGGTCTGAACCCTGTATGTAGGGTTGCAAATGGGATGCTGCAGCATTGGGCTATGGCACCACTCAGGGATGGGAAACCTTCAGGGAAGCATTGCTCTTGATGAGCTCTATTTGCAAGAAAATGGAGTGGCTTTCGCTGGCACTGGAAATGTGATCTGCTAACACAGCCCTGGGGGCTGCAGGCAGCTCGGTTCTTCTCTTGGCTGTCCCATAGTTCCAGAAGTCTGATGGTGCCTTTGAGGAAGAATCCTTGTTTAATTAAGTTGTATGCGTTGGGAGGTGACTTTGAGTGATTTCCTTTGTTAGCTGCTGTCTTGCTTGAGGAATGGCTCGCCTTGTTCTTAATGAAACCTCTCCCTTCTGCTGTGGATTGAAAACTGTCTGGAGACTAATGAAGACCCAGACCTTCCAGAGATGCCCTTGCTTCTTATGGACACCAAAGATGCAGTTGCTTTTTGGGGGAACTAGCTATCTAGCAGCAAGATAACCAGCTCCCAGACAAGCAAGTAAATAGACTGGATGTCTATTTAGCCCAAAGGTTAAATAATTTCTAGGGGCAAATGCAGACAGCTCTGAGAGGTGTTGGGGGCCCAGGTGCAGGATTGCAGAACTGGGACTTCATGTGTTCAGCATTGAATATTGCTGGGTAGTAGTGCAGCAGAGCTGCACCTTTGCTGTTGCATGGAACAAGATGTGTGACCGATTGTCTCAATCCTACATGTCAAAACTTGCATACAACTGAAAACCAAAACATACTTGTACACTGCATGTAGTGCTAAAGACCAAGGGAGCTTGGACAGAGTCACCGGTGGAAGAGGCGAAGGCTCCACTGTTGCAAGATGAGGCTGAAACTACCCACAACAGGATGCAGAGCTGGGCTTGAGCCCTGGGCAGTCACTGTGATCCCCAGGGTGATGGGCCTGTAGCTCCAGCTGTACAACCAGATGTCAATAAGGATTAAGTGCTACAGACACTTGCATCGACTTCAGGTGTAGAGCATGGAAAGCTCTGCTCTTTATTGCTAATAATTCTCCAACCTAATTTCTCTTTCTCCATTCAAATCGACATGTTTCCCAGCAGCTGTCTGCTAAATCCCAGGCAGGTTTTGTAATTGGCCCCATTTCCCTGGGAGCTCTGCAACAGCAAAGCAGCTTTTGTCATCTTTTCATTCCTCATGAAACTTCTCCTTCCTGGTGAAGAATGAATTTTTTTCCTGCTGCCTTTGGTCCTTCCAGGCATGGCTCATGGGGCTCTCTGGGGGCTGGAGGAACAGTTTGTCTCGGCTCCCCCTGACAGCATTGCTAACTTCCTGAAAATGCAGATAAACAGGAGTCATAATATTAACTTGGGCTTTCCATATTTACTTTTTGTTTGGGTTTTGGGTTTTTTTCTTTGGTTGGGTTTTTTTGTTTGTTTGTTTTTAGTGTTGGGAAGTAGATAGGGCTGCAGCTGGGGCTCTTGCTGGTTTGCTGGGCAAGGGCCCTTTGGGTTAAGGAGAAGTCAAGATCTCTGGATGCTGTCAGGTGCTGCTGTGGGACTTTAGACAAATCCTGATGTTCTGGTGGAGGGGCCATGCACATAACAAACCCTATTCCAGGGGGATCCTGTACATCAGGGAGCCTGCTGCTGCTGAAAAGCTGCATTTGGGAGTTAAAACGGAAGAAGCACAATGGAAATCTTGAAGTTGTGGGCTGCAATGGCTGAAGGACTTCAATAATGACCTGTTTTCATCCTGGAGAAGGATCCTGCTATGTTTCTGTGCCTGTGAACATGCTGTCAGAGGCAGCTGCAGGTCTGTGTTTCCTCTGCTTGACTGCAAGGTCTGCCTCTGTCATGACCCAGACTGGACAGACCAGGGAGTCGTTTTTAATTTGAAATTCCCTCGGGCTAAATTAAGGTGAAGGGACGCCAAACGATCAGTTAAAGATTTTATTCATGGCAGAAGCAAACTGAACTGGGGAGGTGTGGTAGTAGGTGGCAGGGTTTCTTGCAACAGGAATTGTCATAAGACTACTTCTGTAAGCTGTGTAAGCATCTACATCAATTCAGGTAATAAGGAGATCCCTCCCATCAAGTCACAAGGTTCAGAGCAGACCCCCTTGCTTTCCAGACTCCTCCTCAGAGAAGGGTCTAGGGGCGGCTGGATCTACTCTTAGTCTCAGACGTGGTCAACGGTTTATATCTTGAAATGGATGACGTGTAGGGGCTGTGGAAAAGGAAAAAGAGAAGAAAGCAGAGAAAAAGGAAGAGAGAAAGATTTTACCCGTCCTGGGTCCAGCGTTGGTTCAGTCAGCTGAGGTGCCCAGTCAGCCGAGGGGTCCAGTCCCAGTGGGCTTGTGCCCCTGGGGCTTCAGTTGGTGTCCTTTTATGGTCCTTGCCCCTCCTGCGGGTGGGCACCCGAACTCGTCAGGTTAATGAATGGTTTGTGAGCCTTTGGGCTTGGGGGTCGTTTGTGGAGTAACTTCTCCTTCATTGCAGACACTGCCATTGTTTGATCTTTGTATCAGAAGAGCTTATCAGAACAGGGAGCTGTACACCCTCCAGCATGCCCTCCCCCTCCTGTTGCTGATGTCTGAGCTGATGGGCTTTTCACCTTGGCTCCTAGCTGTGCAGGGCTTGTCTTTAAACAGAACTTGGCCCACCACAGTGTTTGAGACCTTAACTCTTTCAGTCTCTCACAGCCTTGTGTCAAGAGCTTACTGGGAAACAGCAGAGAGCGTCAATGTGGGATGGATCTAAACCTATTGTATCTTTGTTTGGACAACTGGAGCTGGTGCCAGGATCCTGTTTGCTGGGATGGGAAGTGTTGATGGGGAGTTGCAGGCAGCTGTGCCATGCAAATGTACTGCTTTTTGCTTGATGCATCCAATGCAGGCAGGGTCACAGCCCTGTGAGCGATGTCCTCCTTACCTTGGGGGTGCTGGGGACTCCTGGTTTTCCCTGGCTGAGTGCAAATGCAACTTGTACACAGTGTCAGGTAAGAGCATCTCCTCTTGGGAACCCGAGGGCTCGCTCTGGATAAATTAACAGTATTAGCCATTGTGTTGCTGAGCAACCCTGTGGGCAGCCTGTGGTGAAGGAGGTGGCTGTGAATTCGAGAAGGATCCACGTCTCCCACTGGCTCTAATCAAGGTCCTGGCCCTGGATGCAGATTGCAGCCTGGTTTGGCTGCTTCTCTTAACTTGAGCCCTGGATGAAAGTTTATAATGCTGTAGTGTTCACAGCTTCCATCCAACAGTGTTTGCATTTTTTCCTAGTGCTTTGATCATGGTAATAAATCCCAGCTCCTCTGGCAAATTGAATCTTACCTAGGAGGCTATGAGTGTTGTTAGCATTGATAGACTGAGGTGTTCTGCTGTCTCCTGGCTTCCTCCAGCTCTGCAGGACTGTGCCGCCTTTTCTCGGCAATGCCACTTGCCCATTTTGGGATCATGTCCAGGGAGGTGAGAAGTTTTTCCTCTGTCTCTTGGACTGCCTGACCCAGCAGCGCTGGTGCTGTACTGGCAGTGAGTGCTTGGGCTGCCAAAGCAGCACATTGTGGGGTGAGAGTGCTGGTGCTGTGGAGGGGGAGAGGTCACCTGGACATTCTGCAGGTGGGTCCTGAGGGTGACAAACTGCTCTCCAAGGCTTAAGCCCTGCTACAGTGAAAAAATAACTTCTAAACTTGCCTTGTTTCTAGTTCATCCTGGCTTAGAGAAGGTAACATGCTTGGGCCAACTATTCTAAAGCTGTTTCTAGTCTTGGGTGCCCCATGGCCTTGGGTTGAGACTCTTTAAAAATTAAGCTGAAAATCTGGTTCCTCGGAAAGGGAGTCTCAAACAGAACGAGAGCCAAAGCCTGGCACTGCTGAGCAGTGAGGCTGCAGCCAGTCAAAAGCAGGCAAGGAGAAGTTTCTGCATGGGTTTGTGTGAGTCACACAAAGGGCAGACACTTGGCTGTTACTGCTCTGGCTCTGCTATCAGAAAGGTGCCACCTGGGGCAGCCATGGTGGTGGAAATAGGCTGGTTCAGACCTTCCCTGGTGAGGGTGTCAGGTACATTGAATGTTAGCATTCACGAGAAAACCCAGCTGTCCCCTAGCCAGGGGTGGGACTTGGCTGGGGAGTCTCTTGCTTGTGTTTGTCAAGGTCCCAGGGGCATGTGTATTCTGCCGCAGGCCCAGGATCAGCAGGTCGATGAGATCTGCTGCATTCAAAGGATGCTGTAAGGGAATAGCTTTACAGAACTGGGCTGTCCATGGTGAGATGTAATGCTTCTGAAATCCAAGCTTGGGCACCCAGAAAGCCACTGTCTGCTGCAACCTTATTGTTGGTTGAAGGTTAATTCGCTTGAGATCTGTCCATGTTGCTTCTAGCTAAGCTAATGGGGCTGGGGCTGTCCTGACCAGTGGCTCATCTCTCAAATCTACCGTCCCAGCACTGCCTGTGAGAAATTCCAGCAACTTCCATCATAATTTGCTGGTCCCTGAAAATCCTGCATTGGTTTTGCATGTTGCTTCTGAAGGCTGATTTGAATGGTGCTAAACATTTTGATCTCTGCTCTTGTTTGCTGCCTACTCCCCTGACCTGCTTTGCACTGTGACTTTCTTCTGCTGGCTGTAGCCTGCAGTTCCCCAACATCATTCTCCATTAGGTGACACCTCTTTACCAACATTTACATGCTCAATATACAATCAGGTAATTGCTGTGCGATTTCACACTCAGGTGATTTATTGCAAGCTCATCCAGCCAGCGACTATAATAATTAATCTGTAAATTAAGCTTGCTTTTAAATTAAGCCATGCATTATAGTAGCATGATGGGTAACTGCTAGCTCTTCAGATTTAGAGGGTGGTGTCACTTGCTTCTCCCACCCAGACAAACTGTAGTGGCTTTAATGAGGCTTTCATGTGTCCCATTTTCCCAAGCACTGGGCACCCAAAGCAAAGATCGATCTTGGGGCATGGAGAGCAAAGGGTGTGGTGATGCCATTCATTGGAAGCCATCGGTACCAGGAACTGACTGTCATGTGAATCAGACCACCTCAGTCACCAGGCTGAAAACTAATCCTAATCCCAAACTTTTCCTCTCATCCTCTGATGTTGGACTTGACTTAAAATAGCTTGAGAATAAGGGAAAAAGAAGATTTAATTTTTGCTTGTTTTGCAGCTTCGACAGGGCTACATCTCCCTGATCCAGCCAGGGGAGTCAATAGGTCTTAAATGAGCAATGCTTGGTATAAATACCTCAGTAAATACCAAATGCCTTTTTGGTTTTCTGCAGCTTTTAAGACTTTGGGAGGACACTAGAATCATATGGGTCCTTCTCTCAAGAAGGACAAAAGCTGGTGAGAACTGAGTGGTGTCAGCAGTCAGAAGTTCAGCACTTCTGCAAAAACAGCCCTTTATGCAATGTGTGGTTGGTCTAAACTTTAAACCCTTCCTACCTTTCTCTTTGTTTGATTTCCCCTTAAGTGAATCCTTTCAGAGATGCTTGTTAATTCATCTCCATTTGAACGAGGTTGGGGGGCGTTCTTGGGAGCCCTTGGTGTCTGTAATGCTAAACACTAGCTATATGGGTTATCTCACTCTGGCAGTCCCTCACATTGTGGTTGGCTTCCCCCCTTCCTCCTGCAGCTGGGAGCCCAGGTCCCACTCATTCATTCATTCATTAATCCTTTTCATTCCCTGCTCATTTGTTCGTATCCTTTGCAGCATGGGGAGAAAATTGCAATCCTGAGAACAAATAGGAATTCATCTTCTCTTTGGAAATAAAAGCCGGTCCATTTAAATTGTTTGTTCTCTTTGAGATTTGCCTGTGTGCAGATGAGATGGAGGTCTTCCATAATAGAGTTGAAGCCTTGGTGCTGAGCAGGGACAATAGGAGGGAACCCATCCCTCTTCCTTTTGTATCACACTCTCCCTGTGCCTCCCCCCACCCCCCAAGAGGATCAGATGAATTTTCCAGGGCAGATGGATCAGTTTTAATGAGGTGCTTCTGTGCTCTTCTGGCCTCCAGTAAACATGATTAAAGCAAAGAGATTTGCTTTTTTTTTTTTTTTTATTTTGAAGACTGCAAAGTTACTATGTGGCTCTTGCTGGGCAGCATGGCCACTGCTGCAATGTTTATTTCAGCCTGTGCTCAGGGAGGGTGCCGGGCTGTGGGTCCATGTGATTGCAAATTTATCTGCCGGGACGTTGAACTTTTTCCTGGCTGTGTGTGCACAGAGAACCCCGGCAGTTCAGGAGGGGACAGAGTCCAGACCCAAGAGCCTGCTCCCCTCCCACAGGCATGGGAAAGCGTGGGACCCTTGGCTTCTTGGACCTCTGGGAGGAGAAGATGGCAGTGGCATCTCTCTGTCTCCTGCCTCATTCCAGCTGATCCCTTCTTTTAAGCTTGTCTTGTGCTGGGAAATCATAAGCTCTGCCTGCAACTTTGCTGGATGAACAGTTTTAATTCGAGACAAAAAAAAGACACTGGAGCTTACCCTGTCCAGCTTCCCACCAGAGCTGGGGGCAGAGCATGCACCTGTGGGGATCGGGGCTGTCCTGAGTCAGGCAATCTGCAGTGACCAGTGAGCCCAAGCTCCTGGTCTGTGGTGGCTACCTGGGGGCAAGGGACCTCCTGCAGAGCCTGAGCCAGGCTGCTGGCATGGGTGGTGGAAGAAGGTTTGGGGAACTTGTGTTGTTGCCTGTGGGTGAGTGGAGACTGATCCTGTTCCCCTGCAAAAGCAGAATGGAATAAATCCTCCCAGGATGGATTTGAACAAGCTATTTAGCTACTGCAGCCCATTAAGTGATCCTTAAAATGTAAGTTTCCCAATTTGCAGAGGTGTTGAGCTGCTCAGGTGTTTGAGGTGCTCTGGAAGCGACTGCTGCATTCTGAAGTGTCTCTAAAGCTGAGCAGATCCTTGAATGTCTTGTCCCTGTCTCATACAAGGGACTTGTTTTCCAGTTTGAACAGTCATCAGCTACATTTACTGTCAGAAAAGCTTGTGAGAGTAATGAACCCTGGAAACTGCTTATCTGTCTTTTGAAATAAAAATGTTTTTGTCCTGGAAATCAAATGATATCTTGCACTTAGCAAAAAGAACTAAAACATACTACATCTCAAATGTCATCTGCTCACAGAACTGTTCTTGAACAACCTGCAAAGCAGAAATTGTTTAATGTGTGATGGGATTTAGTTAGTATCACTTCCTGGAGGGCAATATAGTGAATTAATTCTTGCAAAGTGGGCTTAGGAGTCTTTGCTTTGGACAATGCCTTTCACCTCCATCCATCCAAGTGAAGTAGTGCGGTCACTTCTGTAGGATGTAGCTTGCCTTATAGGATAAAGGTGACTGTTACCTGGTGCTGGTAGCCCTTCACTGCCTCTCTGCCATCACCTTCATCCCCCACTGTGCTTGGAACACTAGATAATTTTGCCTATCAGTTTGGGAAAAATTTGTCTACAGCAGTGCTGGAGAGTAAAGACATCCAGAAACCTGTCCTACATTGCTGCCTAATGGTGTGCTTGTGATGGAGACTCACCACCCCATGGGGACAGAGCCACTGTGATCCCCCCAAAGGAATGTCTGCAGCATGTTGAGCTGCTGTCTGCCTGCACAGCTACTGGAAAAAGCACTGCCGATATTTTCCTTCTCTGAAATCTCTCACTTCAACTTTTTACCACCCTAATTCTCCATGGGTAAAAGCATGAGTCTCCAGCTTGAGCTGAATGATTAAACCAAGCCATTGTGAGCAGCTGTCGCTCAGCTTGCAGCTGGGAGCGGGATCCTTTCTGGAGGATGCAGCACGCAGACCCGGGCTGACCTCAGCTGCAAAGGGCATCTCTGAAGTTGTGCATTGCTCTGACAGCTCAGAGGCTAAAACTCCCCAAAGCCTTGCTGCTCTGTGCGATTCATCCGCTCGAGCTTTGCATCTCGGCGGTCCAGCTTCTCACCTCTGGTTAAAGGCAGCACGGCAACTGTGGAGCCTTGCGCTCTGCAACCACCGCCAGTAAATCAGGAGAAAAGAGCTGTTTCCATTTCTTGTTTAAAAGCACTGGCTGCACTAAAAATACCTCTGCCCCTGCAACCCAGACAGTGAATGGAGGAGTTGGCGGGGGCTGCAGGGCCCCAGCAGGCTGTTTAGCATGACAATACATCTCTCTAATTGTCCATATGCAAGGTTTGGTGCTGGGTGGATGAGATTAAGAGGCTGGTTGGTGATTCATAGCTGAGTCACGGGTGCTTTGGCTGGAGAGAAATGTTGCCCCCCAGTTGGAGCAAGGGGAGAGGATGGAATTGAGCTCTAAACTTCAAACCATGTGAGGTCAAGGATGTCCTTCCACAAAGGTCTCAGGAGGTGCTTGCTGCTGAAGGATGTCCAGCTTCCTTCTTGTGTGGCTGGCTGCTCAGCGAACTAGCAACTGGCCTGAGTTGGGTTCAATGTGTGCTAATTAATCCTTAGCTGTTAACTACTGCACAAATGCAGCTCTGTTGCCCCATCTTTAATGTAAGATGACCTGGCCCTGCTTGGATATAAAGGATTTTCTGGTTTTGCAGCTCTTTAAGGATAAAGAACATGAAAGGTTGAGCTTTAATTGTGGCTTTAAATGAATTTAAATATCTTGAAAAAGCTGCAGGTTGAAGTAGAGATTTGGGATGAGAAAGTGCCTTGCTGCAGGGACAGCTGGTTTGGCAGGCTGGAGTCCGGGGTTTGGGATGTCTATGGAGAGGCCAGAGCTTGGCTGCCTTCTTGCAGGGTTAAAATTGGATGAGGAGCTGCAGCTGCTGCTGGGCAGAGTCTTTCTTTCAGCTGGAAGACTGAAATGGCTGTGGAGGTCCTTTCCCTCCTCAATTGGTCTGCAACAGTGCTGCCTGGTTGCTTCTCCTCCACCACTTTAACTCATAAGAGAAATGAGTTCCTGGAGCTGTTGCTTGGTGTTTCTTTTGAGAAGTAAGTGGGGAAATGCTAATGGGAAAATACAACACTTTCCCCTCACCAGTCCTCTTAGTTTTGAGTTAAAATGCATTTAGGCTCCCGGGAGGAAGAGGAGTGCCTCCAATGTGGTAGCTGGTCTTGGTATTTAATGTAATTTCATGGCCTGTCTCGAAAGGCCTTATTAACAAGGTAGGGTGTGAATTCAGTGTGAAGGCACTAGGAGCAGCACTGCCTACAGCAGCAATGTGCATGGTGATGTGGTCATAGTTCTGGTCTAGCTGTCTGGTTTTATTTTTGACTACTGCTGCCTTCAGAGGCAGCTTCCCTCTCAGGGTGGAGGAAATTATATGTGATCCCAGGGAGAGATTTGTCACACCCAGCTCATACTCCACTGATGCTGACCCTGTTATGGCAGAATCAAAATGCCAGAGGGTTAGAGTTCTGTCACAGCCAGCACTAATAGTCAAGGATAAGAACCTGACATGACTCCTGGTAACAGGGTGGCAAGTGGGAGAGACCTCACAAGCACATCTCACAGGCACCCTCCAGGTGTTTGGAGGGCTGAGAACTTGCTGCCATCTATGCTTGTAGCCCTTGAAAGGCTGGTTTCCTGCACTGTGGGGGGAGAGCTTCAGAGGAGGAAGGATGCTGCCTGTGTTATTGGGTCATAGCTGGTGTCAAGTCTGTCTGACATTACTCAGTTCTTGGGGGCTGCAGCACTGCAGGCATTAACTGGAGCAAGTCAGTCATTTATATTGCAATCATGCCCAAAAGGCCAGAACTGGACATCCAGGATGGGAGTTGCCATGTCAGACGCACAGTAAGATATAATGATCCTCTGGGCTTCCAGCCTTTTGCTGCCTAGGGAAAGGAGGAGGAAAAAACAAACCCCAGGTGTCTGTACTCAAACTAACAAATGGGCAGAGGCTGCTGTGTGCTGACAGGCAGGGCAGGAGGCACTCAGCACTGTGAGGTGAGCTTGTACTGCTGAGCCCTGCCAGCACAGCCCTCGGTGAGCTGAGCTGCCTCCCAGGGTCAGCAAAGACAAGCCCTCGCTCGCTGCGTGGATGCATGTGGGACGTCACTGGCAGGGGATGCAGAGCCAAACTGGGGAGCACATCAGCTTGCAGGCTGGAGGCCCCGTGAGAAGCAGTGTGGCCAAACCTCAGCATCTCACGGCTGTATTTGTTAAACCTGATGGAAATGGCCTTTTCTGCCCTGCCTTTGTGCAAAGCCATAGCTTCTGGGGAGAGCTAAAACTTGGTAACAGCATCCAACAGGAGCTCTAGTCTCTTCTCTAATGACTCACTGATATAGCTATCAGCTCATTACTGTGTGCTGCTCTGCCTAAATGGACAGTTAATTCGCTTGTAGCGAGCACTACTAGTTTGCATCCCTTGTCCACTTTGTTATTGATGTAACTGCATCCAGCCACAAATTAATTGGCTGCTGCTTTGTTGGCCTAGAGCAAATTGCTTGCAGATGTATCATAAATTCATAGATGGTAGACTAGACTGGCGGGGTGCTGGGTGTCCTCTACACCCCTCAGTATCAAACTGATTAACAGCTTGTAGCGCTTGGAGGGAGGGAGGTGTGCTCCAGAGCAAAGTCGTCATGGTCCTGGGTGTCTACAGCCTTGGTTAGGGAGCTTGGGAGGGGGTGGAAATAGGAAGAGGATGGTGCTGGGTAACCTTTGAAGTTAACAGCTCTTTGTGGAAGTAGCTTAGTGTCATTTGTCTTCTCTTCCCTGCTGTGGCAGCTGGGGTCTGTGATGCAGAGAGATGCTGTGGGTTGGGGTGAGCCCTGTAGGCAGGGCAGAGCTGAGAGTGAGCTGTGGTCTGTCCGCTGTTGGAGCGAGGGTCTTGGTGTGACTGGGCTTGAAGTGTTTTAACCTGCACATGCAGGCTGGTTCTTTGGCTGGTTTATCTTCACCCAGCACAAGCACAGCATAAGTGAAGTATTCCCTCTTTTCACGGCATTGACGAAAGCCTAACATCAATGATCTTAAATTAATGATATGTTGAAAGCTCAAGGCTAAGGGAGCAGGAATTAATATCCTTGAGACCTGTCTAGTTCTGCCTCTTCTGACACCTCCTAATTTTCCATGTAAATTGGCTTATGGATCTTTGGCTCAAAGGCTGTGTTGTGTGCTGGGGGAGTCTGGCGTGTCTGCTAGGAAATGATCGAGCGTAATGGCAGGGTTATAATTGTGCTGTAGCTATTCAGATCTGCCTCCCCTGTGTGGACGCCCTATCTGTGACTATCTGAATAATCACTGCATTTATAGCAGTTTAGCGTGCATTTCTGGTTTGTTAAATACTGTATGCCAGTATGTGACAGGCCCGTGTGTGCACAGTTGTGCTCATAATAAAACGTGATGTTTAATCCTTCTGTTATATTGACTCAACTGTGCATGAACAGCAGGGATAGTTCTTACACACACACCTAGAAGAATAAGCTCAGGCTTCGGCTTATCCAAGTAAAGTAAATTCACCCAGAATTTTGCAGGAAGTAAATAAAGGTGTGAGCACAGCTGCAGGGAAAACCATTCAGAAGGTACTGATTCACTAGATTCTGGATCTGTTACTGTACAACAGTACGGACTGAAGGCTGTTTCTGACTTCACAGAAAATCAAATGTGGGGGTTGACTTTTAAAACTAATTGTACAATAGGGAAGAAAAGCTGTGCAAGTCATTCAATCAGCTGAAATTCATTCAGCTTTTAAATTAAAAAAGGTCTATTGACTAGCTGTACTTTAAGTGCTGCTGATGTGAGGGCTGTGTAGCACAATGAGAACTTGTCCCTCTGCACAAATGTAATAAATAAAAACAAGATACGAAAAGAGCTGGTGTCCCTTTGCGGTACGAGTTTGTGATTGGAAAATTCCCTCAATTTGCACACAGCAATAGTCCTTACTTCTAAGGCCTGAGCTGAGGATGGGAACCATAGTAACATCAATAAAAAAATTCCCAGAAGAAGGGGAAGTTTTGCTGAAAAAGTGTCCCTGTTTGACCCTGGAAGATGGTTATGGAAACAAAGCTGTGCGAACCTGGAGGCACAGCTGGACGTGGGCCAGCCCTGGTGGCTGTGTCTGTGATGGAAGCTCAGGGGTGCTGCTGCCCCCTTCTCAAATGCAGATCTGCTCAGCAGGCTGCTGGGATGGGCTCAGGCTCAGCCCAACAAAGCTTGGCAGTTGCTTTCAGGTAGATGTGTATGAGGACAGTGACCTTTCCTAAATCCAGGATTGAGAATTAAGTCTTCACTCGGTTCAATCGCCCAACTTCTGGAATATCTCAGCAGAGATGTTCTGAGCACCAGGTTCGTTCTGACCAGTTAAAATATTTTTGTCTATCAGGGAGCAAATTAAGATGGAGATGTGCAGACCAGAAGCTCTTTTGGGCTCAGGAAGGACCTTTCATTGTTATGTTAGATGGTTATGTTGCCAGCATCCCCTTGCTGACACTGAATGCTGCTTTGTGCTTTGGTGGTTTTATTTAGTTTGCTGTATGGAGTGTTTCAGCAACAGCATGGCCAGGGCATGCCCCGGGAGGGGAGCCTGAACAGGTGCTGAACAGAGATCCTGAAGCCCCTACGCCAGCTAAACAGCAGTATTATGAGCAGCAGTCTCACAAGAAGCCAAAATCAACTGTCTGGACAGAGCTACTAACAAGGCAAATAAGTCTGTAATAGATTTTGGTAAAACTCACCTCTGGTTTTAATTAGCTCAATAATTCTATTTTCAAAGTCTGCTTGAAAGACTCAGAATTTACTTTGATTTTTCTTTTTTCTATGTTTTCCTCCCTAGGAGAGAGTAGCAGAAACTAACTTCTGGAGGTGGTCTATTTAAAAAGGACCAAACCCACAATTTTTTTCTTTCATAAAACAAGAAGATTGTTTCCCTTTGGCTACTCTTCCCTCAGTGCTGAAATTGTCTGGCTCTCTGAGTCTCCAGTGCCCATTGCTCCTTCTGGAGCTTAAAACAAGCCCCCCCAGGGGGGTACCACTGGTTTCTCTTGACTGTTTCCTCTTCCAGAGTGGCACAAATGGTGCTAACTGGTCTCTTTCCCAAGACCTTAGAGCTTCCTTGCATCTCTGTCCCTGCCCAGTGCCTGTATCATCACCCTAGGTCATGGATCTTTTTGATTAAATATGTCTTGCTTCTACTTATTTGATGAAAACTGTCCAACTTTGTTCAGTTGACACACACGTCATTGTGGTGTCCTGACCTTGGAGGCTGGTGAAAACCTTTCCTGGGAACCTAAAGGGAAACATTTAAGTAGAAGCCCAAGGGGAAAAAGTCAGGTCAGGTGTCAAAAAGAGGAAAGAAATTTATGCCAAACTATTGGGATGTTTTTACCTTGTGTTATCTCCCAGGGCAAAGCCTCTGAAGTGCCATCAGCTCATCTCATTTTAAGCCAGAGTGTGTTAGACAGACTGCTGGAGAGGTTGCTGCTTCCTCTTGCAGTCTGTGGAGCAAAGATGTAAATGCTCCAGGGTGAGCAAATCACAGGGCAACAGTCAGGATCCGATGTGTCTTACTGGAATATATCACCACCACTGTAAGCACCAGTTTCTCCAACTGTAGAAATGGGGATAAATTCATTTCTTCTCCTTCTGCAAGTTATGGGCATGGAGTTATTAATGGTCATAACACACTCTAGTCCATGTTGCAGAAATGTCACCTAAGACAATTTTGCAAGCTTCAAAAATAGTATAGCATCTGCTAATCAATACTCATTCCCACTCCCTCTTCTCCCAACCAGCTACAACTCAAGGCTAATTTTTTTTTCCCCTCGAGGTGTTTGCTGTTCACACTAATGCATCCTGAAATACAGCCACTGACACAAAAATATCGGATGTGATGTGAAGCAGCAAAATAGGGTAATATAAGCCACTTGCAGAGCCACTGCTGCCAGCTGTGTCCTCACTAAGTGTGACACTGTCCAAGTGCAGGCAGATGTCTCACAGGTCACTGAGTGACTCTTGCTTTTAGACAGCAGTTTTTATTTTGGGAGTTAATAAAAGCATCGAGTCATAAAAGTTCCTATTTGGATTTCACAAGGACCAAACCTTGTTTTAGCCTTTCCTTTTTTTCTGTTTCTTCATTCTTTCATTTGCTTAAAATTTCTGTAGCCTTCCCATTGTCCTTTATACTCCATATTTCTCAAAGCTTCTTTTACCCTGAGATATATCAGCTTTCAGGAGTCAGGCATGTTTGATTGAAAGACTAATGGTAAGCTGAATTTTGTTTCCTGATGCCCTGTTCTGCAGGAGCCAGCTCTTGACCCTTCACCACCACCACTGCCATCCCAATTCTTCCCTCTGTGTGGTGCTTTACAAGTCAAACCCAGTCTGGATAATACTGCCCTTTTCTAGCTCATCATCAAGGTGAGGAAGGAGCAGAGTAAAGGAACTGCAGAATTTGCTTAAAACTTGATTGATATCCTCAGGAGTTATCCCATTCTAGTTGATGGGAGGGTAAGATAGAGCAGCTTTTCTCCAGCTGTCATCTGGGATTGTTACTTCTTCCAAAATGAGACATGTCTTCAGAGCTTCCTTTGCAAATGAGTTGATGGACATCACCCAACAACTTCTTGCAAGGGGAGAAATGTGATGTGGATTTTCTGCTTGTGGCTCTGAATGTTGGTGAGGTATCCTGATATGATTAATGCCATAGCTCTTTCCTTGGGAGCTGCAGTGAAGGGTTTCTATTGAAAAATCCCATTTTTCCAGAGTCTGCAGTAGCTGGACTGTATCCTGCTGCTTTCTGTTCTGAGGTGGCTCTGTTCTGGGGAATGTGTGTGCAGATAAATTAGTTTCTGCAGAGTTTTTTATGGAAAATATGTTCCAAAATATGAACTGCTGCTTAGATAGTAACTTCTGAACTGCCTGTATTGTCTTTGAGGCCTTCCATCACACTTGTAACATCTAACACAGTAGCAAAAGGGTCAAAGAATTTCTACAAAGATCTGGTGCTCCTGCAGCATTATTTGAGTCCCTTTACCACAAGAACAGTCAAATACAGAATTTAAAATTTGGGCTTCTGCACTGAGCTATCACAATTGCAGTTCATTAGTATTGATGTTTCCTCTTCAAAGAAGAGATTAAACATTCCTGAAAAATGCTCCTGACAGATCTAATGTATTGCAGCTTGTTACTGGTTGCAGAAGCTTGTTTTCTGCTAGTAATTATGTAAGTCAGCTGCATGTCACTTAGTCAATCTCATACTCATCTAAAGCAATACCCTCACTGCTGGGTCATCTCTCACAGCCCATGAGATGTATCTGATATCTTTGCAGCTATTGGAATAAGCACATTTTAAAGAATTAGTACAATGAGGTGATTTGGGGAGATTAAAGAAACAGAGGTTATGTCCTGTCTTTAATACATCAAGGCTCAGCTGATCTGCCTGATCCCTGATGCTGGCAGGCTTGTCAGTGCTGCAGCTTTTATCTGACACTTGTAATGCTGCAGACAAGTGTTTCTGGTAACTTTGTCTTGAATTACCCACTACTCTTTTCTGGTTTCCTTTCGTGTGCTAAAGGACAGAGTCAAGATAAGCAGTTGCTTTTCTCAGCAGTCCTGTAGATTTTATCTGAGATGACAGCCTACACTTTCTCAAGGATAAAATGGTCATCATTATTCTCCTGTTTCCAGCCATCATCTGACGTTTGGTCATTAATACTTGTAAAGCATTTGAAATTATTAGACTTGAGGAACTAGAGCACAGTAACATGTCAACTTTCCTTCTTGGCAGCTCATTTTGGTGGTGAAATCAGAGCCCCAAGATGTCAAACTCCACTCTTGGGCAGCCACAGAAGAAGCTTTTGGCGTGACTCAGACCTTGTTTTCCTTGGCTTTTCTCTAATCCCATGTCATTAATTTCAGTGGAGGCAGTGGCGTGAGTGAGAGCAGACTCTGGATTTCCTCCTGTGGTCAAGCAGTAAAGGGGGTCTGAGGCTGCCTGTGCAACTGGCCTGTTGCCTTGTGTGATCATGGACTGTTCAGTGCCTGCGATTGCCCAATGAGCGTTAACCTCTGGGATGTGTGTGTGTGATGTGTAGGGTGCTGTCCCATCTTGGAAAGGATTAAATACCTCTCTGAAGGCAGCTGCTGAGGCTGGATGGTACTCACACCTCTTTGGAAGGTCAGTTTGGTCCCAGGGCATGTTTGGCTGTTCAGGGCAGGTTCCCTGGTTAACTGTTGTTCTAGGAGTGAGTTAGAATATGGATGTGTGGAAGGGAGCTATGATATGGAAACACAGCAGAGCGCTTGGTGCCTGGTCCACAGCCATCCCATGTCTGCCCCCCCCCCCCCCCCCGCCCCCAGCGGTGTATGTCACAGCTTCTGCATTTAGATCTTGGTTTATAACCTCCTCCCCATTCACTCTTTCAAACTTTTCCTCTCCAAGCACAGATGATAACTTGTGAAGTTTCACTAATGTGTGAGTTGGGAATTATTGCTGCTAAAGAAACTTCTTTAGACTTGAGGAAACTAAGGCACCAGGAAGGAAAAGGGCAGACAGCTATGAAACATGGGCCTGAGTCTACCTACCAGACCTGGCTGGAAACTGTTGTAAAGAAATAAGCAGACACTGATGTAAACTGGGCCAAGTCTCAATATGCAGCTATGTGGCCAGCTCAGTGCAGCATTGATTGAGACCACAGTGGTGTCCTCCCTCATTTCACATCTGTACATCAACACTTCATCTATGTGCTTTAGCCAAATCTGGAGATGAGAAAATAGCAGAATATTAACAGTGGAGCTCTAATCCACTCCTAGCAAGCCTGAGCTTGGACATGATGCCATGTGGACAGGGAAGATGATAAATCAGGCCACTGGTGTGGAGATGTGGGCTGTGAGTGGCTTATGTGTTAGCCAGTGGCTGGGAGGTGGGCTACAGATGCTCCCAGAGCACTTTCCCGAGTGATGGGATCCCCATTGGGCCCCATAACCTGACCCATAGGGTCTGCCAGCCTGAACATGGCTGCATACCTGGGGGATCATGGCTGCACCGTGGGATATAGTGTAGAAAGGGGAGGGAGATGAAGTGCCCATCCAGCTCCCAGAAGCCTTGCGAAAGGCTCTCATTTGCATACCATGGCAGTGTGTGATGCTTTCCTGCCCCAAAGGGTTGCCTGGCATCTCTGCAGGGCGGTCATCTCAGTCTTCTGCATGCATGTTTCTTTGCTCTCACATTGGCACTGGTGCCGCAGGGAAGATGCCTGGCTGCTCTTCTGCTCCAAAGGATTTTGAACATAAAGAAGTGTCTGGGGCACATAAGTCCTTATGCTGGTTCATTTAAGAACTAACCACCCAGACCAGCTTCTTGCATCCTGTAGCCTTTGGCGTACTAGGAGATCTTCTAATAGGACCAGAGTTCAAGCCAAAACCTGACTGTGCTCAGTATAGCCCTTTTCCCAACTGCATGCAAAGCTGTTCTGCTCCCCTTCTCTCTAAAACAAGGTGTAATTAGCTATGCTGTGGCAATATAATGAACAGTGGGCTGGATTTGCTTGGTAAAGCCTCCCAGAGCACACAGGAGACATCCTAATTACCCTGATTGGGCCATTATGATGCAAGGTTGATAGAGAGATGCTGGAATGTTGTTTTGCTTTTTTCTTTTACCCTGAGTCTCAGACTGTCAGGAAAAGAGGGGGGAGGTCTCATTAAAATCCCCCCAGGAAAGACACATAATTTATTTCACACTGAACAATTGATGTTTCCCATGCTGCAGAAAGACTGAATATTAATTCCAGCAAATGGGTCCCTTCTCATTGAGCTGCCAGTGTTTGTGTTCTTAAACCTAGAGATCGGGTCAGTACTGGCTGGGGGCTGGCTGTGGCTTGGCACAGTGCATCTCAGCCCAGGAGCAAATGTTTATGTGCTTTCTTCAGCGGCTGCAGTTGGCTGGGGAAAAGTATCTGGACTTGAATAAAAGCAAAGGACAGGCAACTTGCTCTCACTCTGAGAGGTGACATTTTACTCTTTTTCCCATTCTGAAGGGGGTTTCCCCATTGATAACACAACAAATTTATGTTTCCAGAGCACTTGGAGGTCTAAGGTGGGGATTATGATCTAGGAGGTTATAATGACTCGACCTTTAAAAAAAAAGAGGGAGGCAAAAATTAAATCCCCAAAATGCTTTGGCAAGTTGAAATCCAAAGTCTTAATTTATGAGCAGGCAGGAAGGAGGACAGGGAGCTCTGACGTGAACTTTCAAAACCTGCTTCCATTTCTTGGTGGGAGGGACCTGGCTGCTGGAGAAGGTGTACCTCCAAGAACCAACCTCCTAATGGAATAAGTCAATGAGAGCTTTATGCAGCTCTTACCACTGCTAACTTCACCCACCATTTCCACCACCATGTTTATCTTTATTGAGTCCTCTATGCCAAAATGTTAGTGTTTAGCTTTCTGAGGTCAGGCCCCATAGGACAAAAGGTACCCAACTGCATCCCTGAGTCTGCAGCGGGATGTGGGTGTGAGAAGCAGCACTGCTCCTGGATGAGGTAGGAGTTTTCTCCTTGCTGTGGCTGCTTAAGGAGAGCTCTGCTTTCTCCTCTGAAGTGTCTGGTGGAGCAGGGCATGGCAGCCTGGTGTCACCAAACTGCTGTGCTTCCAGCAGCATGTGTAGGAAGATAATTGCAAGAGCTCCTTCAGACTTAGCAAAGGCAATTTAATAATAACCAAACACCTGAATAATTAAAATTATGTCACTGACTCTCAGCCTGCCTACCCTGCGAGTGGAAACCTGCAGGGAACAGAAAAGTGCAGGTTGGAGGGAAGGGCTGATTCATCTGTTAACTTAGTTTTAAGTGGAAGAAATAAGGTTTAAGGCCTAAGCCAAAACCTGTGTGTGTCACTGTAACTTGGAGAAGTCACTGCCCTGAAGGTGTTTCTATGGAGCCAGACCCTGCAGATCTCCTTTCCTCATGTGGTGCCAGATGATGATGCGCTCGGTACCTGTGGTAGAGTCTGTTCCCTGTTGTGTTAAAAATCCACCGACTGCTGTGGTGTAAACTCAAACTCACCCTAGTGTGACAGGCAGCAGAACTTGGCTCTCGTTTCCAGGCGACTAACCCTGTATGGACCTGCAAGACTGGGCCTTGAGCCTTCAGTGGTGCTTGTGTTGCTCAGCTGCTGTGCTTGAGGAGGGCACTGCTGATGTATGTAGTCTGCCTTTGCTTTGGAGAAGGAATCCTTCATACAAAGGTTTGACTCCAGGGAGCATTGACATTACTCCAGCATCAGGCTGCAGCATTTGGAGGTGGTAAAAGGTACTGAGCTGACAATCCTGGAGGCTTTTCTAATGTGCTTGTCCTCAGCACATCCAGAAGTGCTTATGAAAGCACCACTCTGTGCACCATCACATCTCATACTGAAATAAGCCAATTCTCAAGTGTAACTTCGCAGTTGTTGAAGCCCAGCTCTACCCTTCAGAAGAAGCCAGTGCCACTGTTCTCCCATGAGCCAGACTGGGAGATCAGGAGCGACTATTTCCACAGCTAACACAACCGAACTGGTAGAAAGGTGCTGTGAGAGAAACAACTATTGGGTCCGATACGATTGTAGGAGCTGTTTCCCAAATGGGATATGGGTAGGGCACAAAGGCTCTAAAAGCAGGGATCATCTCTTGTGCTCCCCTGCAATCGGGGTCTATGTCTCTTAACAAAGGTTTTCCCTCCAGTGGTGCAGTGAGTGAGTTCCCTCTTCAAATGCTGTCCTGTAAATACAGCTTCAAAATACGTCTTCTGTTGCCTGGAGGCACTGAAGGGCCCCTGTCTGCTGGAGGAGCCCTCCAGTGGGAGATGGATGGGGGCTGTAGATGAGAAATCTCTTCCCCTTTATTTCTCTACTGCTGGTGAGACTTTCCTGCGTGCTGTCCCCTCCCCAGGCCCACAGCAGTGATTGAGCAAGTGGAAGGGCTGCAGGGGAGTGCGAGGGTTTAGCTGTGTTGCTTTGCTAATGGGAGGTGAGCGAGAAAGGGCATTGCTGTATGGTCCCTGTGTCTGGCAGGAGGACTAATGCGAGTGGGCTGGGAATGTATCCGTACCTGCCACGTGGCTCCTCTCCCACCAGTGATTCTGTTGAATGAAATGCATCCAATTAGCAGCCCAGGAGGATTGATGAAACACGGTTAGTCAGGTTCTGGCCGTGTCCCAGGGGCCAGTGAGTCACCCCACCTTTCCCTCCTCCCCACCCGGCAGCTGCCAGCATTGCGCTTGCTCTCCATCACAGCTGCAGTTTGCTCCTGAGCAGGTTTAACTGTGCAGAGACTTCAGGTGGAGAAAGGTGTCTGGAGAAGGATGTCACCAGCCTGCTGCCTAGCAGGGCTTTGGGGACCTCAGCTCCAGCTTGTCCTTAGTGCTGACTTGGCAGAGCTGTGGCTGTGGGGAAGGCAGGAGTATATGGCACTGGCTGGTGTGGACACAGGGATGTAGACAGTGGAAAAGAGGTAACTGAGAAGGGTGAGCTGGGGACTGAATCCTGCAGCAACCAGCCAAGGAGGGCTCTATCACTAGCTGGGAAAGTAGAAGTAACTGGGCCATCTGCCTCTTGTGGGAGTTTCTCAAGAGCAGAGCTGTGACATGTGGCTTCAGTTGCACCTCTAAGGACAAGGAGAAGGAAGAGGAGGGAGTGGAGAGTGAACCCATCTGTCTTCCTGCTGTCTGACAAGGCAGCTCGCAAACACACAGAAGTGCTGGCAAAAAGAGCTGAGGAAATTTGTCTCATCCAGTGTAGCAGGCTGTTGATCCGAACAACTAGATTGAATAGTTTCTTTCTATCACCCTTTGGTTTAGGGGGTGCTTTTCACCCTAGTTATTTAGCTGGATTTCCCTTAGTTTCTCTCAAGCGAGAGAGGCAATGGGCTGTGTATGGGAGGCAGGACTGCAGGGAAACGTGCTGCAATATCTCTGTGCCCTTCTCACCATGCCTTTCAGATGGACCTCACAGCACTTTGGGCTGCCTGTCTCTGCACAAGTAGCTGTGTCCTTTTCTACTTAGTGATGCCTTTTATTCAAGCTCTGCCATTAGTAACCGAGGCACTGAGATGGGGGGATCACATAATAAATACAAAGAGCAGAACAGACAAAGTGGTAAAGCTGAATGCAAACTGGAACGTCAACAGACTCTCTGACTTAACAAAGCCAGCTCTGAAAAATAGGCAAAAGGGGTAGGGTGTTTGGAGTAGGTCACACCAAGGTGCACAGAGACTGTTCAGATACTGGAAGGCCTTGCCTTACCCCCTAGGTAGGGGGACACCTCTGAAGGCCTTTGATTGAAAGGTTTGTCTTCAAAGGAGAGGTTCTTGTTCATCTTCCCCTGTGCTTTGGGGTGATTTAGGGAAGATGGCAAAAAGCTATGTGCTGTCTGTGTTCTTTGCTGCTTTGCTTGCTTGTCTGTACCTCTCTTCCCAACCTCCCAGTGCATCCACGGGTATCCACATCCTTGTCTTCCTGAGGTGCATTTGCCACAGCTTTTATGGATGTACGTGGAAAGGAAGGGACCCCACAGCCAGTATTTAGGCATCTGGACTAGGAAACCCCTTGGGGACAGGCATGAGGGAATGACAACTATGAGCCTTTGCCAGGGTAGTGGGAAGGGGCAGGTGCCTCTGCTGGGACACTGGCTAAATGGGAAGCCTTGTCCTTGGTGTTGGGACCAGGTCTCTCTAGCATGGCTTTCACTTCACATAGATGAGATCTAAAAGGACTTCAGCCTGGGAAGGTGCCTGTGTACTGTGCCTTGACTTCAGTGTGATGAGATCTGGAGAAGGTCTACTCCACAAAGACCCTTTCGAGTGTTGCACAAGGTGGTGCTGGTCTCTCTTGGTTAGCCCACAGTGCCCCCGTAGTTTTTAGCACGTGGCTTGGCCACACTGGGTCAGACTGACTCACTTCAGACGGGAACAGACTAGTTCAAACATAAACACCCCTTTACTGCGTAAGCAAGATAGTATCTTCAGCGTGCTGCTTTCTGAGAGCCTTGACAATTCAGTCTGTTTTCGCTTCTCTCATACTTTCCTCATTGCTACTATTAAAGGAGGAAAAAAACCCACCCAACCACTACCACCTCCTTTCACAGATAAGTGTGCCAGTTCTCCCCTTAACTTCCTTATGGGAGAAAGGTAACACAATAGCTTCCCTTGTCCTGAGAGCAAGTCTGGCTTGGTACAGCACGCATCTTCCTTGACCTTCGCTCCTGAGCCCTCTGGGGAGAGTACTGACCAAAGAGCAAAGCAGATCCATGAAAACCAGCAGGTGAAAATTCCTGGCAGTTAAAATGGGGCAAAGATTTTAAAGTCATAAAGCTTGAAAGCTCTCTATGTGTCTGGCTGGGTTTATTGCCCAGGGAAGCGGGGGTGAAAAACTTGCAAGACACTGTACAGTTGTGTGGATGTGCTGCTGCAGTGGGTGCAGGTTGACAGAGCATGGAATGAAAATACAGAGACACCCTGTTAAGAGGTTTGTTCAATGGCTTAAAAAGCAACATGATGCACCTGATGATGCCAAAAGTGCTGGTGTTGCACACCAGCCTGCTTTGATCACCAGATGCAAGTGAATGGCTGTGTTCTCTACAGAGTGTAGACTGAATTATTGGCTGTACTTAAACACCTGCGCCTGTGGCATGTGTGCATTAGGCAGACCCATAAGCATGCATGTGGCTTAGAAAGTCTTGCGCAGGTGACACAGTTTTGGTGTGTAGGGGTGAATTTCTGTTCTGGGTATATTGTGGGTGGCTGGTGGCATGAAACCGTAAGCATGGTAACAAATTCTTTTGTGCTGTATGATGTTTTTAATTCTTCTTTTTACTAAATTCATCTACAGTAACCAGTTCTTCTGTGTTTGACAAAGTGTTGAACAATGCCTGCACGGTCCCCTGGGAGCCCTGTGCAGGCTATCAGTGTAATCCCCCACATTTAGCTGATGTGTGCTGTCTTTTCTCTAGTCTTTGTAATAAGCAAAGTTATTTGCTAGCCTCTGACTGTTAAAGACACATATACAAAACACAGACATTTAATTTTTCCTCTTTTAACTCTGTAAAGCATTTGTTATTTTGAGGAAGCTGCATAAGCAACTCTGCTTCCTCTGAGCTGCCTTTTCACAGCTTTTTGCTCCACAGATCTCTGCACATTGTGTTTTTCAGTCATGTTTAAAACCCTCTGCCTGGAGTTCCCCGATGGCCATGCAAACTGTGAGGCACAAGACAGCATGAGGAACGAGCAGTGTGAAAATCTGCTCATTGGCATGAAAAGCCACAAAGCTGGTGTTAGCAGCGGTAGTTTTGAGAATTGTTTGCAGTCCCTTGAAGCAGTGCAATTGTTATCTGCCTGATTTTGCTTGAAATATTTAGGATTAGCATCAAAATTAGCCAGTTCTTGAAAATGTCTTTGTTGCCAAACAATACAGCCCACTAGAGGCAGATGGGGCTGGACCAAAAGGCCAAGTGACAGACCTAGGTGAGACTTCTGGCCCCAAGATCTCTCTCTGCTGTTTGCTTCTAGGATATGAGCACAGATGTCAAAGTTTCCAGGTCAGATTTCTTATCAAGAATAAATATATGACCTTGTGTTTCAAAGGTTCAAGTTTTGAATGAAGAAGCTGTATATTGACATGCTGCTTAGGAACCCTGGTCAGGCCGAGAGACGAGGAATCATTGGGCAGTGTTGTTGATAAAGGTTTTACTCTTCCAAGGTGAACATTCCCCCTTGAAATCCTCTTTCTGTCCTGCCTCTCTTTTCCATTCATCCTCTTTGGGGGCCCAGTGTCTTGTGTGATAGAGTTCTCCCATGCAGGAGTGGAAAGAAGTAGCAGTATGCAGCGTCTCATAGGCCAAGGGCTGTGTAGGAGCAGGGCCCTGCAACGAAAAAGGGAGGCACCTGGACTCTTGAAGGTGGAAGCTTGTAGTTCATATGCTTCACCAGGAATTGCTTGAACCTGCTGCTTCTCTACCGACTTATGGATCTGAAGGCTTTCTGCTGTGGTCACTTCCAAGTGCCCTAGTGAACAGCCACAGTCACAGGCAGTGAACGTGGGGAAAAGTCCTCCAGAAACTGAGTCTGCTGGGTGGATTCTGGTGCCAGTTTCAGACATACACTAGCCTCTGTCATGCTGTTGTTGTTGACAGAGCTGCTGTTGCGACATGGCTCTTTTGCAGGGCGGATGGCCACTAAGAACTGGCGCTTGAAGGTCTCGCTGAGAGCAATGTAGAGGAAGGGGTTGAGGCAGCTGTTGGCATAGCCCAAGCTAATGGCAAAGTTGTAGGCATAAAAGAAGGCCATGGATGGTGTGTCAATGCCGAGGTGAACCAGCTGGAGGATGTAGAAGGGAGCCCAACAAATAAAAAAGGCGGAGCAGATGGCAACTGCCATACGGGTGACTTTCTTGGTACGTACCCGGAGGCTCCTTTGGGGCAATGGGACCACAGTGGTGGCCATGTGCTGGAGGATCTTAAAATAGACCACACAGATCACAATCAATGGCACAGCAAATGCCAGCATGAACTGATAGAGGGTGAACCAGTAGATATCAGTCTCTGGGTTGGGAAGCAAGAGAGCACAGCGGACGGTCCCATCTTCCAGAGGCATAAGACCTGCATACATCCATACGGGAATGATGGTCAGGAAGGAGAGGAGCCACACCAAGCAGATAACTAGAGCTGCAACACATGGGGTCCGGACATAGGTAGATTTTAGAGGGTAGACAGTTGCTAGGTAACGGTCCAGTGTCATCACTGTAAGGATGTTGGTGCTGGTGATCTGGCTGTTTGTGTCCAGGGCAGTGATAATGGTGCACAGGGGAGCTCCAAAGTACCACGAGCCATTGCCTAGGAGCTGGTGGATGAGGAAGGGCATGCCCAAGAGGAAGAGGAGGTCCACAATGGAGAGGTTGAAGATGAAAATATCAGGCACAGTCTGTTTGCATCTCAGCTTCTTCTTCTTAACAATAGTGTAGATGACAATGAGGTTCCCCACAATGCCCAGGAAGCAGATGATGCTGAAGAGACTGGGCATTATCACATTGGTGTATGGTGCTGGCTTCTCTGCTACTGTCAAGACAAACCAAAGCAGTGAGCACAACCCAGAGGCAACCTCTTTACATCTCTGTATGCTTGCCCAGTCCTGCAGCTAGATCCCCCTCAAAGATGTAGCTTGAAACAGTGCTTAAGATCCTCTGCAATATGGAGGGTCTTAGCTGGGGATTTGACACTTCCTTCTCTGCCACTCAGTACATGCAGCAGAATACCCAAATCTGGCCATGTGTAGGCATCTTTCCTTAGCTCTCCTGATGTACTTCTGTCCTGCTCTGAAATTCCCTGGCTCTTTTTTGGGAGACTAACATCAAGCTGGTGTGCCTCTGCACTTCACTCTTCCAGGGAGTGCTGAGTGTCCAGCCATTTCTGAGGGGAGTGGGTGAGGCAGCTGGTGCTTTGCACATTGGACAAGTAAAGCCTCTGTATGGGTGCTAAAATCTGGATATAGTCAATGCTCAAGCTGTTGTCAGAAAGCTTTAGCTTGTCTGTTGGGTGGTTTATCTATTGTACAGTATGAGATAGCTCTGTTGTCAGGGTTAGGCCAGAGCATGCACTCCATTCCATCTTCCTTCCCTGCCCCTCTCCCTTTCTCCAGTTTCTTTTCTTGAAAGAATTCCAGGTGTGTGGCCAGACAGGGATTTGGGGAGTATGTTTCAGAGTCGCCCTTCAACAGGGAGTGCCCTAGCTCTACAAGGAGAAAAACATGGCTTAAAGCTGCTGTCTCTGAGTTCTGGATGCAGGTGGATTTCCAGGGCAAAATTCTTGCCTGATAACATTTAGCTTATCAGCACTGATGCTCAATTGTTGCTCTTTGGGCTAGGAGGCCCAAACATAATCTAATTCACATTTGCCTTGTCCCTTAAAATCACATTTTGAAGCCACAAGCCCTCAGTGCCAACTAACAGGGATTTCTGCTCTTGAGCACAGAAGGTGGTGTGTAAGGCATTGATCGTGGTGCTCTCTGTTCTGCAGGACTGCCATGTGCAGTGTGTGATGGAGCCTGAAATCACCCTCAGCTGAGGCAAATCTCATTTCATCTCATTACTCCTCTCCTATGGGACCTGGTGAGGTTTTTTTCTAGGGGAAGGCTTTGTGTGAGTTATTTGTGTGGCTTTTACAAGGACATGCATGACAGCCCCTAAGCTTAGACTGCATGTGTCTTTCATTGAATTACAGATGATTCAGTGTGGTGTTAATTGGAAATGCTTTCAGTCACTGTACTATTCCATCTCCTTAGCAGCCTACACCTGTAGGAGAAGTGGGGAAGTCTCCTCCAACAGAACCTAGGGAAATCTTAGAAATGAGATTAAGTGAAATAACAGATTCTCATAAGGTGTTGTCTCTGCCAAAGCGGTGTCTGTTTGCTGAGGTGGTATTTGCTGATTTTTGACCTCTAGAATTCTTGAGTACTAACTTCTCCAGATTTACTTTGGTGTGACAGAGAAGCTTGAATTGGCAAGATAACTGAAGCTACACTGGTGGCCTGTGGCTGGAGAAGTGTGTGCCGTATCAACGGTGCGTAATATTTCAGTGCTCTCAGAAGTGGGACGTGATGAGCAGCCACTGCCTCAGTCCTCCTGGCACTAGGAAGCAGCCAGCTTAGGCATAAGCAAGGCCAAGGTCAGACTCCAGTAGAGTGGTTGCTGCACCATTTTATCAGAAAGCTTCTATGCAGATGACAGAAAGCAGCCAATGAGGCACAGGAGAACTGGCAGGGGCCTGAAGGTGAAAGCCAGGCTTGGTTGGCAAGACAAAAAAGCCTGGTCTGGGCCAGTCGTGGGGGTTTGAATGGTCCCTGTTCTTCCTGGCTGCTCAATGCAAAAAAATGCCCCATGTTACATGGCTTCTGATAGGTAACATACTGTCATCAGCACCCTATTGAGACCTGATACTTGCTCTTCAGCATCCAGCCTGTGCATCCCCTGAACATCCAAACAGCTCCTTAATACTTGAACATGGCAGACTAGAAATTGGAAGATGACACTGGTCCTGCTGTTCTGCACGTAGCTGTTATGAGTTCTGCTCTCATCTCTTTTAGTCACAAACTTTGTTATGAATGTGGTGGGCATGGATTGTATGAGTGAAACATAAGGCCACTTGGTTAGCTGGAAATTGGGACAAAATATCCTTTTCCTGCAGTATAATCAATACAGTGCTCATGCTGATCCTGTAATGTTTGGAACAAGCTCAGCTGACCTTAAAGCAGAATGTGTGCAAGCCTGAAGGCTTCGTGTGAAAGGTAGTCTGTAGAGCTGTAGCATCTTTCCTGCTATTGGTATTTGTACAAGCAGGACTTTCAAGTGTTATTAGCTGAAAGTTAGTGTGAAGCTATAGCTCCTGTCTGTATTATAGACTGGAGTCAGAAGTGCATGACTATCAAATACTCAAAAGTCATCTCTTTTCTAAAGCCTCTTTCATCTTGAGATATCACTGAACCTGAATTTTCAGGGCTGCTGCTGTGCACATACAAGTGGCTTGGCTGTACTTTGTTTACTGAAACAGCTACTTCAGGCATTGATTTGTCCTTGCTTGTAGATCTGTGGCTGCCCTGTTACTCTTTTAAAAAGTCCCAAAGGGGATGGCACTATGTGAACTGAATGAGGACTGGCCTAAATTTTTTTTTCTCTAAGGTGATTGTTGTCCTCAGCCATGCCCAGATACGTAAGAAACTACATCTTTACTGCATTTCAGAAGGAAGCACCTAAGGCACACTTTCAGTTTATAAAGGACAAGCTGGTGTACAGGGAGTCAAAGACCACACATAAAACCCCTTCTGTTGAAAAGTTTCACCAACTTGCACCAC
The DNA here is from genome assembly GCF_964188355.1 of Buteo buteo. Lineage (NCBI taxonomy): Eukaryota > Metazoa > Chordata > Aves > Accipitriformes > Accipitridae > Buteo > Buteo buteo. Next base: position 8,293,542 of record NC_134183.1, on the reverse strand, counting down.
TGAGAATTGTCATGAATAACCCTAAGCTATTGATTTGGGAACAGTGGTAGCACAGAGAAAACAGGAGACTGATGGGGATCTCTGCTACCTCTCCAGAGATGTCTCATGTTCTCTATGCCTTGTTCCCCTCCCTGTCTAGCTGCACTGGTTCATCTCTTCTCCACAACTAAGACCAACGGGCTGCTGGAGTTATTACTGTCTCACAGCCAAAAGGTAGTGAATTGCTTCAAGCCACTAGGGCCAACGGTGGTGGTGGGGCTTTATTTTGGTGCTGTGTGGTGTCCCGGGAGGGAGGGCTGGGGCCCGGGCGCTCCCCACCCACCGGGAGGGGGTCAGCCCCGTCCCGCCCGCCGTGTGCCCCCCCTCGGGGCCCGGAGCTGTCCGCCCTCGGGTGCTGAAGGCGGCTCGCCCCGGCCGGCAGCCCCGGGGGTGGGGTGCTGGCGGGTGGGGGGGGGGGGCGGGGACGACGACCACCGTATCCCTGCGCTCAGCCTTTCCCACTTTATGAGGTACCGGCCGGCCCCGCTGAGCATGAGCAGCGCCGGGGTCAACGCTGCAGAGCAGCACAAGAGGGATGTGCAGGAGGACTTTCCCCTGTAAAGCTCTTCGCGCCCCCGCCCCGGCCCCAGCGCGGCCGCCTCGCCGGGGACGTGCGCCTCCGCCCCGCGCAGCCCCTGCTCACCTGAGCCGTTTCGAGCCTCCGGCGCGGAGAAGTTGCGGGAGGAGTTGGCGGGGGCCATGGCGGTGAGTCCCGGTGCCAGGGATGGAGAAAGTTGGGCAAGTTTCCTCAGTGGATCCGCGGCGGCGTTGGGGTGCCCCCCGCCGCCTCCGCCCTTTCCCCGCCGGGGCGGACCGGGGCCGGGCGGAGTGTGGGAGGCAGAAGCCCTCTTGCAGCTGGCGAGCAGAGTCTGCGGCTCGGCTACGCTGCGCTCCGCCCGCCCACTCCCGCCCCGCCGAACCCGGAGCAGGTACTGACATCAAACAGCAGCTGACTCCGCCAGCCACGTCGTCTGAGAGCATCCCTCCACCGCCGTCGGGTGGGAGGGAATGCCGGTGCCGATCTGGGCTCGGGGGGAGCCTCCCTCCTCGAGTGGGAGGGGGCCGACTCCCGGCAGGAGGTTGGGCAGTGCCTCGGTAGGGCTGCGGCGAGAGCCCCTTCGCATCACACGCCGCCCCCGAAGGGATGGCTAGGATCTGCGTCCTCCCAGTTACAGCCAGCCAGCTCTTGCTATCGTCAGTAGGAGAGGAATAGCAGATTTTGTCTCTTAAGTAGCTCTGATCTCCTGCCATCAGTGTGTATCTTTCTCTCTTGCAGAGACATAGGCACTTCTCATCCCTGAGTCACAGGCACATCACCACTAGTGGGGTTGGGGGATGTCAAGGCACCAAATTACTCACTGAAAACTCCGTTGCTTTGACCCTCTGACCCCTCTAACTCCAATTCCGACCTGAGACACTTCACTTGTAATTAATTAATTCTCTGCTGTTTTCTACTGTTCCGCTTCTTGCCACAGCTCATTTGCTTCCTAGCTCCAGAAATTAGCTTTATTGCTAGCTCAGGTTTTATTTGTATTCTATTATTTTGGCCTTAAAAATACTAGGCAAGAGCTCCCTTGGGCTTTGAGAAACTGCTTTGCTCTTTTTCTGTGCCTTGCCAGAGCAGTAGCCTGCTCTTTTCTGTGGCTTTCAGCTGATGATTTTGTTGTGCTTCCTGCCCACTGTTTATACATGAATTTGGTTCCTCCATTATGGTTTGATAAATCACATGTTACCAGGTTGAAAGGATCATTCTGTACCATCTGTACCTCTGAGCATTTCCTGCACAGAAAAAGCATGATATCTTGTCAGAAGTCTGCAAGAAATCCAGCAGCAACAGGCAGCTTTTCCTCTGTGTTAGAGTGCAGTGTAGGGGATTGGATTTGCTTTATAAAAACTACATCTGTCTGGAAATCTGCCTTGCTTCTGTCTCTTTCTCTGTAGTTGCAAAGGCTGCCATCAGCTGTAGGGGCCATTTTTTGGAGCTTCATAAGGCTGTATCAGTCAGGACTAGAAGCAATCTGTACCATTAAAAATGAGGTCCAACACACATACCAGCAACAATGCCAGCATGGGTTGTAAGCCAGACTTGGCAGCAGCATTTTCAGTATGGGCCTTTTACTATGTAAGCCAAAGGAGTTCATCATTATTAGGTTGTCCTCTAGTGGACCAGCAGCAGACAGAAATCTGGAGCATGCTTCACCCAGGCATTGTAGCTCTTAGGAATTAGAGACAGTCTGGGGCCAATTTGTCTGCTATGCTGTGAGGTTTTTGCTGAGTCTCTGGAGTTGCCTCAGTCAGTGATTTGCCCAGGAGGTTTTTCCCTGGCAGATATCCATGGTACATAAGACAGTTTTGAACCTGCAGAGCTTGCAGAAAAGTGCTGTTTCTCAGTCACTTGATATTTTCTTTAAAAAAACCCTTTTTTCCTCACGTCTTGGGCAAACGTTAATTTTCATCTCTATGGGGTTACTACTGCAAAGCAAGCTACGGTTTGTGTACTGGGATGACAGAACTAAGGCAGGAGAGCTATTGTGAACAGGGTGCTGTCCTCTGCAGTGAGTGCCTTCGTGTAATTTTGCTTAATCCAGTCTTGAAGTACAGAGTATGAGTGTTTGCATGGGAAACCGGTGGGCAGTTGCTATTCCAAACATTTTCCCTGCATAGACAAGCTCCTACTCACTTTCCCTGGAAAGGAATGAGCTATCTTATAGCTTTCAAAGAAAGAACCTGACATTTAAATTTAGCAGTTTCCAAAGCACAGCATTCTTTTTAATTTGCAATCTCAAATATTGCTGTTCACTTAGAAACCACCTTGTGTTTGAGGAAGCTGTAATTCCTTCTTCTCAGCCTTAGGGACATAATAAACCACAGCCGCTCCATCCCTGAATGCATGTGTGTCACAGCTGCAATGACAAAACTGTGCTCAGCATATGATATTCACTTCACCAGAATGGTGATGTGACTGTTTTATTATTTATATCCAGACTTTGACAAGGTTTGGTTCTTCCTTTTTGCTATGTCAATAATCTATGGAAGTTCTTGCCCCAAAGGCAGGCTGGTCTCTGTAGAACCAGCCCCACCAAGCTGAAGGGCTGGAGAGAAGGAGGGGAATATTAACTGCAGCAATTGGTGATGCATAGCCTGTCTGTGCATAGAGCTCGCCATTGCCAGAAGGAGCAGGCACAGTAATCGGCTCATTATCTGGCTGAACACTTGAAGACAGCAGCTCTCTGAAGGACTAGTTCTGTGAGTGCTCATCTACTGGAAATTGCAGGAGGGATGAGCTCTCAAGGGACCTTGGGATATAGCCCAGGAATGGTACTAACTACTCTATGTAATTACAAGGAAGATTGAGGCACTAACCTCTTGAAAACACATCTTAAAAGAGAGATATAGTAATTAACATTTAAGCAGGGAACTGCCATCTTGACAGCCTAATGATGTAGATAAAGGTGTGGAAATGGAGCTCAGCCCTTGAACATAAAAGAAGAAAAGTTACTTCTTCCTACAAACTTGGCATCACCACTACCCTTAGACCATCCTGTCTGCAACATCACTGTTATGAAGAAAGATAGTAATCTTCCAAAGCTGCTTCTAGGCAAATTCTGTGACTAGGGAGTGAATCTGGCTGGTCTAACAGTGGTTTAATGCTGAAAGGCTCTTGCATTTCAGTAATGAGTTATATTTCCTGTGTCTGTCCCAGCTGGAGATCCTGTCTTACGCAACACAAGTAGAACCACAGCATCCCGTGGGGCAGAATGCAGTGCTGGCTTCTGTTACTGTGCTACTGAAAGCATTTCCCCAGCTTGTTTCACCAAATAATTTCTCATTAAATGGAGACTTTCTCATTTGCTAAATATTTATTTAGCACCTAGCTACTACTCTGATTTGCACTGTGGAGAGAGGAGCCTTCACTAACAGCCAAGTTGCAAATTCTCCCCTCTAACTCACTGGTCTCCTTATTCACAACTCCAGACTTATAGAATGGGCCTCTGCATTTTTATTGCTTAGCTCTTTGTCTTTGTTTATATTGAACAAATAGCCTAATGGGTGAAGTTTTGCCCTTGCAGTGGTCTTGGGGCTAGGGACAATTTCATTCAGGATGTGTTAGATGTGGTGCATCAACCCTCCATACTGGCTGAGTACTTGAATTTACTGTCTCTGTCCAATAGCTGCACATCCGTCTCACCCCTTTTCAGGCAAGATTGGTAAAGTAGTTTCCAACTACTGATCCATTTTGCCTCCCTTGATTTTTGGAAAGTGAGTCTTTGCTATTACTTCTCATCTACAGAGAAGGAAAACGTCACGTGGCAAAGTTAAATAATTTCCCTAAAGCTACATGCTGAGCTTGAGGTCAAAAATTGACAGCAATTCTCTCTACAACAGCACTGGCTTAGGCAGCATCTTATCCATCTTCCTGCAATGATTATCCCAGCACAACTGTTTGTATCCCCACAGAAGCATGTGTGCTGAATGTAATCATTTGATTAAAAAAAAAAACAAACAAAACCAAAAACAAACAGAAAACCCAAAGGTTTGAAGGAGTAGCTTCGTCAAGGCAACTCAATGGTGACTCAGGTGTTGCTGTCATCGATCTAGATGTGCGCTGCATATATGGTCTGGCTGATTGGCAAGAAGTTGTTGTCATGTCTTGATGCCTGATTCGATTCAGATCAGTGCTACTGTGTGATCTGGTACTGCCCTGGGCTGGTATTAATGAACATGGAGCCATGGCCTGAGACTAAGCTCTGAGCAAACCCCCCATTTCCCAACTCCCAGACTCTGCTTTCTTTTATATATGTGTGTGTGTAAGGAATAGAGCAGAGTGAATCCCCTTTCTCAGCTGCTCAATAGGCATACATGGCTTTAGAGGAATACTTAGCTAAACAATCATCTAAACACTCTTGTTATCCACACTGGATTTCTAATTAATTAGCACAAAGTGGGCATTTATCTGAAACCAGATGACCACCTCTTCTCTCCCTGCAGGCCTCCTGCCCTTGAAATGACAGGTCCGAGCTGCCTGATCAGTCCTGGCTCATTCCAGTCTCACGCTGTTAATTTGAGGTTTTAGCTTTCAGTCTCTGCCCATCCCGGTTGCTTGCAGCAAGCCAAAGGCCAGGGCAGCAGCCTTCTGTGGGTTTTTTTTCGCTGCTAAAGGTTAGAGGATCCCAGAGACAAAAGCGCAGCCAAAAACAACAAGAAGGGGCCAAGCAGATCTTGCCCTGTGACAGGGAAGCCAAGAGGCTGGGAGGCTCCACGGCTGTCTGCAACTGATGAGCTGAGGTCAGGGATGCGGATGTGCACTTGGTGAAATGGGCAGATCCCGTCATCAGAGATAAGAAGCTGCTGGTAGCTCTCTGTTGGACGGAAACAGCCAGGAGCCCCCAGGGAGGCAAATCCTGCTGCAGGGTATAAGGTGTTAGTTATTGTGCTTCTCTTTTACAAGAACAGGCATTAGCACAAGGAGGCAGCAGCTGTAACCTGAATTCCTCCTGAGTCTGAACAGGGGGAGGAAAGTTTTGGCTCAGATCTGTAGCTCGTGCATAACTGTGCATAGGGCTCCAGATGAGGCAGAGCAGGATTGATGCAGGGGGAATGATGACCAAGAACAGATGTCTGCCCAACCCAAAATGAGCGCTCTGCCACCCTTTTCAGTGAGAATGATGGTGTTGAACTTGGAAATGGAAATTACACATCCAAGATGAAGCAAAACTAAAAATCCTGAGAGGTTCAAGTCAGGGAGACAAGATAAACTCCAGTCATTGCCTGGAAAGAGCTGTCACATGAAATTGCAAATCCAAGTGCGAGGATTTATGACAGAGCTAATAAAAAAAAAAAAAATTAAAAAAAAAAGTGTTTTATAATGAGAGACGGCAATCCTGCTGCCTGATTCTGAGCAGGGGCAGCAGGGAGGAAAGCAGAAATACTTGAATTTTGAGCTGTGGTACATTGATTCTGCCCAAAGCCCAGTAAAGCGTTTGATAGAGCAACTCCCAGGAAATTCTTAGGTTGCAGAAGATGTGGAGAAGCACAAAATCTGTAAAATAAATAAGTAAATCACAAGTGAGACTGAACTCTTGTGTTGAGACCGGGGCTGTTAGCGGTGGTAATGTGGAGTGGGAAACCCTGCTGATGTGGACCTGCAGGCCCCAGGAAAAGTTCTGCTCACTTTGGCAGTCGGGTTGCTGGAGCAGTCAGATGTTTCTTTCCTCTCTGCTTCCTCCCTGCAAATGAGCCATATGTGCCCTATGCCACCGCTGGGCACAGAGACATCTGCTGGGGTTGGAGGCAGTGGCTGAGGGCACTGGAAGAGGTGGGAACCTTTTAAAATGATAAAGAAAGAGTAAAATGATGCTCACTTATGAAAATAATAATTGGTAAACCACTTAGCCCCTTGGGCTGTTAAATGCCAAAAGCAGAGACAGACATTTCAGCAACAGCAATCAGCATTTGTTATCAGCTGGGAGTTCATTAGCCGAAAAGACGGGAGAGGAGCAAGACGTGGGTTTGGTGTGAGCTCCTTGTTTAACATGGCTCAAAAAAAGGCAAATGTGATTCTCAGAGGGACCAGGTAAGCTGTTTCCCTGGCAGGAGTTACTGTTATTGCATAAGGGGGGGTGAGGCTTCCTCTGAAAACCTGTGTGGATTTTTGGTCTTTCGTGTCCAGGTCTACATAGAAAGTTGAGCTGCAGAAAGACAACGCGGGTCAGGGAAGAATTAGGGTGCAGGGAGGTGACTGGGGTGGTGCTGGGGATGGGCAGACCCAGTACCACATCCAGTTTTGCAGGTCAAGCTCACAGAACAAGATGTTTTCTGAGATGGTGCTTGTTTTCAGACTCAATGCGGGTTTCAGGAGAAGGGTTAAACAAGCCAGAAGTTAGCCATTTTGCTGGTTGCCTTAAAATATTTGGAGAGAGTTCATCTGGATAAAAATCAGCCCCAAATGTTATTTTTGATTGACTCAGTTCCTGGAGGGTTTTGCGGCAGTACAGGATCCAGATACATCAGTGCGATGCTTTCTAAATGTCCCTGTTTGCCACTGGGCCTCTTTCTCTCCTCCCTCCCTGATTTTTCCTGCTGTGTGAGAGGGGCTGTTGGTCTAGAAGGCAATGGAGATATTTCTACTGCCTCCTGTCCTGGGTTATTCCTTTACGCAAAGGCCCCTTCCCACATCTTGAGCCACCGTACTCCTGTGGTTCAGTGCAGTCAGATCCTCTTCCCACTGGCACTGCGCACAGCAGTCTTGCTCATGCCTGCTTTTTTTTCCTTTATGCCTTATTTTCGAGACTGGGGTGACAGTCAGTGCCTTTGTAAAGCAAATTGAAATGCACTGTGCTAAGTTTTGTACGAACGCATGTATGAATCTGGGCTGTTGAGGTTGCAGCTGGGGTTGTCAGCAGACCTAGAAAACCAGACCTATCTCTAGGTCCAGGTTTCTTTCCCATCAGAAAAACATAGTTAATTAAAGCCACCTCCTGAAAGGAATTTCTTAGCCACACTAGGGGGATAACAAAGCGAAAGCCGTGTCCTTAATCCTGCCCTTTCATCTCCTGGAAATTCCTTCCTCTCCTGTCTCTTTCTCTGTGTCCTGATTGTTAAAAGAAATGAGAAATAATTTCCACTTGGAAAAAGCCCAAGACAACAAAACTCCAGCCCAGCTGATGGTGGCAGAAGCCAAGGAGACGGGAGCTGAAAGGAGGGAGCTGTTAATGAAGCATCAGCAGCAAGCCAGAGGCAGGAGCTGGAGCCTGTCCAGATGGCACTGCTAATTCCCTGCGTTCACTTTACACGCGTGTCCTCTCAGGGAAGAGCCCAGACGAGCGGCCGCCCTCCGCAGCGCTGGTCAGTCACAGCCTCATCCGCAGCCCCGAGAGGGGATTTGGCTGGGTTACTCCAGGCATCCAAATTGGCTCATCCAAATTCCCTCCATGGATAGGGAGTGATGTCTTCCCTGCTGACCGTCAAGGGGCAATGGAGTCGCAGACTTTAGGTTTTGGCATTGCATTCCTGCAGGGATGCATCACTGCTCCAGTTGCTGCTTTCCCTCCAGCCAGCCCTGTGACCGTGGCAGGGAAGGGCTGAGAGGAAGGAGCGGAGCGGGCAGAGAGGCAGGGAGCAACAGGAATGGGGAGCAGGGCTGGCAGCGTGGGGACAGGGGTGCATTGCCACGGCCCCGATGGCAGATCGTGCTGTGGCCGGGCCAGCAGCGCCCTGTCTGCAGCCCAAGCACCCACAGCTTCCTTTCATCCCCAGTCAACCCGGATATTCATGTTTCCTGGCCTGACAGATAAGGCGGCCTCGCCATTAATCAGGAGGCCTGGAGAATGGGATCAGCGTGAGGCAGGCGTGCTGCGGAGTTAATCTCCTTTACTCCCCGATGATGGATGGAGCTCATTGCAGGCATTAATCAAGTCTGTGTGCGTGCACCGGGCAAAATGGATTAGACGCTATGCTGTTGGCAGAGGTGCTCCCCCAGTCCCTGGGCAATCCTGGAGGATGCCTGATGTAGTACCGGTGCCAGCTAGGGCTGCAGTGCAGTGGCATGGCATGGGTGACAGAGGGATTACAGCTGCTAGATCCTGGGGAGCGCTTCCCTGTGTCCCCGCTTCTGCTCTGCAGGTGCTGGCTGTGCCTTTCTCTGGGGACCAGGCTGGGAGGTGGGTCCTGGCCATGGCTGGACTGAGCTCAGTTGTGAAACCACTTTCCCAAATAACCTGCAGAAGTTGCTGCGATGGTTCCAGGTCCATCTGTACACCTCCAGTTCTGCAGTCCCAAGGTCTGCTTGTTACCCAGAGGAGACCTGGCTGCCTGTGTGGTGAAAGCTTAGATGGGAATGGAGCTGGAGCACCAGGCAGCAGAAACCACCTGTGAGCCCCTTGACACTCTGGGAGAGGGCTGTCCTGGATGAGCAGGAATAGGACCCGCTGTCAGATCCCAGCCCTGGTTGTGGCTCTGCAGAAGGCCATGTAAAAGGCTCTTTTCTTTTGGTGTGAGATCAGTGCAGGGCAGCTCCAAACTGTGCTGTGAGCTACTTTGGACATTGTAGACTTGAGGAGCAGTGTCTCAGAGTCAAAGCAAGACTGTTGCAGATACCATGAGAAAAATGCTCTTCATCTGCTTTGGATTGTCATTGGAGGTACCGGCCAGTGAAAATAACCCCAAGTCCTTGTCCTCCAAAGGGAGAAGCTCAGGCCTGAGGAAGCAGAGGCAAATGCCCAATTCATGGACTGTGCTGTAGTGCAAGTGTCACACCACAGGGAGCAGGGTATGCATTTCCATCTTAGCCATCCTGTAGCACCTGCTTCTCCCTTAGAAATGAGCAGCTCGGGGTATTCCCGGCAGGGAGCCCTGAGCCCTGATCTCTATTGAAGCGATGCCGGTGGCCCACATGCTCCCTGCTGCACAGCAGCTGGAGGTTGCAATATTCACTGACAGCCAACGAGTTGTGGTTTTCCGATGATTAATGACACCTCCCTCCTCACGGGAGTCATTCAGCCTCCACGCTCTTGGATGATAACGGAGTCAGGATGAAAACTGGGAGTTTCCAGAGAATAACGCCCAGCACAGGGACTGCAGTGCTGGGGTTGCAGGTTGGTCTATTCCCCCCAGGTTGATCCTGGAAGGAGACCCAGTTTCTGCAGGTAAATGTGCATGACCTTCATTTCCAGGATGGGTGCGAGAGGATGAGCAGAACACAAGAGGTTTGTTAGCAGACATTTTCTTTCCCCCCCTTCTGCCTTAAGTGCAAAGCCCAACTGACATCAAAGCAACAGAAAGTCTAATCCTGTTTTGAATCAGTGGAAGCACACGCAGCGAATGTTAAACAGGGAATCCGGCGGCAAAAAAAGGGAGGATTATCTTTAATTTCCTGAGTGAGGGACTAAGCAAGGGAGACGGAGAGAAAAAAAAAGGCACAGGACCAGAAAGAAGTGACTGTCAGCACAGGGAGGCTTGTGGAGGAGGAGGAAAGCGGGCAGACGGGGAGGATAGTGTGAGCAGCAGCACACATGTGCCTGGAGAGGTGAGTCCGGCAGGAGCCGAGCGCTGGCATGAGGGAAGGCTGCTCCTGCTGGGAGCCCATGCCGGCACCTGCCCAAGTTCCCACACGGATGCAGGGGAAGGGATTGTGCACAGGGTTTGCGGTGCCAGGGCAGTGGCAGGTGCTGGCTGTAACTCCCAGCTCCTGCTTGAGCTGAGGCTGTGGAGTTGCTTTTTGAGGGAGCTCGGAGCTGGACTCCAGTGAAATGATGTAACTGAGGGCTGGTTACTTGAGGTTGCACTTGGGGGGCGGATTTCTTTGCTGTAAAAGACTGTAGCTGAGCAGAGATTCCTAAATCACCGCCAAAGCTCTGTTACCTGCTGGAGACCTTACTCTAGGTGTGGTTTATGTTGCTGTCTGCCAGCAGCAGGTACCACCAGCTCTGCTAAGGGCAGTCACTGCTGCTTTTCATACTATGGCTGATGTTCGGCTTCATGGGGCATGTGCACATGGAGCTGTGTCGAGGTTCTGGCCTGGGGCTGGGCTGTGTCCTGACGTTGAAGCCCTCCTGGTGGTGGTGGCCAGCCAGAGGCTGCAGGCAGCGGCTGTGCTGCACGTGTGTGGGGGCAGGAGGTGTTTGAGGCCAAACCAGCCCAAACATTTCTTTGCCAGAGCCTGGTCCCTGGGAGCTCAGCATCCTCCTCCTCCTTGGGGGCAGTGCGTCTCCCTCTTGATCAAACACCCTAATTTTTCTCCTTGGACTTCTTCCAGTAGAAGCTATTGCCAGGAAGCTTTAGTAAAGGCGATGGAGTGAATGCATACATAAACACCTTGTGTGTCTGGATCCCCCATCCTTCTCCAGCTTTGCCCTTGACACTGCAGCCAGTGAGGTGGAGTGCTGAGCCAGGTGGGAAATGCCTGTCCTGGACTTAACGTGGGAGGGGATGGATGCCTGCAAAGGAAAGGGTCCCTGGGGATGGGGTGTGACTGCTGACCATGGGGAATGAGACTGAGACTTGCTGGGCTGCTTACGGGCAGGACCAAAGCCCAGCAGTGGGGCACACATTGCCTTTTGGTGCTAAGTAACCCAGGTACTGTGGGAATGAATGTCAGGAGCTTTGAATGTGGGCCATAACCTGCTTTCTGCTGTGGCCTGATTCAGTGCAGGAGAGGCTCTTCCTCACCCTGCTTCATCCTCAACCTGCACCTTCCTCCCTGCAGGACAGATACTGTGGTGCCAACATGGGGTTCCACAACCTGTGCCGCAGCGGGGTTGCCTTTGTGGGTGTGCAGGTACCAGTCTCCAGCCCCACTCTGACCCTGAACTAGGACTGTCTGGGCCTCGGCGTCTGCACAGCCACCCAGGGAAAGAAACCCTGTCTGCCTATGGGAATCCTTCCCTGCCTGCACGGCTGCCTTCACTCCCATGTTAGTCTGAACCTCCCCTGCCTGGGTGCAAGAGGCAGCCTTGGGGTTGCAGCAGCAAGTCTTGGCGTTGAGCTGGGCGTGTTTCCTGCGGTTTTAAACAGCGGCGAAAGGAGGAGCCTGAGCCACAGCTGAGAGAGGAGAATACCTCTATCCAGCTGGTTCATAACATACTTAACATGTTTTGGATATCTGGTATGGGCCTTTGCAGACCTCCTACCCGCTTGGGGATGAGACAGCCGTGACTTTCCAAGTTTGGCTTTCATGGGTGAGGCTTGGGAGTAGGAGTCTTGCACTCTTAAATCTTGAAGCCGTGTCTGTCACGGCCTCACCTGGAGCTAGTGCTGGCAGTGGAGCTGCTGTGGATGTTGCTGTGTGCATTGCTTCTGCCAGTGGGGATGCTTCCCTTCCTGGCAGAAAATGCATCACTTTGAGTTTTTACCCCGTCCTCAAAATAGTCTCAGAGTAGAGAGGAGGGGTTTGCACAGCTGCTGGGGCTGCAAAACGAGCTGGGATGAGCTGTGGCCATCGATCAGCCATCCAAGGCATGGGCTGGAGAGAGCTGGCAAAGCGTTGTGGAGTGACATTTTGAGTCAAAACCACAGCACATCTAGGAGAAACTAATCTGTTCCTCCCCCTAAAAGCCACTTTGAAATGTTGCATTGAATTAAAAAACCCAAACTAACTCCTTCCCAATACTTCGCAAGGAGACGATTGTTGTAGCGGGGGCCTCTAGATGGCAACATCGACCTGAAGAGCTGAAAGCAGGAGCAGGGGCCCCACCGAACCCGAGCAGCCTGGCCTGGGTAGGAGCCCCCAGACCCTGCACCTAAAGTGAGGAACACGAATTGGTGCTGCCTTGGGCACCTTTCTACGGGGGCTGAGGACAGGGCCGGCCACCCAAGGGTGCCTGCACCCCGAAAACGCCCTAGTCTGCAAATATCTTGCCCCGGTGCAGAGAGGTAGCAAAATGTTAAAGGGGTCTCTCTGCGGTGGAAACTCAATCAATGCTCTCAACACCTGCTCTGTGGACACAGGGGAATAAATGTCATGGTGGGTCTGTCGGCTCTGCGAGGTGGACGCGGCTGGAGCTGCTGGCAGGTCTTTGTGCTGGGATCACCCACCAGCCTTTCACCCTCTGAGAGTCTATGGAAAGCTGTGAGGTACGCGATAGGAAACGGGGGCTGCTGCCTGCTCATGCTCATCCCTGCTTTGCTGCCTGCCTGCCATACAGCGAAGGCATTGGGCTTCAGTGTGGAGTTGGGAGCACCAATACATACTTTAGTGTTCAAAGGCTGTGCTAGAAATTGGGGATTTCTAGTAAATTGGGGTAAACCTTCTAGTGGTACCCTCCATTCAAAAGTCTTGCATGACACCAGAGACTAAAGCTTAAATTACCCAGCTTTAACCACACGGGTGTAACTGAAGCGGCATAACCTTTGGGTGGGAATATCGGTGCGGCATGTCCTTACTGCAGCGTAATGGTGTGCTGCCGGAGGTTGTTGGGGTGGAAATGTCCTACCCCTGCCTGAAACAGGACGCACATTTTGTACAAAGCAGGGCCTGGGCTCCTCTTTTGCAAAGTGGGTTTAGCCTGTGCCCAGAGAGCTGCAAAGCTTAATTAAGATCCTTAAGAGGACAAAAGGTACTACATAAATTCGGGGGATTATTATAAATGTCACTGCGCTTTACAAGCTCTGGCAAAACTCACAGGAGGAATAACGAGACCTTTCACTTCACAGCCCTTCCTAGCAGGGCTACTTACAGCTTCATGCTTCAACATAGCAGCTGTAAAATGTTGACGTTTATAATTAGATGTGCATAATAATCTCTTTATTCCTGAACTGAAAAGATAGGGTGTGTCTTGAAATGTCGGTTCCTCCTCTTTGCCAAGGATCCCCCTTATTGGGATTGCTCACGAAACCATCATCTGGTGAAATGTCTCGGAGCCTGGTTCGAAGAGGTACCGATCTTTGCAGCTCCCCCAGGGAGCTGTGGGCTGGGCACTTGGTGAATAAAATCAAAGCCTCCGTGTGTTTTTAATCTGATTAGTTGATGATAATCCAGTAGTATCATGCAGCAAAAGCTGTCCAGCTTTATTAGGCAATCTCTTGTTTTAAGAGAACTGTACGCAGGGGAGCATTCAGCTTTGGTGTTTCTGTTGAGGACTGGCACAATGGGGTGATTTTTGGTGGTTTTAGTGCTTTGTGAGAATAAGATTAATCTGGGGCTTGGACAGCTGGGGAGTGGTGGATTTTGGTCCTGTGGGTGCCATCAGCAGCTTTGGGCAGCCCCTCTGCTAGGGTGGTTGGTGGTGGAGGGGGCAAAAGGCTGACCAGGTCGGACCGGGGCTGAAGGTGGGGGATCGCCCCGCGGTCCCGGACCACCGGGTCGGTCCCGGGTCGAGGATGGGGGATCACCCCCTGGGGCTGGTCCCGGACCACCGGGTCAGTCCCAGGTCGAGAACTGGGTACTTCCCAGCGGGGCCGGTCCCGGACCACCGGCTCGGTCCCGTACCTTGCCGGTCCCGGACCGCGTTGGCTCTCAAAGCGAGCCTTTTGCCCGGGAGCCCCAGGGGCATTCCCCGGTGCGGGGCGGGAGCGGTGCCGGTGCGGCGCGCTGCCGCGGCCCTGCCCCTGCCTAAATCTGCCGGCGCATCACGGTGAGTGACAGCAGCCCCGGCCCTGCCCAGCCCGCACAACCCGCCGGGCTTTTCCAATCAGGCCGGGCCGGGGAGGGATTTCCTGCCGGGACGGGGCCAGCCCGAGCGGGACTTTGCCGAGCGCCGCGCCGCCCTGCGAGCCGGGCAGCCGGGACCGCGCCGCTCGGTCCGGTCCCGGTCCCGGTCCCGCTCCGCACGGCTCGGCAAGTTGCTGCTCGGCTTGGCTCTGTACTTCTCGTCGTGGCTTGGTCCGGAGCGGTACCGCACGGCGCGGTCCGGTTCGGTTCGGTCCGGCTGGGAGCGCCGCTCAGGTGAGTGGGGGCCGCCGGCTGCGGGGCTCGGGCCGCTCGTAGAAGCAGCGGAGCAACCCGTCTCGGTGGGGGCAAAAATACTCCCGAGCCTTCCCCGGAGGGAGCGGCCCAGTCCGGGTCCCGGGGGTCTCGGGACGGGGGCGGTGGGGGGGACACGGAGGCGCGACGGGTGCGCCCATCGCTGCCTGCCCGGCCGGCCTCGCTCCGGCGGCGGGCAGCGCGGGGCTTCCCGGGGGCCTCCCGGGGGAGGTGAGCTTCCCCCGCCCGCCCCTTCGGGACCCAGTCTTGGTGCCTACTGCTCTTTCGCATCTTTCCTTCTCCACTTACGTAATTGGTTTGTTGTTGTTTTGATTTGTTTTGTTTTGTTTTGTTTTCTCCTCCTCTCCCTCCTTTTTCCCGGCGCCGCCGTTGGCTGCAGGAATGTTTGGGATACTTTGGTTCTCCAGGTGGATTCCTGGGCTGGAGGCTCGGCTCTGCTCGGGTGGGAGGGATGTTTGCTGTTGCTTTTCCAGCTTTGTGAGTTTCTCAAATTTTACCTTCACTGCTGCTCCTCTCTCTTGAGGCTGTGAAGAGGTGGAGGTCTGTATTTAGAGTTCTCGGTACCTCCGAGTTACTCGCTGAGCCTCGTGTGCTCCGGGAGAGGTAGAAGCAGCATGGGGCTGTTTTCTAAGTGAGGCCGTGCAGACTATTTTAATACATGAGTAAATAGTCTCAGCACCCTCACGCTCACTTTTTGTGCTTTTGAAGAGTAGTACAAAGTGAGATGCAGTGCACAGGGTTAAATGAAATAGTTTTGAAAACGGTGTAACGCAGGAGGTTTCAGGAGGGGATTTGTTTGTGGCAAGAGGTTAGTCTGAGTCAAGTGGCTGAAACTTTGTTGTAACGTAGATAAGCTGGTGTGGGTGCTCCGGGATGGATGTCGGGAGGTGACAACTGACCTCGGCGGGCACTGGCCTCAGTGCCGGGTACCAAGCCCCCAAGCAGCCCCAGTGCCGAGGGGCTCATCAGCTGAATGAACTGTGGGCCCCAGGGGAACAACGATGGGGGAAGAACCCCTCAGCCTGGTGTGGGAATTTCAGCATCCCCTTGTCCCAGAAGCTAAGCTGGCACTGGAGCATCGCCTCTCCTGCTGCCCTGAATACCACTGCACCCTGGGGAGGGCTGGAGCATGGGGAGCCTATGGGAGGGTCTGTGCTTGTGGGCAGCTGCAGCTTCTAGCTTTACCGTGGGTGGGCTGAGCGACGCTGTGCCATGGGACGCCCCTTCTGTTTTTGCCCCCAACCCAGGTAGGACCTCTCTTCCCACTGTTGCCTTCTCTCCCCTGTGGCTTCCATCCTTAAAACGGTGACCTCAATTGCTTGGAGGAAGCGACACCTGCTATTACATAAACGGCTGAGGGCGAGCGCTCTGGGAAGGGAGACGGCATGCCTGAGCCATGGTGGGGGAACTGGAGCTGGTTCTGATGCAGCCCGGATTGGCACAGGAGGAGTTGCAGGGTGATCTGGTGACGGCCTTGCAGCTGGCACGGCGCGTGCTCCCTGCCCTCCTGCGCACACGCTCCTCCCCGGGCATTGGAGTAGCCTGCCAGATGCATGGCCCTGAACCAGGAGGGATTTTCTTGCCACCCAGTTTGGGCAGCCCAGGCGCAGCAGGGGAGAGCGTGGGCTGGGAGGTGTGAACCGCTGCTGCGGAACCCCATGCCCTCTCTGGGGTATCCCAGCTGGCCAGGATGTGGGCTTGATTCTCCTGAGCATGGTTGTGCTGCTGAATTACACCCCGCTCCTTACTTGGGCCAGAGAGAGCTCGTGTAGTGGTTAAAGACTGTCTTGGGTCCTAGGGCACTGAGCTTCATGGGTGATTTGGAGGGCAAGGGTGAACAACTGCATGCGAGGGGAATAGTGCTGGGCAGGCTGACTCACTCCCATGGGCTGCAGAGGACTTTGGCTAAACCTCTCCAGCTCCATCCCTTGGGTGCTGCCACCAGGAAAGGAGAGGGGGAGATGCTGTAGTGCCCCAAGCCCTGTGTGCTGCCTTTAGGGAGGGGAGAGTGTGTGTGGCCCCAGGGGGACGGGGAAGGAGCTGTACTCCCGTCCTGCACCTTGGCCACCCCCCAACAGCACCCTCGGGAGGTTTCTTCTACAGGTTCTTCCCTCTCCGTTTAACACGAGGATGAGCCAAGTCCCGCCAGGACTAAATATAGTCAAAGTATTCGTTCTTCGGCGCGGATACAAAAGCTGTCGTGACGGAGCCGGGAGGTAAATGGCCTTCGAGGGCTGACTCTGCTTTTCCCCTCTGCAGGTCCTGGGCTGCCACGCCAGGGCTCGGCCGTGCACGGGGCTCCCCAGCGTGGCTGCAGTGCTGTCGCCAAGAGGAATGCTGAAACGAAGGGGCTAATGAGCACCAGAGAGGGAGGATCTATAACTTCCAGATGGCGACGAGCCCATAATCCCTTTGGGAAGAATTAGGGACTCATCAGCACAGCAGAGCCTGGCGAGGGGAGCAAAGCACGACACGTCTGGCTCCGGGAGCACTGCAAGAGGCTGAGGGCATCCTGATGCCAACTGCACTGGCCACCCTGCCCCGAGCCACCTGGCTTGATCTTGCAGAGCTCTGGTGCTGCCAGGAGCCCGTCCCTAGGTGCTGAACTATTTCTCGTTTTAATTGATTGCATGTTCTCCAACCAAACCCTACCCGGGTCCTGCTCCTCCCGACGCAGAAATGGACTTCTGTACTTCTGCCCTTAACAGAAAGACTTCCTCCTTCTGGTTTTTATGTCCCATGGGATTGTAAAGCATCTTTCTTGCTGGATTTCATCTCCCGTCAAAGTGTGTTTTGAGGAATTAGGGGCTTACTCTCATGGCTCTATAAACCTCCAGGATCCGAGGGTCTCTGCCTTCTGTGCTGCCGCTGCTCCCACTTGTCTGCGATGGGGCGAGAGCAGGAGCTAATCCAGGCCGTGAAGAACGGGGACATACCCAGTGTGCAGAAACTGGTGGCCAAGATCAAGGCATCCAAGAGCAGTGAGTACACCGGTGCAGAGCTGTGGGCTCCCTCTCCCCAGCCGGGCACTGCTGCCTGTCCCAGTGCGCGAGTCCCGGCAGCGGGCTCGGTGCCATCCAAGCCAGGGTGCAAGTGCTGGCTCTGAACCCCGGTGCATGAGTTATGCTGTGGCCGGAGGCAGGAGCGCAAGCGCAGCCCATGCGGATGAATGACCCGGCTGTAAGCGATCCTCCCTGCAGGGCTGGGGTTCCCCTTGGGCTCGGGGCCAGGAGCCCTGAAGCTTGGGCCACTGAGCAGGGATGGGTGAAGGGAAACGGCGGCGGCGGAGGGAAGCGAAGCCACTTGAGGGGGGGACGCTGCTACAAAGGGTCTTTAGCGATTGCCACTCGCTCCTGGCTGTATTTATCTTGTGAAAAATTATCATCCCAGCCAGTGAACTGGAACCAATCGTCAAGCCTTGAATTTCAGTCTGGTAATGTTTAACCCTTCAGCAGGGCTGTTTTCTTGCACATGCTCTCGGAAAGGTCAGTGGCAAGCATGGCTCAGAGCAAACGTCGGGCTCTTGGGGGTCCCCAAGGGCACTGGGGTCCTGCAGGCACCGCATGGCATCTGGAGGAGATGGGAAGGGTAGCAAGGTGGAGGAGCAGATCATGGCCAGTGGCACGGTGCCCTTGCAGAGAGCTGAGCTCCTGGCTGCTTTTCGTGACCTAAGGAGAGAAGGAGACTGGGAAAAGTAAATAAAAGGGCTCTCAGTGTGGTCATGGTGGGGGGAAGGTGCACAGCACCTGCCTGGGCTGTGAAAGCTGCTCTGGGCTGGGGGGTGTGGGACCCCCTGCCAGGGCTGCAAGTCGTGGGGGGTCTCATGGGTGTGTGTGGCAAAGCTGGAGGGGAAAAAACTGTCCTGGGGAAGGAGAGGGGAAAGTCGGGCAGGAGAAGAAGCTTTAAGGTTTCTTAGGAGCAGCTCAGGGAGGGGAAGCTGGTGCTGAGAAATGTGAGTTAGGCTAGGGATTATAAATGCTGGAAGGGCATTAACTCCCCTGGGTCAGCTACTGGAAAGCTTTGATTGGGGCCAAAACTTTGCAAGTCTGGACTGCTGGGCATGCAGGAAGGCTGGGGGCCACCTCCACCCCAGAACAGGGGGTGCCTGGTGCCTGCTCTCTGGGTGAAGGGACTGGGTGCCATTGCCCACGCTTGCAGCTCAGGGACTGCGCCTGTATGGGGTCCCTGAGCTGGAATGAGAGAGGTTTGCCTGCGCAGGCGGGTTGAAGGACGCCTCCAAGGCAATAAATAACATCAGAATGTGAGCGTCCTGCTGGCTGATGCAGCCCCATTCCCTTGAGCTGGTGTCCCATGGCCAGGCAGTGTGGGCAGGCTGGGGTGCCCTTGGCTCTCTTCCTCCTGTGCACCTGGAGGGGTGAAGTTATACTTGTTTCCTCCAGTCCCTTCCAGTAACTCTTTCCCAGTGAAACCCCGTCTGTGTTTTCTCTCTGGCATCTTCCCCTCCCTCTAGCCGTGGGGCACCCACGTGAATGTGTGTGTTTAACTCCCCCGCTGCAGCGGCGTCAGCAGCTCCCTCTGCTTATTTTCATTTTATTCCTTTATAAGGAGGAGGGTGCAAAAAGCCCAGACCCCTGCAAGGCCACCGCTGCAAGCCCTCGGTGGGGCTCCTGTGCTGGACCCACTGTGGAGGCTTGCCTGGTCCCAGGGGCTCGTCCCTGGCATGGAGGGCATCGCTTCTCCTCATCCCTTACGGTTCCCCCTCTCTCCTCTCGCCGATGCCATGTGAGCCGAGCATTTGCTGCTCATTAAAGCGCCTTTTCCATATGACAAGCTGAGATGCTGATTATATATATATTTTTTTCAAAATCCCTCTAAGAGCCCTTCTGCTGTCTCAGTGGATTGGGAGCTTGGTCGCTGTGATCAGCCCTCTGGGTCTTCCTGTGCCTAAAAAAGTCACTGCACGTAAGCAAAAATCAAGCGCCGGTCCCGGCAGCGGGAACTTCAGGGACACGTTGTTTAATATTCACCGTGCGCAGCCCTCCTCCCCGCGCAAGCGCTGCTGTACAAGTGGGTCACAGCACCTATTATTATAAGGCGATGGGGCGGGCAGGGAGAAAGTTTTGGGGGCAGGAGGGGAAGGGCAGGCGAGGGCGGGCATCCTGCCTGCAGGAAGGGGACGTTGGGTCGATGCTGTGGTCACTTCTGCAGCCAGGGAGGGGGTCTCCTCCGGGAGAGCCGGGCTGCTCCTGCTGAGCCAGCCGTGCTTTGCTGAGGTTCCCTGGCGCAGCAATAGAAACGTCCCGCTTTTTAATTTCCTTCTCGCTCTCCCTCTCTCCTCCCCTCTGCGTCGGAGCGCTGCAGAGTTTAATTGAAATTGTTAAACGACCCGTCACGGCTTTGGCCTTTCTCCCCAGCGATCAATCACGTCCCCGGCTTGGCCGTGCTCACCAACAATGCGCCAGTTGGCCGGGCCGGGGCGGCCGCCGCGGCACCGATGGGCTGGGGCTCCCGGGGGAGGCGAGAGGCAGAGCCCCCCCGCCGGCTGGGGCTCTCGTCTCTGGGAAGGGGTGACGGCTCCTGGAGCTGGACGGTGCCTGGCAAGGTTTGGGTGTCCCCATCCCGGCCGTGCAGGGCTAAGGGGCAGGGGCTGGGAGGATGCTGGGGTGATGCTGGTGGGTGGGGGGGTGTGATTCCCCTGTGATAGTCGTGGGCTGGAGGGAACTATGGAAGGCGACGGGAGCTGGACTTACTGTTTGCCTTCCTTGAGGGAGTGGTGAAGGTTTGTGTTTAAACGTGTGCGAAGTGCAAAGAAAGGGCAGCAGCTGAGCAAACTAGTGTTAAACTCTCAAGGACGGGGAGTAAAGCCCTGCCAGGGTTCAGCTGCTGCCTCGGGGAGCTTCGGCCGGCTTTGGCCAGCCACTTGCCCCGTTTCACTAGTGACTTACCTCATTTCACCAGCTATGTTGGGGTTTTCCAGACCTTGGATATATCAAGGACAGGGGTGGGCGCCTGGGACTCAGCTCTGTCTGGGCTGTGACCTACCTAGCAAGTTGTTAAATGGTAGCAAAGCTTGCAGGGGGCCTTGGCTTTATCCCGGCGCCTGGGTTGGTGCCCCTCATTGCTGCATGCCGGCAGCACAAAGCACAGCAAGTTTTTCCCAAGAGTGGTGCCGACCCTCGGATGCTGCTGTCACCCATCCGGCTGGGCAGGAGTGGGACAATGCTGCTCCGCATGCTGTGAGACTGCAGCAGGCAGATGTGGGATAACTTGCTCCCTCCCTCCCCCTTAAATTTCCTACTAATCCCTAGTAGCTATTTCAGCTTAAGCCTCGAAGCGTGAGGTTTAATATCTCTCCTGTGATTTGTTAGCCTTTGCCACCAGCGCTCTGTGTCCCCGTCCTCTGCAGAAGCACCCACCCTCCCTTCGTGTCCTGCTGGGCTTTTTCCTTCTCTCAGCGGCAGCGGGTCCACAGCTGTTTGGGGAAGAAGTTGATCCTTTTTGCAATTTGGGGGTTATTTTGCAATGATGTTGGATGCGCCTTTGTGGCAGTCAGCAAGCCCAGCATGCCATCCCCCCTCACCGAGGAGGACCATCCTCTTCTTCACTGCTGCTCTTTAGGGAAGTTTGTCCCAAGCTCTGGCTGCTCTGTGTGGTCTGGCTGCGGAAAAGAGCCAGGACCAGCCTCGGGCAGGATCCTTATCGTTTCAGGCTCTGTTACACCCGACGGCTTTCCCTGCTGGCGGTGGCGCAGGGATGTCTGGGCACCCTGCCTGCTCCGGTCCTGCCCCAGGCCATGCAGGCGGCTGGACCCGGCTCTGCCACCGAGCCCAAGTGTGGCCCTGGCCACATCCCTTGAAGCCCAAGTTTCGAGGACGAGTTCCCAAGCGTCCTCGGCCGTGTCCTCCCCTCCTCTCCCTGCGCGCTGTAGGTCTGACGGGCTGGACCGGCTTCGCAGCCGCACGCCTGCTTGGAAAGGCCACGGGCACGCCTGCGGAGAGACGCCGAGAAACTCTGCCGAAACGGGCAAAACTCCCTCTTCCGCCGAGACCGAGCCAGGAGCGGGGCGAGGCGCCGTGCCCAGGGGAGCCCGGCTGGCGGCGGCCCCGTGCCGGGGACCCCACCGCCCCGCAGCCTGCCAAAACCTGCTTTTGAACCAGCCTGCGGTGGGTGGGTGGGAAGGGGAGAAAAGAGGCTTCAAAGGCTCCGGCGAGCGTGGCGGCTGTGGGGATGGATGGCGGCGGGGCTGCAGCTGCGCAGCACGGGGGGGGTCCATCCTTCCTTCCTCCTCCCGCAGGATGGGGGTATTCTCCGGTAGCCTGGTGTTTGCTTGGTGGGTTTTCCCATCCGCATCCTTGTTGTCCCAGCTCATGGAGGGGTTTAGCCCCTTTTTTTTTCACCTCTGTCCCCAGGAAGGAAAAACCCCCGCGCAGGCAGCAGCGGTGAAAGGAGTGAATGGGTAGTTGCTTTTCAAAGCTGGCCTCTAACGGGTGTTGTGTTTGGAAAGGGGCCCGGCTGCTGCCGGTGTGCCCAGAGCTGGGGAAAGCGTCACCGTGCCGAGCGTGGGAGATAAGGCACGAGCAAACAGTGTCACACAGGGAGATGGAGGAGGCTGTGCTAAGCATCGCACAGCTTCCTCGGGGCGCCCAGCCCTGCACCCCTCTGCACCCGATCTCCCCATGTCCCGGGTCTGTATTTCTGTCCCCAGCCTTTGAAAACCCGTTGGCAGGGGACCCCACCGCCTTTGAAAACCCGTTGGCAGGGCAGGCTGTGGCTCCTTGCTGTCAGCCTAGGCCACCTGTAGCTGCCTTTTCCCTGCCTGGGTAAAAGAGTAGGGGGAAAAAAAGGGCTAATTCTGGGGAAGGGGATGAGCGTGGGGTCTGTTGGGGCTACTCCAGGCCATGCTACCTTCCCTTGGGGATGGCTGGGCAGCACTAGGGTGTCCCAGGCACTTGCCAGTCTCTCAGCGGGATGCAGAGCTCCCTCGGGGCCATGGATGGAGCCAGGCTGGCAGCCGTCCCCAGTGTTGCAGGCAGGAGGCTGAGGTTTGGGGCAGGAGGGGGAATTTCCACCCTTCAGGCACTTCCCAGTGACTTGGCCCAGACCGGGGGGCTCGGCTCCCCCTTCCTGGGGGCTGCGGAGGCTGTTTTGGCTGCCTGACCCAGAAACACGGGACGATTTGGATGATGGCAGCTCGAAGGCAGACAGGGAGGGCAGCCCCGAGCCATGGGACGGCGTGTGCCTGGCTGCCGGCGGCACACGGCCGCCGTAACGGGGACGGTGCTCCCCAGGGCTGCACCCAGGCAGGGAAGGAGGGAACACAGCAGGGACACTGCTGGCGCAGGCATCCCGTCCTCCGTATGGGGTCGGGGACGTGCTGGGGGCATGGGGCTGGTTGCAGGCAGGAGGGAGCTGGTGGATAAAGACTTTCCAGGTGGCAGTAACCTATGCAAAAAGGCAGTCAGCCCCGCAGGTTTGAGGATGCTGTGTGCACGCTGCTGGCACTCCCCAGCTTTCTACCATATGGGAGAGGAGTTGCTTTTAGGTGAAAACATCATCACGCTCTTCCTCCTCCTCGTTCCCCTACAGGGCTGCTGGGTCCTAAGATCTTGACTGTGACCTAGAAAGGCGTTGCAGCATTGTCCCCGTTTAGGACAAGTGGGTCCCTGTGGACCATGACGGCATCACCAGCATCACTCCTGCCACCTCTCCGTCAGGATCCCAGTGCTGCAAGAAGGTTTCCCTGGGAAGGGGGGAGTGAATTATCGGATCCCAGCGGCGATCGACAGCATCTCCCATGGAAGATGGTTTCCAGCCGGCCGGGAGTGCGCGGTAGTGCGCTCCTGGCCGGCTGGAAACCATCTTCCATGCAGTATTGCCCCGGCAAGAGTTAAAAGAGGGGCTGGATGCCGTGCGTGTGTGTGTGCATGCACGCGCCCTGCTTTGTTTTTAAAAGCGCCTCGGCTGGCCTGGCCCCCTGCCAGACCCAGGGCCCGCCGCTGGCAAAAACTCCGGCAAAGGAGTATGAAAGGGGCAGAAACTAAATAACAATAAACCACCTTTTTCTGGCTGCTCTAGCAGGCGAGGGGGTGGGGAGGAGCTGTAAGCACTCCGGCTCCCCCAAATCCCATTCTGGCTTCCCCAAAAAATCATGCCTGCGATGGAGAGGGAGGGACCTGCTCGAACCTTGGGGCTGCAACATCTCCTGGGCCTCGCTGAGGTGTCCCGGTGAGTCACAGACCTGTCTGGAGATGCCCGAGCTGCTTGGAAATGTCTCTGCCGGGATGATCTTTACCCTCCCGGGGAAGGGCTGGACACCCTCACCCCTCCCTCGCTCCCGCGGGATGCCCGGGGCTGCGGCAGCCTGTGCCTGGGGTACGCGCGCAGGCACCCCGAGCCTTTTGCAACCCCGGGGAGAAAGGCCGGAGCTGCAACCGAGCAACAGCTTCGATGGCAAGATAAGGGAGCAGGGAAAACCTGCGCGCGCCGCAGGTATGCGGCTCCCGCAGCATCCCAGGCCTGGTGCAACACGTCCGGCTGCGCTTCCGCCAAGCCCTGCCAGCGCCGGCGCCGCTCCCCCACCGGCCCCCAGCCAAGGCTGCGCAGAGAGCACGTGGCCCCCGGCGCTGCCGCCGTGCCCGGACCCCCGCCTCGACCTCCCCTGGGTGCCATCCCGGGAGCCAGAGCCTGTATCGGCCGACCCCGGTGGGCGGCTGTGCCGTGAGGGGTGAAAACTCCCGGGGTTTCGTAACGCCGCCGTCGGCCGCGGGCACGGCTGGTTGCGTAAGGCGCCCTGTCTGCTCGCGAAGGGAGTCGGCGAGCGCGGCGCGGGCGTCGGGTGCCCAGCACGGGGGTGCCCCCGGCAGCGGGGCTGACTTGGGCTCTCCTACCCGCTTTGCAGGTGCCTTTTGCCCCCCTTGGAGCGTTGGTCCCAGGGTCTGGCTGGCTCCCTGCCCTCGCTCCCCGCCTTGAGCAGCCCATCTTGGGGCATCGTCTTGTTTCTTTGCCGGGACGGGCATGGCTAAGCCTGAAGGGGGTTTTCTAGCTGGAGCTGAATTGGGTGCAAACAGCAAAAGGGAGACCGTGGATTGGGAGCCCCGTGGACCTTCCCCTCCTGTGGGTCGCCTCTCTCCCCGGGCAGGACACCCAACTCACAGCCTGCGTGGGCCCTTGGGGACCTCCCCAGATGCGTCCCTGAGGCCACGTGAGCACCACTTGCCTCGTCAGCCTCCAAAAAGGGCCAGAGTCCTCCCCGGTGGCTAATCATTGCCGATGCGGGGGATGCAGGCACATGGTGAGCCCAGCTGCCAGCGTGGGGGCTGGCACAGCCATGGCAGCGGGGGTTGCTCTGGTCAGTCGGTCTGAAGCACCTCAGGTTTGGTTTAGTTGGGCTGATGCAGGTGGGAAGGGCTGCATGAGCCCTCCTGCCTTCCCTGAATAAGCACCCGCTAATCCTGCTGGGTTTAAAAGAAGGGGAACGCTCCTCCTTGCAGGGGAAGAGGCTCCTGCACAGATAGAGGAGCTGCCTCTGACCCTGCTCTGTGTCTCCAAACCCCGAGGGCTGCTCAAGCCTCAGGGGAGCCCTCAGCTTCCTCCTCAGCGGTGCTGTGGCACAGGCAGCTCCCTGTCTCCGAGCATCTGTCCCACTGGTTATATTTAGCAGCACGTGCTGGGCTGCGCATAGAGGTCCTGGAGCTGCTTCTCCATTCCCTCCACCCCAAACTTGATGTGGACATGGTGGGGTCCAGCTCTGAGCTCCCAAAGTCATGGCTCTCCCCTGTCCTGCTGCAGCCCGCTCCGAACACCTGCGGCTTTGCAGGGCTAAATTCACACCGGGTGTCGATGTCACCCGTGAGTATTGTCCTGGATAAACATCTCCTCCCAGGAGCAGTGCAGGTGGGTGCCTCTGCTCATCCGGGGACAACTTGGGCACTCGGATGGGGATCGGCACGTGGCCATCAGCTCCCTGAGCCCCCACACGTGGCCGGCCACGTGCTTGCAAAGCCAGCACCTCGTCGGCCGGGAAGGGACATGCAGCTTCCAGGGCTGGTTTGCTCTCCCAGTGCTTTCCCAGCAGGGTTGGCACGGCTCAGAAAGCCGTTTGCTGGCGGGGCCTGGGGGTGAGGCAACCTGCCGTGATTCCCTGACTGGGGTGGGGGGCACAGGGTGCTGCAGGAGGGGTGGCACGGTGCAAGAAGGGGTGCCATTTCGTACAAAAAGGAGCCGAGGGAGGTGGGGGGACGCTTTTTTCCCCTGTCCACCCCCGTCTTTCTCCCCGTCACCCCCCCTCCTGCGATGCTGCGAGGCAGCAGGCGGGGGTTTCTGCGCTCAGCTCCCATGTCCTGCCTCCTCCGCCAACTCGGGCTTGCCGGGGCCGTTCCCGACACGCACCCGCCGTGCTGGAAAGGCGTAAACAGATCGGGTTGCCGGCAGGGGTCCAGGGAGCGGGCAGGCCTTGGCTTGCATCCCACCACTGCTCGGTCGTGCCGGGGTGTAGGGAGCGCCGAGGCAGGGGGACGGGATGGAGGGGGCCGACCTGGCGGTGGGGTCCCTGCGGGAAGCTGGGCACGACCTTGGTTTCGTGAGGGGATGGGGATGCTCCCCCTGCCTCAGTTTACCTCTGGCGCTAAGGTAGGCCTGCTCTTTAGGGTTTTGGAGGTTTTGATGTGCTGCCCCGCAACCCCCTTCCCCGTCCCCGTGTGGGAAGCTGCTGACCAGAGCTCACCCTGGACTGGGGGTCCTTAGATCCAACCCCCACCTTATCCATCACAGTTGTATTCTGATGCCTTTGACCTTGCTGTAAATCAGCCCTTGTCCCTCCTGTAGTGCGTGGGGGGACGGGGCTGCTCCATGTCGCCCTTGTCCCCAGCTGGTCCCCAAGCAGCTGCCGGCCAGCTCCAGTGCCTGGGCTGGGCGATGGGAGGAACTTGCCACCCTCCCTGCCGGCCCTGGAGCAGCTGGGATGAGGGGAGGGGGGCAGGAACGCAGCACCCGGAATAACTCGGCAGCCGCCGAGGCCCCCATCGGGATGGCAAGATGGGCGTGGGGTCCTGGTGCAGGTTCCTGCTTCCACCACGAGGATGGGGAGATGCCTCTCCTGGGACATACAGCGTCACCGGCTGGTAAGTGCATTTATTGGCGATTGCTGCTTCCACCTGGGGACACGCAGGGTGGTGCAGGGTGTCGTAGCGATAGAGCTGTCGTGTCCCTCTCCTGTACCCTGCAGATGGGGTCCCGGGGGAATCCTTCACTGCTGCAGCTGGACAAAAACATTCCGCTCCAGCCAAGGCACAAGAAAAGTGCCACCGACCAGATGCTCAGCAGGATTTTGGCGATGGCTTCTCCCACTTTGTGGCATTGCCCGGCAAGCCAGAAACCTGGGCGGGCAGCCAGAGGGTCTGACCCGGCTGGCAAAGAGCCCTCACACTGGGCACAGGCAAAGCCACGCTGCCCTCCCTGGCCTTAGCAGGGAAAGGAGAGAGCAGCGGTGGGTTCATCTCTCTCGAGCTGCTTGTCCCAGGCTGGAGGGAGCTTGGCTCGTGCCCACTGGGGACGGGCCCGTCCCTGTCCCCTTCCTGCTGGCAGCAGCATGGAGCAGCCGGGCAGTAGGTAGGCAACCTTGTGGAGCAGATGGGAGCAGCAAGGAGAGACGGGTGCCCTCTGTGCCCTTGCCACCACCGGAGAGGGGATTTGGAGAGGGATCCTTCCCTTCCTCATGGCTTGGGAGCACCGAGCAGCCACTGCTGGGCGAGATCCTCTTTCTCTTTCCCAATGCAGATGCCATGAATGGCTGCAGCACCATGGCATCTGTGGGAGAAGTTGCCCATCCAGCATCCCTTAGCACCAGCAGGAGCTGGAGGCCACATTTTGGCTCTGTCCAGGAGGGAAGGAAATGGTTTGCTCAAGCTGCTCGGATCTGGGCTGCAGTTCAGGTGGAGCCGGATAGCCTGTGCATCGTTTGCTGGAAGGCGGCTGTAGGAAGCAGAGCGCCTCTCATTTCGGTTTGGCAGTAGAGGGTAGAGGCAGCAGCCCCCCAGGAGTGGAAATCCTTGGCTCACAGAGAGGAAAACCTGGTCCCCAGGCAGCATCTGCCCCGTCTCTGCAGAGATTGGGCTGTGTGCATCCCGGGGGATCCCGCTGGCACGTCCCTGAGCGGGGCTGGCGGCAGCACCGGCTCCTGGGGTCAGAGTTGAGGAAAGGCATCCGCAAGGTATTTTTAACTGTGTGTGACTCCAAACCCCGGCTGCGCAGCTGCCAGCAGCGGTCTGAGGTTAGTCCTCGGCTACCGACAGTCGATTGCCCGGGGTGGGGGGCGCGAGGGGGGGCTTTGGGGAAAATTCGGTTCCCGGTCACTGGGGCCTCGGGAAGCAGTGACAGCACTTGAACCATTGACCTTCTGAGTGACCTCGGGCGAGCGGCTTCACCTCCCGGTGCCTCCCCTCCCATCCTGTGTGTGCCTTGCCTAGATTAGAGCATCCAGGGTGGGGACAGCCGCTCTGTCCACCCCAGGAGCGCCTGCTCCGGGCACACGGCAGTTTGCCGGGGGTCAAAGGGGGAGGATGTTACAGGATTTCCAGCGGCCGCATCATCGTGTGCTTCAAGTACCGGCTCCACTGGCCGGAGCGTCTCCCAGATGCCGGCTGCCACGTGTGGGTACCAGGCTGGCAGTGATGGGGACAGAGTGCTGTAGGGCCGTGGCAGCCCTGTACCCCAGCCTCCGCCTTGGCCTGCCACCCCCAGGAGCTGCATGATTTGCTGCAACCATCCAAGCTACAGCAGAAGGCTGGATCCTTGTTTCACTTCCTTGAGCTCGCGGGGTTTTGCTGGCCGCTCTTGGCTGCTCTAATTTTTATCTGGGGCTCATTGTTAGAACCATAAAATAAATAGCTACGTGCTCCTCTTGAGCGTCAAAACCCTCCAGGTGTAGGTGGGTTGCTGCGTCCCTGCCCGCCCTCCCTAATTAACTGTTGCTCAGCAAATCCAGACTTACTGACCTGCCAATAATCTTCCTGTGCAAGGCAAGCCCTTTGGCTGCTGGCTCCTGCCGCTCGCCTCTCATGTCCCCCCTAGCCTCTCATGTCCCCTGTGAGCCCGTATCATGTTCACAACCCTGGGCGTGCGATGGAAAATGGTACCCTGGCAAGCAGCATCCCCCCATGCAGGGCTGCCAAGGTTGTTTTCCTCGCTGGCAGCTCCCTCCGTGCCCGTGCTCACGCTGCTCTCATCGTCCCCCCGCATCCTGCTTCCCCTCTTTCTTCCTCCCATTGACCGTCTGCCGGTTGGATTATTTTTCCCCAGATGCTGCAGTCTGCAATTTTCCTGGGTTGAATCTGCCTGGGTTTGTTCTCCTAATCCTTCTAAGTCCCTTTTGCGTTATTTCTGCCCTCGTTGATCTGTCAAGCATCCTCCACAGATTATATTAATGCACTATTTGCATTAATCGTGTTAATGAGAATGCTGAGGGTGTCTGTAGGTGCAGCCCCTTTGCCTGGGTACCTGGGGGTCACCAGGGCCCTGCAGCCCCTTTCCCAGCTCCCAGGGGAACCAGTTTATGGAACCAGTTGAACGGGAGCCAAGGTGCGCTGCTAATGCTGGACCAGATGTTCTGCTGGTGCCCATGTCCTGCAGCCCATGGGTGGCTCTTGGCCCTGTGGTGCGCCTGGTGATGCACGGCGGGCGCAGGCAGAGCTCAGGCTTGGCCGCCAGCCCCCGCCGCTATCGCCCCATCTCTTCCCGCTCGGGAGGCGTCCTGTCCTTTCGGAAGGATGGGGGAAATGGAAAAGGCTCCACCTCTTCCCTGGGCAAATACAGCTCCTCTGAGTTCATATCCTGGAGAGCGGAATAGCCAGGTCCCAGCAGGGACGGTGACTTCACCTCCCGGTAACACGTTTCTCCGGCCAGCTGGGAAAGGAGCCCTTGTATCTCTGAAGGAGCCGCCCGGCTTCCCCCACCCAAAGCCTTTCCCAGCTGTTCCTTCCCATCCTGGCCAGGGCTGGGGGATGTGATTTCGATTCCATGGGGCAAATGTTACTGCTACGAGTGTTACTGCTCCCCCTTGCTGGGGGGGCCGGGCTGAGATGCATTGCTTTGGGGTAGGCAGCTGCTGCAAACCCCCAAATTATTGTGAGGAAGGGCAGCAAGCGCCGTTCATCCCACCATGCAGCTGAGTTCCTTCTGGGGGCCTGAAACTCAAACCAGGAGCACATGTTTGGCTTTTGCAAGGAGTGAATCTAGCCCCAAAGGACTCCTGTGATGCCGTTTCCCCGCCTTGGTGTTTGCCCCCTCCATCCTCACTGTGGCCGACAAACCTTGGGGGTGAGAGGCAAGAGCTGCACCTTCTTCCCAGCTGCATGGATGGGGACAGGGTTTCCGACTCCGCTTTTCCTTTCATTGTTCTGGGAGCCTTCGCTTTGAATAAGCTGCCTGTTTTTTCCTGCTTTGCTTGGAGGGGGGGAAGCAGTGGGGGGAAATTGGGGGTCTGGCTGGTGGTCCCAGGGCAGCTGGGCTGGGGTGAGTGATTGAAGTCTGTGCTGTGTGAGGATGCTGTCCCTGCTCCCTCCTGCTGCCAACCTCTTTAAAAAACTTAATTGTTGGATTTTCCCTGGGAAAAAGGCTCCCAGCCTCTCCCAAAGAAGGAAAAAGGCTCCCAGTTGACTCCATGGTCCTGCTGCCGTGTCCCCAAACCCTCCCCTTCACCTGTCATGGGTCCCCAGCCCCAGCCCAGGGAGGAAGGCAGATGCCTTGGACCTCTCAAACTCCTCTGCCTTTGCCATCACCTGCCTTCACCATCATCCACCATCATATCTGAACACGTTGCAGGAAGGGAGAGCTTAGAGGAGAAAGCACAGATGAGGAGGGAGGCAGAGCTGCCAGAGGAGACTTAGACATGCCATTGGCAGAGACAACTTGGTGGCAGGGACAACTTGGGCTCTGTGTGGCTGTAAGCCCTAAGATTTGGGGTTCAAGCCAGATGTAAGTGATGGAGGCTGTTGAGGTTAGAGACAAGCAGTCTGTGTTTTGGCATGGGGATGCTCACAGTGCAGGGATGCTGTGTCAGCCCTTGGGATGCTGTGAGGAGCCACCGGGAGTTCAGCTCCTGGCAGGTTGCTGCTGGGGTTATTCCAGCTGGACCTGGGCTGCCGAAACCAGGAGTGGGGCTTGGGTGCGACAGCCGTCGCACAGCCTGTGCAGTACCAAAGCAGACAGGGCCCTGGCCAGGTCTGGTGTGTCTCGCACCTGGGTTTGGTACGTTTCTCAAGGGACAAAGACACCAATTATTCTCAAGGAGTTGCCAGACGCTAGCGTAGGAAAAGATAAGGGGCTCCCTGCTGTCGCGCTCACCTATTGCTGCCAGTTTGCCCTGTGTTGATGGGAATCTGCCTCCCTGATTGCAGCTTCCCCATCCCTGCCAGTTAACCCAGTGGCTTTGACCCAGTCAGACCCACCCCGCAGTGCCTGGCTTGGTGGAGGACCTGTTTGTCGGCGTTGGTGGGGAGCCCATTCCCCCATCCGCGGGGACGCTGCAAAGCTTCAAACCCTGGTACAGGTGGCCATTTGTGGGCAGGAAAGCACCCACGGCATTTGGACACCCGTGGCATTTGGATGCAGGGATGGGTGCTTGGCCAGGTATCCCAGTTGGCAGCACCCTGGGAACCAAAGTCACCCACCATAACCGTGGGGGAGATAGGGGGGCCCCTGCCTGCCCGGGGAGCTGGGCACAGCGCTGGACCCAGCGTTTGGGGTGCGGGCTGGTGGCTATGGCAGGCAGCCGGGGTCAGGAGCCAACCTCCGTCCCAAGCTTGCTGGGCAACTTTGGTTGAGTTTCTTAATGTCTCTGTGGCCAAGCTCCTTCCCTATCAAAGTGGGCGAATCTCTTCTGAACCTATTGGGAAACTGCACCTGAAGCAGCCAGTTTGCCGGGAGGCTGCGCTGGGAGGAGCCGGGTGTGGGTGGCCACAGCGGACGTGCCTGTGGACAGAGGAGCGACAGGGAAGGGTGATTCCTGCAGAAGAGGGATGGACGTCACCTCTTTGGGTCTCGATTTTGGGTGAGACGTCGAGTCTCTCCTGAGCCCCAGCACGAACCCACTGTACACCGAGGCAGGGCCACCCCAGGCTGTTAGTGCAGGTTGAGGCCAGGCAGGGCAGGTCGGGTGAAGCTGCCGCCTCCAGCCCCAGGAGGCTGCCACCACCATCCGAGACGGCTGGTGCTCTACAGGATCACAGCTGATTAGCTCCTCCAGCTGGTTTATTGGCTTAGTAGTAACAGTTCCCAGGTGGATTTTATTTTCCCAAGAGGGTATGCACGTGTATTTGGTGTATCCAGAGCACACAGTCCTTCTCCCACCACCCGGGGCAGCAGGATGCTGTTCCTGCAGTGCCCAGACAGAGCAACCCTGCGTGCAGGGATGCTCATGGCTAGATGTTCAGGGATGCTCGTGGTGCAGGGACACTCAGGCTGGATATTAAGGGATGCTCGTGGCTGGTAGTACAGGGATGCTCGTGATACAGGGATGCTCAGACCCACAGTGCGGGGAGGCTCATGGCATGGGAATACGTGCAGCCAGCGGTGTGGAAGTGTGATTTCCCAGGGCAAGGGGAAGGGATGGGGGTCTGTGACACAGGACCAGCAGAAAGGTGTATTTTTTCAAGAAGTCTCTGGTGAGGAGGTGGGTCTCCAGTTATAGATCTGTTCTGCACAGAGACAAAGGCTTGCAATGGAGGAGCTCTGCTGTGGCCGCACTGGGTGGACAAAACTGGGGGGTTCACAACAAAAGCACTGCTCTCTGGAGCCTGACTCTCCATGTGAGAGCCAGGGCAGGAGTCTCCAAGGGGCACTTTGTGGGGGGACACAGGATATTCAGGCATTACCTTCCCCAGCCAAACCCCAGCAAGCGTGTGTCGCTCCTTCCCGGTGAGTGGTTCAGCGCTTTGGAGGGATCGTGTCCATCTCTGAGACCTCAGGGAGAAGCCCAAGGGTGTCCCTGTGGGGACGAGGTCTCTGGTGAAGGGCACATGGTGATGCAGGGCGCCCGGTGTGCTGGTTTAGGGGATGCCGGCTGGGCTGGGCGAGGGCACGCCTGGCTCCACGCAGCCGGCACAGCCGGCGCCAGGCGAGCGCCCCGGGGGGTTAAATACGGGTTTGGGCCAGGCTGGCTGCCAACGGTGCGGGTGAGGCACCTGCCCTGGCCGGTTGCTTCCCGGGTGCCCCCTGCACCCCACAAGGAGCTCAGCCTGGCTTGGCATCCCCGCCATGGGGCTGCAGCCCAGCCCCACGGGGAAACTGAGGCACCGGGTGCAGCATGACAGAGGGGGCTGCTTGGCCGGGGGGGGAGCTGGATGGAAACGCGCCGAGCGGGGCTGCACCATCCTGGTCCCCTCTGCCAGCGAGGAGCTGAAAGGCCGAGGTCCGGCAATTTCCCCCGAGGGTCTCGGCCGCACCGCCTTTGCCGCGTCCGGCGGAGCACGCGGGCCCTACATTTGTAAGCAATTTGCCGGAGTGCTCCAGAGGTGCTTCCCGCCTGCCGCTTGGCAGCCAGACGCCGCACAGAAGCTCGCTGGCTCCCTCGAGGCCTCGCTCAGCCCCGGCCCCGCGCTGCCGAGCCTCATCCTGCCCGGGCAGGCGTCGGCAAACGTGCCGGAGAAGGGGGGCAGAGCGGCGTGGGGGCCCGGCAGGACCCCTCGGAGGGGTCATGTTGGGGAGCGGGGCCGAGCAGAGGGAACCCACGGGTGGAGTTAACCCTCAGGGTGCACCAAGCCGGGTTTTCCCCTGGAAATATCTCCTTCAAGGCTTTTTTGCATTTTGGCGCTGGATCCGTGTTTTTCTGGGTTGATCTTCCTGGGATGTGAGTGTGCTCCCAGCGGACGGGGGGGGTGTGTGTGTGGATCAGGCCCGTGAGCGTTCCCGCCCTGGTGCAAACCCAAAAGAGGTGACGATGTGGCTGGGAAGGGTCCAGCCACCCCATCCCAATGCAGTGCCTGGATCAGCCCCAACTCTGCAGCCCTTTCCCTGCCTGGCTCTGCAGTCTTCCAGCCGGAGCCGCACCTCCGAACCAGCCGGTCTGGGAGGGCTGTGGGATTGGGAACAGCTTGGCCTGGCCTCTGCCGAGCCCCAAAACGTCTGGGCGGGAAAGGCCAAGGAGCCTGGAACTGCCAGGGCACCGACAGGGAGAGAAGAGGCTGAAGAAATGGGGAGAAAAATGGGGGAATTGGTCAAAAGGAGCACATGGATGGAACGAGGAAGAGGGATGCAGGGAAGTGTCCCCTCACTCGCCTTCCTGTCACCGCGTCCCCAGGAGCATGACGGGGGCTGGTGGCACCCCCTTGGCAGCCCTCGCGCTGCCCCGCCACTTCACCCCATCCTGGTGCTGGCTGCCCGCTGAGGCAGGGCTGCCTTTGGGGTTGCTTTGCCAGCCCCGCGTGCTGTACAGTGCAGAGGTGTGCAGCAGGATGGCGCTGGCGAAGGGGTCCCGGCTGCCTGGCTGTGCTGTTTTCCCCTCCATCCCTCCGCTCTTGTTTGCTTGCGCCTTCGTGCCCGTGGTGCCAGGGTGCTTGGCCCCTTTCCTACCTGTGCTTTGCCTTCCAGCCTGGCTGCAAACCCTCCAGCTCTCTAAGCAGTGATTTACCCAGCTACAAACCAGGGACTAACTCTTTGCCTTCCTGCCCGAGGTGGATATGAGAGTTACTGAATTCACATTTGGGAAGAGCTCCAAAGGGAATGCTGCTCCTGACTCCGCTTTTTGGGACCTGCTGCTTTCCCAGCCACCCACGCCATGTCCGCGTGGTCCTGCCCTGCATCCTGACCTTGCTGGGCTGCTGGAGCAGGGAACTAATTTGAGGAATGTTGCTCAGGGAGAGGAGCAGAGACACAGGCATCTTGCCGTGCAGATGCTGACAGCTGCCTCCTGGGGCCAGGGAGCGGGCAGGGACACCCGCTGTGTCCTGGGACACCCACTGCATCCCATCCCTGCTTACTGGACCCCACTGGCCAGCCCGGACCCCTTGTAGGAGGGGGGGCGTTTCTCAGCAGCAAACCCCGTGGCAATTTTCAGCTGCAGCTGATGGGAGCAAACCTGCATTGGCCTTCAGTTCCCACCACACAGAGCATCCTTTAAAAATACCTATTTATAAATCCCGACTAAAAGGCAGGGGGCTGGGGGATCGCTCAAGGAGCAGGAGGTGATGGCTTCACGGGCATTGCCTACAGCTTAGTGGAACCCGTTGTTTATTTTGATCTCGATTGCATCCTTTGGAAATCCCCCAGGAGCAAACTCTTCCCAGCCCTTCCTGCTCCATGCTTGCAGGATCCGTCTCAAGACTTTTGGAGGGGCAGGATGAGGCCTTTGGTCACCACCGACGACGCCATTCCTGACTCCGCCGTATGCCCCAAGCGTGATCCTGACTCCGTGAAAGAGGCACCAGGGGGTTTGGTGGTTATGGTCGCTCCGCGACTCCGATCAGAAGTGGCCAGTTTACAAGTGAAATGTTATTTTTTCCTGACTGGTGGGGCTGAGGGAAGCGGCTTGTCCTTGACAGAGACCCCAGATCCTGGGCTCTTGGGCAATACAGGGCTGGGAGGGAAAAGTGGGAGCTCTGCAAAGTGATGGCTTTGGGAGCCTATTCCTTTGGGAAGGGCTTTCGGGTTGGCGGAGCTGCTTGCTGCCATTCTGAAGATGAACAGCCCCTGGAAGAGGTAATTAGGGTGATCCTGTCCTGATCCCCTCAGCTGTGGCGACAAGTCAGGAGTCCTTCACCAGCAGCCACTCCAAGCCCATTTTGCGTTAATTAGGCTGTTTACAAAACATTGTAAATTGCAGTAATGAACGCACCGTTCCTTGGTTTCCTTTAATTATCCATTTGCATGATGAACAAGCCGGCCCCCTCTTCAGCTCTCCTTTCAGGCAGAGGGGCCATGCAGCAGAGTGTGGCTTTGTATGGGATCTGCCATGTGAGGTGGGCAGAGACCTTGGGAGAGGAGGAAAAGAGAAGGGAATGGAGGAGGAGAGGGAGCTGCAGCCCCTGAGATCTGCCCAGCTGTGAGGCAGGGGGCTCCTTCCCCAGGACCCCACCATGTTTTAGTGGGGTTTGAGCAGCTGTTTCACCCCGGGCTCAGAGCCCGGCTCTCAGACTTTGATTTTTCATAGGAAACGGCCCAGAAACCTTTCAAAGCATTTAATCCTCCCCAGCTCGGCGATGGGGCTGCCTGGAAAGGCAGAGGAGGAGCGGCGGCATTTCTTGCCCCCTGCATACCTTCCCCTTTCTTTCCCTTTTGACTTGGCGGATGAATTCCAGAGATGTTAATCCGCTCTCAACCCCTCGGTGAAGAATAAAACGTCCTCTCTGTGTGGGAGGAAGGAATTCATTCAAATTAATTGCGGGAAAGAGTGGGGAGCTGGGGGGTGCGCGTGAGGCTGTGCTGAGGGTGGGGTGAGCATCCTCCGCCGCTCAGTGGTCCCCGAAGGGGAGGGAGGGACAGATGGGGGGACGGGGATATCCGAGGTGGCACAATCCTCGCATTCACGGCCAGAGGCTTCAGCCTCTGCCCCGGCCGTAAAAATGCCAACCATGTGGTCTGTGGGCCGGGCCTTGGCGGCAGCGGCAGGCACAGGGAGCCGAGTGGGGGGCAAAATGGCCCTGCTCAGCAGTTTTGGGGTGTTGCTGCCTATAAAGGGGAGGGAAGCGCCATCTCACTGAGCCAGGGTGACGGGAGCTGCGCGGGGTCTGACCCGTCCCGGGGGCATGCAGAGATGGGGCAGGAGGGACGGAGGGAGGAAAGGGTCCGAGCTTGAGCTGGGTCAGCCCGTTGAGGGTTCGTGGAGGTGAACATGGAGTGAGAGGAGAGGAGAGGCCGCCGGGATGGGCCAGGCGCTGTTCTGCGCGCTGGGAGGTCGGTGTGGCTGCAGGATGGGGTTCACAGGGGGTCCCGGGGGCCATGCGGGGCGGCACGGGCTCTGCCTCCTGCCCTGACCTTCGCCTCTTCTCTCTGCAGAGCTCCTGGGATCTGCCAAGCGCCTGAACGTGAACTACCAGGATGCGGACGGGTGAGTGCTCCCCTGGCAGGGTGCTGGGTGCTGCTGCTGCCGCCAGTGTAGGTGGGCTTGCTCTCCCCAATATCCAGTCGGTTCTGCAGCTCTGCATATCATAAAGCTTTCGAGGGTAGCTGCTGAGCCCTGCAGCATCCCAAACCAGGGCAAGCCCTGCAGAGGCAGACCCAACGCCTGCCCAGATCTGAGCTCAATCCATCCTGCAAAATCCCTTGTAAAGTTTTTCTACGTCCCCTTCTGTAGGGCTAGGGGTGAAAAGGGATTGCAGTATATCCAGCCGGTGCCTGTGTCGCGAGGGCTGGTTGAAGCACAGAGGAGCACCCGTCCGGCCCCGGTGCCTGCACGTGCTTGTGCCTGTGTCTAATATCCCAAGAGCAAAATCCCTTCATTTTGGGGGGGGTTAAAGAAAGAAAAGATGAGGTTGCCATGTGACCACAGCATATTTGTGTAGCTCATCACTTCCAAAATCCAAGCACTTAATAAGCTGAGTACTGAGAGTTAAAGAAACCACAAAGGCCCATAAAATAAATAAGCATGTTATTCTTATTGAATTAACTCTGACCTGTGAGTTATTAGCATTGTTTTATGTACTGTTGTTGTACCTAATTTCTACATGTTTTCTTTCTGAGCACTCTGTAGGAGGAGGTGTCTGTGATGAGTCCTAACAGGCCAGCGGGGGGTTGAAAATGTGCAGGATGGCTCTGCCTTAAAATAATACTGTGCAGATGGAGCTTAATAGAAAAAAAATGTAATAATAGAAGCAATGATCTGATTCTGATAAGGCACAGGGCTTGTGTTTGGGCAGCTCCAGGAGGGCTGCTGATGGGAATGAGGGTAAAGGGTCCCTTCCCCATCAGAGGGCCACGTGCAGCATGCAGGTTATTGACAGTGTGGGTGGTGAGTTGGGTTTTACTGGGGTGCAGGAAGGAGATGGTGGGGATGTGAGACCCGTGCATGGGGATGGCAGAGTGCACCCTCCTGGGAGAGCCATGCCGCTGGCGGTGTCCTCGGCATCGCCTTGCTCATGGCTTGGAGATGATGAGGTGGGCAACTGTGGGTTTGTGCAGCCGCCTCCAGGGCAGAGCTGGCCCTGCAGGATCCCCACAGGGTTGGCTCGGGAGGGATTTTGTACCCCCCACATTCTTGCTTCGAGGCAGAGGTTTTGGCGTGGGCTCAGGGACGTGGTGGCTGTACTGAAGGAGGGAGCAGCCCTCTCTGCTGGGGTTAGTGTCCTTCCTGCAACGCCCAGAGACTCTGCACAGGGACTCTGCTCTGGGACCACGGATCAGGAGGAGAGGCTTGCTGGCCGAGCTGCGTCCCTAGCACAGGGCTGGGATGCTGCCGAGCCCATCGGAGCCCTGGGCTGATGCTGTCTGGAGTCCCCCACGCCCCTTGGAGCGGCACACGGGCTAATTCCTGGCGGCACGGGGACCCCTCGCTCAGCCATGGTCCTTCACGTGACAGCACGGGGGGAGCACCGGGCAGACAGGCCCCTTTCACAGCCCTGAGACACAGGGCTCTTTCATTACCAGCGGCCTCCCACGCTGTGCCGTGGGCTCCCGGCATCCCTGCTGGCATGGGGAGGGGGTGGCTGGCGGAGGGGCCAGGAGTAGCCGCTGGGCTGGGGCGTTTGCTGGATGCTGTGAGCCAGCGCTGCTTCGGGCTGCCTGGCTGCACCGCGGAGAGGGGCGATGCATCGCTGTCCATCCTGCCTGCTTGCCCCCCGCACAGGGCAGGGGGATGAGGGACCCATCTCACTCAGGTCTGGGGGTGCACAGGGTCCCTGCATCCCTCGCTGAGCCCTGGGGCATGGACAGCATGGAGGGATTTAATTCTGCTTTGCTGTGGGGGAAACTGAAGCATTGGGAGTGGGGAATCGGGAGGGACGTAGCCATGAGCAGCTGGTGACTGTCCCGGCCGTCACCCTGTGTCCTTGTGCAGGTGGGGGCTTTAGGGACAGCATGGCAGGGACCGGGGCTGGGCTGAGCTCTGCCTTGTGTTGCAGGTTCTCAGCGCTGCACCACGCAGCCCTGGGCGGCAGCCTGGACCTCATCTCGCTGCTGCTGGAGGCACAGGCCACCGTTGACATCAAGGACAGCAACGGTAAGGGTGACCCCCTGGCACGGCCCCGTTCCTCTGGCAGCCGGCTCAGCCCTCTGAGCGAGGTCGGGGGCCTCATCCAGCCCTGCTGAGCACCGTTCCCCCGCAGGGATGCGACCCCTGCACTACGCGGCCTGGCAGGGGCGCGTGGAGCCGGTGCGGGTGCTGCTGCGTGCCTCTGCCTCCGTCAACATGGCCTCACTGGACGGGCAGATCCCGCTGCACCTCTCGGCGCAGTATGGCCACTACGAGGTGGTAAGTGAGAGCCCAGCACCACCCGCGCACCCGCTCCAGGTCTCTCTGGGGGTGCGCGGGTGGGGGCGAACCCCATCGTGCCAGGCGGGAGGGAGGCAGGGGCAAGGGATGATGCTGAGCCCCTGTACCACGTTGTTCTCCCACAGTCAGAGATGCTGCTCCAGCACCAGTCCAACCCCTGCCTCATCAACAAGGCGAAGAAAACCCCCCTGGACCTGGCCTGCGAGTTTGGGCGGCTGAAGGTGAGTGCTGCGGGGCTCTACCCTGCACCAGGTACTTCTCCGGAGGCAGCTCTGGAGCTGGCTGGCTCCTCTGGGAGCAAAGCGCTGGGTCCAGCTGTGACCGTGCTCCCTCTGCCGCAAGCCTTGGAGCCTGGCAGGCAGCACCTGCCTTCTCCCGTGGCTGGGCAAGGCCGGATCCTGAACCTGGGAGCTGCAGGTTTTGCTCCTGACCTTGTGGCAGGGCAGCGTCAGGCTGGGAGAGAAGCCAGGAGTCCTCACTCCCGGTTTCCCGCAGCCTCCCTCTGCCCACCCCAGCTTTGCTCCTGTTTAAGCACAGATAGGCTGAGCTGGCTAATCCCCACAAGCCCTGAGCGCCCGTCCCTGCTCAGCTGCTCGACATCCCTGGCACGGCTCGTGGGGATGGGGCCGCTCTGTGCTCTGGGAGACCCCAGCCCAGCCAGCACCACGCCACCAGGCTGGGCTGGAGCATGGCCAGGCAGACTGTCCCGTGCCCCACTGGGGAGGGGACCAAGGGGATATTTCCATTTTTGGAGTATCTATAATGTCTGCAGCTATAAACAGGGCAGTAAAAATAACTCCTCTGTGCCTCTGGGCTGCCCTGAGACGCTGAGAGTCGCTCTGGGCTTGGAAAGACTGGAGCTTTTTAGGGCTTGGTCTGAAAAGCCTGATTATGGGAAGACTATTTCTGGCTGTTGTGACCTTTTACAGCCCCTTGCGACAGCGTCGCCCTGCCAAGCACCGGCCAGCTCCCGCTGAGCCCTGGGGCTGCGAATGGAGGGGAGTTGCGGGATGGGGAGCAGAGTATCGGCCCCAAGGGCAAGCCCCTTGCTGGGAGGATGCAGGTGGGGGTACCTGCACCCCGCTGCTTACCCCTGTGCCCTATGCAGGTGGCCCAGCTGCTGCTGAACAGCCATCTGTGCGTTGCCCTCCTGGAGGGACAGTCCAAAGATGCCACCGACCCCAACTACACCACCCCGCTGCACCTGGCAGCTAAGAACGGACACAAGGAGATCATCAGGTAACCCCCTGCCAGCCCAGGGCACTGCCCTATCCCAGAAAAACCCATCATGGCTTCAGTCCTGCTTCCTCCCAAACCCACCTCCCTACTGGGGGCTTTGGTCCCTTGTCCCCAAAGCCTTAGCAGTGCAAGGGCTTGTCCCCTTCCCACGGCAAAGCAGCCGATTGCCTGGCCCTGATGTCCGTGTCCTGCTGTTCATGCCTCTCCCTCCTTCCTACCAGGCAGCTGCTGAAGGCCGGGATTGAGATCAACAAGCAGACAAAGACGGGCACAGCCCTGCACGAGGCCGCGCTCTACGGCAAAACAGAGGTGGTGCGGTTGCTGCTGGAGGTGAGCGTGGTGGGGACAGGGCTGCACGGGGGAACAAGCGCCTGTGGGTCAGCCATCACCCCCTTCCCCTCGTTCCTCCGTCTCCTACGGGTCCGGTGGCAGATATGGGGTCTGGTCATGACCCCATCCCCTCCCGGGCAGGGTGGTGTCGACGTGAACATCAGGAACACCTACAACCAGACAGCGCTGGACATCGTGAACCAGTTCACCACCTCACACGCCAGCAAGGACATCAAGCAGCTGCTGAGAGGTGAGGTGGGGCCAGTGCATGGCCGGGCACTGCCTGGCACTGAGAGGGGCTTCTCCCCGCTGGGACCTGCCTGGGGCTTCCAGTGCTCCTCCTGAACAGCCTAAATCAGTCTGGCTGTGAGCATCAGCATCCCAGTCCCGTGTCCCTGCCCTCTGTGTGGGCAACGTCCAGGGATCGAGTCCTTCCTGCAGTATTAATGTTTTCTTCTCCCCTCTCCTCGCTCTTGTTTTTCTCCCTCTGCCTTCCCTGAACCACTCTCTTTCCTTCCTGTGCTCTGGCACCTTCTTTCTTCCCTCTGTCCCTTGTCTTCAGAGGCATCAGGAATCCTGAAGGTCCGAGCTTTGAAGGATTTTTGGAACCTCCACGACCCAACTGCTCTCAATGTCCGGGCAGGAGATGTTATCACGGTGAGGCTGCTCCCTGCTCCCTGTTCCCCTGCCCCGCCATGGCCCCAGGTACCAACCTCATCCCTCTCGTCCCCGTGGCAGGTCCTGGAGCAGCATCCGGATGGGCGATGGAAGGGGCACATCCACGATGCTCAGAAAGGCACCGATCGCGTCGGGTACTTCCCCCCCTCTATCGCTGAAGTCATCAGCAAGCGAACAGGTCAGTGGCCGTCCTGGGCATGCTGGGGACAGTCCCCTGTGTGAAACCATCCTGGCCTTCCCAGCACCTCCTGTAGGACAGGTCCCTGCAGCCCTGGCTAGCTAGGGGGAAGAGAAGGACTGGGGTGGGAACGGGGGGTCACGCCATCAGTGGGGTGGTAATTTGGGGGTTGAGGCTCAGATATCTCCCCACCCCGCGCTGCCTCCCGCACGAGCTCTGACCACGCGTGTTTTGTCTTTGAATGCAGGCATGGTTGTCCCCCGTGTGGCACCCACACACCAGCGCCAGGGTCCCCCCGGGGCCCTCCCAGCCCCCCCCGGCGGGCTGCAGCACCTCCCCGACGAGTGTCCTCATCAGGCAGCCCCGAGCGTCCCAGCACCCTATGGCCACCTCACCCTAACCCGGACGGCCCCAGGCCCTGACAGCTCAGGTCAGGGGTGCAGCTGGGGAGGGAGAGGGGCTGGGGACCTTCCCCTGTTCCCAGTCCTGCCTGTGCAGGGGGACACAGGGGGAGACTCTCCTTCCACCTCCCGGCGGGGAAACAGCCAGACGAGAGGCAGCAGGCGCAGGGAAAGGGAGTTTAGGGGAGCCCGTAGAGCAGCCCCTTCCCTCCGTGTGTCCTCAGCCAGGCTGCATCCTCATGTTCCCTTCGTGCATCCCTTGCCAGCCCAGGTCACTCTGTCTGTCACGCACACTGGGAGGTGGGAGGGACCGACGCATTGTCTGTGGCCGGAGGGATCTTGTGGGAGGCTGGTTTTTACTGGCATCACTGCGTTGGCACATGGGTCCCTGCCAGGGACCTTTGTGCCCTGTGTCAGCCCTGATCCCGGGGCGCTGCTGACGGCCTCCCCGCCTGCCCCAAGCAGCAGGAGACAGGAACAGCGTGGGCAGCGAGGGCAGCATCGGCAGCATCCGCAGTGCCGGCAGCGGCCAGAGCACCGAGGGCACCAACGGGCAGAGCACCAGCATCCTCATCGAGAACGCCAGGGTAGGCACCAGTCCCTGCTCACCCCATGCTGCTCCCCCAGGCTTGCCCCGGGCTGGCTTGGGCTGGAGATGGAGCCCCAGTACCATCCCTGTTGCCCCCTGCACCTCCTAGCAAAGGAGGGGCTGCAGGAACTGAGCATCCGCCACTAAACGCTTACGTGCTGCCAGGACTCAGCAGGGAAATGCTCCTGGGGGGTCCCCAGTTGCCCCCCATAGCACAGCTGGCCTTTTCGACTGGAGCCGAAGGCTCTGGTTGGTACCACACAGCATCTCCACCATGTCCTGTGCCATCTGAGAGGACAGAAAGGCCCCTGGGCCAAATCCTGCCCAGATCTCTTGCAAAGGGCCAGCCCTTCACTGGGTGAAGCTGTGCCCAGCAGCCCAGCATGGGGACCGGGGGCCCCTCGTCCCCTCACTCCTTCTCTCCCCCAGCCGCTGCCCTCCGCCGGCGACGACCTCCAGCAACACCTTTTGGGATCGGAGCCACGCAATGGGCAGTTGACCTCCACGGCAGGTGAGGGATGTCACAACTCCATGGGGCCTTGGGGACAGCTCTCTCCCCAGCCATGGGGGCTGCTCAAGCACCCCCGTGACGGTTCTCCTCTCTCCTTTCTGCCAGGGCCACAGAGCCACCAGACCCCAGGCAGCTGCCCCTCTGGAGACAGGGTCTTCTCCCACCAGTTCTTGCGGCCTGAGCAGCTCCTCGAGGGCAAGGTAATGGGCCAACTGGGGACCTGGTGTGCTGGGTGAGAGGGCCACATTTGGGTCTCTCAGCCCAGCTCTTGCTGCACTGGGGACACAGGGGACTGGGTCTTGAGGACACTGGGGACAGGTGGGTCTTGCCCAAAGAGATCCTGTCATCTTGCCTGGAGCAGCCAGGTCCTTCTAGCCCCTGCAGCCCCCATCACAGGCTGCTCTTTGCCCTGTCCTCTCCCCAGGATGCAGAAGCCATTTACAACTGGCTGAGTGAGTTCCAGCTGGAGTCGTACACTGCCAACTTTCTCAACGCTGGCTATGACGTCCCCACCATCAGCCGCATGACCCCCGAGGTAAGGCAGGTCCTTCCCCACCCCAGCCAGCACCCCCGGAGCTGTCGGCAGTGTGTACCCACTGCCCTGCGCTCCCCATGCCACTGCTGACCACAGCCCCACTCTGCTCGCGTTAGGATCTGACAGCCATCGGTGTGACCAAGCCAGGCCACAGGAAAAAGATCTCCACTGAGATCGGGCAGCTCAGCATCGCCGAGTGGTTACCCAACTACATCCCGGTGAGTTCCTGGCACCACAGCTATGGCCCGGCACCCTCTTTTCCCCAGGTCTTTTCTCAGAGCTGTCTTACCCCAGGACAGGACAGGAGCCGGATCTGTAAGTAAATACTCGCTGCAACGGCCTGCATTAATGCAGTTGGAGGAACCCCAAAATGCAGTCTCCTGGCCAGGGGCAGGGAGGGGAGGGACGAAGGTGCTGCCAATGCCTCGATGCTCACGGCTGTGTCTCCGTGCTCTTTGCAGGCTGACCTGATGGACTGGCTCAGTGCCATTGGGTTGCCCCAGTACCACAAAAAGCTGGTGAACAACGGCTACGACTCCATCACCATCGTGACAGACCTGACGTGGGAGGATCTGCAAGAGATCGGCATCAACAAGCTGGGTGAGTCCCTGCCACTGTGCTGGGGTGGCCCAGGGCAGCCAGGTTTCCCACCCAGGTCCCCACACGCCATTCTCCCTCAGGCT
This sequence comes from Buteo buteo, assembly GCF_964188355.1. Classification (NCBI taxonomy): domain Eukaryota; kingdom Metazoa; phylum Chordata; class Aves; order Accipitriformes; family Accipitridae; genus Buteo; species Buteo buteo. The sequence goes on along the minus strand of NC_134183.1, from coordinate 8,249,564 downwards.
GGAAGGTGCAGGCATGTCCTGAGCACCCGGAAAGGGCAGTTCATGTCTGTCCCTGAGGACTCTCCTTGGCAGGCTGGAGCTGGGCTGAGCCAGGTGGACACCAGCCGTAGTTTGCCTCCTCCCATAGGCAGGGTTTGGATAACCCGGGGGCCTTTGCCCTGGTTGGTGATGCGACCATGACTCTTCCTGGCCAGGAAACAAAGGCCTTGGGGGCCAGAGCCAACCTAATGCCCCTTTTCTATATCAACCTTCCCACAGGCCACCAGAAGAAGATCATGTTGGCTGTCAAGAAGCTCAGAGACCTCCGCAAAAGCCTCAACCAAGCAGAAGCAACTCTGGCAAGACGCAAAGTCCCTGGTGCCCTGGACATTGTCACCATCGAGTCGCTGGAGAACGGGGAGTGCCAGTCCCCACACACCCCCAAAATGACGACCTTCCAGGACAGCGAGCTCAGCTACGAGCTCCAGACGGCCATGTCCAACAGCTGCCACGAGACGCTCGGCATCAAGAGCAGCCAGGGGATGTCACGGAGCCAGGAGAGCATCGGGGTGCGGTCCCGGGGTTCGGGGCACTCACAGGACAACGTGCTGTCCCGGCACCTCTCCAGCCCCTCGCAGGAGAGCCTGGGCAGCGGGGAGAGCAGCAGCAGCAGCGGGCAGTCCTGCGCACCGCCCCGCAGCAAGGAGAGCCCGGCCAGCCTGCCGGGACGGCCCAGTCCCGAGCCCTACGGGAAGCTCGCCTCCCCCGAGGGGTTGAACGGCTACGCCAACAGCGGCGGGGGCAGCCCTCTCAAGGAGAGAAACCTGCCTGAAGGCACGGATCAGTACGCCCGGCCGGTGGCTCAGAAAGGTGCCGGGACACCGGCGGTCACCCCCTGTACTCCTCCCCAGACCCCCAGCAAGGCAACAGCCCCGTACGTCTTCATGTACCCGCACATTTCCTTGAAATCACCGACGGTCCCTCCCCTCCTGGGAGCAGAGCAGCCCAAGACCCTGGCGCACCCGTACCCCTCTGTCTCCTCCGGACAGAAGAGCAGCCTGCAAACATCGGCCCAAAAAGCCTTCTCCTACCTGCACAGCCAGTGCGGCCCCACGGAGCCTCCTGCCGTGCCTCCCACGGCTGGGGCGGCCCCGGGCGCCTGGCAGGCCGGGGAGCAGCACAACGGCGGCGAAGGCTTCAAGTACAAGAAGCGTTCGCACAGCCTGAACCGCTACGCGCTGTCAGATGGGGAGCACGAGGAGGAGGAGGTGGCTCACACCAGCACCCTGGGCTCCTACGCCACCCTGACGCGGCGGCCGGGCCGCAGCCAGATGCCGCGGGCCTGTCTGCAGACGGACGCCAAGGTGACCCGCAGCCAGTCCTTCGCCATCCGGGCCAAGCGCAAGGGCCCTCCGCCGCCGCCTCCCAAGCGCCTCAGCTCCGTCTCCAGCGCCCTCGCTGCCGAGGCAGACGGCGAGCAGCCCCCCGACCCCGAGCGGCAGCCCGCAGCCCCCCAGGACGTGGCCGATGCGGGTGCCAGCCCCGGCGACGCTGGCCGCGGCAGGACGGTGAAGAGCCTGGCGGCTGCGCTGGAGGGGATGCCGGGGGCGAGTCCGCCCAAGCCCCTCCTGGCCCCGAAACCGCTGCACGTGGCTCAGGACTGTCTTCCCGGGGCAGACGTGAATGACGAGTCCTACAAAGGCGGTGACGCCAGCAGCGCCACGCTTTCTGATACCGGCAGGGACCCCTTTGAGAGCAGCAAGCCACGGAGACGGACATTCAGCGAGCCCAGCGCTCCCATGACAGAGGTGGCTGCGCAGGGTGGGCGGGAGGACGCCTGCTCAGACACAGAGGAGGAGGCCAAGCCGGGGGTCTCCTCTTCATCCTCCCAGAACAGCTCCAGCGAGTGCATCCCCTTTGCAGAAGAAGGCAACTTAACCATCAAACAGCGGCCAAAGCCCACCGGGCACCCCAAGGCCGACACGGCCACGCTGGACACGGAGCCTGGTTCCCAGCCGGCAGAGCCCCCCTGCTCCGCTGGGAAGGAGCCAGCGGTGCCCGCCACCGCCAAGGAGCCGCCCGTGCTGGAGTTCAATCTCACCGAGTCGGACACGGTGAAGCGCCGGCCCCGCTGCAGGGAGCGGGAGCCGCTGCAGGCAGTGCTGAAGGCATTCAGCATGGCGGGGCAGGCTGAGGGGGGAGCCAGCCCTGCGCCCCAGTATGCCCAGGCCCAAGCAGTGAGCATCGCGGGCCCTGCCGTGCCGGCACCGGCGCCACGGGCCGGGCTAGCCGGGGATGCCTTTGACGACGACAGCGTGGAGTTCAGGATTGCCGAGATAGAGAAAAGCATCTTGTCACTGGAGAAGGGGATCAAGAAGGCACCGAGCCCCACCAAAGCCCCCAGCCCCGCGGAGCTGCTCGGCACAGCCGTGGTGAGGACGCCCGCTCCAGGTACGTGGGTTTGCGGGGGTGTCTCCGAGGCGGCGGTGGGGCCCGAGGCTCCCTCCTGGGTTGTTACGGGAGGCGAGGAGGACGCGTGCCACGAGTCCCCTTCCTTTGCAGATGTCCCCACCAAGCACACCTCCGTGGCGTCCACCAAGCTAGTCTTCTCCGGGCCCAAGACCATCTACCAGCAGGTCCTGCAGCCCTCCCGCCACACTGTGGCTCCCTGGGCGGCCGCCGAGGCGGTGCCAGATGTGATCGGGTCCCCGGCCGGTGCCGGCTCGCTGACGCTGGAGGCGGGCGGCAAGGTGTCGGCGAAGCCTTTGGCAGCCGCCCCGGGGTCCGCCCTGGCCCAGCAGCGGCTGGAGCAGACCAACTCCACCCTGGCCGCCGCGCTGCAGGCGGCCGAGAAGAAGATCACTGTGGAGGAGGCAGAGAGGTGAGGCGGCGCTGGGGGCAAAGGAAATGCTGGGGCTGAGCACCTCGAGGCGGAATTGGGAAGCCCTCAGCGAGGGGCTGGTGAAGGGCTGTGCCCGGGCACGTGCCGGCGCCGTACCGGGTCACACGCGCTCGAGTCCGGCTGCGTGCTGAGCTCTGGCTGCCACCGGGGGGGTCGGGTCCAGCCTGGCCAACCCTACCCCGTCGGCACCTCAAGCCTTCGGGTGATGTTTCGATTCTCTCCCTTTCCTCCCCAGCCACCCCGGGGCCGTGCACTCGGCCAAGAACATCCTGGAAGACATCAGCAACATGTTCGACGACCTGGCTGACCAGCTGGATGCAATGCTGGACTGAGGCTTGCTCCCTCCTTCCCCTCCCAGCCTCCGGTCGCTCCGCCAGTGCCCCTCGTGACGGGGGGAGAGCAGAATTGGCACCAAGCGGTGCCTCCAGGTCTCTCCAGCCACCTCCCTCCCCGCACTTTGCGCTGCGGCTGGGAACGCAGCTGCCCCTCCTCGCTCACCCCTGGCTCTGTATCAGTCGTGCCAGTGCGGCCGCGGGCTGGTTTCCGAGGGGGTCAGGCGTTTCCCACCAGACTGGCAGCAGGAGGAGAGCCCAGAGGGGCTGCACATGCGGTCCTGGAGGCCACGGAGAAGCTCTCGCTCCCTTGCACAGAGCCGAGGAGCCTCCACAAGGGACCTTTCTCTTTCCCCGCTGCATTGCTGAGTCCTGCCTCTTATTATTTATCCCCTGCCAACAATGTGTCAAAGGAGAGACCTCCCCGGGCAGCCGCCACCGAGCTGGCTATTTACTGAGCAGATCCTAGCCCTGGCAAGGCCTGACAGCAGCTAAAAGAAGACAGGGCTTGTTGCAATTTGGCAGCTTGTGGAGCGAGAAGGAAACTTTCTGCTTTATTTGTTGCTTTTCCAAACGCGTCAGCGTCAGGCAGCGTGTAATCCAAGCGGATCGAAATCCCTCCGGTGGGACCCACAGACCCCTCGAGATGGGGCTGGCACAGCTTGCGAAGCAGCGGATGCTCCGCCATGGCCCTGCCGGACGTGGAGGTCTACCTGCCCCTTCCCCAGAGTAAGGAGGATGGTGATGGCAGCGCCGAAGGCCTGTGCGTTTGTGCCAGTCCGGCTGGATCGTGCTGCTAAATGGAGGCTGCCCTCTGCCGACACCGTGCCTATGCAAACCGCCACCCTGGTGCTTCCAGGGTGAAGTAGCAGCGTGGTTAGTGCTTTTTTTTCTTTTCTTTTTTTTTTTTTTTTTTTTTTTTTCCCCTCCCCTGTTCCTTTTTTGGGGAGAAAACTGTCCCTTTTCCCACTCCCCCTCCCTGCGGGGAGCTACTGGCACAAACTCCGCTTTGAGCGTTGTTAAACAGTAGCAGGGTTTGGGCCTCCGGGAGATGCTTCCTTGCAGCACTGAAACCCAGCGGGAGAGGTGACCCCGAGCGCACTGGGTGAATTCGGCTCGGCAACAGCTACTGTGCGTACAGGCTGGATGCGGTCACAGCCCCGTGGCTGCAGCAGGGGAACAGCAGCGATAGCTCATTGCATCCAAGCGGTAGGAACGGCTGCATAGCTTGAAGACAGATTTCTCTAGCAGGATCTGTTTAGTAGTGCATGTCTAAATATGTCCAAGAGCCCTGAACTTGGCTTGCGCTCGGCATGCCAAGCAAATGAAAGCATCAGAGCACCAGAAGGGAACCTAAGATTGTACTAAAGTGCCATTTGCTACAAAAATTCCAAACAAAGGGACAACCCCCCCGACGTATCCCCCTTTTAAAAAAAATCACCAACGCAAAACCAAGTTGGAAAAGGAGAAGGTGGCTGACGTGGCAGTTGCTGCCCAATTCTTTTGGGAGTTTGTGACTGAATTGGACTGTTTGCAGCCCCTCGTCCCCTTGCACAGAAAGGGGAGCAGCCCCTGCGAGCATAACTTACCTGGACATTCCCAAGGGTCTGTGCTCATGAGTGGCAGTTGTGCCGTGGGCCGGGCGGGCAGGAGGTGCCAGCCTGGTTTCTAGGCTGAGAAGCAAAGACAAAAAAGCTCTGAAAAAAAAATCCCCGTATCGTTGGCTGGGACTTAAGGTCAGTTTGAGGCAGTTAAGATACTTCTCTCCTGGCTAGTTGGTTGCTCTGATTTATATATCACATTGTGTGTACTTAAATGACCATGTCTGACAGGCAAGTGCTACGTCATGGACCCGATTGTTTTTAAATAGCTACAACCAGTGGCACTTTATCAAAAGGTTTGCAGAAACCTTTTAAAACTGATTTTTACTCTCACGAGTCAACCTGGGACAAGCCCGGTTATTTTTTTTCCAATGTCGATAAACTGTAAATGTTTTTTTTTAAAAGGCCAATGTATATATTTTAAATGTGATTTATTATATATATTTACTAACCAGAACTGCAAGTCTTGTACTCTAGGGTCAGGGATAAGAGGACACTGGGGTGGAGCTGTCGCTGTCTGAGCCACCTGAGGGCAGCACCACGCTGCTCTCATTGTCAATAAGGGAATTAAACATTTGATTTTGGAGAAGAATGCCTATTTTTTAAGCTCTAGATCTCTATTTTGAAGCTACTGTATGGTGTGTAAGTTATGTACACTGCAACTGGGACTAACTGACCCCAGCTGCACCTGCTCCGTGCAGCAAGACAGTGAGGGGAAAAAATAGCCCGTGTAATCACCAGACTGACAACAGATTTTAAACCATCTGCTCTGTTTGTGTTAATCATGTGTTTTGTTTTCCACTAACATCCATTAAGACTAAATTCTATTAAACAGTGGGGCATATTTTACCCTTTTGATAGTTTTGCCTAGTTGTGTCCTTCATGTCAAATCGCACAAGCTTGTCTCCTACTCTGAAGTTCATCCAGGATCAGCTTTATCCTGCCCCTTTAGTGCTTAAGATCCAGGTTTCCTCAGATAATCTCCCCTGGTAAGAGTCCTGCTGTCACTTCCAGCAAGGTTAATGTTCAGTTTGAGTCTTGCCACCATGGCAGCGACATGTGGTGAGAGTGCTGGGGACCAACACTACCTTCCAGTGCCCCACTGCCCAGATTTGGGCACGTCTGAAGCCTCAGCTACCCCTGCCTGCCAGGCAAAGCACTCCTCCATCCTCCTTGGTGTGATGAGAGTGCAGCCACAGCGACACGGGCTCCTGCTTTGCTCAGAACCAGAAGCCCAGGCCTCCTTGTCTCGCCGCGCTGCTTTTCTCCAGTGCTCCCAGCGCCTGTTCCAGTTCGCCCCAGACCTTTCATCCAGAGGGCTTCAAACCGTGCCACCAGCCATGACCGAAGCAGTGCCTGGGAAGAACCATGTGTGCTGTGCCTGGGATCCAGGAGACCATGAGGTAAGCAGACTGTTACTCTGTAGGCAGAGGCATTCAGAGCTGGACAGATTTGCCCAAAGCTGAGCAGAAAGTGGGGAAAAAGTGCCAAGATCACGGCCCAGGAGCATCAAGCTCTCAAGCTGTGTCTCTAGAACAGCTGAGCCAGGTAACAGACCCTATGACACGAGCAGCCACACACGTTTTTACCTCCTCGCTTTGCAGGATGCACACTCCCTCCCACTCTCACTGTGTGTGTTATCCAAGACAATTATTTATTGCCGTTCATACACTGGATGCATGTGGGTCTGGGTTTGGGTTTTTTTTTTATACAATTTACAAGTTTTAATACAAATCAAGTATTTTTACATACATCCCAAAAAAATTTAATATAAAATATACACCATTTAAAAACATCTTGATGTAGGAAATTTCTTTCTGAAGCCGTGCACCCTGACCCTCGGATACCTCAATGGCCGAGGGAAGGATGGCATTGGCGAGACCATCCAAAAGGCTCCATTCATACGCCTCGGCTCCCTCCAAGTCTAGCAGGGGAAGGAGGGTGCAGGAAAATAAACATTTGTGATCACCCAGAGAAGGAAACCTTGGAGGTGCCTCCTCTAGAGGAAGGTGTGGCTAGCAGGAAGCCCCAGTATCTGCTGCCTTTTATCACCTAAAACAGTTAGTGGCATGGCAAGAGCTAAGGTCTGGTGGGGGGGAAGATTGCTCTGCAGGAATAGCAGTGAGCAGCTTGGTGCTGCCCCCGACTCCAGCTCAGCTTGGCCACAGAGGAGACTGTATCCCACCTGCTAGCTGACCCTGGCATCAGAAAGCAAAGCTGATTTCTCAGGTGCCAGGGGTAACAGATGTGGAGCTGGCATTTAGTGAATTAAGTGAGACTGAGAAAGATGCAGCTTTTCTCCCTGAACCAGGCAGCTCTGCAGGCCTGAGAGGAGTGAAGGCAGAGTTCAGCCTAACTGGCAAAGGTGAGCAGACCCACTCTGCAAGCAGAAGTGGCCTGGTACTGCCATGCTGCAGGAGAGCAGCCTTGCATTTCCCCAGTGAGCTGCTGGCTCCCTATCCCATGCAACCCTGCCAGCAGCATGGAATCTAAACATCCGCTCTCCAGCTGTAGGAATGGGGTCCAGGCCTCTGAACACATCCAGCTGCCCCCTTCCAGCATCCTGTCTGTCCCCAAAGCTCAGAGGCTGGCTGTACCCCAACTTTGCCCTCCTGCCGGAACCACAGCAGGGAGAAGGGTATTGCTTAGAGACACGCAGTAGTGTGCATGCTCTCTGGTCATGCTGAAATGTAAGGAAGACAAGGCGGAGCCGCAGGGCAGAGCTTGGGGGTTCCTAGCCAGCTCCCTGCCTGCCAAGGAAGGACCAGCAGCCATTTGTTAGTCTCGGGTACCAAAGGGGAAGTAACAGCTGTATATTGTAGTGTTAATATTGGGAGCAAAACCAGTGCCAGGACTTACCAGCTTTAGTCAGTTTTTAGAACTAGGAAGGGAGTCAACATCTCCGTGAGCTGCACATATTCCAGTAGCCAAGCCTGTGTGCTCCTTGACTGCCAGCCCACAACAGCACCAGTGTTCCCAGTACGGCTGGAGTCTGTTCAGAGCCCAAGAGCATGTGTGCCACATTGGGGCAAATCATGGTTTGCAGCAGCCCTCAGGGGAAGGTTTCCCCCTGCCAAATGAAGAAGAGACCTCCAGAAAAACAGGGAACAGATGTGAGGGCAGCAGCATGGAGGGGAGGGACTTCCAAACACTATCACAGAAAGACATGATATAGGGGGTTTCCCTGTGCCTTGGAGAGCCAGTACTGGATGCAGCACAATCCCAGGACTGGGAAAGGAGTCGTCCACCAGCTCCATGTTAGTCACAACAGCAAGATGCAGATATCCTGCCTGATAAGATGTCCCCTTCCCTCCATGGCAGGATAGGCAGGTCTCAGGTTTTATCTCTAGCTACGGCGCTCTCAAGCAGGCATTTTACTGAAGCAGAACGGCAATTCGTATCACAAAAATGAGGACAGTTATAAACCTCTCTGGGGATTGTTAAAGCAGGTACGAGCTGGTTCAACAGGGCTGAAGAAAGCTGAGCCACGCTGACTCCCTGCAGGCAGGCAGAGCTGCCCTCCTGACTCCCTCTGCACCAGATCACTAGGGTCAAATGCAGACAGCTAGTCTTAAAGTCCTGTCTTACCTCTCTTCTCTTAAAACACTCAACAGCCGGCATGTGGCTAGAGCAACAACGCTAGAGGGCAGGCCTGGCACAGCCTGGCCATTGCAGGGGCTTTCCCAGCACCCTGCCAGAGACCCTTCCCAGTGTCCCCTTGGGGACGTGAGCTCTAGTCCTCACCTGGCACCCAGCACTTGGGAGCTGCAAGAGAGATGGCTCCTTTGCCCCAGGACACAGGGACAGGGAGGTGGGTGAGGGCATGCACAGGCATGCACACACGCATCCTCCAGGAGAGCACGCAGAGATGGAAAAACAAAAAGGGTTTCAATAGCGATCTCTTGCTTCAGCAGCCCTATGTCTCCCCTGCTGGCCCCAGATTCTCCTGCCAGGTCCAGGAAACCCATCTGCTCACACAGAGGCAAGGATTCACTTCATTTCAGCATCACCATGATACTAACAAAAACCTCTAGTAATAAATAAATAAAGGAAGAGCAGCCTGAACAGCCACCAGAGCTTGTAGGCTCCCCTGGGAGTACCCTAGCAGGCTGGGGAGGGGCTGCATACCTGCTTGGGAATCCTGATAGCAGTGCCCTGCCTGGGGCCCCCTGGAAGGTGCTGATGTAGTTTTGCAAGGAGGCTGCCTGGTTTGCATGTGTGAGGGAAAACTCCCTGAGCCTTTGGTGCAGCCACTCTCCCAGTGCAGGATGCGGCTGTGTGGCCCTGGCTCCATGGGACTCGATCTGGGAGTGTTTAAAACGGCGAATTCATCCCCAGCTTTGTTTCAAACTGCAACTTCTGCCTCTTTTGGTAACGGACCCGGACCCTGGAGAAAGCAGAAGAAAGAAGAGAGTCAGCATGTGGAGGGGTGAAAGGCAAGCAAGGCTGCCCCACTGTGATTCCCGAGCTACAGCTGCACAGCCCCAAGAAACAGGGAAGCTCTGGCCTGGGCCCTGTGGTACCCTGAGAGAAGAATGGAATCCAGAGAGCAACCCATGGTCTCAGACCTACCCCATCCAGCCAAATCTCATCTCCAGGGCCACCAGACACAGCAGAGAAAGGTCCAGAAATCCTTCCCAGAAACAAAGACAGCAGCTCTGTCCCCATCAGGGTTCCCCGTAATCCCTGCTGCTTTTCCTCACCAACCCATTTCCTGAATCAATGCTCATTAGCGTTAACTCCCAGCTCCGGCTGCTCCCTGTGCTAGGAAGAACAGCCAGTCACTTTGCCTGCTACTAATTCTTGGCTTCAGCTACTTCCTGTGAAAATGAGTCCCGCAGTCCAGGCACTGTGTGAAGACGTATTTCCTCTCCTGTGATTCAATGCTTCTCTGTCCTCATGGGACGAGATGGAGAGAACAGCCCTCTCCAATTCCATACTGGTATTTCATAGACCTTGGCTGTCTCCCTCTCATTGGTTTGAGATAAGGAAATTTTGGTCTCCCTTCCTGCTCCCAATCACTGCCACAGCCCTTCCCTGACCCTCTTTCCTCCCCTGCACTTCCTCCCTGAGAGGTGGAACATGAGCTTGCACACAATGGCCAGGTGATTTACACAATGCAATCATCTTTTCCTTTTTATTCCCCACCCTGTTCCCTGTGCATCATTTTTCTGCAGCTCAAGGCCAGGCTGGAGTGAGGCTCCAGTCCTTTCTCCTCATCTTCCCTACTACCCCCATACCTGATTTCATGCAGCTTGACAATCTCATTGATGATAACCACAAGGACCAAGGAAAGAAAACCCAGGAGCCATGAGACCGGGGAGATGGAAACGTGGTTAAAGTTCAATGAAGAATTGAGGTTTTCCCAGAGTTTCAGGTCCAGCACAGTCTGCGCCACTTGCCCCAGCAATCTAAGATTATAAACAGACACAGCAAATCTCAGCAGATCTAACAAGCTTTCCAGGATCTGCAGAACAGGGTTCAGGCCCAGATGTAACACTCCTGAGTTTACAACAGAGACCCTTCACCAATTCAGCAGTGGAGAACAATTGCCATGTACTATCATTTTCCTCAGCACCAGCAAACTGGTGCTGGAGCAGGTCTAGAGTCCTCCTTCCTCCAGCATTCTAGGGTGCTTCATCAGGGCCTGGGGATACTCACACAACAGCCACAGTGAGCGTCCACCACCGGTTGGAGAGGGGGCTCTTCTTCCACAATGGCTTGGTGCGATGGACGTGGGTGATGGATATGAACACTATGGAGAGATGGAAGAGGGGGTTATTTAGCACCACACACAGATACAACAATTTACAATATACACCAACAACTGTTACTCCAAAGGGATATGGGGTTTACATCACTGAAACCAACCTTTCATTCAAGGTCTTTTCAGACCAGACTCTCCACAGCAATTCCAAGTCCCCAAATTTGCAGGGAGGGGGGGAGTGCAGTAGTAGTAGTGCACAGGATTACTCACTGTGGGGATGCCAAGGTTGGTTCGCAGCCTGGCATGCTAAAACAGATCAGGCAAAGGACCAGAACTAGAGAGCCGTGGGGGGGTCTTGTCTCTGGGTCACTGCAGGCCTGCACCAGTGGAAAGCTCCAGCCCAGGGAAAGATACTTAGCCAGAGACCCAGAGCTGTCTGTACAGGACAGAGCATTTGCTCAGTGTTTGCTTGGGCTCTTCAAAACAGCACTTCCCACCTGCCAGGCCGAGCATGCCTCAGTGGTCTGAAGGACGTAAAACAGTAACGCACACTACCTCCCTCTAAAGTAGGGCTGCCTCTCAAATCAGGAAGCATTTCTGTTGGCCTGGACACCCTGCACATCTCAACATGCAATGCTCTATCTGACACCAAGGTGCAGCACCACATCACATGGTAGAAAAGGAGCAGAGACCCTTTAAGGTTGTCAGAGAGCAGCTGGACCTACTTTGCTAGGCAATCATGTGCAGGTAATGAGGGTCAGCCAGGAGGTGGTACCCCACCCCTCCAGAGGGTTTACAAAGCCTTCCAGCTCCAGAGTAGTCACAGCTGCACCAGTGCTGTTTGGGATAAGGAAAGGGGGTGCTTCACAAAATAGCAGCAGTCGTGTAAGGACTTCTGAGGCAGGGAATATTTTTGGGGAGCTGCAGGATGCTGCTAGCTGATTTGCAAGAAGGCAAAGAAGGATGCTGACCTTCTGGTGAGACTGGAAGGGAATCAACACTTCACCAGCCTGGTAGGAAGCAGAATCAGCTCTGAAGGTGCTGTATTTAATCTGTTAGGGCAATGCTTAGTAAGACAAGGGGCTTTATGCCTGTGCTGAGAGGCCACTGAAGTGTTTGCTTCTGCCAGGGAGTTTTGTGCTTTGGCATAAGGGGAAAAGAAAAGAGGCAAAGGATGCAAGTTTTCCCCCAAAGTAGGGAATGGAGGTCTGGGAATAGGGACTTACCTGTGTGTAAAACTATCAGGCCAGCTGTGAGCTTCTGGGCTACAAGAAGAGCATTGGAAAATGTCCCAAACCAGTCAGGAGCACCATCAGCATTGCTGGTAAATGAAAGGACACAGGAAAGAAGTCAACAGTGGGGACTTACTGTCTGACCTGTTCCCACCAGGGCCATGTCCTCCAATAGCTGAGAGAACTAAGTGTAAGATTGGAGTCAGGCTGTCCTAGTACCAGGAGGCAACAGTGAGTAAAGATGCAATTGTCAAGGCTATAGGGAGAGCACCCAGCCCTCTGTATAGCCATTATAGCTGGATCATGCAAGAGTCTGAAGCTTGTTAGAGCGAAATCAGTTCTACCTGGGAAGAGCAAGAGCAACAGGCCCTGCAGAGTGAGGGGGTGTGTGTGCCAGACTCAGTTCCTCACCTGTGCAGCATGATGGAGGAGCAGGCTGTGAGGTTGAGGCTGGTAGTGTTCACTTCTTTGCAGGACTCATGCAGTGTGAACCCAAAGCAGATGAGGCAGGAGCAGATGGTCAGGCTGAATTTCAGCAGGAAGCAAAACAGGAAGTAGTGCTGAGTCTGTGAATAAGGGAGACGCAGAGGATGACATGGGCATGTCACTGGTACAACCTCCCCCACATGAACCATCAGGGAATCGGCAGCTGCAGAAGACAAGCTGTAGTACGGATGAGATGCTGCACTGTGGCTCTGCCCTGTGGGCATGCTGACACTAAGGGATTCCCTTCCTGTCCATGCCAGGCTTTTGGATAACATGGCTCATGCCATGGATCAATTTACCGAGCAGGCAGGGAAGGCACAGGGCCTCAGCTATGCATCAACACTGGGATAAAGTAGAAGAAAAAACTGTGTGAACAATTTTAATCTGATGGGCCACCTACCTTCTTGGGAATGGAAGTCAAGTTTTTTCCTGTTGCCATGGTCATGATGGAGCTGTGGGGAGGCTTGCCCAGGAGCGAGATGCTGGAGAAAGGTAAGTTAGTCTCTCAGTAACAAGTTCACGTACCGGAACTATTGCTTTTTTGTCTGTGTTTAACATTTGAGCCCAAATAACCTCCTCAGACTGCTTGAAGCATTAGCACTTATCTGGCCACTGCCTTAAGCATATGCTGTAAAAGGTGTCATTCATGGCAGGTGCAGACAGGGAGAGAAGTGACCTCCAAATGTGTGATGGGGAAAAACCCCACCTGTGGTACCTTGGCCTCTGCCTGACACCCTAGCCTCTCCATCACACTCCAGCTAGTGCAACAGTATCAGGATTAGAAGATGATTTTCAGCTGGAGGTTCAAGCCACAAGATAATAGCAACTCTCAGACAGCAGGAAGGGCTAACACAGCAGTACACAAATGCTCCTGTCTATGTTTCCAAGCACCTTGTCAAAGCAGGTGCTTGGAAGAATCCTTGCAGCCTTCTTGGCATGCTGTGGGTGATGTCAGGCGTTGGAACAGGCTGCCCAGGGAAGTGGTTGAGTCACCATCCTTGGAGGTATTAAAAAAAGTACATAGACTAGGCACTTCAGGACATTGTTTAGTGGGCATGGTTGACGGTTGGACTCGATGATCTTAAAGGTATTTTCCAACCTAAATGATTCTATGATTCTATGTCAGCTTGCTTTTAACATGGGCACAGTGAGGCTGAGGGTCTGGTCTGTGCATCCTGTGGGTGGGAGGCAGGAGATTCCACCCTGTCTGATAGACTCACCTGAGCAGTGGGTAGCAGAAACAGGAGAGCCACACGATGTCCGTGGTACTGAGGATGGGGGGTAGCTGCACCAGGCAGGAGAGGAACTGGACAGGAACAATCCAGAGTGAAGAGCATGAGCAGTGCTAGTCTTGTTACCAAGATGCTACTGTCCTCCCCCAAAACACTGGGATGAGCTGGTAACTAGGCTACCAGTGCACAGCCCCTCCACATGTTCCAGGCTGCTGGGGCAGGTGCTGCAGGGGATGCTTTTCTCCAGGGAAAAAGAGTTTGAAAAGAAACCCCTGTAGGAGGGTCAGGGAGAAGGGGCAATGCAGGCTGAGATCACATAGTCTCTATCTGTAACTTCCCCAAACATGCTGTGTAAACCTGAATGAAGGCCACCTTCCTTTCTTGTAAGGCTGTCCCACTGCAGCCACCCATATCCATGCTAGCACTCCTGTCCTCTGAGCTAAATGCTGTCCCCAGCCAGGCCAGGACTCACCTGAATGACAACCAAGGTCAGCTGGCACTGCAGCAGGAAGAGGAAACACTTGCGGATCCCATATGTTGCATGCCTGGCCTGGAAGGAAGCACAAGCCCTCAGAGCCCTTGCTGTGATGGGAGCAGTTATCAGCCAAGAGCAATTATTGGCAGGCAGGGGCAGAACATGTGGCCTGCAGGGGAAGTGGGAGGGGAGAGGATCTGGACACACTGTAAGCAAAAGGCAAAGGTCTCTTGCCTAGATGTAGAAGTTGTGAAGCAAAGGCTGAATTTAGCCAAGGGGTGAGTTTGTTTAAGCCTCCTGGCTTTTCTGCGGTAATACTTTTCCCTAGCACTGCATTGTTGTCTGGCTAGGGATCTCTGCAAGTTTATACTTTATCCAGTTGAACAATATTCACGCTTTGTTGCTGCAAGGCACCATTCCCAACCCATCCCCTGCACCTTGGACTGGTAGGGTCAGGCAGGAAGAGTATCTCTGTTGTGCTTCCTGAACAAAGGACAGGAGACATGAGCAAAGCTAATGCTGGCAGCTTACTGTGGGCAACTCAACAAGAATGCTCACAGGAGCTCCTGGCTTTGCTCTTTGTGAGCTGCAGGCAGAGGGGTGAGTACTAGAGAGGGGATATGCCTGGCTTACCTGCTCTATAAGTCTGATGATGCTGGTACTCTCTTCTTGGCGGAAGGACATGGAGCAAGGTAGGCTGTTCAGTTGACCTGAGAGCTGCAGCGGGGTGAGCTCATCAGAGACATGAGTCATGGTGGTGCTGGTGGCATAGCCAAAAGTCTCCCAAGAGCAGCGAGATGGGTAGAGAGGGTCCAGTGCTATACTGCAAGGACAACACAGGAGCATTAGTGAAAGTCCTCATCCTGGAGGAGAAACTATGTTTCACTGCAGTCCAGCTTGTAAAGTTGTGCTGTGCCATGCTACCTCTATCTACCTTGCTGGTAGAGAAGCGCTGAGCTGTGGCACGAATTTAGGATCAATCTCCCTAGACTTTCAGTTATTCCCAGAGATATAATTAACATACTTAGGTTTGTGGCTCAGGGTCAACAAATTGGCTGACCCAGAGGGGCATTTCCACTCTTTCACCCAATGAGAAGCATCTGTAATGCCAGCTGGTGCACAGCAGTTCAGCATGCAAGAGTAACATCTTCCTTTCAAAGATGGAAACATCTCTGTGTGTCAAGGGATCTAGCTAGTCATCCCAATACCACCCAAATCTCCCTTATCGTGACAAACGCAGGTAATAATGGACAGAGCAACTGTGAGTGTCCCCCTGCACAATCCACAGGTCTGGTGTGACCCATGGCTGGGCACTTGCTAAGCTCAAAGCAAAGGCAGCTGGAGGAGTCTGGATTCTGCCCCACCTGATATCACTTTGCAGGAAGAGGCAGCTGTTCCGCAGGTTAGCAGAGCTTCCCAGACAGCAAGTCACCTCCCCATACTCCTGCATGATCTTGATCATCTCACACATGGCTGCAAAGGGACAGGAGGAGAAACACAGTGTGTTATCTCATTACGCACGCAAAGATGCAGTGTTTCACACCCTTTCCAGTCTGGATAACAAGCTGATATTCATCAGTCATGTAGAGTGAGATCCAAAGTCAAAGTACACAATTAGATAGTTAATCAATTGCAGTCTGAGTGCCCTGTATACCTGGCTCCTGCAGGAACTGAACTGCAATTCACAGAACTGTGACCCAGAGATTTGCATCTCTAGCACATCTCTTTCAGACCAGAGCTGTAAGTATAGCCTGGGTATATAATACAGATGGCTTCAGCATCAAATGGTCTTGTTAGAAAACAGCAGAAATTAAATTAACCTAAATAATTCAAACCTAAAATAAATACACAATTTTAAACTCTGCTCAGCAGCACATCACTACTGTTTCAAGTCTAAAGGAACAGAGGGAATATAACAAACCACTCTGAAAGTAGTGCCACACTTAACCATACTCAGAGCCAGCCCCTGTTCCTGCACTCCCACCACTACCTCTAGCCTTCATCAATTTTTTTTTTATCAACAGCCTCCTGGGGCCTCTAAATCAAAGTTGCTGTTTGATCTGATTTTCTTTCTGTAGCTCTGTGCACAGTGCTCTGTGTGTATATGAAATTTCTAGAATGTTCCAGGAAAAAAACCACAAACCAAACCCACCCTCTGCAGACTCCTGTAAACAACTTATCTAAATGACTGGTGCACCCAGATCTGCAGCACAGCAAGGGGTTAGATGAAGTGGGGAACTGTCACTCCTGTCAAAAAGAGAGAGGAAATCTACTGGACACTGACTGCTTAGGCAAACTGGGCTGTAACTGGTTCTCACTGGCACTCTGTAAACTGTGCCTAGAGGTACCTAAAATGCCAAATCATAATGATGCTTAGCACTTTTACTGTAGAGAGGGCAGGTATTAGCTAGCTGAGCACTCAGCCCCTTTCTTAGATAAAATAGTATCTCTTGGAGAGATAAAGAAATTTCGTCCTTTCTGGTCTCTGCAATCAAAAACTCTGCAAAGCAGCAGAAGGTGTTAACAGCAACTGCCAGAGGAAAATTCTTCTGGGAAGTGATTTCTGAGTTATATAAGGCAGCGAGGGTTGTGAGCAGAGATCAAAGTCTCCTAGCACACTGACAATGCTTATTTATTAAAAGGCAGTAGCATTTTGGATGTTTGCTTTTGTGTCTCTTATGAATGCAAATTGAAAGGAGTGGTTCTCAGCCCAATTCTGTAGCTAGGGAACAGCTGCATTAAAATGAAGTTAACACCTGGTTTTCCAGAGGCAGCAATAGAGGGTCATTAATATCAAAATGCCCTTCTAGATTTCTGGACTGTATCCCCTTCCCTTCACCCATGTCCACATCCAGATGAGCCAGAGCAAATGGATAGGGAAGGTATTCATGGACAGCAGTAGGACAGACCCAGGCTCTGTGCCACTTACTCTCTGGGGTGCAGTCTGTGAAGAGGGGCACCAGCAAAGGCACATTGTCTATATTCTGCAGGTGAGGTCTCACCTGGTGGATCCCCCGTGGGAGTTTGGCCTGAAAAAGAGAAAGAAGAGACTAAGCAGGGGAGCGTATATGTGAGGAAGAGGCATTTCAGAGGGAACTGCTGAAATGAGAATTATGATTTTCAGAATTGCGCAACTTTAAGAGCAGATACAAACTGATGTCGCTGCAGACAAAAGCTGGCTTTCCCAAGCCACTGTAAAAAGCCTTCTCCTGAAGTTCTACACTGACATGCTAAGCTGTCTGTGCTTGCCCTCAGGGTTTGTAAGATCAGCATGATAAACCTGTGCTCAAGGATTTCTAAGGACTTTTTACCTGTGTGGAGAATCTAGTCAGAGACTGTGCTGTCTCCCCGCAACTAGATCTATTTCAATTGCAGCCACATCAACACATGGCAAGGGAAGGACTTTTGCTTTTTAAAACCAGGCCTAATAGATTTATTTTTTTCAAATCTGCATCTATCTCTGATATTCCTGTAACCTCTGCTAAGCATGTCTGAGTTCTTTAAGAGGCACGAAGAGCTTGTACCGCACTCTGAATACTGGGCAGCACCAGCCATGGCTCACAGCTGGAGGAAAGACAAAGTTTCTTCTGTCTGCATGGAATGTGGGGATGTTCCCACTCCCTGCCCAGCACATGGGAAGGGGACCCAGACGGACTGAGATGCAGCTCCCAGAGCTACCCCATATCTGGTCATCTCCATTCCTAAACTCCAAAGAAAAGACCTGTTCAGCAAAAGTGATTAACTGAGAGAATCCCAAACTTCCCAGGCTTTAGATGCCAAGCTGGACGAGGTGGGAGAAATCAGGAGTCCCAATGCAAACCAGTCAATCTGCTTCGAAGAGGAATTCCTTCTGGGAGTAACGAGGTGATACAGCTGACCATGACAACAGCACAAGGTATATAGGGAAAGGCGGCCTCACCCTGTTACAGTCCTCCAGGAAGCTGGGGATATCACTGTCCGTTGGCTGAAAGCTGATGAGATCCGAGTGCCCTTCCTCTTCCATCAGCAGAAGCCCCTCCACATCATCTCGAGAAACTGGAGCAGAGAGAAGTAGCATAAACAATAAGCACAAACCTGCCTCTGCCACCCCTGTGCCACCCACATGTTATATTCACATGGCACTGCAGAAGCCAGGAAATGTGAGGCCTAATTTTCTAGGTTAGCAACACTTAGATCCCACTCAGTCATCTAAAATGCAGTATTTTTAGATGACTAATCTGCTTGGAGCTAGATATGTGAGCCTAGTCTCAGCTCTTTTGAGACACAAGAGTTTATCTGTTCTGCTCTTTCTTCTTCTAGGGGAAGAAGAGAGTAAAGAAATCCCACCTGAAATCCAGGAAACCTGTGGCATTCAAAGTGGCTTAGGTGCAGTTATCTCACCTTGATGTAGGTCGTCATGCAGAGAGCCAGCATGGCTAGGGCTAGAGGGAGGGATCTCTGAGCCAGGCACGTCACCATTAGGGGTTAAAGATATGTGGCAATTCCAGCCAGTCTCAAGACCCATCTTTTCAGCAAACACCTATAGGTGAGCAGAAAAAAGATTTTAGTGTAGCTGTTCAGGCCAGAGCATTGCAGACCAATGCCATATTGGAGTGCAGGTACCTTCTGGACCCATTAGCTAGTTGAATCAGATTAACCTTAGATTGCACTGGAGCTAAACTCTCCAGTCAGACAACCAGGGGACATGCAAGTTCAGGGAATTTAGCAAAGACAGCTTACCTTGCTTTTGAGCTCATCTTCCAGGGAGAAGTAGACAAAACGAATGCAGGCATTGACCAATCCATCAATGAGGCGGACAATGTCAAGACGGGCCTGATACTGAGATGAGACCATTCCCATGAAGATCTGTCCGCTCAGAGCCTGGATACAGTCTTCCTTCTCCATCACTTCCCCAATCCCTTCTTCAGTCATGCAAACAACACGCAATCACATTGAGACACAAGGGGCCACGTGCATCAGACAAAGTACACATGGTGGGAGAGACCACCAAGATAACCCCCAAGGACACAGTACCCAGATACACAGAAACATGCAGATACACACACATGTATACAGGAGGAAAGATGAAGAGACATCCATTTGTCCCAGCATACCCAATCACAGAAGCAGTTTCAGGATATCCCCACACATGTGACCAAGAATACAAGCATGAAACAGTGAGCATGGAAAGGAAAAAGACAAAACAGAAGACAGGGATCAGTCACAAGGAACTCGGGCAGAAAGGTAAAGGATGTATGCTGCATAATGTTCACATGTGCATTTTAAACACATCATACTGTGCTTAAACAACATGGCAAGTCTAGCTGAGGCAGTGGTATCATAGTACAAGGGGCTGATGCAAAGGAACTGAATCATGTTCCTTCCAGTGACATTGCAGATGGCTCCCAAAGAGCCTGCAAAGGCTCTTTGACAGGGTTCCTTCACCATCACCAGATCAGCCTGTGGTGAATGGGAGCTGGATGCAGCATGAGGAACAAGATAATAAAACACTTCACACAGTTGCAAAGCTTGCCACAGGTAGGACTGAAAAGTGTTTTGAAAACACTCAGTCATAACTGTACCCCAGCTGTTGGAAACCCCATTATTCACATTTTACAGAATGGAAGACCAAGGTGGAAAGAGGTTAAGAGTGGTTTTCCAAAAGAGCCTCCTGGAGTTATGTAATGGTATGTGCTTACTTCTCGCTTTCCATTGCTATTCTGGAGAAGATGTACAATTCATCTAGTGGGATCAGTTCCTTCAGCACAGCAACAAAATCCATCAAGGGAGAATAGTTGCATACCATCATACATTTAATTCCTTTGAAAAACCCAACATATGTGATTTCCATAAAATTAGACAAATAGCAAACCAAGTATTGAAATACCCAGAAGTCTTGATTCTTAGTTGCCTGCTTTAAGCAACAGACTGTGTACAAGTAGAAGAATTTCTCTGCAAGCTTCAAATAACTTAACTAGAAACATACCTACCAGCTGCTACATCATTACTTCCTCTGGAAATGCATCTACTTCAGAAACTCTTAGTTCTCAATTTCCATCTGCTACTCTGAATAACAATGTTCTTACAGCTCTAGACTGATCAGAAAGCAAGCACCTGGCCCAGCAGCAGACCTTATTATAGACAGCACAGAAGACACATACCATCTGAGCTCCAGCTATTCCTCCGGCTGCTCTGTTTGATGGGGGTTGTCCCAGGGAGATCACAGCATGTGAAGATAGCACTCTGCCCAGGGACCTGCACCAGTTCTATGCACTTGCCATTGAGCTGGGAGGACAAGGCACAATGCATTGGCTTGTATGCAAAGGCAGAACAGTATCCTGAGAGGCAGGCTCGCTGGTAGAAATCTAACACCTTCTTCCTATGTGGAAGAGACAAAAAACATGTGGAAGAGACAAAAACCAGACAAAGTTAGCAGAAATGTGATGCATTTCTGACAACGTACACCACAGTTCAATGTAGAAATCACCAGTTGGGTATTTGGAAAAATGTATTCCATGAGGATTGGTCAGAGACTCTGAAAAAGCCTTTCCTTACTGTTTCTGCATTCTCTAAGCTGCAGGCACTACAGGGCAACAAAAACATATATTCCAACAGGGGAAGTGGTGAACGTTTCTGTTTGCTCATCAGACAGATTGATGAGTATGAACACAGTACTCTTTGAATACACTTATTAATATAATATGCTCTATATGGCTGCCAGATGACTCCAAGGAAGTTCACTGCATGACAGCAGAAGCTTAACTCATCAGACAGAATTTATCTGGAGGGAGAAAAACACCAAGGAAGGAACTGACAACTCTGACAATAGTATCTATGGCAGAGATAGTACAGTAACAGATTTTTCTCCTATCCCCTTTCAGAGTTTGGGTCCCAGGAGCTGTATGTGAAGTCTCCGTATTCAGTCACTGGAATAGTGTAAAGTTCCTTCTCTATGTTGAACTCATAAAGGTAACAAATTAAGACTATACATGGGATTTTTCATTGGCTTCTAAGATTATAAATATTCTAAAAAGGACCAGTGGGAGTTTTCTTACACCTGAGGATAACCAGACTTAGAAGAACAATGTGCTGCTAGTCAATGAAACTAAACATTACTGGTCTGTGATGTATTGTGGTGGACTCGTTTGAAGCTGTCAACAGCAGGCAGAATTGATCACTTTGCATTTCATGTAAGACAAGCCATTTGTCTTGAACAACAAAAAAACCTCTCTGCCACCAGCATATGACCCGATTATAATTCACAGTCCTGCTACATAGCACAGTCAGAGTCCACTTATAAGAGGCTAGTATGTTAACAGGTACAGTAAGAAATGGCTTAGTCTTACAGTCCAACAGATTGCTTGTTGCTGTCTGATCTCTTACATTGCTGTAATCATAACAATTAATTATAAGCAGAGACACCTCATGTTCATAACCTACTTGAAGCTTCTATTAAATAGCTTAACAAGCATCAGTAAAGGGTATTTTAACCAAGAGTGACCAGATTCCCTCTGCGATTTATCTGCAAGTCCTGAATGCACCAGATGACAAAGCTGCCCACCTGTCAGAGCCAGAGAGGGGGTAGATATCGGTACCATCCCAAAAGTCTGTGCAGGCCTCAAGGATGATGTCAGCTGTCCCATGAGAAAACATCTGCTCAGTGCCTGAAGTGTAGGAGAACAATGAGTCAGCATCACACAAACAGGCTCCCAGGAAAGGGATATCATACCAACCGCTCCCTTATTTGTTAAAAGCGAGTGTTCCTGCAAACTGCTTGACGCACTCCAGATATCCCCTTTCCTCTATTGAAAGTCTTCAGTCTCCGTCAAGAAATTATTCAAGATTGGATGATATATATTCAGCTGCTATTTGTCTAACTGTGAGTAGAAACAAGGCTGTGATAAAATGTGAGCCACGTAGTCAGCTCCTATTCTCCCCTTACACTGTGTGACAATCCTGTTCCTACAAAAGGTGGGATAATATCTTGCTCCTGTATCCAACAGAGCAGAAGATATTCCTGTGTTCCTCTTCTCAAGAGAGCACAAGCACCAGTGATGAGCCTGCAGGGATCAAAGTCTGCCTACACTGGAAAGTGCATTTGATTTTAGGCCAGGCATGCATCTAAAGGGTAAGAGCTATTCTTGAATACCTTCCATTCAAGTAGAAGATAATTTAACAGTGTGGCCCATTAGATAACAGCCTGTCTCACAAAGGGTCCTGAAAATGTGTTAAATCAGGATGGGTCAAAAGTTCAGCATAACAGACTCTAAAAAAGTAACTCATGTTGTGATCAGGGAAGGATTGAAAATCAATGGACGCCAGAGCTTGTCCAGGTTTTTTTCTTCCACTACTTTATTCTTTAATACAAACTTAAAATATTTTATTCCCTCTTGTAGACAGAGGTGTTAAAAAGTGTTTCTCAAAGGTGTGTGATATCAGTTGTCTGATGCAGCTCCCAGGCACAGGACACAAGTTAAAAGATGCAGGGCTGCCTCCCCCTCCACACTTCCTGCTCCCTTTCATTTGCACTGACACATTAACATTGCATGCACGTAGACTTCTCTGTCTAGGTTCCCTCCTCCAGCTGCTCTGTGACTTTGCCCCCAACAGCTTCAAAGCTGATCTAATGAAAAAAACATCACTGCCAAGAAAAATGAGCCCAAAGGCTTCTTGCCGGCATTGTTGCTGACTGCAAATGCTCATACTAGCTGGTGAAATCAAGAGCCAAGAATATCCACTTGCACAAACCAGGCAGGGACCTTCAGGAACACCGGAGGATTTTCCAAAACATAGCAGCTCTCTGCTTTCTGCTATAAATAGTCATCACACGCCAAGTTTATCAGCATAACAAACCTCCAAGACGAATAGGAGCTCTGTGTGAAAGGAGCCTGTCTCAGGGACACAAAGGAGTACTTGTGCAGAGCTCTGGTTAATTTTATTGTATAAACACCCAATCCTTCCCACCTTGCTCCTACGGTCAGATAGTCCTTGCTAGGAAAGAGGGAACAAGAAATGTTTATTGATTCATGCAAAACCTATGCCCTGGACACAGAGCAAGAGCTTGCAGATGACCACACGCACAGACATACCTATGTTCATGCCTGACAGCAATAGCAATCCATTTCCCATTCAGTATTGTCAGCATTCCACACAACAGTCCTTCTAAGGGGTAAATGACAGTGACAGCACACACTATAAAGTGGAAGGAGTTCATTCAGCTGTCATTGCCAGTAAAGTAAGTTCAGCCTCTTCCCTTCCTAAATCAAGAACTTGAAGGCCAGGATTTCTCTGGCACAAGGCAGAAAACTAATTAATAGGACAGGGAGTATGACTAGCCATTCATGACTGCTGGGACTTGTTAGGAAGAACCAAGCTGCTACAGCTGAGCCAGTGAGACAGAGCAAAAGGAATCGAAGAGTGTAGCTATAACAAAGGACGACAGAGACAGTATCAAGCCATTTTACTCCACTGAAGATGCCAGTAAGCCCTTCGTTTCCATGTGGTTACTATGGATTTGGGATGAACACTGCCAGATGGTGAGACACATATTTCAATGGAATAGCAAGGGAACATACAGATAAACTATGTCCTATTTCTGCTACAGCTGTAGAATTATGTATCTCCCTTTGACTTCAGCATGTCATGGGAGTGGGTGGATTCAAAGATTTATTCACAAATAATGTATCAAGAGAGGTTAGTTATGATCATCTGATCTGACTCTGCTATTTAACCGAGCCAATTTATCCCCATTAACCCAATATTACCTGCATAATCCATTATTTCTGGTTGTACACATTTTAGAAAGTTTCAAGGAACAAGACTATCACGTGAGAGGTGTTCCAATGGTTAACTAACCCCACTGGCAAAATTCCTCTTAGAATTTACTCTAGACAGCATAATCCAGGTCACACACATATTCGTCTGAGCTCCAGCCTCTAAACTAAACCGTTTAAAAATGAGGATAAGGAGTTTAAATGAGGCAACATTAAAGGTTTTTCCCTACACTAAGAATCTCAGCACCAGAAAAATTCTTGCTCACAAAGGCAAGATAGCAGCAATCAGGACAAACGAAAAAGCTCCTCCCCAGATTAAGATACAAATCTAGGAAGAATTGGGCAAGAGAAGACCATTTACCTGGTAAATCTCTGGCCAGCATAATAATCATATTTCAGATTCAATATTGAACATATGTCAACTGCAGAGAGCTAAGTTCAGTCAATTTATTATGAAGAGACTAAGAGCTCTGTCAGGCAAGCTGTTAAATCTTGCTGAGGTGCTTTAAGACCTCATGGTGCACAGCTGTATGTCCTTTCCATCCTAGTCCACTCCTATTAGAATAGGAAGGAGTAGGAGTGGGAAATTCAGCATGGCTTCAGGTGTTGTATTCATGGTCACCATGAGTTTGCAGGGGATTTCTGTGATTTCTTATTAGTACGCAATATAGAAATAGAGTATGCAATATAATACACTAGACAAGTCATGAAGATAATGATTTATAATTTGGGTTATCAGAAGGATTAACATCACTAGCTAAAACCCTGAGTAATATTCAACCCTGTGCACTATCAGTTTCACTACCATAATGAAGTCTATTCAAAACCCACTAGAACTCCCACCTTGCTCTGCACTGCCATTTGGTCCCAGAAAACAGGTTTGCTATGTGCTATCTAAGATAATTTAAAAAAATTATTTATGATCCTGGAGTGAGCCAGAGCTGGGAAGAATTCCTCCCCTCAGTATGCCATAGCACTGATCACTAAGGTTTGTTGAGCTTATCTGTACCGGCCATAGGCAGAGCAAGGCTATCACTCCATAGGGACTCCAGACTGTCCCAGTCTGACATTTTCTAGGCTCTGTGGAAAAGGTCTTCCCATACCAAGTGGATGGCCAAAGAAAGGGGCAGCCTTACTGGTAGTGGTGTCCTTCACGAAAAGGTTAATCATGTGGCTCAGGGGTGGTCTCCTCTTGGTGATTGATGAAAGCTTCCCCAGGATTGTTTCTTTAACCATCTCATCACTTGGCAAGCGGTACAAGGCCAAATAGTTTTCCTGCTTGAAAAGATCTTTAGCACCTGGTGTGAAACCTGAAACATGAACACAAGGAGGAGAAAAATTAGACTCTAACCAAAGCAAAAGAAAGGTCCTCTCTCCTGCTTCTGTGCCATCCACTTTGCCTGCACTCATTCTGACATCTCCCCAGCAATAGGTAGGTGAGCTGTGCATCTACACCAAGATGGCTCGAGATCTATGATGAAAAACATTCAAAAAGACTAGACGTTATTAGTAATTACAGCTTTCATGCTTCTGGTTCACTGAAGACAGCAACTGTGACACTGAAGATCAGGCACAGAAGTGAGTTCAAGAGCTTCCAGATTTTAATCCTAATGTTACCTCCAACCTCTTATCTCCCCCAGGCCTTGGTTTTCCCATCTATAAAATGAGCTGAGGTACCTCACATAATTTATACCCAAACTCCTGGTAAAGCATTACTGTAAAGACAGGGCAGCTATCTGTCCATTAGCAGGTATTCTTTGTCTCTTGATGAGATTGGCAGACTCAAACCAGAAGAATACCAAGCCAAGCCAGGGCTGGCTAGAAGTATCCTTGATGACATTTGTTCCTTTGATAGTGTCTACAATGTCAGAACTTGCCAAAAGCAATCTCTTTAATAGACTGTTTTGGCAACCAAACAATAACAGTCAGCTCTGTAATGTCACCTTCTCAGCAACCAGGACTGGGGAAATATTTTTCTTGTGCTCTCTAAGGATTAAGTGTCTATTGACAGCCCTGATTTCTCTGTGTCTGCTCATCCAACTTCTCCTTACCTATTAGCCTGGCAAGCTCACAGAGGCCCCAGGGCACATGGACAGGCAGCACAGCATTGTGAGTTTCTTGGAGGGCAATGTTGCAGAGGTGGTCAGAGAAGCGGCACAGTCGCTCTGTCACACTCGCATTGCAGAGATTGAGCAGCACATTCAGGCCCAGAGGCTTGAGAGAATTCAAGTGCATATGCCAGTTGGAGTCATCAAACTGGATGCAGGAGGGGTTCTGCTGGTCTTGGGACAGGCTAAGCATCTCAAGGTGGTAGTCACACACAAAGTCTTCAGCCTCACAAGCCAACACCTCACTGTCACCAACAACCTGGTCCAACAGACAGGAAAATACTAGTTGGTTACAATGAATATAGCTTGAGCCTAGAATCCCGCAGGGAATTCCCAATGAAATTCCCCAAAGGGAAGACTCTAAGAGTTTAAGTCTGTCTTACAGCTCCACAAAAGACTACTTGTGTGCCCCTTCACTATGCCTTACCTGAGTATGTTCCTCCTCTCCACCCTCTGTGTCCTTGCTAAAACTCACATTGGACCCAGAGGGATGCTTGCTTCTGCTGTTTGGCTTTCGGTGGGCATGGGCATCGGGAGCCTTTGGAGGGTCACTAGACCAGTTGTTTCTCTCTTGCTCATTGGTCATGTGGATTGTGTCTGCCAGGGGGCCAGAGAGCAAAGCATCTCTTTCATGGGGCTGCAAGAGACCAACAAAATGAACAGTTGTGATTCAGTGGTTGAACATGAGCCACTACCGACTCACCTGCTGCTTTAGGACTCCTGTAGAAGAGGATTTCATCCTCACTGCTTCTTCATCTTTTAAGCAAAGAATTATGGCACAGGACTTCCCTACAGGCAAAGGGCCCCCCTCTATAATACCACGTTGTGCATGTCAGTCAAACTATGATTAGAGCCAACATATTACATTATGGATTACATATCACTCACCTCATCTTCCATCTCAGGGTGGCAGAAGGACCGTGTAGAGAGCTCATCAGTCAGATCTTCATGGCTATCATGAGGTGGTTCCACCTTCCCACTGAAGAACAGAACAGTCTCTGGGCTGGGGTTTGGCCAGGAAAGAATCCCCTGCTTGTCTACACAGCAGAGCACCTAGAACATCCCACAACACCCCCAAGAAAGCAAAATCTCAGTGAAAACATGTCTCAGTGTTCATGCGTAGTTGTAAATATCACAAGTTTAATAAACACATGGGAGGATAGACAAGTCTCTCCTTTGCCAACCTTCTGTCTTAAGAAACTGCACCTGATAACCCTTCAAGAAATCAGAGAATTCATGCTCTAGCAGGATTGATGGGTTGTTTAACACCATTTTTATCTCAGGATATTGCAAAACTAGGCATGAAGACCACGGGAAGGAAGCAACTACTCAACCTGTTTCACCAGCTATTACCTTATCAGGACCCAAACCAGCTGGCTCTTGAACAGCAGTCAAGAGGGTTATGGGACCAGAACCAGAGCTGGAAAATACAGACATCCTGTTAGATGCCACAGAGTACATCTAACCATTGTTTTAGTTTGTAAATGTCCTGCTTGGACAAGACAAAAGAGTTATAAACTCTTCTACAAAGACAGGTGCCTGAAGGGTTTCTAATTCCAGCACAGTGAACTGATTGCCAACAGTCTATGCTCAGGGAAGGACAACATAAACAATGCAAATGAAGCATCCACACAGGGCTCCTCCTTCTGACAATCCAGCAATACTCACAGTGACAGATCCCAGACTATGCAACAAGCTGGAAGTGAAGCTCAGAGTTGGGGATTTGCCTTTTAAAACACAGAGGAAGTGGCTCCAGATACAGCGTATCATTTCCTGCGGAGTGAAGCAGAGGACATCAGCCAATTAAAGACTCATTCAGTGAAAGATGAGGGGACAGAAGGAAAAAAGGGAGTATGACATTACCTGCTTTCAGGTTCAACACAGTGATACACTTTAAGATAAACAGTGGTCTCCGTGGGAACCTGTTAACTGATACAGTGCTGATTTTCTCAACGGAAAGGCATTTCTTCCCCCTTCCAGAGGATGCTAACAGACAGTCTGATTGTTGAAATGAGAATTCATTGAAACTACCTTTGTCTACCCAAAAACACAGGAAGGATTTCTGAAGTGATTTCATTTGGGGTGAATCAGTTGTTACCTCTTAGTATTTTTTCCTAAAGTAACTCTCATCCCCTTAGATTATAGAGTTTGAGACCTTACGCTTATGATCACTGTGCTGCGAATCGGGTAAATGGTGAGGTGATTTGCCCAAGGTTACTTACTGAGGCAGTGCCAATGTTGGAAATAAAGCCAAGGTGCCCTAACTACTCCATCATTACAAATGAATTGTAATCAACATGGTAATGAACTGAAAGAAGGGGATATTTTGCACAATTAAAATGTAAAGTTGGCACCCTTCATCTTCCACATGAAAACATTTCAGAGTGAGTCTGCATGGCAGCAATCAATCCAAGCACCAGACCTGTATGTTTTTGTCTGTGCACTCCTAAAGCCAGCAAAACCAGGTTTGCATTACAGTGTTATTTTACTGCTTTTTAGCTGTCGTTCCAGAATGCTGTCACTGCAGAGCTTCCCCCAAAGCTCCTTAAATCAAGTTTCTTAGATCCTAAGGGTTAGTACAGCCATAAGCTCAAATGCAAAACAATCATGAGCTATCACCAGGAAGAAAAAAGCTCTTATTTAAACCAGTTTCTTATAAGCAAAAATGTTACACAGGTACAAAAGGAAAGAAGTAGATCTTTTCAATGAGGAAGGTCAGGTCAAATCACTCCCACACCTGAAAAACATTTCAGCTAAATGATGAACTGGCACAGAAAGGCAACAAAATATTCAGCAAAGGAAGCATGTGTGTGTGTCCATCCATGTGCATTCCTCTGTGTGGCTGGGAGCAAGGACATACAAATTGATTCTTGTAATATCTAGGGATTTTTAATCACTCCTAGAGTTCATCTGCCTCCTTATGGAAAGGGGAATCTTAATGCCAGATTAGACAGAAAAGTGTCTTTCCTCTACCCACCTGTTTAATCTGGATGATGCAATTTATAGAGTGGCCAGATGCAGTTCGCCCCCAGAAAAAGGTCTTCTGAATGTTTATTTGCTCCAGCTTTGGAAGCACTAGTAATGTGCTTAAGCTTGTTAAGGAGCCTATGAAACAGGATCAGACTTTTTAAAAGCCTGAACTTCCCATGGTCCCCTCTTCATGTTTGGTCTTGGTGCTGACTGCCATCCCCTCTGTTCTTTAGTTTTGGCTTGAAGAAGGAGGTTTTTCTCGTACAAGCAAAATACTTCCCTTCTTTCTGACACACACCATAAAAAATTTATTTTACTCCTGGAACAGGGGAACTTGAAAGAGGTACTTTCTTCAGGACAGAAATAGTTGATTTCAAACCATTTGCAATATTCAGAAAAGCACAACCTTACTCAGTATCAAGGTCACCTCAATCTCTGGCCAGCAGAGCAGGATTTACATGGGAAGGTGTGGGGGAAAGACATGCAACCTGCATGCATAGCAAATTAAAGCAGCAAATGGGTGACAATGGACAACTGACACAAGTAAAAAGGGTCTAGGAACAAGCAGGAGATCAGAGAGGAAGGGAAAGAGTATCATGAAGTTCTGCAGTGAAGATGGAAGAAAACAATGTATAATAATAGTACCTGAGAAGATACCATCTCTGTGTAGCTGCTGAGAGTGTCCTCTGAAAACTTAGCAAGCTGCAGCAAGAGAAGAGACCAGTTACTATAATCGTGTTCAGAAATGTGCCATGAGGAACATCCTTCCCTAAATACTGTGCCTTCAGAGAGAAGAAAGCGGGACTCCTGCTCTGTGGGAATCACTATACCAAGGCAGACCAATAATTCGTCAAAGCAGTTAAGTCTTTAATGGACTATGTCTTTATTTGCTTGTGAAGCACAGTCAAAGTGCTTGGTGCTGTACATCACAGAAGAACACACAGTCATTACCTAAATGTCTACAGAGAAAATAATAGCAATTAGACCCAGAGGAGGCTCTTTCTGGATGGTTATTTTTAGACAGAAAGAACCAGGATTGACTGATCTGTTTTTAAGCTATATGGGTCAGTTAAAAGAAGGGAGCTAGAAGAGTGGTTGTAAAAGCAGGTGCCTGGAACACAATGGACGCAGAGGAATGAGGTGATATGAATGGGATGTGGATAGGAAATGAAAAGAAATTTTAGCAGAGCACTACCATGGGGCTCTTGGAATTACACCGAGAAATTTACTAACTTAAAATTTGTGCATCCAGCACAAAGGAATTCCACAGTAGATGTGATTTTGAAAAACAGTTTAAGTATATTCATAAGCATAAGTGAATACAGCAATTCCATTTGTATGCAAGTAAAACGACATCCCAAATAATAATGCATATATCTGGCACTTTAAAAAGGATCAGTTTAACAAAGCTGAAAAAAAGCAAAGACAAATTTGTCAGAAGTAATTTAAAGTGAGAACTATAAAGGATAATGAGGAACTATTTAACAATATTTTATTAAAATTTTAAAAAGCAACAATCCCATAGTAAAAATAAAAAAGTCCAGTTTTGAGTGGAAGTGAAAATAGAAGTAAAAATTAACATAAAAATAATAAAAAGTATACCAGTAGGTAATTAAAATCAGTCCACTGCTTGTTTAAGACAGTGAAATTGCAAATGATATTGCAGGCAAGGCAGATGTGTTAAAATAAATATTGCTATTCCTTATTCAGTGATGTAATCATACCATATGATAACTATGACATATTTTCCATTCTAACACTAGCTCCTGAAAGTAAATATGTTTAAATTAGCAAGTCTGGACAACTTTCTGACTGTTACTGCTGATTTTGCACAAGGCTTGAAGCATGGACTAAGTCCCAGTGCAATGGAAGAAAGCTAATGTGGTGCCAATGCCTAAAAAGGGTAAGGAGAACAAACCAAGTTACCACAGGACCCCAGGCAGACTTTGATTTCAGGCAGAATAAGAGAGCAGCTAATATGAGACTCAAGAAAAGAAATGGAATAATACAACCAGTGCCAAACACAAGTATATGAGTAATCAATCTCATCAAACTATTGTGATACCTTTTTTGACAAAATTACAAATTTGACTGATAAAAGTAACGCTTTTGACTTAGACCACTTTGTACTTTGACTTGATACAAAAAGTTTTACTGGTTTTCTAACAAATACTAGAGTAATACCAGAGAAATAGGGCCCATATTAAATCTATTAGAAATAGACTATCTCCAAATGTAACAGAAACTGAGAAATTATTTACAATAGGATGTATTACTAGCTCAAGCAAGGACAAATCTGGGTATTTTGTTAATAGCCTGAAAGAAAACTAAAAAATACATTACTGATAGAGACTGTAAACTATACAAAGTTTGGAGCAGGGTCCAATAATGAAGATAACAGACCACTGTTACAGAACAATATGGATTGCTTGGTAAATAAGCAAAAACATGCATACCAACAGGCGCAAAAGTAAGGTTGCACACCTAGGAGCAAAAATGAAGGTTGGACTTACAGGATGAGGACTCTGTCTTAGAAAGCAGCAACTCTGTAGATTATCAGCTGAACAAAGCCTGGCTATTTAAAGCAGTAGCTAAAAGATCTAAAATGATCCTTTGTTGCACTAACAAGGGAACATAGAGTAGAAAGTCCAAATTATTCTGAAATTTAGCACAAACACAAATGTTACTGGAATATTTTGTGGGTTTTAGAGATTCATAATTCTACAGTGATCCTGAAGCACTGGAGAAAGCTAAGAGGAAAGCCAAGAGAAAGATTAGTGGGTTGGAAAATATACTTATAGTGACTCAAGGTGCTTAAACTGTTTAATTAACCAGAGAGACGATAAAAGGGAATGTGAGTAGCTACAACAGACCAGAAATTTCATTGGTGTGCTCTTAAATCTAGGAGACAGAAGATGTAAATGTTCCAAGGGCTGGAAATCAGATACTACAAAAAATCCCACTGACATAGAATGCCCATTTTTAGCAGTGAAGGTAAATAATTACTGAAATGACCTATCAAAGGCAGTAAAAACGTTTTCAAATCAACATCAAATTCCTTTCTAAAAGGAAAGCTGATGTAATCTAACTGTAGTAATGCAACTTGAGGCAGGGGCTTGGGGGGCATTGGAGGCTGGTTTGTGTCCTGCAGTATGCCTGACTAACCAGTCACAAGGGTCACCTATGGCCTTGAAAAAGTGGGAATCAAACAGCTTGAACACGATGGGAGTAGGCAGAAGGTGGATAAGAGTGTCACACAGGCCAAGTGATTGGAGAGGAAAAGGGTCTTACCTGCTACACTTTTAACAGAGTAGAGGGAAGGAAGGAGTGAAATAGAGAGACCAAGAGAAGACTGCCCTAGTCAAGGGGGAGAATGACCAAGGCACATCAGAACGCTTGTTCTGCAGCAGCAAGGATGGAGGACCATGTTTGAGATGTCACAGAAAGAGCTGGCTGGACAGAGTGGGTTGCCTGGACAAGAAAAAGGAGAAGACAGGAAAGAACACAAGGAAGGTGCAAGTATGAGTGACGGGGCAAATGGATATGTTGAGAATGATGAAGCAGGGAAGCCAAGCAGCTCTGGCTTTTCCCAGCCAAATAGCAAGGTGTAAAGGGAAAGAAGAAGGTTCCAAAGACAGAAACCAAGCAGTGCTGAGAATGGGTGGGAAAAGTAAAGTGAAAAAACACTAAAAAGAGATCATAAAGGTACAAACGCCACTGAGGGAGGTAGCATGTGTCCTCCCTCCCAGGACACAAGCAGCTTAGTTATGTACAACCTATAGGGAAAAGAACAGAAAACACAGACCCAGGGCCACAGAGGCCAGGGAAGGACAAGAAGGAGAGAGAAAATCTGTCCAAGTACAGGCGTAACAGAAGTCAGCACAGAAGACAAACATAGCACAGTGCATCTCACCAACACTGCCACCAGGACAGAACAAGAGACACCCATCAGCGCATCTAGTTCAGGATCACACACCCATCAAACTACCAAACTCCACTCCCCAAACCAGCACAACCACCAGAAATTCCTCTTACTCCCTGACCTACTGCCAAGGGGGTGACTGCAAGCAAAGCCCCAGAGCCTCAGGAAAGGGCTGTTCAGCCCACACATCAAAACAGGGGATTACAGAGGATCTCATGCACCCCATTCCTTCTCAGTGGCTAAACATTCCCTAGTTATAGCCACCACAGGGCATTTATCTCCACGTTGACCACCCTGACAGATTACATTTAGCTGATAGAAAGCACATGCCTTGAAGAGTTTTATGGAATCACTGGAGCTTCCTATCACCACAGGATATCTGTAGACAGGCTGAAAAAATTAAAACATCTGTTCAAAAAGAAGCCACACTGTGCCCCTGGGAGAGGGCATAGCTGGGACAATCAAAGATCCAAAGCTTTTACAATTATGTGGACACATCTGCTGAATTCATTGTGCTCACTTTACAGAGCCCTTCTCATCTCCTGCCCTTTTCTCTGCACTGGAGAGATACCTACCAGTGAGGTGGATGAGGCCTTGCTCATCTGGGCCAAGACTCTGGCTTCTCCAAAGGCTGTAGCAAGAATCCACAGGACAGGAAAGAGCAATGGAAGGATGGGTAGGACACCATTCACCTGAAAAAAAATTGCAATCACCAGCAAGCACAGAGACAACAAGAAGTCAGACCTCTCACATGACATCTTGTCCACCACAGTGAGAGGATGGGTAAAAGGCAATGGCAGGAAGGAAGGAGACTGCTTGCACTGGAAGAGTGCAACACAAGGAGAAGCACAGGAGGGGAGACGCACACCCCCCTAGGGGTTTGTAATGAAGGACAACGTGAATAAATCACACCAACTCGCAGCTGGTTTTCCTGATGAATTTGGCATAAACTCTTACAAGTTTAAAGGCAAAGGATACCATTTATCTTTCTCTCTATATATACACACACATGGCAAGTGAGAGAGAGCAAACAATGTAAAGGGCAGTCTGGGAGGAATGGCAAGGGTAGAGCTGTTGTCTTGCTCCACTGAGAGCTCCTGGATCCAGAGTGCACAAGGGCCTGCATAGGATGCTGTCATAGGATGAAGCAAGCTGCTGAGGGAGGGAATCGGTCTCAGTGGTGCTCTGGGGAGGAGGTGTAGCAGAGCTCAAAGCTCTCCTTTACCTGTAGCTGAAGAAGAGTGTACTGCCAAGAAGTAATTCCAGGAGCTTTGAAAATGAAGCGCACAGCATTGGTGATCAGGAAGCCAGCCTGCAATTCAAAGAGAGATGACGCTGTCAGCTAACTACTAGTACTTGTAGGGAAAGAGTTTCCACTGCCTTGTAATATTCTCAGCCCTGGGAAAGTCTGGAAGATATACTTGGTCTGCTGCTGCAGTTCCTCCCTCCACTCTCATGGCTAGATGGCTCAGCATCTTTGCTTCTCTGAACTACCCAAGGTACACACAGTCAGCTGCATGAGTTAGGGCCTGGCCACAATTTCCTGTTGATGGCTGCAAATTCTTCATGTTTATTGACAAAACATGGCTATATTCAACAACAAAGGCTTGAAATGAGACCTACCAGTACAATAGGGACAGCGTATTTCAGCATCACTGACTGTACAGTGAATCTTTCATTATCCAGGGCTGTCACAGGACGTGACAAAGCCATTTCCAGACACCACCTAAAAAATGGAAAACAGCTTGAGATTTCAGCAACCAAGACCCTAACCCTGCACTTTCTTCAGATATAAACCTCCTGGTAGACCTGACTGGAACAGTGTTCACCCTATGCTATGAGGGGTGACCTTCAAAAGCGAAGCCAAGTTCTATAATAGCAGCATTGCACTTGCCATGGTAAATTTGCAGTGCTGTTGAGCAAATGCCCCAGGTCTCCTCACCAACTTAACAGGAAGGCTCCATTGCCCCAATGTGTACTGAAACTCCAACAAGGACATTCAGATATCTCTATCTCCAATTGACCAAAGGGTGTGATATGGCTGGTTACATCAAATGCATGAAATCTGTGACCACCCCGCATTGTTCAAATTTAGTTGAAAAGCAATGAGCTCAACAGTAATTTTTAGCATATATGTGGTTTTATATATTAGCCTAACCTACCAGTTAAGGAGGACAATTGAAGACAGACAGTAAGAGACTTATAGCATTCCCAGGTAATAGAGAAGACACAGCACAGCATATTTGAAAATTCCTGTCCTGGACTGGTAAGTCTCATTTTTTGCTGACACAAGGCAGCAACAAGGACATAGACAAGCTGTGCAGGCATTGTGCACTGTATTGAACCCACCTGACATTATCAATTATTGGGGTCTTCAAGACACGGAAGAGACGATACAGCTGAGGGTTCTGAGGTCCCTTCTTCACTTCTCCCCGTGGGGAGGGTGGAGGTGAGAAAGGTGGAAACAGATCTCCTGGCTCCAGAACTATGTGCTCATCATCCTAGAAAAGAAGCCAGAGAGCCCCAAGGCTGCACAGTTGGGGCCTCGGTGGAATCCTGCTGCAAGGGACTGGAGGTTTAGTCCAGCACGACCCCTCCCACTACAAGTGACACAATACATGTTTGTCACAGTTCCCTCTTTCATGTCTCAAAAATTCATGAGCTAAACTACTGTTTCAAACTTGATGCAAAATTAAATGTGTTCAAGCACATCTGGTTATTTCATGAAAATTGGCATTTGGAGTGAAAGTTACGATAAAAACCAACAAAGGTAAATTTCAAGCTTTAAACTTTTTCCAATCTTCTTCAAGCAGCAAAATCTTTGCATAGATCTTGTAATTGATTTGTTAATTTAATTCTACCCCAGATATTTTATATTATCTTCTTTTATTGTAAATCAGTAGTAAGGAGAAGGTCAAAGCAGACAAACTATTTCTCCACATAAAAACCAGGATAAAGTAGGGGTTTGTATGTCATATCATCCTACTGGACAGATTCACTCCACTTATATTTAGCAGCACGTTACAATTTCCCCTTGACCTGGAAGAGATGGAAATATGGTGCTTTGGGATCACATTAGTGTCTTCTCTCCATTGGGTTTGGGAGTTCATAGAGAAGATGCAGTCTGTCTGACAAAGTACTGCCCTTGACTGAACTGGAATTTCAAGCTATTTTCAAGGTCAGAAGAAATCAAACACTCCAATAATCTGTACACTGGGAATTAGAGTATTAGCAAGAAAATCCTGGGAAATATATTGTTACAGGCTAGAGAAATAAGACAAGCAAGTTACCTTAATCCCTCTCAGAGAAGCAAATGACTCCTGGCCTGGCCTCAAAGCAATGACATCTCCTTCTACTAACAGGCTCACAGGCAGGTTGACAAGATGACCATCCCTGTAGGCCCAATGAAGGGACCAGGATGGGGCATAAGGCATATGAAGGTCAGGGTACATGGAGTCTGGCCATTTCACCTCTTTGCCAAGTGTATCTGAAAGCACAAAGCATGAAAGAATTAAGTGATAACAATTCTGGAGGGGCCAATCATACATTGATTTACCTCCTGTAGTGGCTATTGCCAGTGCTAAACTCAGTCCATTCCCATGATCTTTTATCATCTCTCTCTTTCTGCTTGATGGCTTTTCCCCTCTCTCTCCACCCACTATTAACAACTAAACATAATAACTTTATAACCTTAAACACATATTTGCACAATGGAAAAACTAAAGGCTGTCCTTAAAACTGCCACACTGAAATGAACTGCCTCCTCAGGTTCAAAAGCCCCCATTGAGACGATGCTCACGCGCAGCAATTTATTTCCTTCTGTTCTGTGTTGTGGTACAACCCCACGTATTCTTCTCTCATCATCTGCTGCAAGGCAGATATTTTTGTAAGATACTGAGGATTCAAATTACTCCAAAGCACAGACATAACAGACGCCTACCTGATAACACACAGATTGGAAGCACATGGCCACATGACAGCTCAAAATAACTATTTTACAGGACAGGCATGAGTAGGACACAATTCTCACAGTCTGTTTCTGTGTAACATAGGGGAAGGCTAGTAAGTTCAATTAGTAACGTATGTGATCAGGCTTGGAGAAAAATCCAATGGGAGGAAAACACAAATGGAAATGAGAAACAGATGAATGAGACCTCACCGTTTATCTTATCAATGATTGTCTGAAGTCTCCTCTCCACCTCTCTGCACTTCAGCCTCTCTTGACGCCCGATCATGAAGAGATCCAAGAGGAGAAGGAGGAAGAGTGCCAGCGCATTAACTATCTCGGCACCTTGGCTTTGCACAGCAAAACAGAAGAAAGCAGAAAGCAGATGAGGTTTGAGTAAATGAGCAGAATACACTGCTAGCCACCCACACAGATAAATTTACACATGCTCAGTTGTTTATTCCTACACCCCACAGGTTTATGGCTAAAAAAGAAAAGCAGGGGAGCTATGATCACACTTCTTGAGAATAATGCCACCAGAGAAGTCTGAAAGGACCCAGTCAAGGCATGCTATGGTGCATGTGACAGCACAGTAACTTCTATAAGCCACTAACTTCTCCAGTTTCAAAATCCTTTCTAACTATGATAATGCCTTAGGATTTTTCAAGATCTAGAAATGCTGTAGAAAAAAAATCTCAGTCTCTCCATAAGACACTCGACAGGTCTATTAGAAGTAGAATTAAGTTGGCTGAAGTTTTGTGAAAGGGAATGATAGGGACAGAATTACCAGTGTGACTATGCTAATGTCTAGATCTCTAGAAAGAATGAGGGACAACACTGTTATGTCAGCCACACAAAGCGTCAAGACGATATAAAACTACCACCTTGCTTCAGTTAACCAGCATAGGATGTTTTACTTACCTCCCCTGTGGCTGGCTCCCATAGCAGCACAGCAGCAACAGCACTGCCAGAAGCATCAGAGATGCACCAGGCCAGTGGAAACAGGAGCAACGGTTACCATGGTACAAAAAACTGCTCCTCCACACCTCCTACAAAAGGAGAACAGCAGACAGTCAGCATTCATGAAATACAGAGCCAGACATTTGAAAAAGCAGAGTGAGAAAGGGTGAAGGCAGCAGCTGACACTTCAGGGTGAACACAACTTTGTAAAACCCCTGAACAGGATACAGAGCATCCAGATCAGTTATGCGAATGCTACAGCACTAACAGTTGCTCAGCTGGCAAGTCTGGGTGAACACTCTCTGCTTTACTCTTGCCTGGAAGAATGAAAAGGCTTCTGTGCCAGGCTGCTCCATTGTCACTAACCAAGCGAGGAACACTTTTAAGTACTGTGCATAAACACTAGCACTTTGTATTTGACAGGCCAGACAAACATGGTGGACAAGGGCAGACGAGCTTCAGAGCTCTTTCTCTCCACCTGATACGGACCCCAAAGGCACACTGCCATTAGTGGTTCTTGAAGCCCTTAGATCCTTCACAGGTGAAGCCAAGCTCCTGCAGAGCTCCAGCATCCAGGAGAGAAGTGCTGAGAGAAGCATACCCTTACGGAGTTTCCTTGCTTTGTTCCCAAGGACTTTAGCAGTTCTGCACCCAGACACTTTGCAGCAGCAGTCTGGGACAGAATTCAGCCAACTTTTGTTTAATCTTCAGCTTTACTTTGAGAAGGGGAGACTGTGTGCCCAACCTTGTGCTGTTTGGTGCCTCACCCTCCATGAAGTCACTTTTTTCCGTTCCTTCTGATGCCCCTCCAGCAGTGCTGACAACTGGTCTCTCAGGATTGTGAGGGCTTTCTTTGTGGTAAGGCCCAAACTTGAGGTCATCTCATCCTGAGGTGCCAGAAAAAAAAACCTGTTTAGTGCTGTCCTGTTTTCTTTTTAGGCTTTTTCTGGGTGGCTGACTGAGCACCCTACTGTGAATGCCTTGCACTCATCATCACCTGTCTGATTCTCCATTTTCCTGAAATCATCTTCCCTTCTGTGAACTTTAGACTGCTGGCTGGAATTAGAGCACCTAGATAATATCAGGTAAACAAACCAGTCCTGACTGTGCCAGATAAATACTTTATCAAAGCACAATACCAAGTCATTTCTG
The DNA here is from genome assembly GCF_964188355.1 of Buteo buteo. NCBI lineage: Eukaryota > Metazoa > Chordata > Aves > Accipitriformes > Accipitridae > Buteo > Buteo buteo. Next base: position 8,210,808 of record NC_134183.1, on the reverse strand, counting down.
CGAAACAAGATTCTAATCAGCAGAGGCTGAGGACAGTACAAAGGGAGGCTGCTCAGCTCGGAGGTTTACACAGGCTTGAACTGGTATCAGCTTGTAGAGACAACAGAACACAGACAGTTATGGTAGAATTTTAATGATACAGGATGGATTTTGCTAACAGTAATAACAACCAAGTAGTAGAATATCTGCAAATCTAAACCAGTGGTCCAATTTCCACAATTGCTTGTTATGAATTTTTCATTATGAATCCTGCCTTTGTGACTACTTTGATGCAGAAGCCCCTAGATTTAAGTGCTAGGCCATGGATCATTTCAGGAGGAGACATGACTCCAGCATCAACTCCTCCTTTTACAAGAGAAAGCACTAGAGTCTTAAGTGCTGAACTGTACAGACATACAAGGGAGGCATTTGGACTTGAAGAAAGCACACAGAGTCAAGAGCAATGCTTCCTCACTGGGCAGCAAAGAGGTAGCAGCCTGGAAGGATACAACCCAAGAGTGTGCCATCTGGAAAACACTGCTCTAAGATGCTGATAACAAGAAAGTGGAGTCAACGCTTGCATTTCTGGGGCAAGAACACAAGCACTTTCCTTTCTTTCAAATCACAGAGACTGCTGCGAGGTACTGTGGGTACCAGATCACTGAAAGTGAATCAACAGGGAAAAGCTGGCAGGTGTCCATGAAAGGGCTACAGCAGGTATCAGGGAACTGGTTAACAGAAGTTCTCATTTGCATTTCATGTTTTAATACAAACACCTTGAGGGTGTAAAGCGCATAGGATATCCTGCACATTAGAAATGTTCAGGTGTATCATACTGTTTACAGAGTACAGAACTACTGAACACAAAGAAGGCAGGAAGCTTCCCCCTCTGGTCCCCACCAGTGCGACACACAGCCCAGCAAATACAGCTCGGGCAGGAGCTGCAGCTCTTCCTGCTATTGCAATCACCAGCTCTTCCCAGCCCTGCCAAATCCACCATGGTCTCAAACTGCAGCAGCTCTGCTCTTCAGGAGCTGCATGCATGCACCCAGCTCTGCAAGTGCAGCTCAGCTCTGATCGGCACTTTTCTTCCTGTTCCTTAACCGAGTGGTTTTGTGATGAACATTTACCGGAAACTAATCTCAGACTTCAGACTCATTTGCATTGATGGTCCAATCCAAAACTGTAATGTAAGCATCAAGGAGTAGCAGATAGATGCCTTTAAACTACCATCTACCACGCACACACTCCCCACCTATCAGGGACAATTTGAAATAAATAGCAAATTCTGGCCAGGCAGTCTAGCTATGCTGCTTTAGCTGCACTTTTACAGAACTAAAAATAATCCTGCTGTAGTTTTCATTCTCTGTGTCAGTTTTAGGAATAGAGGAAGCAGTTCTGTGTTGTTCTTGGAAGCAGCCCAGGTAACATCAGCACAGGACTAAACATAGGAGTCTCTCAGAGACTCCCAGAGGAGAAGATGGCAGGCAGCGTAGCTGGCAACAGACCTGCTGCTGCACCACAGGAGTGCTGCAAACAGGAGTGCCTGAAAGCAAGGTGGAGCAAGTGGCAATAAGGTTTCGCTCTCTCCGCTGACTGCTGGCTGAAGCATAGCAAAGCACCCACTCATCCTCTCCAACACAGAGAAAGCAGACAGATAAATAAAAGACACAGAATGAAAGGCAGCAATAATAAGAGGGACTTTAACTGAAAAGCAAAGTCTGCTTAGACACCGAGCTGGTTCCAATGGATACTTCAAGAGCTACAGAAGAAATGAGAGGAAAGCTGCACTTAATGCCAACATGTAGTACAGTCACACACTGCCTGGAAAGAGAAACTGCCACATCACACCAGGCAGTGAGCAGAAAAAGGCAACAAATGCAGAGGTAATCAAAAAGGTTCCTGAAATACTTGCGCACCTGCTCCAGTCTTTACACAGGAGTTACCGTTTTGCCGTAGTATCAGTCAAGGTAAGGGCAGCCACAAAGGGAGGTGGCTGCAGCAGGTGAGAAAGGACAAGTGCAGAGTGTGGCAGGGCTGGGGAAGAAGAATGGCAGGATGGGCAGGGATTGTTAAACACCCATCCTGACACTTAAAACATGGAGTATTCGGCAAAGCAGGCAGAGCCAGCCTGGTAAACACCGTAATAATATGAGTGAGAGGCTGCCTGCGGTGACTCAGATAACCTACTGCCAGTGATCATCAAGAGAAAGTGCTTGGAACCAAGGAATCAAAGGCACAGGCAAGAAGAGCCACCCTGAGCTCCTGGCAAGGGGCAGCTCTAGGTTTCTGCAACAAAAGCTGCCCTGCTAAGTCATCAACTGCTAATGAGGCATTTTTCAAATGCCCTAAAGTAAACCTTTGTATATGGCAAACCTAGGTGCTCTTAAGCTGTCCCAGAGGGATCTTCCCAGCCTTTCTTTCATCAGCTGCAAGTGCTCTTCCTGCCACAAAACAGGAGGTGAGCACCCCAGGGTGAAGAAGCCATTCACAGGAGGTGTCAGTTCATTAGTAAAAAACTCAGCATTCACATCTTTGCTTTGGACAGTTGCACTCAAAGAGTAATCTGCTCATTTTCAGGTCAAAACAGAAACAGTTGAGACACCTTCCCACCCAGCTGCCTTAGCATAGGGTTTCCTCTGAAGAACAAAAAAAACACCAAAAAACAGACAGTAAATTCCAGGTTACAGTGAAAGCAAACCCCTGATGGGTATCAGGAGGTATTTTAAAAGGCTATACTTTCCTTTTGCCCCTGTCTAAAGTGAAAAAGTCCTGAGAGAAAATGAGCAGTTGCTTCCTCCTTTGCCCGAAGAGGCTGGAGAGCACACGAGCCTCTAAGTGCATTTACAGCTCCCCTGGTGCTGACCCCTGTCCTGGCTATCACAGCTTTAGTCTGAGAGGCGTGACTGAAGCCAGGTAAACACAGGATGATTGCAACCCTCTGCCTTGCAGATGACACTGCACCTCTCAAGAGTTGTAACCTGCAGGATGGCTGTTAAGGAAAAACACACGGTGCAGGAGATTTTTTTTTGTGCATGTGATTTTATTTTCTAGAGGGGATGAATGTGCTGAAGTGTGGACTGGACAGAGAGATGAAAAGATGCGTGAATTTCTCCAATTTCAGTAAATATCCTACGTGTTAAATTACTGCTTAGCTTGCCTGCAAACATTAGGGAAAGGGCACCTGAGCTAGATCTAGCGAATGGCCAGGTTTAGGAACTGGTTTGGCTCTTCAGGAAGGAGACAAGCAGCTCAGAGCTAGGAGATGGGGAGCCACAGAATCTGTAGACTTTTTTTTGCCTTCTCCTCTCAGTTGGCCCTCCATAGTTTGACAGGGGGAAATTAGTTGGCAACACCCATGATCCAGGAGTTTGCTGAAATCTGTAACCTTGCCTGGCTCACAGCAGAAAGGTTTCCTTTGCCTTTCTCATGAGTTGCAGGAGCTTCTTCAGACTGATAGATAGAAAAAGAATGGTTATCTTCTGATTTTTCCTCCCACAATGTGAAGTTGTTCCCGAGCATCACCACCTACTTACGTCTGCTTCCCGCAGCCCACCTTCATCCTCACACAAAAATCACCACTGGTTCCTGATCTCTCCTCCAAAGTTCCCATCCTGTTCTTTTACACACAGAACCATTCAAGAATATCTTAAAATTTTATCACTTATTCTCACACTCTGCTATCTGAGGGACAGAGGTCTTGCTCCTTCCTTCAAGAGGAACAAACAAGCAGAGGTCAGAATGTGAGAAATGGACACAAAATATTATTGTAATTAAGTCCTCTTACATTTTCATACAGCCATTACACATCCACAGCAGCATATTTATTTGTTGTGCCAGTAAATGTTGATATAATATGTGGTGTTGTATCATATGTGCCAAACATTTTTTAAAATAATACCGGAGCACAAATATATTCTTTGCTTTACAGATCAAAGTGGGTTGAATCATCCTCCATCCTCTGTGGATTCAGTCCTTTGCAGAATAAGGGCTTCTCACCAAGACTGCTGAACACTTGAATGTAACTGCCTTTACAAAGACTGTTTAAACAAATAAGGGAATAGAAAACAGAACATTTGCTAGAAGCTTCAATTTTCAGAGACTGCAGATCCAGCCCTCTGATTCAGAGTGGTATGGAAAACCCCTACGAGGCAGCTGTCAGATTGTTTCCCTCTTTCCAGGCTGCACACACTAGGCCCCTTTTTTAACGCTTCTACTCAATCGTTTTTCAGATTTAAACATTTGGAGGTGGGAAACTGGACAGCAGAATGTTCTTCCTTTTTCTGAGAGCTATTTTGCATTCCTTAGCAGAAAAAGAAGGTAGTTTTTAATTTAACAATGACGTTTTGCAGGCTATTAATCTGCTTCAGGGATTACACCTCCTGAAATGTAAGCATTATTCACAGTTTCAAAAACACATGAGAAGGAGTAACTCCACCAGATGTATTTGCATTTAGTATTGTAAGTCAGATTCTTGCTTAGGATAAGGCACAACATGACACATAGTGGGGTTTTTGGGGTATCATCAGAGAGGATGGCAGACATCATACACACAACTGTGTGCAATTTCTTGGGGCAACATTTCTTACAGCAGGCTAGTGCTAGAGAGGGATTTATTCTTGTTCTAAGGCAAATCATATGTCAGGACGCTACAGCTCTGTCCAACTGCAGCTGCTGAGCTAGTGCTCAGGCTGCCTGAAATGGCATATCCATGCTACAAAATGATACAGATGTAGCCAGCAAAGCCAATGTATAGGCCACTCTGGGCAAAAGTTTCCCTTTGCTACTTACATCCTTGGTCCCAATTATAGTCTTTCTTAGTGCTCACCTGCTTCCTTTTCAAAAGAGGTCTGATCCCTGACTCCTAGCAAGAGTGCTTTTCTAGTGACCCAGGCTACATGGAGCCTCCACCCTGACACATTCCTATTCCACAGGATGATCTTTTGATTAAGACTCTGGGCTGTCAGGACAGTTGGATTCTGTTCTTTCTTCTGCCACAGATTTCTGCATTACAGTGTGAAAATCTGATGTTCCTCTGCACCTTAGTTTCTCATCTCTATAATGGGACTACCAACTCCCTACCAACCGTAGTCACTGTGAAGACTATAACATTCACCAACCCACCTGAACACTACTGGACAGCACAGAAAAAGAAATACATGTTGATACCTGCATGATGCAGCCAGCTCCGTCAAGCAGATTATGGCTCTGTGGGGACCACTGCCTTTAAAACTGGACATGCCAGGAAAGGTATCAAAAGGCACAATGAACACAGCTATTAAACTTGGTTTAAATGTCACCTGACATGAGCTTGGCAGCCACAGCTTAACTGTTGGTGATCTCAGATCAAATGAAACAAGCAAAGTCTTCAGCACAGCACTGCCCATATTAATGGACGGAGCAATAGTCAACAACTGTCTCCTTCCTCCATCTGCAGCAACAGTATGAAAGGCAGCCCAGATCTCCCCCTGCCCCTGGACAAAAGAGTCCCCACAGTTTGGTAACTGGGTGCTGGCAGCGGCTACAGTGCGGACACTGGCTTTGAGGCTCCCCGCAGCTCATCGCTAACAGGGCCTGCAGACTTACGCTGCAAAGAGACACAGCTGCAGGAGCACAGATCTCTGAGAGATCTGGCCAAAGCAACACGACTCAGCCATGTGAATCACCACTGCGTTTTGGTGTGAACAGGGTCCGTTTTAATCCAGACAATGACATTCACATTTTATGCCCTCCATAAAGCACAGAGTAAGGTGCCAACAGGCACGATCAACCTTTCTACACGGGTAATGCAAAGCCCAGCATTTTGCTTCTCCCTCAGCTAGTAGCAGCTCAATGGCAGAGAAAGAGGCAACTGCTCCCCAGGTAACAGCCCAGTTTTGAATTGTACATTCCTCAGTCTGTCTGGTCCTGTTTGCAGCAGCAAATCCCCAACCATAGTTACCTGCCCCACCAGGCTGCTGGCAGGATGAGGCCGTGTTTATGCACTGCTCTGAAGCTCACCCATACCACACAATTATCAAGGTTTAATTACTGTAATTTATCCAGTTACATTATTCCTCCAAGTTCAGAGAGCAGTTAGGGGTCTGTATTTATTCTGGCTTCAACACACAGCATACTGCTTTATGCCAATGCAGAGCTTACTCCAGAGGACGCTAATCCCCTCCCAGAGGCCAGCAACGCTCAGAAATCCACAGAACTTCAGTACATCTTTCATCCCCCCATTAGCTTCCTTCCCATCCCCACTTCTTTAGCTGAAGACTTTGGGGACTAAAACTATGATACAGCCTAGGAGGTGCACTGCGAGACATGTTTCAAAGGGATAAGAAGGTTCAACAGCTACAGATCAAAGCCCATAGAAGAAACAAATTTAAATCATGAGGCAAAGAGGCAGCAAAGCAGGAGTCAGCAGCTAAAATAATGTTTGGCCCTCCTGTTGGTTCTAGGGTTAAATGTACAGTTTAAACCAGAGCTTCTTTCCCCATCACCTCCAACACCAAGCCATTCCCTAGCTAAAATCATCATTCACTGCTTCATGTCCAGCCATAAGCTCTTTCCCCAAAACCTCAAAGCTCTTCACGCACCATCACATCAGGCAGGATGCAGGTTGGGGAGGGAGACAGGGAAAGCCATTTTGAATTTAAATGTTAAGGGAAAGAAACTTACTTTGCGGCATTTGCCTTGGTGGGGGATCCAGAGATCGGCCTGCTTGAAGAGCATCTGGGCTAAATCCCTGCACCACTTCCCCAGCAACTTGCACTGCTGCTACCCTCCAAAAATGAGAGAGCAAAGAGGGAGAGAGAGAAAGACTGTGCAGAGCCCAGCGCTGCAGAGAATGAGACAGAAGCAGCAGAGTGAAGCACCAGTCTGCTGATTAATTCAGCCTGCTTCCAGTCACGCTGCAGATCCAGCAAGGAGGCGGTGGATGGGGGTGGGGGAGGGAAAGGGGGAAAAAAAAGGCAGAGAGAGAAGAAAGTTTGCCCAGGATAGCACCAGATGTCTGTAAGAATGGTTCATTCATCAGATGGAGCCGACACAGTCAGAATCCCTGGGTTCCCTGCCTGTAGAGATGCATATGCATGCACAGTAATGGTTGATGCTGACAGACAGGGGTCTGTGGAAAAGCAGATGGCAAATTAGACAGGACAAAGTGCTATAAAATATACTACAGGGGAAGGAACACCTGAGCAGGCAAGGAAAAAGACTAGATTGAGACAAAGATACCCAGGAATACTAACTCCCCTACATAAATCTAGGATAGTCTTCCAGACAACTCCACAGCTTTGGATTCAAGCTCAATTTAAAAATATAAGCATTTGCTACTTAAACAAGTTGAGATGGTTACAGGTCCAGTCTGAAGTGTTCCCTTCCTCTTCTCTTGTTGATAGAGAAAGCAGCAAAAGCCCCTCTCAGCATCCAATATTCATACATCCTGAGTCACAGAATCTAAACCAAAAGGTGCATGTAAATTCTTCATAGCCATGCACCATGCCCGGGGCTCCCCATTTACTGACACCTGGGCAGTGGCACAGAGAAGGCAAAGGATTAGCATAGACCAAGAAAGGCTGGGTAGAACAACAGGTAATGGGATAAAAAGGCCTTTGGAGGTGAAGGAATGAGCCTTCTCTCTCACTCTCATCTTTTACAGGAATGCTTCCTTCTCATTGTTGGAGGGAAGCACCTTTATAAGTGGGTTTTTATATAGGTCCTACTTCAGTGCTGTCCTAATTCTGACTGGGGCTTCCCAGTTCTGCAGAGCAATCACTAAACCAATTACTTTCATTCCATATAGAAAGGGGTAAAGAACTGGCCCAGCCAAGAACCATACAAAAACTGCAGCATAGATGAGAGATGCCTGTGGAAAAAGGATCAGTTTGTGAAAAAGCCCTTGGAAGAAGAGCTGAGGTTTTAGAGAACAGCAGGGAATAAAAACAGAGATACAGTTACTGGCAAGATGAAAAGAGGCAAAGGACTTGGGCTACTTTTCAGTCCAAACATAAGACTGCAGCTCTTGTTAGGCATCCTGGAACAAGATAGCTCTGGACCAACAGTCCTGTAGCTGGAGCAATGTGGAGTACAGCATAGGCTCCCTGAATACATTTCCGGGCTCTGGCCAGGAGGCACGGTGCTGTATCCAGGCTGCAGCAATTACACTGGGATAATACAGCTCAGTTGTTATTGGTAACTGTGGAATGGATGATGTCAATAATTTTTAATAGTTGTGTTGCTGCAAATACAGCCTACATCTAAAGTTACCTCAAACTCATGAGGCTCACACTGTCCTGTGGCAATCAGTGCTGCTGTCTGTCTTGGTATATGCTGAGTGGGTCTGGGAGCAGAGATTATGACACCTTTCGCAAGTATTAAAGTCACTTCAGAAATACACAGAAAATTAAAAAGTCAGGAGAAAGGGAAAAGAACAAGATATCAGCACATTTAATTTAAGCATTGCTCCTAAAATACTCTCTGCCTTTCTCTGCAGTGTCTGGCTTCTGGAAAAAATTGGAAGGCATCCTACATTACACCTGACAAACTCTGATCCTCAGCCATTTCTGACAACGGAACTGTATTAGCTGACTGGAGCCAGAGGACAAGTTTCTCATCTTCTGAGTGACAGATGTCTGTGCTGCAGTGGTGCTCTGAGCACGTCCTCTGTTCCAGGAGTGCTAACTCTTCATCACACACATATATTGGAGCAAAGAGATTGCTTTCAGCTAGATTTGGGACTGATGTTTTCACTTGGGTTCATTTTATTTTTAGCATTTTAAAATAAACCTCGCATATCAAATTTACTACTGAGGTTACATAGCAGGTTAATTTGTTCTCTTATCAGCATATATGTGTCCAAGTGCTCCACTTTGGAAAAGAAGATGGATTCCACCTTAAAGGGGGTGAAACAAGTATCTGCAGTATTGAAAAAAAAAATAGGAGAAAACTCCTTAACACCAAATAATATACTGTTAACAAGAATAAAACCATGGTCTTTGCTCAGAATCCAAACAAAGTAAGTTGCAAAATGCAGCTGTATATATAATTTTTTTATTATTCCTATTGAAAAGAGCGTGATGATCTCTTGCCTTCAATTTTAACCCCCATTCAGAAAGGAGGGAGAAAAAACTTCAATGTCAGGAGAGAAGACTAGGACTTCAGAACACCATGATTCCCCCTGTAATCTCCTTGTGCAGGATGCTTTTCTAATAGGCCTTTTAAAGGTCTATTACAATACTGTCCATGCTGCTGCCTGTCCAGCAATTTGATACACTCTTTCTGCGTTGTACAATGAAGAATATCATATGAGAAAGAGAGAGATGAACCAAAGATAGCGACCTACAGTGAAAGTGTCCCCGTTGTGCTCTGCCATGGCTGGAGAAATGCCAGTGTCGGCGCTCTCAGATGCTACACAGAACACACCCCTGTACAGAATGGTAATTGCATCATCTCTTAAAATGATCAATACCAGCCCATGATGTCATTAACAAGAGAATAAATAGATAATTATCCTCTTTGGAATGTTACCTCCATAGTAATACAGCAACTGGATATAAAACAACATAGTTCAAACACATCCTCCCAGCATACCAGCACCAAGAGGTTCAGGCATGAGTAAGCCCAGGCCTTCCTGGCCCAGCACACTACAGAACAGAAAACCCAGCAAATAAGAAATCTAGTAGGCAAGTGCAAGAGTTGATGTGAAAAACGGAGTACTTTTTAAGTCACTTACACTGCCGTAGTAATCTTTTAGAGCAGATCCAAGTCTAGGTACTTTGCACTAATGAACAAAACCTCTTCTAGATGCTAGAAGCACTGTAAACAAAACAGGAAGAAAGGGAGGCACGCAGAATAACAGAGAGACAGCAACCATGATCTGGCAGATGAAGCTTACAGTGAGGTAGAGAGACACCAAAAAGTAAAGCCAAGAATGTTCTCTTACCAGAGCCAGCTGAGAGCTTGGTGTGCATAATGTTCTCCACTGATCTCAAACTACCTGTCCCATTTCTGATTGGGATCCAGAGTAAGGACCAGTTCACTTTTTTGAGTGAGAAATATATTTAATACTCAGCTGGCTCCTGAAACATGGCTAAAACATAAGTGACCAGCAGACTACTCACTAAAGTGATCAAAATAATTTTACTTTTGGGAAGTAGTAACATGTGCCAAGTTTATAGTCTCCTGTCAGCCACAGCAGATATGTCTTTTTAGCTTCTATAGCAGATATTCATGAAGATCTCTCTTTCTTCTTTTTCCTTTGAAGCTCAAAGCATGGCAAGATAGTAAGAGACAGACTGCCGCTCCATACAATATCTAGACTTATCTGGCACTTTCTAAACCAGATCTAGAAATACTAACCTGCAGCACTCCCTAGAAAGACATGCAATTGCCCAAGAAATACATATACTTATAATCAGAAAAACTGGACTCAGATGATTTCATTACCTTAGTTTATTTAAAAAATCTTCTCAGTGAATTCAGCCTCTCAAATAAAGCCAAGCTAAGTGTCCAGGGGACAGAAGCCCTACCTTAAAACCTCAAGAAGGACACAGCATATCTGATAGCATATACTTCACTTATGTTGTTCCACCGTGGTGCCTCAGTCCCAGCCTGCAAAGGACTTACCTACTCATACAAGCATTCCTTCCCTAGGAATGTGAAGGTGACAGAACTCTCAACTTTGATACTAACCATGGATTATATCATCACATAATAACACCAAATAGTGAGTCTTGACCCAAAATAATGAAACACAATTAAAAGGACTCAACATTTAAACTGGGCATGACACTTATCAGGAAACCTACCTGACACTTCTCCTTGAGGTCCATGGCTATGCGGTTCTGTAAGCATGTCCAGCAAAAGGGGATTGCTCCTCAGGGGAGAATGTCTCCTAGGTAGAGATGAGCTTGGCTACACTTATCACATCACCATCTGTGGAAACAGAAGGGAAAGCAGTCAATCTCCCCATATCACTCCCTTTTGGACAAGAAAGTGATGAAATTCACAAAACTCAAGTTACAGGATTGGTCTTTAGAAGAAGGAGAACTGGGGAGCTGAAAGTGCTTCTACTAGTACATCAACCCTTCCCTTACTCAGAACTGATCCCATTAGCTTAAGTCCCCCCAAAATCTGGCAGCAATAGATTAATTAAGTCCCCTGCAGCTGAGAGTAAGAGTATTATTGCAGCCCTGACACACTTTTGGGCAAGCCTCCAGAAAAAGCTGACAAAGCGCTGAATTCCACCAGGTGTTGGAGCATGCTGTCACCCATGGCTATTTGTCTTGCTATTCTTATCTACTAGGAGCTTTGTCCAGCTAATCTCTAATGGAGCCTGCCGTAATGATTCTTCCATTTGCTGAACAACACCTCCTATCTTTGACAAGGCTATGCTGCTGGGCTGAGCATGTATCTGACCACCATTAAGTAGGCCAGAAGTCATAAAAACAATTCCAGATTATCAGGGAACTAGGACTTTTTTTTTTTTCCTTTTTAGCAAAACTGGGACTGTAACAGAATTGAGGTAGGAAGCAGCTCTGGAACTCACATCCTTCTAGCCTATCTCCCCCTTGATCTCCCATGGCATAAACTTGTTCTTCTTCCACATACGCAAAATGCCTTTTCTGCTCAAAACAAAGGATTTGTGTTCATTGCTCCAGAGGATTCTCTTACATATAAACACAATGAGGTATTATAAGATCATGCTATGATTGGTCTGGGAAAGTCTTTTTGTTGGTTAGTAACTCTTGGTTCTATTTTTTAATATCACACACAAACTCAGGGCTTGGACATATACTTCTCGTAAATCCAAACAAACAAGGAAACAACTAGATCTGCAAATCAATCCAAACGCCCACACACTTCCTAGATACAACAGGACTGGCTTTTGCCAGCTGGGATTTACTACCCTGCTATATACCATACTGCCTTCTTCAAAGAAGGATTCTGGAGGTCCCATCCTTGTGGCAGTCACCTATGGCACTACTCTCCATGATGCTACATCATTTCAAGGAAAATGAGGCATCCAAAGCTTACTGAGAAAACCACTACTGCCCCATGCTGAAGAGTTAGATGTCAGTATTTCCTCTTATGCAGGCAAGTCCTGCACCTGTGTTCTGGGAAGCAGCCAGCATTCAGTATTCAGACTGCTGGTTATCAAAGAACTGCTTGCAGTCCAGCAACCAGCACCTGCAAGTACCATTTTTTTGGCTGCCGGCTGGCTGGCATGAGCCACAAGTCTGGACTCTGCCCTGCTTTTCTGTTCTGTGACCCTTGTCAATGTGCACACACCAAGGGAATGAAGCTATTTCCAGTCACTTCGTATCCCTGCCAGGCCAATTAGCAATTGCAAAGAGAGGATCAGACAGTTACTGGAGCGAAGCTGACAAACAGGGCTGGGAGTGGGAAGGGGGAAAACATACTTTTGTAGGCTTGCACACAGCAGCTTAGAGCCTTAATATCTTGCCTTTAACTTGAGAGTGACTTCAATATAAGGGAAGGCAAGAGAAGATGATTTTAAGGAGAAAATGGTCACTAACAATAAAAGGGCTAAGAAATAGATCCATGATTCTTTTTTTTCTTGACTCCCCTCCGACAGAAGATTTATTAGTAGATCTACTGAAGGATTTATGCACTGTTGTCTCACTCATTCAAATAAAAGTTAAGCGCCTGAATTTCTCTCTGGATCTGGACTTCAAAAGCATAATTATCCATGACACAACTGGCTAACTGGGAAGCCAAAGTCACAAAAGCAGAACAAGAAAAAACATCCTGGACTGTTTGTGCTAATCCCATGGAGCCCGTATCATTAGCAGTGGTGGGTGGCTCTGGCTGGAGGGCAGGGGGCCATGCAGGGAGGCAGCTGGGCAGGAGGCAGGATTTGCTGCACTGCCCTGAGTGACATTTTGTTTTAGGCAGCAAACTGAAATGTGATCCTGAACGCAAAACATGCCATTCCTTAAAGTTCAAGGCACACCATCCACATGCTTAGGAACACCACCCTGAAGTCCTTCCATGCTAGGAAGCAGGATACACAACAAGGGTGTTAAAAAGATGAAAGACTGGTTGGAAAGAGTGAATATTCCCTACCCAGAGAAATTCAAAAGCTGTTATAATGAACAATATAACAAGAGCTTGTAAAAGTAATCAGTGGGGCATGCAGCACTGCTTCATCATAGTACATGCTCAGGGCTTCTCCAAAATTTGAACAAACTAACCTGAAATCCAGAAGCAGTTCAGTTTCTGTCACATCCCCAATTTAAGATGCCAACAATGGTTAGATAGTAGACATTTCACAGAGAGAAAGCAAGAAGCCAAGTCCTTCCTGTGCCAATCTGGATATACAAAACAAGCAGAATGTTTCATTTTTCAAAGTTTAAAAAGGGTTTTCATTTAGAACCAAGAATTCCAAACACAGCTAATCCTAGATAGGTTAGGAGAGGATAACTGAAGCCAAAAGCAAAGACAGGCTACAATGATAAACCATACTCCCCCAATTTCTGCACCATGATTGGCACTAGAGCCAAATGTGATTTGTGTGCTTTCTTTCAAATGCATAGTTTATCAAAATAAAAAGTCTGCAAGAATATTGCAAGAATTATGTCATACCAACTAAAAACCTCTTATGCATTACAGAGGTCTTGCAAACACTCAGAAAATGACTTCACAAAACAAAGCTGAAGCAGTTCATTAATTCTATAGGCAACATGCAGATCTGCAGTTGTGCATCCATCCATGCCATCCCCCACAAGGTCCTTGGGTGTTCCCCTCCCAGACTCTTCTGTTTCAGGGATTCCTGTAATTCCCACCACCAGACATGTCTCTCCATCACCCCTACCCAACAGCAGGGACTCACCACACTCTGGACCCATCCTAGGAGTTTTGTGCACTACTATTTCTTCCACACTAGAGTATCTGCCTTCCTCTGTCCTCCCTGTTCTTATCTCTCTTCTCTCTGCCCAGGCAATTAGTCACTCATGCTGTCAACATGTTAAACTCTGCCAGACAGCAGGACAGAAATGAGGTGGGACTGCTTTGCTGGAACATGTTAGTAGGTGTCAAAGTATTCGGCTACAGACAATCAGAGATGCCCGAAGCTGTGGTTGCTCTGCTCAGACACCAGAGGCTCAAAGTGCAGCCAGTTTACCCCTTTCACTTTCCCAGCACACTCTATCCTCCTCAGCATTCTCATGCCTAGTGCAGTCCATGAAACTTGGAAATGGCTGGATGTGGCATTCAAGTGTCATCATGCTGCATCCAGCCTGAGAAATACTTCCAAATCATTAGGTATAGTAAAACCCAACGTAGGGTCCACCAAATAACTCAATCCAATGCATATATCACTAACAGCAAGCTAACTTTCTGGAAATGCTGTATGCTGAACTCAACCAATAGTCAGCCCATAGCTATGTGGACCAGTCTGCAATGCACATTACAATATCTTTATTTTATATTTATAAGAATGAATGAGTTCAGTGCTTGGGTTGCCATATGTATCTGATACCCAGTCCTTTTCAAATCTGAAAAATACATTCCCATCACACCAAACTTTTTTCTGTTTTGAAGTGCCCTGAGCAAAGAGTAAGTCTTGTAGCTTGATCTGAGCATCAACAAGTGCCTGAAACATCTTTCTGAACAGAAGAAGCAGAACTTTACAAGGGTCTATTCAAACTTTTGTTTACCTGATTACCTTTGGAATAACAGTCATGCAGCCAGCATATAGGTAACAAACACTGTGCTTTCAGATCCTCCTTTGAAATCCAAGGATTTCAAATCATGACAACTTAACCAAACCTCACAACACCATTATGAGATATCAGTGTTGAAATTTAATAAGAAACTATACAGCATGATACATTACGTAGAGAACTTATAAAACAACTAGCAAACAGAAAGATCAGATAACTATACAACCTATAGACTTGGAAAGAAAAATGTGTTTCAGAAGCTGCAAGTCTTTAGGGAGAAAAATAAATCAACCTAATGATAATGGTCTCCCTAAAGTGTTCAATCACTGATGCTTTCATGTTATTTACTGAAAATTCCCAACATAGATTAGTCTATAAAAAATGATGGGGAGTCTGAACATTTCTTGCTGCCAAAAGCGAATTCCTCAAGAACAGAAGCCTGATCTGTCACCAAGAATAGAAACACGGGGGAACAGATAACAACCAAAAAAAGCAGCTGCCTTGGAGAAAATGGCTTAGATTAGAGCTGATTGTTTTGATATCAGCAGAACCATACGGTCTTCCTACTCGTGAGTAGCTGATGCCTGCCTGATAATTTGCAACATGGGCACATTTACTGATATATGGGCTTCCAAAGGTGCATCAAGTGATACTGTCAATTGCTTTGAAACCCACTGAGAGCACAGAATAATTACAGCAAGGGAGCTGGCAGCCACACTTCTTGGCTTCAGTATCCGCTTGTGAAAAAACTTGTCAAAATTTGGGCCAGCTAAACATTCTCTGCCTCAATAACCCTAGATTTTAGATAGGGATATGCATATCTGCTTCAGAGAGAGATCAGGAAGTAAATTTATTAGTATCTGTAAAGTAAGTGAGATCTTCTGAATTAGTGTTGTATATGTGCTAAGTATTATCAACTCAGTAGTGGTCAAATATCTCATTTGTGCATGGCTGTGAAGAATCCAGAGTTGATTTCACACAGGCTCCTCTTCCCTTGCTAAATGACAGGAATTAGAGAGAGATCTATTCTACCTTGAATCAGGAATAGGATTAAATTTAATTTAAAGTTTGTCTTCCACGTGACAAGTGTGCCTTTTGGAGGTGAAATTACTTTTTGTTTAAACCTTACTTGCAGAGAGTTTTCCAATAAAAAATATGTCTGACTCCTTCCTTCTTTCTTCAGCACAGTACTTGCACATTAGACTTGTTTCAAAGGACAGTGGTGTCTTAAAATGAAAGCTAGGCAACAAGGAGGGAGAAAGGGAGTAGGAAATAGCTTTGGCACACTTGTAAGAGTCAGACCATCAGTTTACTTGCAAGATTAAGATTGGTAAAACAAGATGCTACACAATCGAAAGAACGCATTTATTTTCATCTTAATTTTGTTCTGGTGAGTTGAGAAGTGATTGACGGATATGATCAAAAGAATGATCAAACTAGTTTAGTCTACCTTACTGTTTCCACAGAGGCTGATAATGTTTCAAATTAAGTTATAGTAAATCTGAAAGGTCTTTGTTGTGTTAATTTTTCTTTACTTGGTTAAAAACAAAAAACGAGTGTTTGGGAATTAAAGGATTGCTTTATCTTCTCTGCTTCAGGTACTCTAAGCCTGCCACAGAAAGACAGAGCATATGTACAGTCTGGATCAAAGCTAAAAATGCAACAAAAGGCACAATTCTGAAAGTTGTAAGGGCCCCTCCAGCTTCTGTAGAGCAATGAGACATCATCTTCTTTGTGGCACGATGCCTTGAGTGACAACTAAAACATTTTACACAAAATTTATGGAAGAATTCACTGCAAAAGTGACAGCTGTCATTCGTCATCATGATATTGGTTATTATGGCAACCAGGATTGTATAATCACCTCTATTTTAAAAAAAACACCCTGAAATGCTAGAAAACCACAAAAAGGCAGCAGCTCAAAATAAATCAAAAAGCCTGTGCTGTATTTATAGGACCTTCTAACAAATCAATTTTTGCTGACGTACACTGACTCACAGATAAAAGTGCAGCTTTTTCTCTTAATTCCAGTTTATAAATAAGAGTGTTCTATGCATAGTTTATAGTAAAGCCAGGCAAAAAACCCTCTTATATTAGTGTTTGCCATTTGGAGATATTTAAGGGTGTCTTCTGGGAGTTCCCCAAAGCAGGCCCAGCACCTGAAGGCCATTAACAGGATCAAGCTCATACATTCATTCAAAACAAAGCACAGCCCTTATGTAGAAAAGACACTGATTAGTTCAGTAGATTGTATATTTTGCTATTCTCACAAACAGCTCCATGAAAGTTTTATGATGAACATTTGTATGATGAACTGTGTCTAGAAATAGGGCAGTGAGCTGGCTCACCCTACTGTGAAAGGAAAACAGAGGAGCTCTCTGCAGCTGCTTAAGAACTTCTCTCCACTATTCACTCAAGAGTTTTCCAGACAGAAATCCAAAGTGCCCTACTTAGTGTACAAATCATCCCATACATCACAGATGTTAACCCAACCAACCGAAAGCAAATCCTGCTCCGTGGAGGCCTAGGCACAGGACAATACTGCCCAAGCCCTGGCAGGACTTTTTTTGGCCAACCTTACAGAAGGATTTGTCTTGTGGCCAATCGCCCATGGCCCCGGCCCTGCTCCTGGCCAGTCCCACCCAGCCACAGGTGTATATAAACCCTCACACCCACCCCTTTTTCAGGGTTGTTTTTTTCTGCTTGGAGTAGCTTGGTGTCTGGAGTACTTGCTGTGGCTTCTAGTGGTCAGTTTGGGAAGGACTCTAACAGAAGCAAGGGTGGCCTCAAAGATAGAGATTTAAACAGTTAGAGCTCTAATATGAAGATTAGAGAAAGAAGGTTTGTTTTCTTGGTTCTACTTACAGTAGTAATATTGATTTGTTTTGTGACCCAGGCTAAAAGCACTAATATCTTAATCTTCTCGTCAGATAAAAAATGTTGGCAATGTGTTTATTTAAAAGGTCATGGTTAAGAAGAATATTAAGTAAAGTGTTTTGATATGCTTGAGTAAAAGACAACAAAGAAATATAAAGCACTCTTCTAAAGAACAAAAGATATCTTGCATAAAACCAGCATAGTGTAGCTATTTATATGCATGCCTGTACTAAGCAGGCTTCTTAGAAAGTAAATTGAGCTTGCTTGCTAGGTTATTCAAATTTTGCTATATTTGAGCAAGCCCTGTAGTTTAATGCAGTACAGCAGCTGTTAAGTAACAGTTTGTTTATATAGAAACTTGCATTTCTAAGGAACCTAAAGTGTTTCATAGAGATCGTGCATTACTATACCATTGTATCTCATCATGTATGAGCTGTCTGTTCAACTAGGAACCTTATTCCACAATTGCTGGGGGAAATAATATGGTTTTAGAGAAGCATGCCATAGCAGCTTCCTTTTCTCAGAAAATGTGAAAATAGGTACTACTTGGTAGCTGCCTCAGGAAGACAGATGGGTGCTTATGCTCATCTGCTGCTATCTTGGTAACTTTTAAGACTGGTAAGTCTAACTTAAACTCTTCTGTGGCACAAGGTGTCCTGTGAAAACTCAGTGACTCTTAAATGTGTAGCTATAAGACTATCTGCTCCTGTCTGGGTTTTCCCTTATTCTTTAGCTATCTTCTGGGTAGATAGTATCATCTAAGACAAAATTCTTGTGCTTTACGTAATAGGATTTTCAACTGGGATTTTTAGGCCTTTTCTATAATCAGTAATGGCCTGTGTTATCCTGACAGGAGAAAGCTCCCGAACAATGGACAAACAGTGGTAATGTACTCCAAGAACTATGTGGATCACAGCTTTTGGAAATAAAAC
The DNA here is from genome assembly GCF_964188355.1 of Buteo buteo. Lineage (NCBI taxonomy): Eukaryota > Metazoa > Chordata > Aves > Accipitriformes > Accipitridae > Buteo > Buteo buteo. Next base: position 8,192,348 of record NC_134183.1, on the reverse strand, counting down.
AAGTGGACGTCTGAGGCAAAATGAAGTACGCTGTGAACTTCTGCTGATCAAAAGACCGTGATGAGGTAGGAGCAGGAGTAAAGCACAATGGAACAACTGGCTGAGTCGAGGCTGCTATTCAGGCTCGTAAGGGATCTAGGCAAACTTGTGAAGGCCTTTTAGTCAGAATTTGGGACTATCCCCAAAAACCTTACTCAGCGTACAAACCTGGAGCCGCACCAAGCGCACCCACAGCTGTGGGTGCACCGTGCTTTGGTCTGCGCTGCCGGGGGCTCGGTCTGGGGACACCCTAACCCCCCGCCTCGCTTGGGGCTGAGGGAACCGCCGAGGCCGGTGTCCGGCGGGGGATGCTCCGCGGCGCTGCGAGGCGGAGTCTGTCCCTCAGCCGTGGGAGAAGCCCCGCTGGGTGCGCTGAGCCGCTAACACGTGTGGGAGCGCCTTTTGGGGGGTGGGGGGGGTGTCTTTTTATCTCCTCTCCCTCATAAACCGCTAGGTAACAGTCCGGCGAGGTGCCAAGGGAGGGTGTGTGAGGGGAATGGTGCTGCGCGGGAGCCCCGGCCCGAGGGATGGAGGGCAGCGCGGCGGGACCGCCGCCGGCTCTGCCTCGGGCCTCCCCCGCCATGGCGGGCCGCCTCCAGCCGAGGTGGGGACCCCCGCCGAGGGAGCGGCGGGCCCTTCCCGGCCCCGCTCCCCGACGGGACGGAGCCCGGCCGCGCCCCGCCGCCGCCGCTCGGCCCGTACTCACCAGCCGCGCCGGGCAGTCTCGGCGGGGGAGCCGCTCGCCCGCCGGGCCTCCCCCCGCGCCGCCGGGGCCGCCATCAGGGTCACTGGCAAGCGGGACGCCACGGCGCTGGGGACCCGCGGTGGCGCTTCGGGGCGGCCTCAAGAAGCCGGTGTCTGGTTGGTGAGATCCCGCGCGGCCGCCCGTACGCCGCGCGGTGATTGGCTTGGCCGGGGTGGCGCGCGAAGCCGAGCATCCGCCCTGGCGGCAGGTCGGGGCTAACCCTGAGGGGAGCCGGAGCGGGCTGCGCGCCCTGAGGAGCGGCTGCTCTGCCCCGGCGGCAGCGCTGAGGGGGACGGCCGGCAGAACGGCGATCCCCCTGGCCCCGCGGCTGCCGGGATGCCGTCCGAGGGACGGTGCTGAGGGGCAGTGAAGTGACTCGGGGGTGAAGGGAACGCGCGAGGGAACGGAGGGAGCCCAGGAGCGCCCTGTGGCCTAAGGCTCCAGCTCCTTGGCAAAGGCAGGCCGCGGTGGGTGCCCCAGTCGAGGGGGGATGAGGGAGAAGGGATGTCGCTTTGCCAGGGCTGTGCCTCTGCAAGGGGAGGGTGACACCTGCAGATCTCCCTCTGAAAAAACGCTTTTGCCGTAGAGTAACCAACTGCCTGGAAGTCTCGGAGGAGCTGTGAGGTGAATGCACGCGCTGGGTGTCAGATGCACATGGTGGGAACGAGCGCACAAATGTACCAAGGTGGTAACGTAACGAGAAATCTAAGCCGCTGCAGAATCTGAAAAGGAAATCAGAGGTGGGAGGCAGAGATGGCCACTTTTGTGCCTCTGTGTACAGAGATTTGGGGGTTGTCTTCTGAATTCATAGTGGATTGGCTAAATTGAAAAGATGTGTGTCCCTTAGTTAGAATTCCTTTCATGTTCCTGTAATTCATTGCAGGGCTTGTATTATCCCAGGTTGTGATGCAACAGTTCCCATGTGAGATTTTTCTTTACAAAACTGATGTTCATTAGTGTGCTAAACTACAGATGCCAAAGCCTGGTGCAGTTGTTTGCAATTTTATGGCAATAAATTGTACAAAGAACTTAAGCTCTGCATTGTTTTCCCTGCAGATGCAGTTTTGGATGAGAATGTAGTAGTTTGGGAGTGTACTTGATACAGTCTACTTTCACAGTGTCTAAATACATAGAGAGTGCAGGAGTTCTACAAATGTGGTGTCCTGGTTTCAGCTGGGATAGAGTTAATTTTCTTCCTAGTAGCTGTTACAGTGCTGTGTTTCGGATTTAGTGTGAGAATAGTGTTGATAACACACTGATGTTTTAGTTGTTGCTAAGTAGCACTTATCCTAAGTTAGGGATTTTCCAGCTTCCCAGGCTCTGCCAGTAAGCAGGTGCACAAGAAGCTGGGAAGAAGCATGGCTAGGACAGCTGACCCGAACTAGCCAAAGGGATATCCCATGCCATAGAATGTCATGCACAGTGTATCAACTGGGGGGAGTTGGCCGGGAGGGGCCAATCGCTGCTCGGGCATTGGTCAGCAGGTGGTGAGCAATCGCATTGTGCATCACATGTTTTTTCTCGTGTTGCATTTGGTTTTTTATTTTATTATAATCCTTTTCATTACTATTATTATTACATTTTATTATTGTTGTTGTTAGTATTATATTTTGGTTTACTTTAGTTATTAAATCATTCTTATATCAACCCCTGAGTTTTACTTTTTTCCCCCGATTCTTTCCCCCATCCCACTGGTAGGGGGAAGGAGTGATTGAGAGGCTGCATGGTGCCTAGTTGCTGGCTGAGGTTAAACCATGACAAGCTCTTTTAAATGCAATCTAAATTTTAGTGAGGTGAGTGAAGGCCACAAAACTCCTGATTTTCCTGTGCTGCTTGTTACCCAGAACAATTGCCTATAATCAGTTAAAAAAACCTCCCACAACTATAATACACTTGTGTGACACTGCAAGTGTTTTTGGTATCTTAGAAGGAAATAAAATGGCAGGTCTGGGGAATTTTATGGTGTAATTTAGAGACAGAACAGGAAGGGGAAGAGGATAAATGTGTTACTGGAATTGTAATAACATAAGATCATGAGTTGTGCTTAGTGCTGCACGAGCATCTTGTTAGTTCCTCTTTAGATTGTTCCACCCCCAAAAAAATCTACTTAATTAGTAGAAGGCTTTAAATAAAAGGTCATAGTAAAGATACATCTTGAACAGAGATCCGGAGTCTGGATTATTTTGCCTCTGACACTGATTCCCTGTGGGTCTCGAACAAGCCACTAACAAAACCTGTTTTCACTCACAAGTATGCTGTATATAGAATTTCTGTCAATGAGACGTGCAGTTATAGGGGCTGATAGACTGGACCTTTAACCTATTTGTGCCTTTATTTCCTCCTTGGTAAATCTGATCTAATTGTTCACCTCAGAGTGATTTAGGGACCTAGTGCTTGTAGAGTGTGTTGAGGTTAAGTGAAAAACATTATTAAAATGCAGTATTACAAGGATGGTTGGAAGAGTAGAAACACCCTTGAATTGGACAGTGTTGCTATAGATTCAGAAATAGGACAGGTATCCAGAGAGCACTTTTCCCATATATTCTGGTACTAGATGACAAAGGGAAAACTCAAAAGGCAAATGCTGTGAAGTATTCAAGAGGCACTAAACTGGTATGATTTTTGGATCTGAGGGCTTTGGTGTAAAGACCTGTTCTACAAGAAAGTGCTCTGTCTCATGTTAAGTCATCATCCTCTCTATTTAATATTACGGAATTGTGAACGAATGGTCTAAAGGCAAACAAGATAATGTTACTTCTGGATGTTTATAGTAATGTAATATTCTGGTATAGAAAGCTCAGATCAGTTAATTTTGCCTGCAAATTAAGATCACTTCTCATACTTGCTTCAAAATAGCTATTAAAACTATTCCTTGGGTGCTTTTTTTCCCACATCCTTGTACTTCTTGGAATTGTTTAACTGTAAAGGCCTCCTATATAATTTTGGTAGGAAGTGAGTTTATAGAAATGAAACAGCTACTGCAAACCTATGTGTATAGCCTAAAAAAGCTTAATTTCATGCTCACCATGTCTTCAGCGCAGGGATATACTGTCTCCTCTTGGGACCACAACATATGGGCAGAGACATGGCTCAGTTTGCAGTAAGCTTCCGCCTCTGAATGGCTTGCAGTGCCTGACAGATCCACAGGAACTATTTGACCTCCCTGCATGTGCCTTTCAGTCAGTCCTCATCAGTGTGCTGCTGCGGGTAGAGCAGACATGAAAATTTGAGTAGGACCACTTTAAAGCAGGTATTGTATGCAAAAAAAATCTTTCTTTGCCTTTTTTTTTAGTTAAGCTCTCTGGCCAGATGTTGAAGTTGCATTTTAATCAGTATTTGATGAGTAGCATTTCTGAACAGTAGTGCAAAATAATTAAAAAAATTAATTTAATTGGTGAGAAAATTTTGTATTGTTTAGAAAAGGCAATTGCTGTATGTCTGATTCCCCCACCCTTTTGCACATTTCATGACAGATTCTAGGAACTGACCATATTTCTAATATGTGTGTAGTGATAAGAGGAATTAAAAGGGGAAGATTGATACAAAAGCTGTCTGAGTTAAAAATTAAAAGCAATAGTTGAGTTGACCAACACCTCCCAAAGCTGAAGGGACGATAGTATTTCATTTTAGCTGAATGGTATTACTTCCCAGCTCCTGTGTATTGTTTAATAAATAAGGGAGATGCACATAGTTCAATGTCTAATTATAAAAAATGAGACGATATATTCCTCAAAAGAGAGAGATTCTGCCTTTTAGTAATAAACAGCATCTGCTTTGTTTTTCTCCAAACTGAAAGGTAATTGAACTGACAATTCCAAGCTGTCTTGAAAATGACAGATGACTGAATTGGGAGTAGGAAGAAAGCAGAAGCCCTTTTGTACTGAAGAAAGGGAGATGGCACACTATAGTTGGATCTGGTTCCCTTTTACAGATTTCTTTCAGAGCTTAAGCTGCTCTGGGTGACCCCAGCCAACTCGTTTTACTGTTTAATTTCTTAATGTCAGCAATGGCTATTACAGGTCCCAGGTAGAGCAATATTTCCTACATAGTCATTTTTATAACAATCTTGTTCTTTCTTCTCTGTGACCATAGAAACACATGTGGTACGGAAGAGAATCTGCTTTTATTACATTCTTCCTAGCTCACTTAGCTTTACTGTAAGACTCATGGGTGTTTTTGTTTTGGACTCTTTTTCTGCTAGTTTTGAGGCTAAGCTAACTTCTTGTCTCCTGGTCTATAAAAGTCTTAATCACCATGTGTTTGTCTCACATGGTGATTAAGCTGCTTCACAAGTGCTCTTGAGATCTGTAATGAGTAGAATTGTGAAGCTGTTTGGGCAGATCAGCTGTTCTGTCTGGGTCACAAGCACCAACACTTACTTACTGCACTTGGACAGATTCACGCAAACAGACAGTTGTGATAACATTTCAATATGTGTGTGAGAAAGCCAGAGCAGAGCATTAGGAGGGTTTCTGAACAGGGAGAGCTGGATGATGGTTACAGGAAGGCTCAGAAGTCAAGAACTATGAATTCTGTTCCTACTGCTGTTGAACATTGTGGTGTTAGTTTATTGTATGGCTTCGGGCAAGCCGTCTATGCCTCTGTTCCCCTGTTTGCAGAATATGGATATTTATATTGTGTATATGTGTATACATCTATTATCCCTTTGATATTGTTGCCTTTATCACTAACAAAGCTGCAAACTAAAATGAAACTAGGTAGTCAATATACAGTAGTGACCCAAACCATTCACTATCCCGCTCTCTAAAGAACAGACACAGAAAACATGCTTGGACAGGTTTTTTCCTTAGCTTTGCTGTCTGATTCTCTAATTAGTACTGTCGCACAATGTTCCCGATACAGGCATGTGGGGAAATCCTGTATCTAGACTGGAAACCTAGATCTTGAATTAAGGTTTCAGAGAAACTCTAATAATACCAGTTAAGTCTTGTAGACTCCATCAATGGCCAAGCTTGTTTGGTGACCATTTTAACACTTAATTATGAATAAAAGGGATTTGTTGCCTTTTCTATCTGTAAGTAGTATCTGCAGGTCTGTTGCATGTGGCCTGACTAAGACTAGCACCTAGATGCTAGGTTTTCTCAAGGTATTTAGTATCTTCCTAGAGCAGGTCATTGCTCTTTTGTTCCATCAGGCATGTTTGGTGAAGAAACTTCCACTCCAAGACAGACTCAAATACCTAGTAAATAGAACAGGTTTGGATTTTATGCCTAATGTCCCTGGCTTGATTACTACACTGAGGCCAACATGGGTTTATGTGAGAAGAAAGAGACAAGAAGGTAATGTTCATGCAACACATATCAACAGCCCCATTCCCAGCATTCCCTCCTTGCTGTGCCTACATTCTTGGCATTCCCCTGTTTGCCGCACCCGCTTTATTCCTGCGCATCTCAGACAGAGGTATATAGCAAGTCAGCTCCCCTACAGCTGTCAGAACAGTCTTATGGCATTAAATTTTCAGCTTCCAAGAAAATTGATCAGGGCTATCTTGAGTTATCTACATCTATTCTACATTCCCCATAGCAGATTGTTTGAATTGTTTTCTAGGGGAGGAAGCTTTCTGTCTTGGTTCGTACATCAGGCTGCTTATATACAACTCGGATAACACATATAGTATTATGCTATGTGAACTGCAGCAATATAATCTAGAATCACAATGTGAAATTTTGAGCACCTTCAGATATGTTGAGCCAGTCAGTGGTTTGCTTAAAAAAAAAAAACAAAACAAAAAACCTAGATCACAACAATTCTTTGAAATGAGGAAGTGCGTCAGAGGAAGAAAGATGCATATTAGCAGTGTATTTTATTACAATTATTGTGCCAGATGCCATTTAAAAAAAAAATTGCAACATATACAAAATTCTTAAATTGGCAGTTGTGTGTTGTAGTTCATGATGATCGCAGATTCTCATGTCTGGGGAGAATGGGCTTAGGAACAAATATGAAAACTACAGAAAGGATGCAGTGAGATATCTTGGAGAGCTCTAGCAGGAAAGCTTCCTCAGCCTGTGGTTCAGCAGACATAGAGGCTGAAGCACGTGGAATGTAGGGTTAAGCCACATTGTTGTAAAGAAATTGCTTACATTTTCAGAAGTTTGTCAAGAAGGCGATCTGCCTGTGAAACACCAGTGCTGATGAAGCAAGGGCTTACTCAAGGCCAGAGGTTCCTTCTGTTAGAGCTGGGATGTGACATCAGATTCCAGCAACCACCAAGCAGTTCCTACTCATGCTCAAGGGAATTACACCCATCCTGTTTTATCTTTGATACTGAGAGTATCCAAAGTACTCAGATGTTAGATTTTTCCTCTTGATTGATTAGAAGCCTTAAAGAATTTGGCCTCAAAGCTTTGCATCATGTTAACATCTACAAATTAACGATCACTTTTGTTCTCCACTCAGACTTGGATTCTTCTTGTTGCAGCCTCTGCTCCACCTGAGATGTCATCGCTTTCTGGGCTCTTTGTGTCTTGCATTATCACCACAAAGATTTTGCTGTAGTTAAATTTGCTCACAATGCATGCAGAACATAGGAGACCACACTAGCTCATTCTTTCATTACTGTGTCAGTTCACAAGCTTTTAACTCATGTTTGCCAATAGAGAGAACAGATATGAATCAAAGCTAGAGCAAATATTTTCTGACTATGAACCCTCTCGAAGTTCAATAGCTCTCCCAATAGTTCCTAGTTGCTCTTTTGTTTGAGGCAGAGGCCCCTGGGCTCCAATTTAAGCTCTGACGCTTAGTTTTCAAAACCACCTTTGAAGCTGTGTGTGTTGATGCTCTCAGCAAGTGGGAGTGAGAGGTCACTTCTTTATTCCTTTGAATGAAAAGAAACAGTTGAGAATATCTTCCTGGTTAGCATTTAGTTTCTTGCATCAGCCCTACAAGGAAGTACATTTACTGCATACAGTAGCACGAAGATGGTGACAAAAAAATTAGGAACATGTACATAGTATCTCTTAATACATGCCAGAGTTGCTTAACTGGAGAAGCAGTATGTTATAACAACATACACCAAGTTCATGCATTTGCTGTGACAACAGTAGAAAAAGTGAATCTTTAGATGATATACAGTAGGAATTCTGAGTCCTAATAATATAAAAGTTTCCACAATAATTAGATTCCATTGCAAGGACACAGATGTTAATGGAGTATAGTTTAAAGACAGTGTCAAGATAAGGCATGTATTATTACTATGGTTTGTCTTCAGTAACGTTTACACTAATGTAACTGCTGTTACTAATGTTAAACTTTGTCATCAGTAACTATTGTCTTTAGTCAGTAACATGGAATTAATATGAATATTTCAAGCAGCAATTTTAAACCTTGAGAGGCTGCTTACACAGCACTAACACTTTTTAACAGATATGCTTCTGATCTATTCATAGCAAAACCCATGAATTTATTTCCCCAGACTGCTCTGAGAAGTTTAAAAAGGTATCCAAAAGAAATGCCAGACACCAAGATTTTTTCTTACCCTTAGTACTTCTTAAAATACTTAGAGCTAATCTTAGATTATATTTTATCACCACAAACTGTCATAGAAAATTCAAGCTATTCCTAGACTACAAAAAAACATTTGAAATTGATCCTCTAGCAAAACAATGTCTCTGTTGCCTTTTTCACCCTTGCTTACAGCTATGCCAGGATTTCAGCTTTTGCTGTAGTGAAGCTGCACTGTATTTGAACAATAAGTTATGTATTTTTCTAAAGCATTAACTTGTTTGCAAGCTGGGGGAACATTCTACATTAATTGATTTGCAAGTAACTATATCTCAGCAACTCCTTTATCAGGAATATCTTTCTATAACACTTTGATCTCTGCTATTTCTAAAATTTGTTGCTTGTTTGATTTTCTAGGACTGCCCTTTTAAAGTCAGGCAGCTGCAGCCTCTTAATGTAGCTATCATTCAACTAGCAGCTGTTAGCCATATCTGGCTTTTCAAGTCCAGCTAAAAGTAGCTGCTATAACTTTTCTGAGAAGATGTTATTTAACTTATAGAAGGCTTACTAAGAACTTCTAAATCTTCAATTTGAGGTCATACATGAAACCAGAGATTCTGTAAGCCTGTTCTGGCAACAAGTACTGGGGACTTGAGGGATCTTGGAATCTAGCTCTGATTTCATCAATCTTTGTGTCATCCTAGATGAATCACTTCTGCGTCTTCAGAAAGAACATCTGCAACATTTGTAACATCCTCAACTCCTATAGCTCTTTTTCTCCACCCTTTCCAATTTTTGAGTGAAGTATTGGGAGAATTCATACCTTCCCCCAACACCCAAATCTGGGAATATTTTAAAAGCCCTGAAGTACAATGCTATTAGGAGGAGAAAATTATCTTGCTAAGGGTTTAAACCACAAATTTCATCCAAAAATAACCTCTTGGGAATCTTTATCAAGCTGCTTAAGCATTTAGAATGAGAATGTCAGCAGGCAATGTTTGCTGAACATGGTTTGTAAGCCAAATTGTATGAGGTAGCAGTATATATTCTGATGTTATTCTAATCTTGGTATGGATGAAACCATGACACCCCCCTGCAGAGTACAGCTGGGGAGATCAACCAGTGTGGTGGTTTACTTAAAAAAAGAAAGTGGGCTTAATTGGAGGCTAAAAATATGCATCTCTCATAGAACAAAATATCAGTTATCTATGCCTAAATTAGATGTGGTCTTGAACCCAGACCTTGGTCCAGAATAATCCTACCTTTACATAAGCCCAGATGTGAACTCTGCATCCTATGTCTTGATACTGTGGTACATGCTGTGCTTAGACCCCACGTTCCCAATCTCAGCATCTTTTGGGAGGTGGGAGAGTGGGGAGCAACCTATAAAAAAAAAAGTAACCCCTATAGTTGGCTCATCCTTTCTGGGTAGTGGAGTATGTTGTAGAAAGCCTCTAGTTCAGAAACTATCTTTCCTCTCCAGAGCCAGTGGAAAACTTTTTTTATTCCGTGGCTTTATCGAGGAATTGTTTACCTAAGCAACTGTTTTACTGTATGTTGTAATTAAGAGTCTTTTCAAGCTAAAAGAATGTTAGGAGGGTCATATAGTTAAACCCTGGAATTAGTCGCCTATGCAATCTGAATTTTGCCCTCTGTGCGTATTTTAATTGCAATGTGTGATCACACCGTTGTGTTTTTTTTCCTGCAGCATGGGTTCTTTAATCAGTGCTTGGAAGGGATGTTAGTTGTCAAGTAATGGCTCTACCAGCTGTATTCTTTGCTCTCAGAGGTTGGTGATCGGTTCCACACCCCTCAGTGCCCGCTGAAGCGCTGCGTGGACAAGCTCGGCTTTAATGCTGGCGTGGAGTTTTCCCTGGTAGCTACAGGTAGCTGCTGAATTAATTTCTCCTTGCTAGCTCCATGATGTGGTAGGCTGCCCTGTCTTACAGACAAGCGGAGCCACGGGTAAATTACGCAAATACTTTGCACAAACCCTGAGTGGTTTCACCTCCGGATACCTGTACTCATGGCCTCCTCCCCCGGGGGATTAATAGTCTCAATGTTGCACGGCCCGTCCTGCTGCGACGCTCGGGAGGGCTCGGTTCCTCCGCTGCTGCCTCTCCCCGCTCGCTTCTACGCAAACCCCGCGGCGAGGCCGGCCGTGGAGCGCGGTGCCCGGGGCGGACCGGCCTCGGGGCAACTGCCCGGCGACCGCGGGCCCGGTAGCCCCGGCCCGAGCGTCCCGCTTTCCCCGCGGCTGCCGCTGCGCATGCGCAAGGAGTGCCCGCCCTCCGCGCGGGGAGGCGAGCGCGCAGGCGCTTCTCCCGCGGTGGGCGGGGCGCGGTCGCGAAGGGCGGCTGACAGGGCCGCTCTCGCGAGAGTTGCTGCGGGAACGGCGGCGGCGGAGCAGGCGGCGGCGCGGCGGGCGGGGGGGGGGCCGCGGGACGGGGCCGTAGCGGCAGCCGAGGCGGCGCTGGAGGGGCGGCCGGGCCGCGTGAGGCCGGGCAGGCGGCGAGGACCCTCGGGCGGGGCGGCGCCCCCCAGCGCTGCGCGGTGAGTCAAGGGGGGGTGTGTATGGAGGGCGGGCGGCGGGCCGCCGACCTCCCCCGTCCCTTGCCCAGCCCGCGCCCCGGTGCGGCGCGGGGAAGGCCCTTCCCGGCGGGGCCCCGGCTCCCCTGGCCACCGGGACACGCCGAAACCCCGGCGGCGGCGGGCGTCCCCCGGTGCCGCGGCCTGGGCCCCAGGGGTGTTCCGCCTCTCCCCGCCGTCCTCCCCGGGAGTCTCTCCTCAGCGCTGTCCCGGGGCTGCGGGCCTGCGTCCCGGCGGGCCCCGGCCTTCCTGGGGCGCTGGGCGCTTCTCGGGGGTGCGGGCTGTGCGGAGCGGGGCTGGCCGCGGGGCGGGTGGGGGTTGGAATAAGGTGCTGGGCTGTAGAGGCGTTATCTGCCAGGCGAGATTCCCTAGCTCTCCGTACAGCTGCCCGCACTCGGCTCCCCCGGACGGGTTTTGGTCTTGGGTCACGTTCCCCTTTGCCGTACGTCTGTGGAGTGTTGGCTGGTGGTAGTTCTTGGGGCTGATTTTTAATATTCCCCGAAGAGTTCTGTAACTTCAGGCCGCTTCCAAAGGTTAAAAGGTTGCGAATACCCTGTAGGCAGGTTAACATCCATACTTTTCTTTCTCCAAAGACCTTTTGGGTCACGCTTCAAACGTGAATTTCTGTGATAGCGAAAGACGTTTTTCTCTTAGCCTCTTCTTTCTCTTCTGAGCTTCCTGCTTGACATTCAGTGTTGGTTTTGTGGCATAAGGTTTAACTTGCTAATGTAGTTTCAAATAATCTGTAGAAGACAAGGATGCAGTCTTGTTAACTCCCACAACATCTGACTCAGGCATCTCTTTTATAACCTAAAGAGAAAAGTATTCTGTAGCACAGTTAATAACTGGGAGAGCAATTCATAGATAAATACAGTGTTCAGGGAAGTTCATTCCTTGTTTTAAAAATTACTAAATGCCTGTGGTCAAGAGCCAACATTTGAAGGGTCACAGATGGTTAATCTTCTTCAAACACAGTGATGGTGTTTGTAATCCATTTCTGTGCAAACTTTGGATATTGAGAATTTGTGCCAAAAAAAAGATCTTTCAATTATTACCATCTCTTATGATAAATAAGTCATGTAGTGTTTTAAGTATTTCGTAATGTCAGGTAAGCTTGTAAAATTTAAAGCTGCTTTGTACAGTTTAAAATAAGAAAAAAAAAAGTGGCAATAGATAAATTTTGGCAGAGGTGAAGTTTTCTATTACCTGATAAAATGATTTGACCTGATAAATATTATCTGTGCTTTGTGCTATAGCTTAGTTTTGTAAGTGATATCTTGAGTTGTTCTCTGACAAGACGTGCTTAAGGAAGTTGAAAGGTATTAAGCTAGTAGGTAATGAGTATCATTTATGACCCTGAATGTTCTGGTTTTTATATGTTGATAATTTAATTTATATTTTACCTCATTCGTTTATTATGTTATACTTCCTTATTTGGCTAATTTGAATTAGTGCTCTGCCCTCATGATTTTTTTCTTTCTATTCTTTTGTCTAGAGCCTGACACTTAACATTTCTGCATGTCTTCCAGATGATGTATGCACACATTTTTCTTTCCACCACCCTCAGTAATGTTTTGTCCTATAACAGCTGATGAAGCTTAGGATATGATTCTTTGCAAAATCTTCCACTGAATGTATCTTCTTTCTTCCCTCGCTTTGGCTTTTCTAAAGTGTCTGTTCTTCTATTCCTGCCCATATCACTTTGCAGAAGAACAGTAAAAGAGTGGAAAGTGAACAATGAGAAAGCTCTCACTTGCTAGAAAAAATGCTGTTTGTAAGAGCAGTATAAAAACCCTACCTTTGCCTGGGTGTTTTTTGAAATATGTATTGAAAAGAACATGAGAATTGTTTCCTGTTGGCTATGACAGGGAGCTTTGTATTTATAATTACTTACTTATATTCCATTCTGAGCTGCAGCACTGTATTGCTAATAAGAACTTACTGTTAGCTGCATCTGCTGTCTTTTCTTCCTCTCACCCCTCCCAGATTTAAGAGCAAGAGAAGTATCTTGCCCCAAATCACAGTAAGGTGAAAAACATATTGATATTCTGAGAAATCTTAGTCATTTCTCTGGTAAGATCATCTGATAATTCTTGTAATGTGTATTCATTGTGTCCATATTTTGACTGTTATTCATTTGTACCTATCTTATTCCATTTGAAGTCTGTGGAGCTGGGGTGCATTATAGTATTTGCAGCGTGTCCTGTTTTGGTGGTGTCTGCCTAAAGCAAATACCTACAGATGTGCTCTCAGTGGGCAGAGACCTAGCACAAGCTACTTCCCCAGTAACCTTATTTTCTCCCTTGTTGTGCAGTTGGTTTGTCTGTATTTTAGTAATTATGTGGCTGACTGTCTATAAGAACTTATTTAATAAGATTAGTGAACAGCAAATGCTTTCTAAGTGACTTTAAGGGAACTGATGTTCCAAGTTTACCTTTTCTGACATTTGCTGTGTAAGTATCTGGGTTTAATGCTTTTCAAAGCTTTTCCCTAACTTACGTGTAACTTCCATGCCTAAACTTCAGCTATACTTTTGCCTAGGGTCATGATGGTTAAACTTTTGTTCTACGCTGCAGCTGTTGTTAGTATCATTAGCTAGAAACATTGCTCCTTTATATGCTGACAGTATATACGATGGTGGTAGTAATACGAATGCATGTTTAAAGAAAATTGCGTGATGAATCTCTTTCATCTTGAACTGTGCTGGAAAATTTCCCAATGTTGTACTATTGCTAAGCTCAGGGAAATGCCAGTATAGTTCTTGGAAATGCTGCATGAGTTTCTCTAAGAAAGTTGTGTATTAACTCCTTCAGTTAAAAAAAACATTCTTAGATGCTAATGCAGTACTAGGTAGTAATACTTGTGTATGCCGAAGAAAGGAACATTTATCAATTGGCAGTAATTTCTTTCTTTAAATGTGTCTTTAGCTGCTAACATATTCTTTAAGTTGTGCAACTTGCTGTTAGGTTCTTAGGTTTGGAACTTAGGGTTTTCAAGCAGTGTTCCCTTAGTCGATGGTGTTTGCGTGCCCATACAGTGAATGATACGCATCTTCAAATGGGGCATTGTGCTATCAAAATGTTGCTGCCAGTAATATTTATCCTTTAAGAAGGAATAGAAACCGATGATATTTACCATGAAAGGTACAGGACATGTAGACAGTATGCTTGAACAAATATTTGCATTTTCCATTGCTTCATATGCAATCATTCGTGTTGCTCCTTAATATTGCTATAATAGCAGAAAATTATAAATACCATCAGTTTAAAAAAAAAAACAACAAAGAGACCAGGTTAGAAAGACGAGGAGATGGTGAACCAAACACAATAGAGGCAGGCAAAGGGAGAATGTTCCCGGCAAAGGGAAGTTACTGTTGCTGTTTGTATGAGTATACTAGTATGGTGTGGAAGACTGACTTCAGAAAGACAGATGCTTTTTCATCGGCATTGAAACTAAAATTATGTATTTTAGAATCATCAAAATGTAGCTAAGATGATACACTTTTGGTTTTAATTATGTGTGTTGGTCAAAGCTGGGATCCAGTATATTTATTTCCAATAGCTGCAGTAGCATAGGCAGGTTTTTCAGTTGTGATCTTCGTGGCTGTTGACAGCTTTGTCAGTCTTACTGACGTTTCAGTAGTGCTGTGTAGGAGTACCGAAGAAAACTGCGAGCCCTGTCCACGTGGGGACTTCACTAAGCTGGTCTTTTTTGATCAAGATAAATCCTCTAAATACCTCTTCTCATTCTACCAGTTTCCCTGTGATAGAAATCTCAGTTTGGGTGTTTGCCTGGAGCTTCATTATTCTTTATGGGGAGCTGAAGGTTGGGCAAACATGGGACTCATGGAATATAAGCATGTTAATTGCTGGAACTGCATTTATGTAAGGCAGGTTTTTCTTCGAAATGGGAAAATACTATTGCCATCTGCTGCCTTTGCATATAGCCGGGCTCTTTCTGGGCCATAACCACAGAGACTGAATTAGCAGGTGCGTGGGTTCGCTGGTGTTTGTCAGATCTCTTCTGTCTTGAATTGTCATTGACAAGTACCAGCTCTCTGCTGGTTCTTCAGAAGGGTATTCGTGATGGTTTTTAATTTACCTTACTTGACTTCTTTTCTGATCCCTTACCTTCTCTGCTGTCAAATGTGGTTGGAGTTAGATTAAATCCTTCCTATTCTAACCTGAGATCAAGATTTAACCCTTTTCAACAGTTTCAGTGTGTCTCTATGTGCCTTGCCAGGTCTGATGTGATTTCTTCTCTGGGCCTGTAAGAGATATGCAAACTTGCTGATTTTCATGCTGTGCTTATGAAGATTTTTTTAATGTGTTCTGCTGCTCAAGACGCTGGAATTTCAGGATGGTTGCTTTTACGTTAGAGTGAGCCCAAACTTTTGTCTCTATGCAGTATTATTTTAGGACGCTTTTTGGTGGGCATTTCAATTCCCAAGAAAGTCCTCTTCCAGAGGATGCACAGAAGTATTCTCTGCTTTGTCTGACTTGCTATATTTAAATTGATAGGAGCTGTATGCCTGGAAAAAAACCCTAATTACTGGTGTAAGCGGCGTCTTTCCCAGTGCAGCCTGTGGGGCAGAGGAGTGCATCGCCCTTTCACGGCCGCCTGTCCCCACCGTGGGCTGGCGCTGGCGGGGTTTAGTTTCGTGTCCCGCCAGCCGAGATGTCCGGCCCTGGCGGTGCTGAGGGCGGGCAGCGCCCTGCCGCTCGGCCCGGCCCCGCTCCTCTCCGCCGGCGCCCGTCGGTAGGGCTAACCTCGCCGTGTCCTCCCGCCTCTGACGTCTCGCCGTAATTAAAAACGCGAGGAGCGGGTGGCTTCCCGTGAGAGGCGGTCCCGCTGCCAGGCGGGAGAGGGGAGGACCTGCCCTCCCGGGGCTAGGCAGCCTGCGCGGGGCGGTGAAGCGGAGCCGGCGGCGGGCCCTGCCTGCCCGGCTCCGCCGCGGGCGACCGGGCGCTGCCGCCGCCGCCGCCCCGGGGCGAGGACCGGCGGCTGCCGCGGGGCGGGCCGCTCGTCCCGGCGGGCCGCTCCTCCCGGCGGGCCGGTGCCGGCCGCGGTGCCGCCTCCCGCCCCCCCGGGGGCCGGCGGGGCGGCCATTGGCCGCGGGACGTGTCACTCGGGCGAGCCGGGCCTGGGCGAGCGGCGGCGGGAGGAAGCGGCGGCCGCGCCGCGCCGGGCGGAGGGAGCGGCTCTGGGCGCGGCCCCGGCCATCGATCCGTGCCACTTCCCCTAATGGCCCGTCTCTTCCTCCTCCTCCCCCTCCCCTAGGGCGGATCGTCCCCCGGCCTCCCTGTATGTGAGAGACGGGGCCGGCGTCTCGGACGGAGCCGGGCCGCGGGAGGGCTGAGCCGGCAGCCGCCGCGGGAGGAGCGGAGGCTTCGGGGAGCGCTTCCTTCCCACCGCCCGCACCGCCGTGCGCGGCAGCCCCAGCATGGAAGCCATCGCCAAGTACGACTTCAAAGCCACCGCGGATGACGAGCTGAGCTTCAAACGGGGGGATATCCTTAAGGTAAGTGGCGGGTAAGGGCCCGGGAGTGTTCCCTCTCTGGCCCTGGGCTTTTCAGCTTCTCTCCGGAGCCTCTTCCTGTCCGTCAGACCTGACCCTCTCTTGCGTCCCCAGAGAACGCCATCTCCTTTTAACAGGGTACATCAAGATTTCCTCAATCCCAGTCTGACCTCTTTAAGAGCAGGAGAGGCTGTTTCGTTTCTGTGTTAAGCGTGCATCCCAAAGTCTCTCATTTCTTTCTTCTGAGACTGGAATATTTGAAAACTTAAGTCGTAAATGTGGTAGCAAATAAGCAGAAGTACGAGGTAATCTCTGCGCTGAATTCCCCTCTAGGAGAGGAAACCCCTTAAAGTAATCAAGATCAATTTGATATTCCTTTCCTTTGCCTCCTGCCAAGGATTCCAGTATCAAAGAACAGTGATTAGATTATTTCTCAGTAGATAATCTTTTAGCATCAGGCTGTCAAGTATTGGTGCTGAGTTTTATCTTCAGTCCTGATGAACTCGAGTGATAAGCTTGTGGCTGAATATTTAATGGATCTGTGCAGATGTAAGTAGATGGTGGAGTGCATTAGAGGAATCTGGTCTATGGTTCTTTCAATATATCAAAGGCTGTTTAGACTTCATCTTGGCTATGTTAAAGGAATTTGAAAAATATTTGAATTTCTAAAACTTTATTTAAAAAAAACAAAACACAACTGGGCACACAGAACAAGCCCAAAATTTTATTTTGGGAGAAGTAAAATATAAAAAGCCATAGTGATTTGGCCTCAGTGAAGCACATCTCTGAGCATTGTTGCTTCCAAGTAAAAAGAGCTGTATTGTGGAATGTTTTATGGAGTTTCATTCAGAATCAGTATTTCTCCATAATCGTACAAGATGGGCTTTACCTTCCTAGCGTGATGTGGTTACTATTAAAGTATTTTAAGCTGCTGCTTTCTAAAATATTTTGAGTAGAAACTGTTTTGAGAGGTACCTATCCTGCAGATGTAAGGCTGTAACTTTGTGTATGCTGACAAATCAAGTCCTGGAGACCTCAATGGGATTACTCATCTGCTTAAAATTTTTGCCAGGGAAGGGCTTGATTTCAACTACTGTTCTAAGATAAGTTGGAAGAAACAACCTCTATGTGTAAACTTAATATGCGTCTTTCATAGCTGATATTTCAATAACATAACTGTGGCTTTGTTAAAAGTGCCTTAATATTGTGTGGCCATCAACAGATAAAGGTTGCAAAAATGTGTCCTGCTTTGAGATTGTTAACTTTTAAAATAAGTGCATCTGTATATATCCTACACATCCCTGGCCCACAGTTGGCCTAAAAATGCCTGTTAGACCTGTATACCTCAATTCTAGTGTTTATGTAAATTACCAGAATATTTCCTTTTGCTGGTTTTAAACATTTGAGACTGTCAGAATTTTAGAAGTTTTCTGTGATAACCTCGTTTATTTTTCTTAACCTGAGCTTCTATTTTGGGTTACTACTAGCTACCCTCAGCTTTTATGATGTATTTGAAGTAGAGTACAGCTGAAGTCAGCTTGTAGAAAATGACAAACAGAAAGGAAAAATTAAGTATAGTGAAATATAGTTTCTTTTAAAGTGTATTCTTAATTTCATCTAGTTTGGTATAGAAGTTGGCTGAAGTACATGAAAAAAAGTCTTGTAAAATTTACATTCATGTAAAAATACGTTCTCTAAGAATTAAAGGAAAAATAACTTTTTTCTTAGACTTTTGAAAGTTTAGTCTGTGCTAAAACTCTTAAAACTGTGCACAGTGGCTGATAGTAAGATGTTCTTGAGTCGTAGCCACTTGGTGTCATCCCATAGATACAAATTTTGTTACAATAATAGAAACATGGTGGTATGTATGCTGTTACACTAGTTAATCATTGTATTTTTCCTAGAATACAGAGAGGGATTTTCCTACTCTTCATAAAACCTAGGCTGAACACTTCCTCAAAGCGTTGATGAACAGTTCTACAAACTGTATTTCCTTTCAGCTCATATTCTGAAAATGCTTACAAATGTTACGTATTTACTTCATAGATGAGTAAACTAAGTCATAGAAATAGTAAATTGCTCAAGATTATCACTAAAGTTAGTGAGAACTCCAAGGGTTTCGGGAATCCTTCAGCACATAGTTGAGATGAGTTCTGTGTAGCATGGTAAGGTTCACTGTCTAAAGCTGGCAAATTTCAGACAAATAAGCCAAAACCAATTAGAATTGTTACAATTCACTTTACTCAAATTGACAAACTTCTGTAGTGCTTTGTCACTTTGAAAGTCAGGTTCACTTCAAATGTGTTTCAGGTTGTGGAAATTAATTTCCATCAGACATGCCTGATCTGTTTTGTTAGTACTTTGCTCATGACTGAGGAATCTCAGGGTATCCCATTCATGTGCCTCGTGTGATCCGTCTTATTAATCAGGTCAATCCTGCTGCCCTTGAATGAATCGGAAAGAGAAATAAACTTGTAACATGTTGAATGCACCTGCATGCTTCGCTCTTTAGATAACCCTTGCTGAGGCGCACATGTAATTTGACGTGTAGTGAAGACTTCTTTAAATCTAGCTATTAGACGCCTGTCTTGATGCACCTTCAGAGAGTTGAGTTAGTTTGATGGCATATAAGATGATGGCAAAGCATTGCTTCGTAGCAAAATGTTGTGCCTTGACCACACTAAGGAAAGAACAAAATCTCTAACGCTTTAATTCCCACTCCTTGGAAGTTCACGTTTCTCTTTGTGGGGAGAGAAGGCAAAGATGCACACTGTCTGACTCCCTCTGATTTCAGCAGATAACTTGCCTATGATGTCATGGTGCCATTACTGCTGCATACCCACATATTCGGGACTTGATTGAATAGCATTTGAACTGTAGCCATTAAGCTGGTTGTTAGTAATCTTGTGGCTGGTTTCCAAAAGTGAGTGAAGATAGTTGACCTTTGGCTTGCAATTGTAAAACAGCTGAGTGAAGAGGAAAAGTGCTTGGCCTTTTCTTTTGTGGGCGCTATATGGTAAAAGCTGCTTCTATGATTTTTGTAACCCTGGCAGTAGACTGGATCCCCTTACCCTTTTGTCTAGTGGTTCTATAACAGTGTGTGGTATTGCCATTCAAGAGATGCAAACGGACAGCTTTCTTCAAACTTCTTAAATACGCTAAATGCTACTTACCGAGCATTTTCCAAAGAAAGGAAAGGTTGCTGCTTCCTTCTGTGTCTTCTGATTACACTACAGTGCTGTAGCTCTCAAGATCGCTATTCTTTTCATGTACAGGTGGTTGCTTCACAAAAGCTCATTGGTGACTGGCATTCTATTGGGGGTGTGTGAAGGTAGCCTGTCCTGTTATTTAAAAAAGGAAACTGAGGGAATCCAATTTATTTACTGTTTTTCACTTTGAATAGTTGATGGTTGCCATGATGCTTTTTCAGTCTTTTCCCCTTTCACTTGCTGTATTCATTGAAGTTGGGACTAGTTAACTTCAATCTCTATGTCTGTTATTCAGGTTTTATGTCCCCAAAAACTATTGTATTTCTAGCAGCTTCTGGTTTTGTTGGCCTTTGTGCTAACTGGCAAGTATCCAGACCTAAAGTGTGCTGATACTTGCTGGTGGTTTGGCAGGAGTGCCGGGGGAGCGGGGGGCGGGGAGAGAAGAAAAATCATAATTCTTTCACTCATGTCCTCATCATTTCTTTTCTTTATTCCTCCTACACCTAATCTGAAGTGTACAGTTAATACCATTGTGCTCTGATAATCATTTCTGCATGGTTAATACAGAAGCACTAAACATATTCATGAATATCTTGAATATTAGAATTGTGGGGTTTTTTAAAAAAAGACTATAGACCACTGCTCCATTTCCTCTTTCTCCTTCTTCTGTTGTAGCGTTGGGGCATAGCCAGGAAGTGATATTCTGAAGAACTGATTAAGTTCCTGTTCCCAGTAGTTATCAGCATAATTAATTCAGGGGCACTTACAGATTGGTTTTATGAGTAAAGTTACCCAGGTAGAGCTCTATGTAGAGGGCCATCATCTTTAATTTTGGGGTTTTCACTTTTGTTTGCCACACAAACCAGCTTCCCTATACGCTAAAAGGAGGAATTCCTTGATAGGATTTTGATCACTTGACAATTTTGTTCAGCAAAGTAAAGATTTTTTTTCTTTTCCTACTCTGATCATACACTTGACAGTCACTGCAGGTTCTGTTCACATGATTGTTTGCCACCAGACTTATTTTCTGTCAGCCTTTAAGAGGATTGAGCGTTTGCAAACAGTTGATGCTGAGACGGCATTTTCAGTTCCTGCATGAAAACCATTTTTCTGTGTCTGGATCCAGTGAAACAGTTTTGAATAGAGGGAGGAGTACGATAAACAAGGGGAGCATGGTCTCCCTTTTCTTCTTCCACATCCCTTGTCTTTGACCTCACCTGCATTGGCTGTTATGTCATGGTGTCTGTGCTAGAGAACAGAAATTCATTGCTTGCTGAAGAGTAGTGCAAAGACTTTTTCTCTGTTTTGGGTGAAACTGTCTTCACTCTCATCCTTCCTTCTTCTCCCTTCCTTACATACCCCCTTCATCTTTCCCCATTTTTTTGTAAGGGGGTAGACTCAGTGTGGTCTTGATGATTTTAATATGTGAGAAACAGTTTTCTGAATTAATGATTCAGGCAAATTGCAAGCACTGTGTGTTTTATAGTGAAATAGGACAAATATTAGAACAGGTTGCCCAGAGAAGTTGTGGAATCCCCATGCTTGGAGGTACCCAGACAAGTCCCTGAGCGCTCTGATCTAATTAGACTTGTTTTGAGCAGGAGGGTGGGTTGGGTGACTTCCGGAGGTCCTTCCAACCTATGTTATTCTGTGACTTAGCTGTGAGTGCCAGCTCTGTTGTATGCGATGGTTGATTTGTAAAGGTACGCTTAGGTCATGTTTCTTGGCTGGCAGCCTTGAATGAAGATGATATTTGTCATCAATATGTGATCAATATAGCAGTCTAAGAAGACAAAACAGAAAATTACAGAGACTCATAAAGACAAGTATGATTATCTTAAATGTAGTTGATTTGGCATCCTGGCAATTGGAGATATGTGTTATAAAGAGATGCTGCTGTAAGAGGTTGCATTCTTCCAGTCTACCCAGCTATTCAATGCCTATGTTTTTAGTACAAACTTCTCAAATATTGTTCCTCTTATGTATGATAGTAATCTGAGGGTGTGATGTGTTTTATTAGCCAACTTCCCTAGGCATTGGGGGGAAGGGTTGTGGGAAGGAGCTACTTAACCTCCACAAGGCGCATGTGCCCAAAAGAGAACACACTCATGTTCTGTATTTGTAAAAGAGCTTGGACCTGCTTAGAGCAAGATTGCATTGCTGAAGGTGTGTCTATGCAGAGGACATAAATACGGAGTATTCCAGACTGAAGGTATAAAGCGGTCTTTGCAAGCAAGTGGTAAACACATTCCTCCTTTAAAATGGCACCTTTGTTTTTGTTTAGTAGCTATTTGTGATGATTATTTAAATTTGTCACTGAAAGTGGAGAAAAATTAGCTCTTGTGAGCTGTGTGCTACCTGAAGCCCACTGGAGTTTTGAATGTCAAACAAGACACTGATTAAAGCTAGTGGTCAGCTCAGCTAATTTTATTATATTGACTTAACACCTATTGCATTTTGTTATAACCAGGGGAAATGATGTTAATTTGAAGTTCAGCTGCCTTTTGACAATTAAATGGAAGTGCTATTGTTACAGCTTCTCTGTGAGGTCCAGCTTTTGATATGACTGGTGTGACAGACTTCTGGAAAGCGTTAGCATAGACGTATCAGCAAATCAAATTTTGGCTTGCTATATTATTTATCTGCTTTGTTCAACATGCGTGTCAAACTGCAACCAATGTGATTCTCTTCTGGTTTTATTTACTGGCAACACAAAGATGTCATCTCTCCTCTTTGGTTCAGTGATATTTCTCTCATGATAACTATATGATGAGGGAATGTCTGAGAATTTCAGATCAATAAAATCTGTTATTCTGAGGGACATCCCAGGTGTTAATGGACTAACTTTGATTTAGTTTTTTAATGAAAATGGTAAAAGCTTAATCACAGCTGGGGGAAGAAAAGAGTGATTATGACTTCTAGTGGCATGTATAAGGGATTGAGAGTGTCATACTTTTCCAGTTTCTGTGAAGAGCCCTGCTAATTGGGGCTACTACTGTTTGTAGTGAAATTCAGACTTTTCTGATTTCTCACTACAATCAATAAGGATCCAACTAAGTGAGGGGAGATAAGGAATCCAATTTGTCTGTGTACAGCTCAGCCTAACATAAGCAGTGAGCTGTATGGCCCCTTGATAAAATCCCTTGTGCTTTACAGTTGCCAGTGGCTATATACCAGAAATCAATAACTAAAGCTTAAATCTGAGGAAAAAATGTGCTGGGCAAAACTAATTCTATTTCTTTGAAAATGAAAGAAAATTAAGCATTGGTCCCCTAATAACACTGGAGCCAAAAGTCTTATAATCTCACATTGAGCAAAAAGAGAATATAATTTACCAAATCTGATTAATTTTACAATAGAAATCTAAACCAGAAGAACTGCTAAAGATAACATTAGGATATTTTCATGATTGCTGTGAGACTGAACTCTTGTATTAATTTAAGGCTATTAAACCGATGATACCAGATTTCCATACTCAACTTGTTGGTTACCTCTGAATTAAAACCTTTGCTAAACTGTTAATAATTTTATTTATGTAGGTCTTGAAAGGTTTGAAAAATCAAAGCTAGTTTTAGAACCATAACAATAAACAACTTTAAAAAAATCCAAAGACCACCCCCACCCCCCCACCTCGCCCCCAAAAAAGGCACATTTAAAGCCATTCATGTAATGGGCATTAGCAAAGAATTTGGCAACGTAGATGAACTAGTTGAGATGAGTTTTTGAGTTGTTCCTGTGTAACTGTATAGCATCATGTTTCTTCTGGTCTGTGGTGTTGAACTGCAGAATGTCCTTTCCAGGTTTGACAGCAGTGTGTTGTTAAAGCAATAAGGAGAACTGAGAGGAGTCTGTCGCACCCCTCTGCACAGAGGTTTATGGGTATGTCTGCATTGCGTAGTCATGAGATGGGACTGTATCTTCTGTAGCTATACCCAAGCCAACTTTCAGGTAGCTGGAGTAATGATAACCACATTATAGGATTCAACATGATTTACAAAACTTACACAGGACTCTGGATGTGCTTAGTTCTGTGTGTTACAGGGTGTGTGATGCCTTAAAGTCTGAGCTAGCTACTCTGGAGGTCTTAATTAGCAAGATGTGTAGCAAAGGGTAAGCCTATTTCCTTTCTTCCTCCCCCTCACTCACTTCTTTCAGTGCTGGTGGGATAGGGGCTAGCCAGAGAGATGAAGCAGTGAATATAATGTTTAGGTAGAAAAGTGACCAAGGAATTGCATTTGTTCTTCCTCTGATGCCTAACCTTGCGGACATAGAAATGGAGCTTTTGTGTAGTCATCCATTTCACTGGGGCACTAGTGAAAAGAGGCACTAGGTCTCAGTGTTTTGTTATTTTTTACTCGCTTTATTTAGCATTTTGTTAGGAAAGCTGCCTTTGATCTCTGTAATTTCCAGTTTTCTCTGAAAATTCTGTTAAATTCAAAATGCAAATACGTAGATGACTTGTATGCATTCTGCGTTTCTACGCAGATCAGCAAATTGATACTGCAGTAGTCTGATACACAAGTTCTTATCTGCAGCTTTATCCCACAGCAGTTCTTGCTCTTTCATTTCCTTTGCTGGCCCTGCAGTGGCAGTTAATATTATCTTCCAAGTTGGGCAAACATCAGTGACTAGAAGATACATAAGGAAGTAAAAATGTGGGTTTTAGATGCTTTGGGAGAGAAAATAGGATAGGAGAATACTTCCTATTATTTTTTTAGGAGCTTTTTGGTTTTTTTTCATTATCTACAGCTTGGGGAATGCTGTATAAAGTTGTTCCTTTCCCTCAAATAGCCATATCTTTTTAGATGGAACAGCAACATTGTTGATCTCAATCTGTCAAGCTTCAAGCTGCACTTCATCACGTTCTAGGCTTATGCCCTGTTGCTGAGTATTTAAAGCACTGCTCATGAGTGGCACATGCCTTCAACTTTGAAGTCATCTTGTAACACCTCATAAGAGTAGGTGTTCAAATGGAATAGAAAAACGGTTGTGAAGCAGACTGTCTGCGGTGGAGCCTGAACTTGTTCCCATGTCTTATACGCATGATTGGTGCCACCATCTGACAACTCAAGTGAGAATTGGTTTAACAAACTTAAGAATGTGTTTTTTTCATGGTGACATGCGCTAAACACATGGGGCTGTACAGCTGAGCTCTAATAGAGCAAAAAGTGAACTGACAATCTCCAAAACTGCTCCTGATAATTATTTTTAGGATATTTATTATATTCCTGAAACCCAGATGCTACTCTACAATACTTCCTGATTAGTTACTAGATGCATCTGAAATTCGCATTTTAAGTGGTTGTGTTCATAATTTTCCTCAGCCTGTATTTCCCTCCTTACTAAAAGAATAATGTTTTTCTATAGATACTAAATAAAAGCCCATTTTAAAAATGTCTTAAGTGTCTTGAAGAGCCTAAAGAATGATTGCTCACTTGAGTTTCCGTACCTGATCTTGGATCCTTTTGTCTCTGGTTATTTGAGGTTGTGAAAACAAATAGACAGTCCTGTTACTGAAGATGCATCAAATTGGTCAGTTTTTTGATCCCATGGGGTCAGGTCAGGATGGTGACTGGAATAATGCAGAAGTTAGGACAGCTATTTTTGTGTAGGAAATAGATTGTCAGCCTCTGTAGAGTAATTAATTTATAATTGTGATGTTCAAACTTTACTGACCTTTATAAATAAAATATAGAAAGAGAATACGTAACAGAATAGCTTTATTCTGTTTGTACCTGCTGAATTTAGCTTCTTTGCATGCGTTTGTGTCAGCATGCATGCTTTGTTGTGAACTGCATGTTGGCTTTACTGCAGCTGGACCTCATGCAGGGAGCAGAAAGCATTTTTTTTTTCAGTTCAGCTGAACTGTTATTATACTGTTAGTCTCTAAAACCTCTTATTTAAATAATTTGTCTCTGGAATTCATACTTTCTGCATTGAGCCAACCTACTTCTTGCTCTAACTTGTACTAAAACTCTACAGGTTTACATGTGGAGGAAAAAAAAAAAGTGCTGCTGTTATGCAAAATTGTTTCCCTTGGGAGGAAAGGGGGGAATTCTTCATGAGTTATGTATGAGCCAGCAGGTTCCACTGATCATGGCAGCTCTGCTAGCGCTGAAGACTTGTGGTCTAGGCTAGTCAGTCCTCTGGTTTGTGAGAAATTGGCACAAAATTTTAAACTCTTGCAACTCTTGCTGAGCTTGAGTAGGTTTTTCTATTATAAATCCTTATGTGCAGTCAAATTTTGGGTATTCTTTTGTTACCTACACTTCTTTAGCATAAATATGAAAATGATATTTTAACCATTTGATCTGGCTTTTACTTTCTGCTGTTAACAGTAGCTTATGGTCTGCTTGGAAGGAGCTATGCTTAGATTCCAGGTTTAAGTGAATTTATTTCAGAATACTAGGAAGAATTTTAAGCTGCAGAAGTGTGCCTCTCTTGCTAGTTCCTCTAGAAAATCTGTTGCTTTTACTTAAGAGGTATATCCCTGAGCTCCCGTGTGGTTCAGGTCTTGTGCTCTAATCTTTACTACTACTGGGGGAATAACTAATTGGGGGGGAAAACTCCCAAATTCTTCGGGATAGAGGGGGAGGGGAAGGCAAGGCAAACAAGTGCTCAAAGTGTGTCCTACAGTCGCAGAGGAAGGGAAGAAACAAATGCAAGGAGGAAAATGAGGAAGTGGCAGCTGTAATGGAGACAAGTACAATGAAAACTTAGAGGTGAAATTTGGCATTTAAAATGTTGTGGTTCCCAACCTTGCCTTCAGACAGCACTTGAATATTGGCGAGATGAACATCAGCTTGACAAATGTGTTTGTTGAGGCAGTATCAGGAATACCTGTTGTGCATATATTCCACAGCTGAATTTTATGTTTCTGTAATGTTTTGCATGTCCTTGAAGAATACTTTGTCAAGATGTATCCTTAGCCCTGGAAGTGATAAAGCATGGGCTGGCAATTCAGGCTTTCTTCTAACCACTGGAATGGAGGAAGCAGAAGTTGCTTCTGCTTCCTCCTTGCCTTCACTTCTGTCCTTATTTCTTAAAATACATTTTGCACCAATGCCTCTGCCCGACCTCTAATGAAGCTATAGTTTGTCAAAAACTAACGTGTGGATTGTCTGCTTTGACTGTTTGTACCAGTGTGCTTAAACTTTCTTCCAGCATCAAGCTGTCTTGACACTTCCTTACTTCTTAGCAGGAAGTGATACATTCCTCAGTTTTTTTCTTGAAAATTGCCTTTTAGGTTAAGAGTGTAACTTGCTCTCTGCCAGGATGGATAGATGAAGACTGTTGTGACTTTACCTAGGAGGGCCCAGTTTGAAACTAACAACTCTGTTTACAAGATCACAAAAAATAGAGATAACCAAAGTGATTATGGTTGACACAGCTTTCCTGGCTTCCACCCCTTCCTTTACGGCTTGTTACGTCTTGAACTCTTGCAAGCTGTTACCTTCACTCAGTTTGTTTAGGTAATGTGAAAAGGAAGAACATAGGTAAAAAGAGGCTTCCAATGTTTCTATAAACTTTCTTGAGCTTTCTTTTCCTTCAAAAGCTTGTGTCTCATTCCACCTGTCTCTGTTTGGATTACAAACATGTGCATGATGCTGCAGTAAGATTAGAGAAGCTGTTGATGCTATTTGCATTATGAGTAATATGTTCCCGTAAAACTTATTTGTTGAGAAGAAAAAATTAACTTTCAAAAAAGCTGAACGTATTAAACATAAGGTAATATGTTGGTAAAAGAGCTGCTCTACAGTCTGGTCAGCTACTGAAATCTACCCATGGGTCACTTATGTGAGTTGCAGATTAGCATTCTGTGGAAATGTTTGAGCTACCCCACAAGAGTATATAGTTCTACACCCTTTGGGGCTTCCTAGTTTAAAGTCCTCACAAACCAAATACAGTTATACCATTTTCTTAGTTTGCCTTGAATCAAACTGGATTTAGCTGGTTTTGTTCAGGATTGCAGTCCAAAATGAGAAGTCTGGCCATACCTAATCAACTCTTGTAAAACCACCTGTTTTCCTTCAGTCATGATCCCCAACCCCCCTAAATTTACTAATTGGGGTGTGGGAGGGAGGGGGCATCATCCAAATGAGTGGAGCTAGCTTTTGTGTCCTAATGCAGGGAACAAGAACACTGCTGGGCTGTGCTTGGGTTTGGCAAGGTTTTTCAGCACTATCATAGACAGATTTGAGCTGACCTTTTACATGGCCTTTGTACCGTGTTGCCAACTACCTGTATTACTCAGCTTTCTCATACTTACTCTTCATTGCCACAAATAATATTAGGTTTATTATACCTTTATAATGGATTATGCTTTAGACTTTCTCCTATGGAAGTAAATTCTACCCTTTCTAATGCTAAAATACTGCCCCGTATCATTCTGGGAGTGGTTCCCATCTGAAGTGAATTATATGCAATTCTCATGATTAAAAGTAATAGAAAACTCTTTACACGTATAATGCTCCTCTGCTCTTCTCTGAATATCTGTACTATTTGCCATTGGAGACTGGCCTAGATGGAACCCTTGAGTGCTGGCTGTATTGGGTGAGACATTTAGCACTGGACATAATCTTCCTCCTTGTATTAAGGTCTTGGATTCCTCTAGCCAAGCTTTAGTGACTTTCTCAGCTGGAGGCTGTATCTGGACTACTGTGTTTTAGCAGCCACTGATGGCCACACCTTGGATGTAGCTTTCTAAACCCATTTTGAGTCCATCTGTACATTATACCATTAAATTCTCATAATGTAAACATGTACTGTGTGGAAAAAAAGTTATTTGCTTTGTTGGTTTGAAACATGCTACCTGGGAATTTTATTGACTTTTTTTTTCCTCTTCTGTCCCCCTCCCCTTGCAAGAGGTAGTAGGAAAACACCTCTCACCATACTTCTCATGGGGAGAATAGATTTGCAAATGTCCTCTTCTCTTTGTTGCTTTTTTTCTCCAAAGGAAGTCGGGAGAGTCTGATCTCCTATAGTGCAAAAACCATTCCATACTTCAATTTATCCTTCCTTTCTCAACTTTTTTAGTTCATTTTAGTATTTTTTGAGATGGGTTGAGTGTAGGTACTCAAGAGTATTCAGGGGCTGACACAACAGATTTACAGTGTCAAAACATTTGTCAACTTTTGAGTTCTTTCTTAACAGAATATTAGGTAATTTTTCTAATTTATTTTCAGATTACTACCCCCATGATTCCAGGACATTTGCTGAGGAGTAATAGTTTGTTTAAAACCTATACCTTCTTTTAGTTACAGTTCTTGAGGTTTTTGGTTGTGTTTTTCCTCATCAGTGTTATTTTGCATATTATATTTAATCTGACATTACCTGTGCCACTTACCAGTTTTAAGGTTTGAGTACACTTAATAACTGTCTTGGCAACCTTTGCCACTTCACCCCTCTGTCGCCTTCTCAGATCACTCCTGAAGCTGTTGAACAGTGCAGCCCTTCCTGGGATCCCTGTGGTACAGCCTCCCTCCACTGTGGACACTGACCCTTTGGTTTCCCTGTTAACCTTATATTCAGCCCCTGAGGCTGGGGGGGCGGGGGCGGTTCCTGCGTTGTTAATGAGTACGTTTGTGGACATGAGTAGCTGAAAACATGAGTTGTTTTTTTTTTTTAAAATGAAGCAACCCACATAAAACCTAGAAAAGCCTGAGTCTTGGCCTTGCAACTATTCTAGTTTATCTCAATTAGTGATTCATCTGTCTTCTATATGGAGTTATATTTTTGTTCTCTCTTGCCACTGATTAAATGGAGGTCTGAGGTGAAGACTGCTTTTTGCTTTTATAGCTTTGCCAGAAGAGCCCAGCTTCCGAACAGCTGCTTGAGAAAGTCAACTTAATTGGATAGCTGTATTTCCAGGGAGGTTTTATGGCTGCATACTAGCAATATTGCTGCAAACCAGCTGGGACCAACTGGCATCTGTCATGGTGCGAGATATGTATTTAATATCTTGAGATAAGGCCTGATCCTGGTTTCTGAGTACATTAGTGAGATGGCTTCCACATATTGAGGTCTTCCCAGAACTCCACTTTTGGGAAAGTTTTTGAATACGTCCACACTAACTCATGGTCTAAAAATCCCATTATGTTGTGTAGGAACGATTGACCCCTTGTCAGGGCCCTGGGGGGATTCTTTTGTGGTCCAGGCATTGATCTCCTGATTGGAATCTCCCAGTAAGGGAGAGTTTTAGTGCCTTAGCTTTTACTGAGACTTACAATGGAGATATTGTGCTACTATAATGTACTTGGGAGCTTAAATTAGTCTGTGGTCAAATAATATACCCTAGGGTGTCAGTGACCTGCATTATGATATCCCTTCCAGGTTATTGCAATGGAGCCATAACGAGTTCTATTCTTGTTTTAATTTGTTCTTGACCTGGAACAGTTCTTCTAATTTGAGACACTAATTAGGAGATGGTTTTAGTTATCTCTGATCTTTTCTGTAAAAAATTTGGTGCCTCAGCTGTCTTGACTTTAGGACTCTGGAGCAAGTTACTGCTTTTGGCATTTAGTATCTGCATTTCTGCATTATTCATGTGAGGAGACTCTGATTTTCTTTTTTGCCCATAAGCCAAGAAAGCAGCAATAGACTTTTGTAGAGATTGCTGGTGTTTCTAATAGTATGTTACATTAATTAAAAAAAAAAAATGTATCAATACTTATTTGTCAGTTTTGTATTTCTCTGTTCCTTTAAGATATTATACATAGTGCATCTTTTTAAATTAAAAAAAAATTCCTGAATTAGTATACTCTTTTTCTTCCTAACCCTGAGTAACTTTGGACGAGTGGGGTTTTTTTTTTCCCCATCCATGTGATAGTGACCTGTAATGGCTATTGTAGGCTCAGCATCTTAAATATACAAAGTTCTTCTATTCTAACTTGGTGTGAGCAAATTCCATTTAAATGTTTTATTTTCCTTTTATTGAGAGAATTGGACATAAACTAATGCAATTTTATTAGCTCTGAAGTGAAAGAGGAACTTTATAACATAAGGGGAATTTTTTAAAACATTGCTTTGAACTGCAGATGTTGCCTCCCCCTTTTTTTTTTAAATGTTCTTCATTTTCCCCTCTCCCCTCCCCTGCAGTGCATAATTCAGAAGTTTACTTTCAGTAAGCCTCCACAACTGTGGTTTTGGACTTTTTCTGAGGTAGAATGCAAATTAAACTTGCTTTGGAGTTCTTGGGCCTTGCACTTTCCCAGTTTTAAGTCAGAGTAGGAATGCTGTTTTGACACTGGAACAAGTATATGTTACAGACCATCAGCAGCTCTCTGGCATGCGTGTAGTCCTTACTGTATGGTGGTTGTCTTTCCTCCTTTGAAAAAGGACATTATTGGTATCTTTCCAGTTTTTGCCATTCATAATGACTTCTGGCATTCCATATGGGCTTCTTTTTGGGGTTAGATGTAGGCCATTTAGTTCTGATAGCTTTCCTTGTTTTAAGGGAATGATCATTATTCTTCAACATCTAATTCCTTGTTTATGGTTCAGATGTCCTTGTCTCCAACTCCTCAGTCTTATCATTAGTTATCAAAGCATGTTTTTTTCAGTCTACTGAGGAGTGCGTATTTTTACAGGCTCTGGTGGGGTGTGTGTTTTTCTTTTCTTTTTGAAAGGCTGATCCTTCCTGTTTTGCCAGAAATTGTTGGTTTTTTTATGGTTAAATTGAGGCCATTATAATTCTGAATTTTGTTATTCCAATTTTGTGAGTACATAATCGTGGGTGTTTCATTCTGTATACTATTTGTTCTCCAGAAATCGAACCATAATCTAATGATGAGTTTGGAGAAGAAAGAAAAGTGGATTAGTGTTGGAGTAAATCAACACTTTTAACTAAGGCCTTGTTGTGACCCAAAAATAGGCTAAACTTAAATGTCATTAAAAGATTTCTGGTACATAATAATTCATTATTCCATAGTAGACTGAAAATGATCATACATTTCTTCTTAAAGTTATCATGAATTAAAGATCAACATGAGACATTAGTACACCAACTCTATTCTGTGTTTTTATAGAATTTGGTGAGTTTGCCCTATTGAGGTTTACATATGCTAAAGGCATGAATGGCTATGAAAGCACTGAAGAAGCTTTGTGCAGAAAAGGCTGGCATTTTTGGCAGTTGTGTAAAAAGCTGGGATGATTGTAGGTAAGTGTATCTCACAAGTCTTCCTAATAAAATGACTGAGGATACGATGTCAAGAATATTGACATATAAGTTGTATCCCTCATGATCAAAAAGCTAAGGAAACCTGGAAAAGAAATGAAAGGTTTATATCTGAAACAAGTTGGTTTGGGCACTATGTAGATTTAGAAAGATAACTGAGCATAACCAGTTTGTGTGATCTGTTTTTACTGGCTTTTAAAATTGTTAGAAACGTTTCTCAAAACAACCTGTGAAGCAGAGTTGTGATTAAATGTATTTTCACAAAGGTTATTTAGCTGCAAAATCCACTGAAATCCTTTTTTTTTCTTTTTTTTTTTTTCCTGGGTTTTTTTTTTTGATCTAATGTCTTTGCCTTGTTGACTGTTGTTTTGAAACTTAAGTTTGCTTCCTGCATGCCAGGAAGTTTGAATTTGGAGTGTACCTGATGCCTTTGGTTTACAAGGGTCTTTCAGTATATCTGTTATTTGAAATCTTTTTCTCGTAGAAGAACAAGAAATGACCAAAGTTTCTGGGTGAAAGCTCTGTTGTATCTCATAACAATGTCCAGTGGTGGCTTGAGCAATCTGTAAGAATGGACTGTTTGAACTGTCTTTGAACTTCAGGTTATTAAGGCAACACCAGCATAATCCTGGTTGTTTCTTTTTTTAAACCGATCAGGTTGGTTGTTTTTTGTTTGGTATTTTTTGTTTTTTAAGGTGTGGCTGATGATCTGCTGCGAGGTGCACCTGTTGGTTGAAACATGGGTGCAAGAAAATGGTGATGTGTCATCTCAGACTTTTAAAAGCAAGTCCCCTAAAAATCATTTTCCATTAAAGGGCCTTTTTATTATCCTTTCTTTCTTCCTCATTCAGTGTTATGTGGGCAGGAAAATCATTGGTGCTAATGTAACGTTGTACAGTAAAGCTGCATCTCATTTCATGTTTGGCTCTGTTTTATGAGATTGGAGACATTCTGTGAAATGTTTTTAAGTGGATATAATGTTCTAGAGCCAATGGTGCAAACTGCCTTCAGTTTGCTTAGTTTGATACGTACACTTACGCTCTCGTAAAGGTTTGCAAGATCTCTCAGTGTGCTTTGCATTATGCAAATGTGACAGGAATGAGTCAGACGATATTCTGTGTTCTGATTAGAAACCATTTGCAAGTGTCTTCCTCCTGTGTGCGTGTCCCACTAGAGAGGAAGTCTGAGCAGTTTTGCAGTTACTGGAAAACAAAGAGTTCCCGTCTCTCTTAAATATTCTCACTCTCTGAAGATCAGCCAGACCAAGTACCCAAGAACCTATACATTTTCTTTCCAATTTGAGATGTTGCTAGACATAAGTCAGTAAAAACAGATTAAATAAACTATATCAATCAAAAATATGCTAATTAAAACCATCACTCTGCAGCTGACAAATCTCTTCTCCGATGAATATAGTTGCAGTCCCTTAGTGGTAAATTAGTATTTTAGGTGCCTTAAATGGTGGGGTTTTATACTGTGGAAAACTGAGCTCTTACATCATGCGAAGCCAAAATGTTGTTAATTGCATGCACTGAAATTGCCTTGATTTGTACAGGGAAAGATAAGCTTCATTAATTTCTCTTTATTTTAGTCAATGCTGATTTATAACTGAATTTATAATCTAGTTATGAAGGTGTCTTGTTTTAAGCAAGGGTTTGTTTACATGCAATTGGATTAAGATTCTGATACGGAGCAAAAAATCTTCCCTGCCAGGACACTAAAGTTACACAACGGTTGGTTTTGCTGTTCTTTTCATGTGAATGGGATTGTCTGACCAGCCCTGTGGAACTGATGTGATCAGATCTCCACTTCTAGCTTTTCTCAGTGAACCATCCCAAAATGAAATGGGTGATGTGCTTTTTGCAGATCTGCATGTCTTCCCCACAAAGGAGAGTTAAATTTAACATTTTAAATGCACAGATAAGAGGTGAGGCAGCAAGTTATGCATACGTACAAACAGGGTTGAGGCAATAGAAAGAGCTTTGTGTGGATACCAAATTATTAATTGTGGCTATGTCTATATAATACGTCACAAAATCACAAGGGCTGTGAGAGCGTGAACAGGCTTTTTGTGGGCTGAATTAAGACATTTTGTAAAATTATTGGCTAAGAGCAGATGCATGCAAACTGCTAATGTGCTCTAAGAGTTGTGAGAGTAATTAGTCTGAACTGACAGGTGAACCTGCTTGGTAAGAGATTGGATCTTGTGGTGCTTTTTTTTTTTTTTTTTTGCCTTTCTCATGTCTTTGCATGACTAGCTTACAATACTGCTAAACTTCACATCAAACCTCAAAGGTCTCATGTTGCAGGCTTTGATTTAGAGAGTCTGAGGCTTTTGCTGACCTACAGGGTAGGGCTTTTTTTCTGGAAAAAGTTAGGAGCTGTTAGCTGCTTGAAAAATAATTTTCCATTTATCCAATAGCCAATGGTCTGTTTTTAATTCCTTGGATGATTTCTTGCTTACCTCTGTTTCCCTTAACAGTGTTATTTAATCTCAAGGCATCTTCCTGATCCTATTTAGTGCTAAAATATAGCATGCTTTTCTTTCTTTTCTCTAAGTTTCCCTATTGCTGATTCTTGGCCAGGTTCCACTGAGGTAGCTGGATAGTGGCCACCATAATCACTCTTAGCTATGTTGTATATCTGAGGCTATTTCATGCTTCCCCTCTCCCCCCTGCCAATATTCATATCCTGCAGAATAGAAGAGTTAAGGGGTCATTCCATGCTGCATCTCTTTAATATGCTGTCTTAAACCAAGATTAAAACTGTCCCTTCCTGCGACTGCGTTGTGTCACACTGGTCGCAGATGCAAATTGCTATCTTAACAGTGTTTATCCACCTTGTAGTAAAAATCAATAAGCAGTCTTTAGTCACGTGGAGTTTTGAGATCTTTGTTTTTCAAATGATTGGCTCTTTACTCACTTTTTTTCCAGTTAAAGCATCTGGGAACAGTATTGGCTAGAGTCTCAGTAAATTAGTCTCTTAGTCTTTAATATTCTGCAACATTTTAAAATTACATTTATATATTACTTATTGCTTATGCAGTCTGGATTTGGAGATGCCTCATTCTCCCTTCCAAGATGTTATATTAGAATTGGTTAAATAGGTACGAATCTAGCAAAATATTGACTTACAGCTATGGTGAACCTTGAAAAGCTGCCTATTCTAGGAAATTGGCCTCCTGTTATCTCTGATTTCATGCTTTTTCCATCTGTCTCAAAATGAAGAGATTAGGGCTGATCCTAGCTATGTGTGTGAGGCAGATTATGGTAATCTTATTATTCTGATCTCATTACACTTAGTCTCTAGATTTGAAAATGTCCTGGGTTTAACACTTTCTTCAACAGCTACAAAAAATTTAGTGAAAAGGTAGTTGAGGCATGTTCTGCAAACGTCAGATTAAATGGTTATATCATCCTGAAATATCAAGCTCTCAAAGACTTTCCTACTTAGAGTAGTACACTTAGTTGTTGTTTTGGGGTTTATTTTGTCTAAACAGACTGTCTAAAATGATGAGTAAATCAACTCATTTGAGTTGCAAAGGATTAAATTCCACCTATATATATGATAAAAAATTAGTAATGGTTATTAAGAATTCCATTTTCAGTTTAATACTTCAGGGAATCTAAAATAAGAGCACCTTCTGGAGATCCTTAGTTCATGATAGGTCAGAATTATTTTTTTCTAGTTTTCTGAAAAGAAATGGGATTTTCCAGAGTTTTGTCCCAGTGTTTGACACACAAAAATATAAAAATGAATGGAGTGTCTTCTGATCTCATTACAAGCACACAGAATTTAATGCAAGATGCTGGAAAATATGTAGCTGTGTATTTTAAATGAAGAAGGGACTACTGAATTGGAGCACAGAATTCCCTAGCTTTTCAGTATCTACAGCACAACTTTGCTATTGTTATTGGAAGGTCAAATTTAATTGATTGCAAAGGGTTAACTTTCTAGTCTGTGGAGAAAGGGACTCTTTTCTGCACTAGGCTAATACCTTTGCCTGAGAACACTAATGCAAACATTGTCAGGTGAACTTTGAGGATTACAAGAGGTCTTTGTCTTCAACTTGTGGAGGAATCTCTGTCCTTTCTGCACATTTTCAGGCACCAATTATGAAACAACTGTTATTGCTTCTTCAGGCCTGTAAATGAAAACAAAGCAAAATGACATCTGCTGATTGTGGGAGTTAAAAAGCAAATATGATTCTCTGTCTTATTTGTATTATATTGTAACTCCTGTTTGAACAGATTCATAGGATACTTGAGATTTTATTGTATTACACTGATGGACTTCTAGATTAGATGCTGCAGGGAACTCTTTTAAAGCATTTATATTGCTCTGACTATTCTACTGGTCATCTTTGAACATCAAGCATATTTGCCAGTTCCCATCCTGAAATTGCATTTAGGGGACAGGGAGGAATAATGGAAATGAAGGGGAAAAGATGTGTTAGTACATCAAAGCTGGGATAGAAGGAAGCAAGTTCCTTCTACTTCTGTATTTGTTCTGTCATTTTTATAGGTCATCTAAATTGGACCTTTTTGTAGAATGATATATGTTGTTACACCTGGTTTTGTTTGGAAAGAAGCATGCAATGCAGGAATATCACTTAAATTGCTGCCCCAACTGCCTAGAGTACATTGAGTGTATCACTCTTAATTAAGGTTCATTGTTTTGTAGTACAGGGACCACTTGAGCTTTTCCTCTAGTTGCTAATTCCAGTGCTCTGTTGACATGAAATTCACGTAAGTGACCAAGCTCCATTGGGACTGAGCAAGTTGGCAAAAATGGAGCTCTTGCAAATAATGGGGTTTTTTTATTTCACTCTGTTCAGTCTTCACTAACTTCTCAAACACTTGGGCCAGCACAGGATGGGGATGAGTGCAGAGGTGAGGATCAATGGCTGGAGGGAAGAAAGTATTGGGAGAAGCTTAACTTAGCTCTGTCACAAACTTCACTTGTGGAATCACTGCCTTGGGGACATGTCTTTGCTTTATGAACAGGATATTCTGTTTTGTGTGTCACTCTTGTGGTAATGCAGACATTTGTAGAGTTGCACTGTGAACTGGTCAGGGAAGAAAGCCAGCAGTGTAGAGGGGTTCGTTGTTTTTTTTGTTTTGTGTTGGTTTTTTTGTTGTTTTTTTGGTTTGGTTTTGTGTTGGGTTTCTTGTTTTGTTTTGTTTTTAGCTAAGATTGTCTTTGATTTCGTTTAAAGTAGTTGTGCTGGCTGCACTGGGGAGAGACCAGCTTTGGCATTGGAGTTGGATCAGTGTACCCTGAGCTAGCATTTCTGCTGAAGACTTTTGCGGCTGTCAAACTGCAGTCTTCATTCCTGCCCTCGGGCTATACATTTGGCTGAGTCTCATGATGGCAGAGCAGCGTTCTCTTGGCGATTATAGAGCAGCCCTTTCTTTTTGTAACTTGAGTTATTTTTCGTGCTGTTCTCAAGAACTCCTTAAAAATTTGCCTTACCAAAAATGCTGCTTCTATTGTGTATTCACACTGGGTGGTGATGGTTGTTTTGCTTTGAGTGCTGAGTTGCTGGCAATGTTTTAATATATTTTTAGATAACAGTGAAGTATTTGTTTTTCAAGTGAGAGGTAGGAAATTGCAAAGAATAAAGAATTGCATGAGCTGGCTTAGTGATAGCATGCCTGTTTCATTTGGGGTAGTGGAGGAGGAATGGGGGAGTAGCTGGTGATGTAAGGGCTGTTGCTGTGACACTCCCCAGTAATAATTTCTGTGAGGAGCTGTAAAGGGTTGAAGGAAAAAAAAAAAAAAAAAAGTTGAGTATTCGTTGACTTTGATGCTTGATATGAGTCATAGCTTCTCTCTTGTAAGAGGGGAGTAATTCAGATGAGCACAGTGAACCCTTACTGTAGCAAATGCAAAACTTCTCTTTTTCCTCCCCTGAACTTCATTCTTGACAAAGCAGGGGATAGATTGCAGTCAGTCTGAGTAAAGGGTTGTCTCTATAAAAAAGAACCATGAGACTCCAGCATAAAATTCTAGCAGAGTTGTGGAAGCTCTGCATTGATGAGGCAAGTCTTTTATTTGTGGTACCTGTTGGTTTAAAGCAACTGCAGTAAGCCTTACATCTGAAAGGTTCACATAGCCTTGAGGTTAGAGGCTGATTTTTCATAACATAGTAGAAAAGTGGAGGGGCTTTCTGTAGTATTTTAAGTTCTATTTTCTGGTCTAGTTATCACTAGTTGGTGTTTTCCATTTTGGTGGTGTGTGAAGTCTGCTTAATAAAGATCTGTGTCTTCCGTGCCACAAGCATTTATATCTTTTTGTTCTCCATCAGTATGCCTGGTAAATTTTATGGCCAAAGCTAAATTATGCTTTCCTAAAGGTGCAGATGCAACTGCTGTTGCTGGTCCTGACAACAATAGGAAATACCACTTCTTTGCATGGACTGACAGTTGTATGTGGAGGGATTCTTAGATCCTGTCCAGAGCACTGATGTTGCTTTGCAGCGATGGCTCATAAAATCCTGTGTGGAACTTTAAAAAGTAATTTTCATTTTTCATCTGAAAATGAGATTTCAACACCATTTACTTAACTTTTTTCAGTAGGAGAGGGATTGAAATGCATGGGTGGGGAGTTACAGATGCATTTTCAAGTTGGGGAAAATGCAGTTCAAATAGGTGGTGGTAATACTATTCTTAGGTCACTAAGGCTGTAAACCCTTTTTGGTGCTAACAGGAAATGGCAGACTTCAGCTTCATTGGCCAAAGGGATCAGCCTTTGCAGCTGGGGTCTGAACTGAATAGTGATGACATTTGGGGCAGCTGTCTCAAGGTAGTGGAATGTGAACTTTTCCTTCTTATGTACTTTCAAATGCAAATTGCAGAGTATGCTTTAGGGACTGGCAGGAAAGTACATGTGTGTCTTAGGTATGCAAGAAATTAGCAAATATTGATTGTTCATAGTAAATACTGATTGTTCAATTGCTGCAGAAAGGATATTGCAGTTAACACTCACTTGACATCCTATGTTGGATGAGTTTTGTGCACTGGTATTAACATGTAATTTTAAAATATCTAGTCGTAAAGCCCTGCTCTTTTTCATGTGTGCAGTTTTGCAATGTGTAATTGGATGGAAGAGATTACTTTTGCTATGCATGTCAGTGATGTAACTTGTAAAGAATTAAACTTGTCAGAAGGACCAACAGCTGTCATTGTTGAAGGTATGGAGCAGAAAAAGAGACTCGCTCGGCCCACCAGTATTTGTTGTAAGTGTCCCTGAACCTGGTAGCAGTTTCATGCATCAAGTCTGGTGTTTTTTCTGTCTATGCTGCAGAAATCTTCAGATGTCTCTTGCCAGGATCAGTGTGAGGCTTGGCTTAACATGGCTGGCTGACCTGAAGTTAACTTTTCTTTCCATCTTATCCATTAAAGGTCCCAGCTTCAATTTGTATACAGCTTGAAAAAAAGCTGTCTTAACACTTGCCCAAATAAGCCTGTTGTCAGAAGACACAAATACCTCTGTAAGCCTCAGCTGAGCCCCTCACTCCTGCTTCCCCATTTCCCTTCCTCCCACTCCCAGTCAGTTGAGTCTTGGGTTTTTGCTGCCCCTTTGCTGGACTACCCATGTGCTGCTACTATAACTCTTGTCCATCTCTTCCTATAGTCTGCTCTGTTTAACTCTGCCTACATAAAACTTTAAGCCAGTGGAACTATTAATTCTTGCATATGTAAGTTTTGGGGTTGTTTATTGCAACAATTGTAGAGCAGGTCTTTTTTTTTTGTCTTTTGAAACTGGAACGAAGGGTGTTTCCTTCATGGCAGTGCCTGCTCAAGCAGTCCTGCCCCATTCCTTTCCTTCCCGTCTCCTCAGTCGCTTGCTTCAGTTCCAGAGTTGTACCCTGTACTTGCTGGTATAGCTATCTGTGTAGCCAACCACTCAACTGAGACAGGTGAAAAATACACCACCTCCCTAAACTGTTCTGCAGATCAGTTCCCCAATCTGTTGAACTACAAGTGTCTGTTACCACTGCACGGAGTGCATGTGGGAGGGTGCAGCCACATGGCAGTGACTGCATAAACCAACTCAAACAGTACTGCTGCCAAACATCTAGCCACTACAGACTGATAGTGTAGCCTCTGAGTTTGTAGCTGGGTAGGAATTCATGCTCAGAAGTATGAATTAACTAGTAAGATTATTAATTCTGAGGTCAAGATGCGTACAATATCAGTATTAATTAAACAATTTTGTTGCTGAGTGTTTTGAGAGATGCCTGCAAACATCCTCAGTCCTGGATGGAGGCTTAAGTCATCTGGATTTTGGCTTATAGCTCTGTGTTTAGTTGAATAAATATTCCGCCTTTCAAGGCGTAACTTAACAACTGTGTTTTTTGAGGACCATCAGTAAGAGACTTGAAATGTACAAAAGTTCAGTAATATCAGAATAACTGAAGTGTTGCATAGCTTTTCAAATACATATTTTTTTTTAATATGGTGTATCAGGTGTAATTAACCTAGGGAACTTTGTTCTATAGGTAATTAGTTGTTAAATACTATTCCTGATATCTTCCTGGCAAAGAGCTGAGTAAGACTGTTTCACATTCTGTAAAATTTACAAAGCTATGAAATATTAAGCAATCAATATTAAATGCAAGAATCGATGCTAGTAGAATCCTAAAGCCTTTAAATTTTAAAACCAGATGAAGCAAAGTTAAGGTCTTTATTGCTCTGTTAACTTGTCTGCTCTGTAAAATGAATGAATAATAAATACTGTAATAAAACAGTTCAAACAAAACCATGCATTTAAAAAAAAAAAGAATTTGAAGGTTATCTATCTTGTAAATATATGCCAATTGCTCTGAAAGCCTCCCCCCCCCCCCGCCTCATGTTCCTCATAGTCAGCAGGAATCTGTCTCTTGTCTTGATCTTTGGAAGCATGTTGGACCTTTTGCTCGTGGTGTTGTGATAGCTTTTTTTTTACTGGAAAAAAAACAGATAAAGCAACTGCAGATCAAGTTAATTTACTTCCTTTAAAAGCAAAAAACGAAAGTCTGTGTTTTGAACGCTTTTGAAATTTTTCTTTAAGGCCTTTATGGGTTGTGTCTTTCTTAGTGTGCTTTAAAATGTAACAGATAGTGTTTATAATTGTATTTCCCACTGAAATGTAGTTGGGTTTTGGTAGTGGTTTCGGACAACCTCAGTATTTTTTTCCTTCTGGCTTGCTTTGCATCAGGCAGTTAACATTGGTATCTGTTTTGCTTCTCACCAAATAGTCTGGTTGCCAGTGCAAGGCATGTACATATTTTTTTAAACTTTTTCCAGGTTTTCAAAGTACATTGAGACTGCAGTTTTCATAATGTCTTTAGACATGTTGTGAGTCACTTAACCCACAATGCACTGCCAAGTTTATCAAGCCTAGTAGTCCACTGACATTGGCAGCCTGTTTTATAAGCAGAGAGACACCATTTAGGTGAAGCCTATGATAGGAAAGACCGTGAAGATATTTAGAAAACAATAATCAAGCTTAGGTAGCAGTCATTCACTGTTGCACTTGAAGGCTCTGAGTGTCTTTCCACAATACTATCTTGGGTATGATAATATTGCATTGATGACCTGGGTGATGAAACAGAGCACGCTTACAATGTTTGTGGTGGTGATTAGTTGAGTTGGGCTTATGCATGCTGGAGATACTATTTAAAACTATCTTAATGGTTTGAAGAAATGTATTATAAAAACAGGAAGGTGTTCAACAAGGATTAATGTGCTGTCATACATGAAGGCAGAAATAATCAACTGCACCAATACAGGATGGGGAATAACTAGCTAGGTATCAGTTCCTCTGAAAATACCCCAAACATTACAGTGGAAAACTGGTTGAAATCACGGTGGTGTCACGCTCTTAAGACGAGTAAAACTCATGGTGAGATGTATAGACAGGGCTGTAATATCTATACAACATGCAAAGAAATTCTTCCGCTCAGTGCATGTACAGCCTTGGCTGTGGAGCACTGTAGTTTGAAGTCCACGAGACTATTATAAAACTGCCCTCTAGTCACATACCCTAAATTTCTGATCAAAGATTAAGTCCAGGTTATTCCACTAGTAATCATCTTTCCTCCTGCCCAGCTTTTCCAGCACTGGGGTAGAGTTGCGTTATGTGGTGTGATATTTTTGCAGGATGCCAAGTGAACTGAGCAATATTCAGCTTCAGTGGCTACAGTCACCTTCTTTGAAGGTTTGTGTTGTGCAGCTGTTGGTAAGCAGTTTGTCTTCCATAATTCACCCTTTTAGACTTTAACGTGCTGTCACGTAGTGCGTTGTAGCAACTCTGTTGTGTACAAGCATTAGAATGGTTGTAATAGAGAACGTCTTACATGGAGCAGTTGTTCGATGTCACTCCACAAATAACTGTTCCTATCTGGTTAAAAGTGATAGGTAATTTGCTTGAGTTTGTGTGCTAGGAAAAGCAGTAATTAAGAATGAAAGTACAGGAGTGGAGTGTTGGACTTGGTGGTTTCTTGGGCAATGAAGTATAGCAGAGATAATGGTACACATCTTCCATTTGGAATAGAAAGCATGACTGTCTTCATTTTGGCATTTCTTACCTTTCTTTCTTGGTAGAGGAGTTTTGGGGATTTTATATCTGTAGATGTTTGGGGTACCAAGCATGAGATTATTAAGTGCTGGTTGTTACTGTTGCAATATCCTGTACTTCAGTGAAATGCAAGCCTTTCTTGTCTTCTACTGAAAGTTTTAGTCGTGTTGACTGCTGGAGTGTGTTTAAAGGCAATCTGTGGGACAACTGGCAAGGAGTTCTGCCTTCTGGTCCTAGAGGGATTGCAGAGGAGTTGTCCCTGTCTCTGAGAAACAGGTGTATCTCCTTCCTCAGAGATGGTGAGAAATACATTCTCTGGCAGTGCATTTTAGTAAGAGAGGTTAGGACAAAATAGGACACATGCAGATAGAAATAGGAACTATATGGCATTCAGGTAAAATTGTTATGCAAAGCAGATTAAGAATGGATTTCACAAGCTATGAATCTAGGCTGATTTATGGACTGTCATGCATGTGTATTTCCCCAGGGTATTTTTCACTTTTACTGTATGTGACCAGCTTAATTTGTATTGTAAAGTTGTAAAAGGGCAACCACAGCTGGAATGACAAGCACATGTTATGATTGCTTGTTCTTCATTACCTTTTTCAGTTTTTCTGTTTGATACACACCATCAAGTAATGGTTTACAACAGAGCCGGCATGATGAGAGAAGTTGCATGAGTGAGAAATGTATGAGTTTTATATGCTTGCAAACTGCCACAATACCACTGCTGATATTTCTGCAGTGTTTCCCTGTTAAGCTTGGAAGCAACTCTGAAACACTCTTATTGGAATGCTTAATAGCTTTTTTTATTATTATTTTCTGGTAGAGTGACTTTCGACCTTCATCCCTCAGAGCTTGTGCCAAGAGCTCTTACAAAAGCCTTAAGACCTGAAAAGTTGTAGTTGGTTGTACTTGGATAAACAGCCTAGCGCATATGATAACAGATGTGTTTTATGCTTGGTATCCATGCTGCTAAACTTGAAGGGATAGCTAGAACAGCCCCTCTTTTAAGAGGGCCTGGAATTTATAGCATTTGCGTTAGCAGCAGATACAGGAATAGAAACCAGGAGATGTTACTCTGACCACTAGGTAAAAGTAGTTCTTTCAGAATTTTTCTTCTCAAAATTGAGGGTTTATTTAGATGCTTAAGGCAATGTATGCTCTGTTCTTTATGTACAGATGTGCATATATGCATTTGGGTTATTTTGGGGTGTGGTTTTGGATTTTGAACCTTTCCCAAATAGAGCAGGTTTTTACTGGGAATTCAAGGTGGTTTTCTTTCCTTGGTAAAAAAGAGGGGAGGATGGCATAGAGTTTTCTAGGGTTCAGAGCTTGACCTGTTCCTCAGTTTGTGTACTTCACTGATGGTTTTCTTTTGGGACTCTGCTTAACCCTAAATTAAACAGTGCTAATCTGTTTACTTTTTAAATAAAAACTCAATGAGGAAAGGCACTCATTTGCAAGCAAATGGCCATCTCCACTAGTACCCAAGTAAACTAATCCACACTGCACAACAGAAAACTGGCAAAATGCTGTGCTCTTCAATGCTTCCAAATTCAATGTGGATTGGGTTTGAGATTAAGGAAGGATGTTTTGTCTTCTGTTTCCGTGATAACATCCTGAGCACTACAGCTAGTTATAAAAGGCGGCTGGTCCTGGTCTTCAGTCACTGTAAACTAACCCTTGGTCTGTTCGGGGAAAAACAACACTCCCCTTCCTCTTTTTAAGAAACTGTTCTTGTGAATCCCATAGCATTCTGCTCTCTGTGCAAGCCAAGCTGTGGAGCTTAGGCTGTGATAACAATCTTTTTCCTTTTTTGCACTCCATTTTGATCAAGCACTGAAATGAGACAGTGCATTGACTGCAACATCCAAATGTTGAACAGTCATCCTTATGTTATGAAGTTTTTCAGAATTAGTGTTCACTTAAGCACCATAAAAGTTGCTGAACATAAAACGAATCTCACTTCTGAGAGTCCCTGCTGCTTCTGAAACACTTGGGGGTCTTTTAGATGAGGGAAGCCTAATTAGAACACTAGCTGTAGCTGCTTCTAGCTCTATAAAGCTATTTTTGTTTGGG
Organism: Buteo buteo; assembly: GCF_964188355.1. NCBI lineage: Eukaryota > Metazoa > Chordata > Aves > Accipitriformes > Accipitridae > Buteo > Buteo buteo. The sequence continues at coordinate 8,147,961 of NC_134183.1, read as the reverse complement.
TTGTAAAATCACCAATACTAATTTTTACTGCAGACTACCATTCTCTCTATGATGGAGATTTTGCATTAACCTTCTTGAAAATACACAATTTGTAGTATCTGTAGCTTAACCTTTATACAAGTGGTAATAGTGGGAGGACTAATTGGAAGAGAATTCTGTTATCGCTGAGGCTGACATCTCGCTACCTATCCTTCACAAGCAACGTAGGCAGAATTGGTGAATTTGTAATCATTCTACCTTTGTGTTTTTGCTAGTGGAAAGTCCCTACACAGAAAGAAACTTCACTGAAGACGAGACTAGTGGCAAAGTTCCTTGAGGTTTATTGACTCTTTCCAGGATTTCCATTAGACATTTTGGAGGTCACTACAATATAATTTATAATACTGGGGTTTTTTCTCCTATCTCTTTGTGCCACATAAATGTAAAAAAGGTGAGCCATAGGGAAAGAGAGTTGTCTTTTTTTACTTCTCTCTCTCTCTCCCCTATTATCTTAAGCCTTCATAATTGAAGGCTTTGCCAGAGGGGAAGAAGTAGTACAAGACTTGCAAGGCCTGAGAGGCAAGGTAAGTTAGTCTCTGCTGAGTTCTGTCCTTGTGGCTAGACTTGATTGTGCCTCAGCTAACTTAAAGTTGCCTCAAGTATTCTTGTGTTACACACAAAAAAATCAAAGTGGTTTTCAAGTGAAAGCTTGAATGCTCATTCCTAGCTATATTCCTCTCTTTGGACTTTGCTTTGTTATGACATTCTTGCCAGCCAGTGCTACTATGGATTTCTTGACCACTATCTCTCGCGCTCTATCTGGAGTTCTGCATGGTGAAATATTGCATGAAATTGTAATTGTAACTTGCCTTTATCTCACGTAGGTAAAAGTAATATCCTTTCCTGTAATCTTACCCAGCTACTTCTCCCCATCAGCCCTTTCTGAAGGTTAGGTGAATACCGGATTTACCTATAAATGTATACATGTAACAAGCCTCCAGTGATGAGTAGATCTGTGCAATAGACTTGGAGGACAATATTACTTACAGTTTGGAAAGAGAAGCTTAGATCCTAGAGTGGCTGTGTACTGTGACTTTCATTTTCATTTTTGGTTTGCTGTCTTTCAGCTTTGTCTTGTATTTTACTTTGGACTAGATTGCCAGGTTCCTTCAAGACGAATAGAAATAACTTAGTTTCTTTAAGAATAAAATATGTCTAAAGACAGCATTACGTAACCCAGACACTAGCCTTTTGATTTGAACAGGTTCAAAATTTGCTGTCCTTGATTCCTGCTTTCAACTGTTCAGCCTGCTGAAAGTGCTGTCAGCGTGAAAAGTCAGTGTGTGTGCTGTGTTGAAGTAACAGTTGTCACTTCAGATAAGGCTTCTGACAAAAGCGCTGCTTAAGGAGTGGGGAAGAAGGGCCCTTGTACTTCCTGGTTGTTGTGGTGGGCAGACCTTCTGAAATTTTTTGGGGGAGTTTGTATGCTGTGCTCTTTTTATGCCTTTAAAAAGATAAGGGTGGAAGAAGTGTTTCTATAGTGATGATGAGAATTGGGGTGAGGGTGAGAATGAAAACCTGTATTCATAACACATTATTGCATTATATTACAATCTACGTGCATTATTTAGGTATTTATAATGTAATACTTGGTAGTTGAGTGCAGTTTAAGAAACAATCTTTCTCTGGCTGTTTCCAGTAACACTTGCTCAGTGGTTGTTACGCGTTTTCACAGCTTTTTATATCTGCCTAGAGACCAAGTATTCACAATCTGAAAGCACCATGTTTAGACATGCTTTAGGTTTTGATCTGAAAAATGTGGATATTTTGCATTTCCTACGTGTGATTATGCTAAATTGAATTTTAGGAAAAACCTAAAACATTTCAGCAGTTGTGTGCTCTTGAGCTAGTCAATTGTCTAATGTATCTTTTTGCATTGAATGTTTGAAGTTAATTTTAACTGTACTGTGTGTCATGATGAGTAAACCAAGAAAAGAAAAATTATGGTTTGGCTTGACCTGAATTACAGTGCCATTTTGACGTGCAGATTACCCTAGGTTTCCTTAAGATGCCCTTTCCTCTGTGCAGCTGCCTTGTCGACGGTGTTAGGCAGCCAGAGTGAGGATACATTTGTTCAGGGGATTTTGTGCAACATGAGGATGAGGCAGGGAGCTGCAGGTTACCAGGCCATGTCTTGGGTTGTCTTCTGCAAAACCCTGAAGAGATGAATTTGAATATCCTGTGGTGCTATTTGCATTAACTTTGTGGGGAACAAAAGTGCTGTATAATGGACTGTGTTGATCTTGCTCTGTTGAATCCAGGTGTAGCTTCCCTTGAAGCAGTGGGTGCTTGCTGGTTTTGTAGCTAGTTTGTAATTCTCTTCTTGGAGCAGAAAAGGAGCTGTTTTTCTCTGAAATGAAAAGCTGTGTTAAAGCACCTCTGTGGAGAGTGAGAGCCGTTCTCCCAACTGCCATTCCACCCTGGGACAAGTAATTTCTGGGCTTAAAAATTTAGTTGTAGAATTGCTGCCTTTGAATCATTTGTTCACTCCTTTGATTTTAATTCCTGCCCTCGTTTGAGTGTCATGAGTGCTTTCCTTGGATTCCTGAGACTTTGAGAGTGTTTTTAATGTACTGCATTGTTTTCTTTGTGGCAGTGTCAGTGGAACTTTGTTGAGGAGAAAAAAACAAATTGGCAGCTAACAGGTTGTACTTGAGCAGTTTTGTTACCTTCTGTTTCAGTTAGCCCCGCAAGAACCCCAGAACCTTACAGTTCAGGGAAAAGAGGAGGCTCAGCAAAACCTCAGAGCCCTCTCTGAACAAGGTTTTTGGGTTTTGTCTCTCCAAAACCCAAGCATTCTGATCAATTTGGCTAAATTCGCTAGCACATAAGTACATTTGAGGCCTTATGTTTAGTTTCACATTTGCATATGGGAGTCAGCTTGAGAGGTGACATGCCAGATCTGCTTATGTTCCAGTTTAGTGCCTGTGTGTTCCTAAAAGTTGTTTGGATTTGAGAGGATCAAGACTGGTGTGCAACAGTTCACAAGGGTGGAAAAGCTGTGCTTAGAAATATTCGCTAGCTATGGAATTGAAAATGGCTGGGGATGCTTGCTGTGTGTGAACTGTTCTAGCTAAAACTTAGAAACTGCCTTGTGTGGCTCTTCAGCAGTGCTTCTCCATTTCCATGGGAACAGATGGGTTTTTGTTGATAAGAGATCTATTATCAAACTAGGAAACTGACGGGCAGCAGTTGAGCCACTATTACTGTAAAACAGGACTGACTACAGACTGAGGACATCACATGGCAGTATGTGTTCAAATGTAGTGGCTAAAAATATCTTTCCTTCTTCCTCCTCTCAGGCACAGATGCCCCAGTGTGGAAGGAAGAGTCACTCTGGCATAGACTTGATTAGATCTATAGCAGACAAGGGGATTGGATGCAAAGGAATGCTTTATGTTTTGACCTATATGAAGAGCAGCAGTTTTTAACAGTTGTGGAGATAAATAAGTGTTTGTGCCTTTTAGATTTTTTTGCAGACTCTGAAGGCTGTCTCAGTTTAGAGCAGTGAATCTTGAAGTTTCATTTTGTTGCTTAATTTATCTGTATTTATTTGTACTTGGGAAATTTTCAAAGTAAAATCCAGTGATACCTGCAGTACTTAGACTAAATTTTATAGCTTTGATAAGTCTGGGAAAATCTTACCATAGTTCAGTTAAGAATCTTTATTTTTCTTAGAGACTTAGCGTTGGTTTTTAAATATCCAGATAATAAATTTTAATCTTAATTATTATCTGGAAATCACTTGGAGGCCAGTTAGAGGTATGGGACAGATGGATTTACTGGATTCCTTTTCTTAAAATGTTTTGCAGCAAAATGGTTTAATTACTTAAAGCCAGTTCTTTCATTTCAGTGAGTTTACAATTTAAAAGAAAAGAGAGCAATGTCAGATGTAAACATCTAAGCTGCATAGACCAGTGCAAAGAGTTCTTACATGTGTCCCCAACATACTTTTTAGTTGTATTTCACTAATGGATGTTAGCAGCCTAAGTTTTTTTGAAAGCTGAAATTTTACATGGCTATTCTGCTGTTGTCATAATAATAGCTACACAACTTCATAGCAGCCACCAGAATTCCAGCCTTGTGCATATGATTGCAAAGTTGTCCGGAATTTAAGGTACTTCGGTACAAGTCAGTTTTGCTTGACAAAGCACTGGGAGCAGCTCCAGTGGTGTCTGTCTGAGATGCTGTCAGAAAAATGATTTTGTAGATACCTGTGTTGTGGAGGTGACTCCTCCTGAAATGATACGTGAACATGGAGCTTTGTAAAGAAAACAGTATGTTCTATTGCCTCTGGAAGAGTGCACACTGAGACACCCGGAGAGGGGAAAACAGTGTTTGCAGGGTGACTGTGTATGTATAAGCTCTCTGGTATATAATATAGGGCATGGAGAGTTTGGCTGCCTGCCAGGGTGTGAATGGAGCTGTGACAACTAGTTAATATGATCCTAGAAAGGACAACCAGCTATGAAGATATGTCATTCTGTCTGTGAAGCAGGAATAAGTCCTTGGAGCAAACAAAGCCACTGTGGAGCTTTGGAGGATTCATTATTACAGCAGAAGTCCCTGGAACAGGTTGTAGATGCATATGTGTAGGCAGTTAACCTTACTATGCTTTTTATCCAGCTTTTTTTTTTTTTTTATTCCGGTTACAAAGCTTAATGCATGCCTCAGCAATGCTCCCTCACTGGTATTTGGCTTCAGGCCAAGCATTAATGAGTACCCCAAGCCCTATGTGATTTGGCTCTTCCAAATCTATTAGCATATCTTCAGAGCAAGATAAAACTCATTAAAATAATTTACATTTGGGCATTAGAATTTCTGGTAATTTTTAATACCTACTGTCAAAAGCACAAATATGTGGTAATGTCCTTCATATGAAGCTAAAATTTACCTGACTTTTTTATTGTTGGAGAAAGAACAGACTGCCATATCACTTACCTGCTCTCTGATGTTAATGAAATGAGTTTGTAATCTTATCAAATCTTATCAAAGGTTTGATCTGTGCTATCTTTGATAAAGGAATGTACACTATTGCATAAGATTTGGCTTATTAGAAATCACATCAAAATGTGTCATGTTTGTGTTCTATTGTATTGTAATGATGGTGGCTGAGGTATATAACAACCAAAGTTCCTGGTCATTCAAGCTATGTGCCAAAATCTTTGCATGACTGAGTTGTAGATCTGGGATTCAACCCCTGCACTCTGTCTCCCTAGTCTTATGCAATTCACTTTTTTACATAGCTGTTTTTAATCTCCATCTTCCCTGCTCAGTATCCTAGAGCTGCCTGCTGGTGTCATCTACCTGTATTTCCTATTCTGGAGTTGAATCAGGTTCTGCACAGAATGCTGTCTCGCAGTCAGTACAGTGGTTGTGAGAGAAGTGCACCGTTTTCTTGCTCAAAGGCAATTCAGCAGACATCAGCTGATCTGCATCAACTCTTCACGTGCAAGATTTTACCTCAGAGCCTGTAACAGAGCCACCCTTGAACTGCTCATGACCTGTGGTCAGATTATCCATGCTAAATTACTGAGCTGTAATGCATGCTAAAACAATGCTTGTAAATAAAGAAATGGAAGCCCACAGTAGTAACTGCACAAAAGATAGCTTGAATATTTTTATCCATGTAGAAGTACTTAGGATCTTTTAAGTATTAAAGTCTGTTCAACTGAAAATATCCTGAAATGGGCCGTAAAGGTGCATATCTTTGCTCACCTGAAGCTCTGTAGATGTGGCCCTGCTGCTGTGCTAGTTCCCCAGTGGAAGTGCTGGCATCTGGGGAATGTACATCCTACCATCAGCCTCTTCAGCTGGGAGTTAAGGAACAGCTAGTTAACTATTACCCACTATAATTCACTGAGGAGATTCAGATTCTGTTCTTTTTTTGCTTTATGGGATTTCATTTCAGTAGGTGTTGAGGTTTTTTTTTTATATGTAGCAGTCGGCAATGAGACACGTTAGGGTGTTGACATGTCATGTATTTTTGAAAGGCAGCAAGCATTGACCTTTAGGGTTTAATTTTCTGAAGCATCTCCACTAGCTGTAAGAATTTTAAGGCCTGCACTTGCAAATTCTTGTCTGCTTTTCCTTTTTTTTTTTTTAATTTCCTTTCATCATCCTTCCAAAAAAGAAACATAGTGAGATATATATATAAAAAAAAAAAGGTCAGAAATGGCAATAATTGCTTATGAAGACTTTTGGTTTTTTGGTGGATGTCTTCACCATAACTCTATGTGTATGTAGTATGTGATCTCTGGTCTGCGTTCATGTTGTCTTTCTCTTTGCATTTCCTCATCTTCCTGCATTCAGGCAGTGCTAATCATGTGATACTTTTGTGACTTGAGGCTTTATGTGTATCTTTTTTTTTTTCTTTTTTTTAAAAAAACTCACATCCAGCTTTTTGTTGGCCATTGACGTAAAGTTTGAAAAGAACCTCAGAAAGCTGAGAAGGAATGAAAGTGCTCAGGGAAAAGTGTTGTGGTGGTGCTTGATTTCAAAGGGTGGGCAGGTTCTGTGCGATGTTTACTTCCAACACCAAATAAAATATTTTTGAGGAGAGATAGTTTCAAACTCACTGTACCAGTTAACAGAAATTCAATGAAAAATAAAGCACCATAATTTTTAGAGCAAGTATGCTTTGAAGTGTGAATTTGTGCTTTTTAAAGCTACCTATTCATATGGCTCCTCTCTTATGACTCCTGATCTTTCATTCATTTTAGAATAAAGTTACAGTAAGAAAAGTATCACTTTAAAAAAAAAAAAGAAACCTTGTTCATCTACATTTGCTGTTTGTATATGCTTAACTTGCTTTATTAACATAAAAAATATTCAACAGGCAAGTCACTGTTTCTGCCATCCAATTTAAACTGGCTTTAACTTGTATCAGCAAAACCAGCTGAAGCTGCCAGTTGTATCTGCAGCTGGGCCAGTGCTAATGTTGTCACAAGGGAGGAGGTTTTTTGTAAAATTCTCTAATATAGATGTTGCCTAGAATCTTTAATGTATCCAGTGTGCAACCAGTGCAAATGCAGAAAAGCTGGATGAAATCACGTTTATGCTGAAAGCATCAGGTTTGTCAGCTGAATTCAGGAAAAAGTGATCATTAGAAGTGATAAAGAATCAGAATTTCTTTGCTTGCAGATTTTGGACAGAATTTTTTGGTGATGACAGCCAACTTAATCTTTGGCACAAATCTCAGTCTAGTTATGTTGTTAAAAGTACCTGTGGACTTACAGTGACTTTCTTACTAAAGCATGGGGTTTTGGCACTAAAATCCTTTGGCTATTTTAAATTACTCATCCAGCTTTTTGTTCACCACAGTTCTGAATGCTCATGAGATGCAGGGGATCAGGATGACTAGCAACATTTTTTTATAGGTTCATCTTACAAGAGCAGTCTTTGAAACAAGAATGGGAAGAATAAGCTAGTACCTTCATCAGTTTTGCTCTATCTTGAAATGTGGTAGGCTTATTTTTTGTTTGCTTCCTTCAGGTTTTGAATGAAGAATGCGATCAGAATTGGTACAAGGCAGAACTCAATGGAAAAGATGGCTTCATTCCCAAGAACTACATAGAAATGAAACCACATCCGTAAGTAGAGCTTTGGTGATAGGCTCCCTTGATCTTACTTTTGTGCATCCTCTCAGACAGGAAGAAGGTTTTCTGAATATGCTGCAAAGTGTACCTTACCAGGTCTACCAAAATGTATCGTTAGATAAAGGACGGCTACTGAGTTGTATCTCTGGCTGTAGTGTTTACTGTAATTAATTTCACAGCTAGCTATATAGCAGGGTATTTTTGGAAGCTTTTCTAGTGGTTGCTCTGGTGTTTTGCTGTAGGGTCAGACAGACTGATCTTGGGGGTCGGGCATAAATCAGCAGAAAACTCTTTAGTAGAGAGTTGTCACCACCACTGCCCCAGGAAAAAGCCTGACTCTGTTCTTGTGATGATTTAACACAGCAGATAAGAGTAAAAGTTGTGGCATTCACAGGTCACCAGAAAAATGTTTAAGGATATTTGAAGCTGAACTCTTAGTATGTGTATGTCACATCCTGAGTATAGAATCACAGAATTGTTTCGGTTGGACAGGACTTCTAACAGTCATCTGGTCCAACGCCTTCCTCACAAAACAGGCCAACCTCAAAGAGTGTCTACTGTTATGCAAGTATAGTTGCATTGATTTGCAGCTCCAGAGAACTGTATTTGAGTAACTACTTTCAACATTTCCTCTTAGATATAAAGAATCTAGCATATGAAAATAGTAGCATTTCGTGACTGGGTATTTTCTTTGTATCGGTTCATGTATTTCTGCTGTCTTCTGCTAAACTCTGGCAACCTTTAAGACCCTTCAACATATGAACAAGAAAACAGCAAGCTCTGGGTAACAGATTCAAAGTCGAGAAAAGGTTTAGGAAGGAGCAGCAAAATCTGTAATCAGGGTTTTTACAAAGAGCTGTATTGTTTGAGTTTCCCAGAAGAAATGATGATAGATTTGTTAATTGTTGAGTGTAATTATATCATGAAGATACTGCAGTTAAATCCAATCAAGAATTATTTTTCTAAGGGCTCTTTTGAAATAGCAGAAGGAAGCTTCTGGGGGACTGTGCCCCGAGAAGGAGAGGAGGTATACTGCTTTAGTGCAGCCAACTGGGAAGCGAAGCAAGGATGCACAAGAAAATACTGACATTGTTTAAAGCCTTGTCTGCTGCAGTAACATGTCCAGTTTACCCTGATCGTGCTAGTCCACTGGGAATCACAAATGTACATTGCAATTTCTATCTCTCATTGATTTGAATCATCATACGTCTTCTCATAACAGTTTTGCAGGCATTTGAGTTATACTGTGGTAATGTCTTCTGTGATGATGATGGTGATGATCAGCTTGTTCTGTAATCATCCCTGGTGTTTTGTTTTAGAGGGTTAGAGCTGTCAGGTTTTTGCTTTTTTTTATAATAAAAGGGAATGAACAATATCTGAGCCTGCAAGTGGGTGAATTTGGTAGTAGTTTTTAAGCATAGTTAATCTGACCTTTTCTGAAGATGTTTAAACTGCTGATGGCAGCTGAATGGAGTTAGCTTCATGTGTCAGCAATGCTGGGAGTCTTAACTAGAGCATTAACAACCCTGGGAAATTATGCAAAAGTTTTTATAGCATAATGTTTGCTTAGCTGTAATGCAGAGCTCTCTTAAGTAGTCATACAGGTCATACAAAAAGCAAATTGCAGGCAGCTGACCACGAGTGAGAAAGAGAATGGTTTTTTTACCAGACTAGTATCAAATCATGTTGTGGGAAGGTGCACCAGAGTTTTGCAAGAGAATTTGGAAAGCAAGCAACTGAAAACTGCTTTAAATCCTGTCCTAGGATCTGAGGCTTAAATCCTCCAGCCCCACAGCTAGTCTTAAAAGCAGCATTTCTTCTTGCTTGTATTTTGCAAATCTCACGGTTTGCTTTGTAACTACTAGCAAATGAAACTGTAAGGAAAATGTGGTGCCTCTCGGTCACCAGCTGAGTCACCTGGGTTCTGAAGGGTTAATCTGAATTGCCACATCAGTTAACAAAGCAAAGATGTAAGTAGACATAGGCATGATACTCAGAGAAGAGCTGCAGGAAACTCTGGGCAGGGAGGCTTCCTGTGAAGGCACAGCAGTGCAGTTCAGTGGCAGGACTATCCTTCTGTCTTTAAGGGGCCAGGGGAAAATTTGCCGTTTATGAAATGGCCTGCATCGGACTCATGGTGTGTGCATCTCAAGGGTTTGTGTTTGTAATCAGCTTTTCTTGAAGATATTGCTGAAGTCTCACTTCGCAATATTGTAACATGTGGAGGAAATTGGCCAAGCTAAATGCTTGTGCTAAGTAAAGCCAAAAGAATTGCCAAACTGCCGATTGAAATGAGTCTGAAAGCAATGTGAACTTTGTGTTGTACAGATCAGTGCATCTCCCTCTAGCTGTGCAGCATCAGCAGTAATGCCTGGATTTGGTTTTGCAGTGCTGACTGGATGAGTTTCACCTACATTACAAAGCTAGTTGGAGACAAGTGTTATCAAGCCTAGCCCTTCAGCAGGGAAGCTATGGGAATGTTGTGGTCAGTTTCTTTGGCCTAATTCTCCATGTGTGCTTTTTGACATGCAGTGATTTTTGTTAATTTTTTCAGTTATCCTGTAGCGAAGATTCATATGTGCACAATACTTCTGATGCTTTACAAGTGTGTTCTTAAGTAGACAGTAGTCCTTTAAAATAACTCTGTTTCTTTCATCTATGGAGTTTTCTTTTCATCTTTTTTATATTTAGAATTCAAGCTCCTTTTACCCTGAATGGCTAAAGTGGTTAGAAACAGCTGGCAGAAAACTTTTAAGAATTTGATATTGTTACTTGGGGAGTGTTACTTCCTTTAATCGAATCATACACTTCTACTTTTTAGTGATTCAGTAAAATTTAGGGGAAAAATGGGGTATACTTCTGAGGCTTCAGGAAGGATTATAAGTGTTCTGTTGAGCTCTTTCAGGCTTTCCTTCCATTTTACAGACATGGGTGAGGTGGTTTGATTTGGGTTGTTGTTTTTTGTTTTTTTTTTAAGATGAGGCTTTCATTTTCAAGTCACATGCAAGTAACTGAGAATTATTTGAGAACTAAACAGAATTAAAACACCTTATAAACAAGAACTATGGCAAGGTATCTAAAATCATAATATAAAGTTTGCTTTATGTAACATTTGGCAGAGGCAAAATTCAGGACTTCCTTATCTTTCTGACAATTGTGCCAAAAGCCCAGGAAACAAAACACCACCTTTGAATTTTGAAGGCATTTCACATCATGATTTCTCTTGGTTGATTTTTGAAAGTAGCAGAGTGCAGCGAGAGGCAGGTAGATGGTCCCTCTGCTGTCACTGCCACCACCTCAGGTACCAAGAAGCAGCACAGATACTAAACCACTAGGTACTAAATTAAGTACTAATTAAGTACTAAATGCCATGAAGTTCTTTATCACTGGAAATTGGATGGTTGTAGGAGAAACTTTTTATCCCCTGGAAGCAAAAGGAAAAGCTAACACAAGAAGACTTGCAAGCAAGTAAAAATTGTCTAGGTGATCATGGAAACCAAGTTTGTAAACAAGATGTGTCATTTTCAGTGCCAAAATGCTTTTCATAATAGACCTGCATAGCTAAATAGAATGAATACTCCTTTTACAAGAGGGATGTCCTAGAGTTGTTTTATTTACTATGTTGCATATAGTAGAAATATATCTGTGGACTCATCAACCTTGATATAATATAGGGATCTGTTTTTGTGCAGCCTGCTATGATGAGCAGATACTGAAGACAGCCAGTGAGAGAGGAGTGAGGGCTGCCAGTAGCTGGAGAGCCTGGTAATCAAATGATCGATCCTCCTTCACCTCTAGAGATAGCTTCCTCTTAGAGAGGAAGATTTGGTGACTTTGTGACTTGGTGAACGCTTCAACTTCTCTTAAGAATGACTGGTTCTGGGAGGATTCTGCAACTTCTGTCTTTTTACTGCACCGAAACATTCAATGTAGAAAGTAAACTTTGTGAGTGGAGCTCTTGTTATTAAATGCTCTCCTCTAAGGTCAATCATCTGCATGGTTATAGGCTGTGGTAAGTGCTTCTATCCTGTGTGATCTCTTACTCAAAACTGAAAGCTGTACTTTTTGGTTGTGGAGATGGTTCTGCTTTTCCCATGTCATGTGACCTACCACTCAGCCATTGTTTGCCTTTAATCTTGGATTAGTCTGGAAATGCAAATGTAAATATGGGCAAGAATCCCGTGACCAGGTGCTGTTGGTCAGTGCTGATGATCTGGTTGCCTGAGGTAGGTTCACCCGTGGTGTCACGGAGGTGGTCAGCCTGTGGCTTTGACTTCTATGCAGCTGTGAAGAATTTCAGATATGGCTTCCATGGTGCAGCTATTTCATGTGACTGCTTATGTGAAAGCTGCTAGATTGTCCTGACTGTAGGAGAAAGCCAAAAAATAGGCTACTGAAACAAGTGTTATCAGCATCTTTCCTAGAATCGAATGGCATGCCCAGCTCAGCACTCCTCTGCAATGAAGCAGAGAGACCTTGAGGGAACTTTTCTCACTTGGTCTGCATGTAACTCCATTCCTGGCACCTGCCTTAGCTTTCTGACATATGATACCTGTCTTTGACCACAGTGCTCTGATGGGGGTCAGAAAGATTGGACTCTGGGCTGCAGGAACAACCAGCTGCTGAATGAAGCTACTCATTCTCTCTGCTGAAGTAGCTGGGTCTTACCACCTTATGTAAAAGAGACTAGAAATTTGTTTTGATACAAAATGCACTTTCCATTTGTGCAGGATGGGTCAATCCATAGACAGGATCTTGTTTCTACAGCTGTCTACAGCTGTGGTGTTTCTGAAGAGAAACCTGTGAGTGAACTTGCAGTGTTTCCCTTGCATTTTGCAAATACTAATTTATTTTTTTTTAAGATTTCTACCCACTAAAATAGTGATGTTTCTGTGCTTAATCCTTAATACCTTAAATTTTCTTATTGTCTGCTTTACAAATCATGGCTAAGGCATGGGTGGCTTCTCCTTAGGGGGCATAAGTAATAAAGGAGACTGTGTAGTTATTCCCCACTGATTATCTTTGGGTACTAATAGTGAAATAAATGCTGCTACATCATAGTGAAGTTCAGTAGTGACCAGCCACCAGTGCAGGACTTCTTTGCTGTCTCTGAGTTGATGGCATCATACAGTTTGGATAATTAAAACTTTGTATGCAGAGGCATAAGACTTTATTCCTTAGAGGTAGAGGAAGGAACTTGAGTTTCTTGCTTGAGCTTGGCATTTAATCTCTTTGACTTTAGGTTACGAGGCCTGCTTACTAAGATATCAGTGCAGACCACAGCAGACGTTTTAATTTTGTCCAAGGTTGTAGCCAGTTCCCAAGGTAGTCGTCTTAGTCTCACAAAGCAGGACTTTGCTGTGAAGCGATTGTGTACATTAGGTTCTCATTGTGATGTTTTATATGCTAAACTGCAGATACAATAGGGTGCAAAACAATGTGAATAATGCATTAAACTTTGAGCAGGTTTTTTTCCACCTCTGAAAATAAATCCTGTAATTTGAGGATTTCACTCTTACCACATCTCTGCTTTGCTAAATTGGCTGAAATAGGGCTGTTTCAAGCACCTGCTTATCAAGTCATGGTTGCTTTATTGCCAGGATGAAATGTTGTGAAAAGCTGCATGGTTCAGTAGCCTGTATTGGAGTGACAGTGAGGTGCAGTGTAGTTTTTTCTGTTACGAATCATTTCATCTCTGTTCCAATATCTATGTCTAGCTCTTCCATGAAAGGATTAAAATTCTTAACTTTCCCTATTGTTTTCTTTTCCTCACTACACAGGTGGTTTTTTGGAAAGATTCCCCGAGCGAAGGCTGAAGAGATGTTAGGCAAACAGAGACACGATGGTGCCTTCCTTATCAGGGAGAGTGAGAGCGCTCCTGGGGACTTCTCTCTCTCAGTCAAGTAAGTAATCCCTAGAAGCAATCATGTGTGGTAATTAGGCCACCTACTGCTCATTTGGACTCATGAGTAAAGGGCAGGTGATTGTCAATGCTGAGGAGCAGGAATAATCTTCCAGATGCCCTGTAGCGTTCCTGTTCTTCCAGTGATATTTATTCCCTCTCTAGTAGAACAATATATATATATTCTCTGGTTTGTAATGAGCCTACAGGGTTGACCTGGTGGCATGTTGCTGTCTGGCTTATGTAGTCCCAGGCACTATCTGTGGGTTTGTATGTGGATCCCATTCCTCCTCCTTACAGCCACAAAGTGCCCAGTGTGTACCTGTTTTCTCCCATCCTCCTTTATTCCTCTTCTGCAGTAGAAGTTATCACTCTATCTTCTCCCTGTGTACTACACTTCCAAATATGTTTTTCATGTCTGCTTGGCACATGCTTTGGGGATATTTGTGTTGTCTAGCACTGGGACATGGAGCTGTGAAAACAGAGGCCTTTTCGATCCCTCACAAATGCATTCCATGTTGGTAGAGAAACTCAGTCTAATAACAGTGAAGTGAGGAGGAACAGTTCTCATCCTTGAACAAACATACTAGTAGTACTGGCTGTTAACCAGCAGGAGTTCCTGCTAGTTAGCCATGGCCCTCATAATACCATGCTACCTATCTTGCCCATCTGAAGTCACTGTAAAATAGAGGTGTTAGAAACTTGAAAAGGTATGTGAGGTAATTTAACGTGGGTTGGGATTCTGTCCCAGCAGTTGATTTCGCCTTTTTTTTTTTTCCTGTAATCTTCCCCTTTCCTACCAGAAATGAGCAAGGTTTTCTTTAGGATCCGAACAATACTATTTTCAATTATTCATGCAAGATTCCTAGTTTGCTCTATTTTCTGTGACTATCAGTGATCTGTCTCGACAGTATTTTTTGTTTTTTTCTGGTCATCTTTGGTCTGTAACCAAATTTTTGTCCTACTGTACAGCAGCACTGAGTCATGCCAACAAACTGGATTAAAGCCACTGATTTTAGAGATATTTATATTTCTGTCTTGGATACAATCATCTGAGCTGGAATACTAGATATGAATGGCAGCCTCATTCCAAAAAGTGCATTCTTTTAAGAAACATAAAAGTTAAAATAGCACAGCTCTGCCTACCTGTTAGCTTAGTGTTGCCATCTGGTGGCAATTTCTCAGTTGGTGTCTTTTTTTCCTGTTTGTTTAATATAGAAAAGTATTTTTCCTAAACAGTGATCTGCAGGATTTGAAATGGTGAGAAGCTCTTGGATTGAGGAAGGAAGAGCAGAGGCAGTACTCATGAGTTGTTTTGTGTTAGCTTTGCAGTCAAGATAGTGTTTACTTTTTCAGCCACTGTATAGAAGCTGTGCATGCCAAGTGAGGAACAGTTGTCTTCTGTTTTCAGTGTTTTAATTGAAGTAAAAATACCGATGTACCATTCATCTGGAAAATCCCAATGGACCTCTTTGGAGTTCCTCTTTATTCAGAATAAAATCGTTGGAAAAGTAGCTTCAACTGAATGCCATCATTTGTCAGGAAGAATTGTTAACACAGAGTTGAAGTTGCTGTGTTACAGTGCAGCATCATCTGTCGAACACTTTGGAGTTTTGCAGGAGTTTTTTGTTGTTGTTTTTAAGGACCAGAGAGATCCTTTTGTTTTGCAAGACAGTCTTTTTGCATAAGTCCAAACTGGCTGCCAAAAGAGACAATCCTACCCTCCCTGTGGCAGTGTTTTCCCAGCAGTTTACCTGTAATGAGACTGGTGTTTACGTATTGCATTATCACTCACACCCACTGGTGCTGTGTGAGGGAGGGATTGAGACTCTGAGAAGTACAGGACCATAACAAGAGTAGCACAAAGTAGCACAAACCTAAAGTGGCTTGAGTCAGTTGTGAAATTGCTGTGTGTGAAGAGCTAAACCGAAGCACTTGTACTGTTTGACTTCAAAATCTTGTATTTGGGAATGTGAAGTGGAAGGCACCATGGTGCAGCTTCTTTAATGTGACCTTGCATTTGTACTGTAAAGTCCATGGCGTGTATCCTAGGTATTCTGTGCACTGTCTTCAGTGACTCAGATGACTGCATAGGTGCATCAAGAAGTACATGTACTGGATGCCAGCTA
The DNA here is from genome assembly GCF_964188355.1 of Buteo buteo. Classification (NCBI taxonomy): domain Eukaryota; kingdom Metazoa; phylum Chordata; class Aves; order Accipitriformes; family Accipitridae; genus Buteo; species Buteo buteo. The sequence continues at coordinate 8,132,293 of NC_134183.1, read as the reverse complement.
TGTGGCAATGTAGTGTAAAATAAAAAGCTGAAATATTGTGTTGCATCCAAGATAGAGTATTGTGACACATCCTTTACAAAAAGACCTCAAACTTGTGCAAATTCAGAGTGGTTTGAAAAGCTCGTTTTAAACTGAAGTCCTATTATAAGGAAAGCACATGTGAAGCTTGCAGGATTTTTTTCAAAATAAATTCAGTATTGGGATTCTCTCTGATCACTGATTTCTGTAAAATACAATTGATAAGTGGCTTTCAGAAATCTTTTTTACAGCAACCAATTGGTATCTGTATTATCAGTGTCATTGACAGTTTCCACTGTGCCCTGAAGGACCTTTTTGTTCCAAACTCTGTGCTGACAATCCCAAAAGAGGAGTACTCAATGATTAATAATGAGCTTTTTTTTGCGTGTTCTTCATTCTTTCCGCACAGGTTTGGAAATGATGTGCAGCACTTCAAGGTGCTTCGAGATGGGGCTGGCAAGTATTTCCTCTGGGTGGTGAAGTTCAATTCTTTGAACGAGCTGGTAGATTATCACAGATCCACATCTGTCTCCAGGAACCAGCAAATATTTCTCCGGGACATTGAACAGGTGCCACAGGTAAGAGAAGCGTCCTCGTAGAGTGCACTATTTAGACTATTGCAACCACAGTCAGAAGTGGGATTGCACCTTAGAGTAAATGAATAGCAGTGGAAAGAAGCTGACTGACATTTTTGTTGTCTGTGGAAGTGTATCTTTAGATCCTGCAGCCAGAATTATACCGGTAAATAAGCTGGATGTTTGTGCAAAGCCTACCTGCTAACTCCCTAGTCTCCCCTTCAGTTCTGGCAAAGTGTTACTGTTGCTGCTTGAACACTTGACTTGTCTTAGTGTTTATGGATACTGTTGCAGGAGGGTCATCTGATTTCTGTGAATCAACAATGGGTTTACTCCCGTTTTAGGACACACTAAGAAAAGATAGTTCTACTTATACTGGTTCATAGCCAGAACTGTACCCCTCAGTAGCCAGTGAAGCTTTGGTACTGGCCTTTCCTGAAAAGGTGGTTACAGGTAATAGCATATGGAACATCTTCTAGCTTTCTGGTTTGGATCTAGCCAGTGTTAAGAGAAACCAAAAACTACTGCTAAGTGCCAGCAGAGCAGTGTGTGTGTATCTAGCTCTTTGTTTTGTTCCATTTCCCAGGGCAATGAGAATGTTAGGTTGCATGTAGCTGCATCTTTTGTCAATTTTGGATAAATCCTTTTGCTTCCATGTGCAGCATTCTAGTTCTAGCTTGAAGACAAGGGGTGTGGAATTCATACTGCTGTCCAGGTGCCACAGGCACCCTTTGCCACAGTTTGTCTGAATTAACATCTGGTTCTGAACTGCTGGGTCAGTGATAAACAGAGGATGAGAAAACAGCTGGCTGAAAATGACGAGCATCAAGATGCATTCCTAGCCTCATGATTTTAAGAATGCAAACACATTTTAAATGAACCATTAGCTTTTCCATAAGAATGGAATTATTTGCTGACCAGGCAAAATGCTTTGTGATAGAATTTCTTTATATTGGAGGGTTTTAAAGAAAGTGTGGAAAATGCCAACATCCAGTTTTTAGGGGGGACTTTGTGTATCACAGTGTTAGGTAGATTAGTAATATTCATGCTGTCAGTTGGTGAAAACAGGATGAATAAGCAAAAAGACTATTGTATTGCAATAGAGTACAGATTTACAGTACGTCATGAAGACTGGAAAATACTAGGAAAACGTCTGAGTCATCTGCTATCTTTATTTTGGCTCTTTCACAGAAACTTGACTTTTTTCTAAGGTCATCTATAGACTATGCTTTCCTATTTTAGCATCTTGTTACAGATGTTGGAAGCTGGCTTGCAGGGAAATGAAACAGCCTGAATGTTTATTGTTAAACTCCGGTGTAAGTCAAGCTACTGCCTGAGGGAGCAGATGTCTCGAGTGCTGTGGATGATTCTCACTACGTATCTTTTTCTTTCCCCTTACAGCAACCTACATACGTTCAGGCCCTGTTTGATTTTGATCCCCAGGAGGAAGGAGAGCTGGGCTTCCGTCGTGGAGACTTTATCCAAGTTCTTGACAATTCTGACCCCAACTGGTGGAAGGGAGCCTGCCACGGACAGACGGGCATGTTTCCACGCAACTATGTGACCCCAGTGAACCGGAACATCTAGAGATAAATATTAGAGATTATTTAAAGAAACCAGAGAAACAGTAAATACACATACAGAGCCTAACTGCAGCCAGTGACCTAAAATCACACGGCGATAAAACCTGAGTCACCTTTCACCGTGAGGTGATGCTCCTTCACTCAGTACGGAACTTCAGGGGTGGGGGGGGGTGGGGAAGAGTTCAACTTACACACCAAAACTTATCTTTAGGAAAAAAAAAAAGAGAGAGAGAAAAAAAAATGAAAATAACAAATTTCTTCAGCTGCTCCTGGGTTACCCCCTTTTATTCACTCTTCTTGTTTCCCCCTCCTCCTCTGTCCATCAGTGCATGAAGTTTTAATGCCATATAAAGTCCTAGCCATGCAGTTAAAGGAAAAGGGAGAAACTCTGCTGGTATTTTCTCTCTCTGCAAACGGTCTTCATTTGACATGAAGGGACATGAGAGAAGAACCAAATCCACAGTCCTGCCTTTAAAAAAAAACAAAAATCATCAGTCTCTGCTTTTGCCTTCAACATTCAGCTCTTCTTGCCTGGGAAAGATGAGGTGTTAATCTAATTTTTATTCTCTTCTCCTTTGGCACTTTCTTCTGAAGCTCAGCAGCTTCCAAGCAGGGGAAGGGAGAGGAGTTGTGTGGCTTTTCATTCTGGTTTTTTTGTTTGTTTTTTTTTCTTCTTTTGAGTCACAGAGCTGCTTTGAGAAACTCCAACGTACAACTGAAGTCTGTTAATGCTGTGCTGACAGCTTTTTTGTTTTTTCTTAAAGGTGTACGGTTGAGCACATTCTGTAATTTTTTTCCATAGTGCCTTTCCCTTATTTTCTTTATTATTTTTTAAGTTAAAAGGACAGTCCAGAGCTTTTCAGAGGGTTTTTTTCTGCCTATGTGTAAATAAATACTTTTGGGGGAAGGGTGTAAAGGAGGGTGGTTTTATCAATGGACATTTGAGAAAAATCTACAGAGATGGAGCTTTAATCTTAAGATTTGTCTTACTGTTCAACTTCCCTTATTCCAAGGAAAATCAAATCAAGGCATTCAAGTGGCAGCTTAGGCTGCTCAGAGGTGGGGAGCTGCACCAGGAGCCTCAAAAGAAGTAAGAAAAAGAGGAAAGTTATGACCAGGAAAAATGTGGAAGAATATTTTGGGGAGGGAGGGTGGGCTAAGGGGGGAATTTGAGAAATAATAGCCCTGAGATGTCCTATAAAATGTACATTCCTTTGATGGAAAACTTTACAACGCAGAGAAACCTCAAGAAATAGTGCTTGAAAAAACTTTATGCTATTAGTGAATGTTTCTACGTGATGCATGTAATCAGCCTGTCTCTTTGGCCTGGATAGGGAATATTTGCAGTTGTGTTGCTCTTGAAAAGTGGGGTTGGCATCACTGTTCTCCAGTTTCTCCTCCCTCCTCAGGTCAGTGTTACTGTTGAAGTAGATTCCCCCACCCCACTCCCCATTCACAGCAGGCTGTGTGATGACTGTAATCCCCACCCCGCACCATAATGGCATTTATTGTGGCCATTTGCTCCTCCACCAGAGCAGCGTGACATTAAATTGGATGGAAAAGAAAGCAATCAAGCTGCACCGCTCTCTGTGCCAATCTTCAGTTGCGTTATTTTTCCTTTTGATGGCCATTTGGCTGGATCCCTTCACCCCACCAACGAATCCAAAAACTGCAGCGGAGATCTCCTCCCGCCCTGCCTAAGCACAGGCAATCTTTTGTTGGAGGGTGCCTTTTTTTGTACTAAGTGTTACAAATGTTTTATTCCTGAGATGGACTCTGCCTTACACTTTAATTTTCCAGCAGGTGAAAGAGAGAGCTATCCTGTAGAGTATTACTTTCTCCCCCTATCCTTGCTAGCTGTCACTCACTTTCTTCCTTCTTTGTAAAGTGATTGGAAAAGGAATCTATGGCATTCTACACCTGGACCATTTGATTGTTTCCTTATTTTGGAATTGGTGTATATCATGCAGCCTTGCAGACATATGTCTTGTGTGTGTATATATATTAAAAAAAAAAAAATCAGTGTTTAAATAAAAAAGGCCTATGTACTTAATCCTTTAACTCTGCAGCAGCATTTGGTAGATAGTAATTAACTGTGAATAATAAATATACATTGAATTCTTCACTTGAGCATCTGTCTGTTATTTCAGTTAACTGACCAAGGTAACTTACAGGACATTAAATTGCTGTGGGAGGAAAAAGCTGTAAGGTGTGCTCTGGCCTGAAGTGCTCAGACGCCTTAGCATCGTGGTTCAATCTCAGCATGCTTGGCTGAATTCATTACTCTTTCAAGCTAAGTCAACGGCGAGCCCTGTCACTTGGTATGTGTGGCATTGTGAATAGCAAGGAGGGGGGAAAGGGATGATTGCATCGCTTCCAGGGTTGAAGACCGTGTATCTATCAACTGAACGGGAGGGTGGCACTTCTGTATTTCTTCCCTTGCTTTTTTCTAAGCTTTTTACCAAACTGCTCAAGTGCCCTAGCGGTATGGACCATAATGTTGTAAGGAGCCAGTAATGAAGAACAAGACACCAGTTATTTCTGGAGCGTCTTGCTGCAGGACAGAGGGGAAGATGGGTGTATGACTTGTGTAAGCACAGCAGCTGTGGCTCAGGCTGTTGCAGGAGCTTTTGCTGTGCTTGATCAGTGCCTTGCAGATGGTTTTTGCTTGTGCTGCCTGAAGGAACTGCTCAGTTGTGCTAACAAGGTGTGTGGGCAGCTCTGCAGGTTACCTGTTTGTTGTTGGCTCCGCAGCTTCTCCCCAGCCTTTGCTTATGTTCAGGAAGTGCTTGTGAATTTTTTAGTCGATTTTAATATACAATACAAAAAGGCCCACATGAGGGTTTGGGTTGTTTTTTAACAGTTGTTCTTAGTTACCGTGCTCAAGTACAGATGTAGTCAAGGAGTTTGTAGTTGCTCAGAAATACCTGAGTGTTCCCATGATGCGTTCTTTATTTTTCATTTGTGCCAGTGAAGTCAGCATAGAAAGGATTTGCAGTGTGGTCCAGAGCTCTTGGCTTTTTTGTAATGCTGTAGCAGAACACGTTGCTCAAAATTGCGTGCTCTTCGTACCTTGGGTACCTACTGAAAAGTTTAGGAAAACCTTTCTTTCCTTGTGCTTTACAGAGGGAAGAAGAGTGTTTGTTGCTGCTGTGATCGTATGATGTCAAGGCTAAGGCCGTGGTGGAAGAACCGCTGAACGCGAGTCCCTTCTTTATGGGTGTTTTCCTTTCCCGCTCGCCAGCTTTGGCACCTGGGTCGGCCAGGCTGGGGGCGGGCTGCAGGAAGAAGCCTAAATCTCCGCTTATTTTACTGTCAGCCTCCTGATCCAGCAGCACGGGAGCTGCGGGAGCGGGGCTCCCCTGTGCCGGCGTTGTTTTGAGAAGCACGAAAGACTCGGGGCCGAGCCCTCCATTTCGGACACGGCGCTCCCCTGGGCGGGGCTGCGGGACTACATTTCCCAGCGCCCCCCGCGGCGCGCAGGCGCAGTGCGGCGCGGAGGAGCCGGCGGGAGGGTGAGGCGGCCGTGGCCGCGCACCGCCGCCCTGGGCCGCCGACCGCCGCCGGCTCCGCCCGGGGTTTGGCTCTTTATCCCCCCCCACCGGTGCCTGCCGCGGGGCAGAGGGGCCCGTGGGGAGGGGGGAGGCTGCCGTGGGGGTGGGGTTGTGGTGCGTGTGGCGGGGTGTCTGTGTGGCCCGCGGGATGAGGAAGGGGTTTGGGATGAGGGGCGGTTGTGGGCCTTTGGGCCGGGGGGTGGTCTGTGAGGGGAGGGCGGTGAGGCCGTAGTCTCTTGGGGTGGGAAGGAGCCTCTTGGCTGCGGGAGGGCTCACTGGGGCCCGTGTCCCCCTCCCAGGCTGCGGGGACGCCAGGCAGGCATGGTCGGCTATGACCCTGAGGCCAAGTGCGTTTCCTCGGTGGAAGCGGCGGTAGCAGGATCAGCATCTGGCTTGGTCAGTCGGGTCCTTGTCAGTCCCTTGGACGTCATCAAGATCCGCTTTCAGGTACCTGCCTCGTGGCATGCTTGGGGGCAGGGGGTGAAAGAGCCTGTTACAGAGCAGAGCTGATCTTGTCCTGGATGAATAGGTCACCTGTGCAACCCGAGAGCAGTAAATCTGCTCATCAGCCCTCACCTACATTGTATACAGGTTATGCGAGGTAGAAGGGCTATCTTGTGTCCACCGCTTCTGTTTATGTAACTTAACTTGTCTGTTTGAATGGGATCTTGTGTTTTTCATCATTTGTTCTCTTTCTCTGTTTTTCTGAATGCTTTCCACCAGCTGAATTTCACCATCATCCCTACTGATTACATTTGTGTTGCATGCATGTTTTTATTCTTTTAGAGCCCTACGTAAATAGAATCCCAGTCAGTTCTAGATGTGATTCTGTGGGAAGACAGAATGTAACCTCTTAGTATTCGTTGGCTGACAGGGTTGTGAATTCCTGAATTGGACGCTTGAACCTTGTTGAAATGCGATCTGGAATTGAAAATATTTTCTCTATTTTCCTCCAGCTTCAGATCGAGCAGCTCTCCTCCAGAAACCCAGGGGCTAAGTATCATGGCATCTTGCAAGCTGTACAGCGCATCTCCCAGGAAGAGGGGTTGCTAGCCTTCTGGAAGGGCCATGTTCCCGCTCAGCTCCTTTCAGTTGGCTACGGAGCTGTTCAGGTAAGGTGAACAGACATCATCTGGGCCCAGTGTACGTGCATAGGACTCTGCTTTGCTTCTCTTCAGACTGGCTGCGTGGGCAGATGCAGGAAGGTCCAGGTTTAAATTGTACTGATACAAGCCAGCTCCAGTCTCAAAGATGTGTAGTTGTATAATGCTGATGTACAATGCTGAAGTTAATGTTCCTGAGCTTGCTGAACGGCCTTCCTGGCCAGCCTGGAGCACAGCTAGAGCAAACCAAGTTCTCTCTGTATCAGGTGTCATAGACAAGCCCTGTTTGTTCCTAACACTTGGCTTAGCTGTTCATGTTCCAAGCCTGTGTAGTTTTTTGCTTTGGTTCACGTTGTCACCCTGACAGCTTGTTAGTAAAAAAAAATCAGTGAAGTTAATGATGATGTTTTACACAGCATTGTTATGCTTAATTTGTAAATATTAACAACATGTTTTACGAGCAGTGGTTGAAAGAGTAACGGACAGCATATCTGTAATACAGCAGATACTCTTCAGGATACATGGGGCATTAAAATGAGTTTTTCATAATTCTAAATGCAAGATTTAGCAGAAGTGTCAAGAGATCAGAATATCCCAAGTATTCCCTGGGCTGCTCAGTAATTTTTACAAGGTATTCTTGAGCACATGCTCCCACAGGTTGCAAGTTGGGGAGGACTTTTGAAGGACAGAGACAGAAGGTGGTTACGAGCGGTGGGTGGAGCTCTTGTGGTGAAATGAAAGAGGAGTGGGAGATCTGTGTCAATGATAAGGATTGACTCCTTGAACTGTGTGTGTTTGTTTCTGTAAGTTCATGGCATTTGAAAGCTTGACAAAACTGGTGCACAATGTCACCGCATACAATGCCCGCGATTCCTTCGTGCACTTCGTCTGCGGTGGACTGGCTGCTTGCACCGCCACTGTTGCAGTTCAGCCTGTTGACACACTACGCACCCGCTTTGCTGCTCAGGGTGAGCCTAAGGTATGGTTGAGGATTCAATATTTGGAATTGTCATCCATAGCAGTAGCAATATTTCATGTGTATGAATACAGGAGGTTTGAAAAGTACATAAGAGTCTGTGGGTTGGAATAAAGGAGCAGGTGCTGTTATTGGGCAATGTTTGCACTGTTGCCAAGTTATCCTCTGTGCTGTTGACACAGCTTTCTTAATTATGTTTTGCTGCTCCTGATCATGTTTGACTCCTGACAGGTGATCCAGAAATGAGAAACTGTCCTTAACAGGATAACTTAACTTTCATTTCGGCTGTTGGCCATTTATAGAATGCATTCCACAGTCTGTTGAACATCGCATGTTTTAAACTTTCCACTTGCATAGAGTCATGTTTAGATAATGATGGAGGTGATACTTGAAACCAGTCACCTTTCACCTGTGTTTCATGTTCTTTTTTATGCAACAATTGGTCTCCATGCTAATTAGGTCTGTAATAACTAGACTTATATGGGTTTGTATCAGAGCCATTTCTGGTTTTTGACTTACCCTGCAGTAGAATCACAATATATATTATATGAATTCTGTGGCAGGAGCAAGCAGAGCTGTTAAGAGAAAAATAAATATCTATGATGCAAGTGGTCTCAGGCCGCAGCTCTCAGTTCTGTGCCTTGTTTCATCCCCTCAGAAGCACAGCTTGGATGTGGGATACAATGTCAGCCCAGGCCTTTCAGTGCAGAGATAACGATCGTTCGTTCAGTTAGTCTCTTGTGGCTCAGAGGTAGGTTTAGGTTGTCAGGTTGCTTGTGAGAGTCACAAGGCATTAGCTGAGAATACTGTGTGAAGATGTGCAAAACCACATTGTTCATCACTTTGTGCTGAAAATCAGCCAATTGTATTTTGGGCAGTGGGAAATGCCCGTCCTCATTACTTGGAAATAGCCTGTCCTTTGGTTTGCTGTTTTTAAGCCTGTTTCACTAGACAGTCAGCCTCTTCTTTATTGTCCAGATCTATCCTAACCTTCGCCATGCAGTGGTGACGATGTACCAGACAGAAGGGCCTCGGACTTTCTATAGAGGTTTGACCCCCACAATCATTGCTATCTTTCCGTATGCTGGTCTCCAGTTCTCCTCCTACAACATCCTGCAACAGTTTTCTGAATGGGTGATTCCAGCTGAAGAAAAGAAAGGAGGTAGGCACTTGGGACAGTGATGTCTGATCTGGAGAGAAAGAGAGGATGAATGCTAGTTTGGGAGACTGACATAAGCTGAGTTTTCTGTGCTATCACTCTTTTCAATGCAACATCTGAAAAGTATCTCAATTTCCCATCTCTCATTGTTACTCCTGCACACATAATGTGAAAGTAAGTACAGTCAAGTTTACAAGCAACTCATGTTATGGAATAACCATGATGGAAATGTGAATGGATGGGAAAGTGACGTGTCACGGGCCAGGGTACTCTTCCTTGAGCTGTGTCACATTACTCATACTGTGGGAAGACAGTGCTGGTGTAATCTTTCTCTCAGTTTCATTAGTGCTGTGGGGACAGGACTCTTGGATTTCCTCAGGAAATCTGCCTGCAGATTCCAGCACAGCTGTTACAGAAGAGGATTCATTTAGCCTAATTTAAAACTGCCAAGCTCTTCATTTGATATTTTTATGTTGATTTCTAGCTCCGTTATAAAAGAACCTCCTCCTGATGGGACCTGTCACCTTGACAGTTCTAGATACCAGTGCCTCCCTGAGAGATAGGATATGTAGCATCATTGTGGTTTTGTTCCTCAATGGAATTTCAATCAAGGAAATAGACTGTTCAGTATCATGTCTGCATATTTATTTTTAGATGGCAGAGGCTGGTGGTGGTTTTGTGCTGGGAACTCATGTTTGTCAGGAAAAAATCTAATATCGCAAAACTCATTTCCCACAAGCCTCTGAAATCATCAGGCAGTGTCAGCTTGTGACTTATTCCAATAAGTCACTTTGAGCCATCAGGAGTGCAAGATCTCCGGCTTTTACTGGGGGACATGAAAACTTTTTCCACTCACTAGTGGCAGGTTCACTGGTGACTGGGGTTTTTTGTACAATGCCACTTGCCAGAGCAAAAACATAAATCAGCGTACTGAACCAAGATGAGCCATTACACTCGGCTCCAATGGACATTGTAAGCCTCATGTAGAAAATGCAGATTGAGGTTCTGTGGCCCAAGCTATGCAGAAGAGGTGATGTAACTTTAAAGGGCCTCTTTGGCCTTACTTCTTATGAAAAGTGATTTTTCACTTACCTCTCATGATCTTTAATCAGAACTCTTTTTTCCCTCCCTGCTATCCTCTCCCCTTCCTGCTTCTCAGGCAATGTTAAAAACCTTGTTTGTGGCAGCTGCGCTGGAATCATCAGCAAAACCCTCACTTACCCTTTTGACCTGTTCAAAAAACGACTGCAAGTGGGTGGCTTTGAGCGTGCCCGGGCAGCCTTTGGGCAGGTGAGAAATGTTGGAATTGACTGATTTTCACGAGCATGGATTTTCATCAAGACAATTCAGAGCCAGTCCTTTGCACTAGAATGCAGTGATGATTCACCAGTGGTACCTGTTGTGTTCTTATTTGGGTTGGGAGCTCCCAGGGAACTTCTGGGAGCTGAGCATTGGTCTTGCTTAATAATGGGAATAGCTGCATGAATATACTGGGTTAATTTTATGACACTGTCCAACATGCCTGTGCTCTGCCTTCTCATCCATCTCCATCAGGTTGGCTGTCTTGGAGCTGGGGATGCGTTAGGCAGGCAAAGGGGTTTCAAATTACTTCTCTAGTTGTGGCTTGGTATTTCTGATTCAGGACCAAATTACTGGTAGAGGATAACACTAGCTTAATGATGGGATCGCCTGGCTGTCAAGATCCTTTTCTGCAATTAATAGTTTGATACAAGGAATGAGCACTAAGTGTTCAGCATGTGTCTTATGTACCAGAACATCCTGAAATTCAAAGCAACTACTTCTGGTGTTCTTTAGCACCATCCTTACCACCTCAAAATACACTGTAAGACAAATACAGATCTTTCAAGGAACTATCTCTTTTTTCTGTGAAATGTGGAAATTGTCTTTTTTCCTTCAAATTCCTTGGATCTGAGAAGCAAATTAGTCTGTACTTCAAGAAACTCCGGGATAGGAATTTGGAGTCTTAACCCATTGCATTGGATGCTCCTACTCTTCCAGTGAGGTACAGAATTTGTTCTTAGCATTGAGGTGTCACAAGATGTTAAACCTCCACAGTGTGACACGATGACATGCAGATAGCTGATTTAGAGACATCTAAGTGCTGTAGCTGTGTTTTCTTTCTGTCAGAAAACTGAAAAGTTGTCCCTCCTTAGAGAGTGAAGGGGATGGAAAACAGCAGCAGCACAATCTGAAATAATTACTTCACAAACTTGTACCATAAATAATACATGCTGTTGTAGCATAAAGATTTTACAGCCATTCAATTAGAATGATCTGCATAAGTCATTACTGATGCAAAATATGTACTTTTCCTCTACCCCACTCTCTACAAACTGGCTCTCCGAAACTTTCACTTATTTATAGTAACAGGCAGAAAGGCAATTCCAGGCTGCACATCTAGATTATGTTTCTGTGGTATAGTTTAGGGATCTCTGTGTTCTTTTCCACATAAGTTGTCCTGGAGTTTTCTTGTTTAACCTTTTTGCCATTTCTCTCCCAGGTGCGGATGTACAGGGGTCTCCTGGACTGCATAAGGCAGATCATGCGAGAGGAGGGCCCAGGTGGATTCTTCAAGGGCCTTTCGCCCAGCTTGCTGAAAGCTGCTGTCTCTACTGGCCTTGTCTTCTTTTGGTATGAGCTGTTCTGCAGCCTGCTGTGTGCCCTGAAGAACACCGATAGCACTACGAGGACAGAAGGCTGAAAGGGGCGTGTATGTGGCTACCTGGGGTTCTCCTGGAGGAAGGGAAACTGATGGCTTTGCTCTGTTGTGAGCACGTTGGAAATGTCAGAGCTCCCAGAGCTCCACCAGCCTGCAGGAAATCGCCTCGTGGGACCAAGCAGAAGGAAAAGGCGACTGCAGTTCTTCTGAAGACACTGAACTACTTTGCTGGAAGCTGTTCAACTGAGCACTTTTTTTCCTCTGTCTCCTCTCATATCAGCACACATTTAGTGGGGAGCGGGGGAACCAAGCAGAAAACTACCTAGCAGAGACCGTGCTCTGAAAAGGCACCCAATAAAGTGGGTGAATTCCTGTGCTTGCCCTGGATCACATAGAGGGATCCTGGCCTAGCTAGTGCTGCATAACCAACGTAACGTCACTTCCTATCACTGCATCTGCACAGCTTTATTTCCTTGCTTTATGGCCTGCTGTTTGCATCGTATTCTTTTTTTGGTGTTGCACAGGTAGCTCTGTCCTGCTGTTGTGAAGTCAGTTAAAACCTCTTTAGTGTGCACAGAACCTCCCTTTTCCTTTTCTTTGCTGCCAGCTGCTGCTTCTTGATTACCTCTTGCTGGCTGTGCGTTCTCAGCCACCTTAAACACAGAATCTTCTAGTGGATCATGCTGACCCAACCTTTCTCTTTCTTTAACTCTGGTGAGCTTGGTTGTATCCTAAGTGCCCATTTCTCTTCCTGCATGTCTTGCCATACATCTCTGAGGGTTTTGCTTTACCTCAGTCATGCTTTTTACAAGTAGACCTGCAGATTAAGAACCCCGCTGTAAGGGGATTCAACACGCAAGCCCAATTCTTACTTCAGTGTTCTTTGCTTTGATGCAGTGAGTAAACAGATGCTGTATAGAGTTTTAGAAATACTTAGTCTAAGTTGGAATAATGAAGGAAAAGTCCTGTGGAAACTAGTAAATGTCATTTTGGGGTTTTTTTTAAATACCACTTTTGAATGTTTCTAGCAAGTATTTCTGTAGTGGCCTCAAAACATTTCTGAACCTCAGTCCTACAGTGGTGCTAACAAATGAAAATGTTTTGACAAGATTAGCTGAAGTGAGAGGACGGAACATCAAATCAGAATTGGTTGGTTTGCCCTGGTGTTTGACAAGAAAAGGATGATTGAATTAGAGCTGCAGAAGTGTTTTTCTGGAGTTTGAAAGGTTTTGTGAATGGTAATAAAAAAAAAAAACTACTCTGATTTACGTAACAGGGAAAAAGAGGAAAATTAATTTCCTCCTCCTCTTCTATTCTCTGTTTTTTCAAGCTGAGCAGGGTGTGGCTGGACCAGTGTGTGGAAGGTAGACTTCAGAGGAATAGCCACTGTGATGCAAAAGCATGTTAGTCATCTGGCGAGTAGTGGATAGGGCAGAGCACTGCAGTTATTTAGAGGATGGTTTGATGGTTCTTCTCTTCATGCAGAACTTTCGTGGCTTCTTTGCAATGTTTAGGGTGTTAATCCCAAGTGGTCTGGCCAAATTCCAGCGTGACTAATTCCATTCTGTTGACGTAACTTCTCCTGGCGATTTTGAGCATATCAGCATTGCTCACTTATCCTGAACTATTGTGAGAGGCTGTTTTTAAAGAGCAGCTGTCTCACTGGTGGCTGAGATATCTAGAGAGATTCCTTGCAAGCCTAGGCCAAATAACTTTGTGTCTGCTGTGATTTGAGATCTTGGAGTGCAAAGTGGCTGTTTCACTGCAGGTGACTTTGAGAGCTACGTAAAATTAAATTCATTGAGCAGTGTCAGTGTCAGGCAGGAGGCTAATACATGAGCCTTGAAGAGGGAGTTAACTGCATGTACTCTAAAAATGGGCAGTTTTGTTTAGAGGAGAAAATGCAAAGAATGTGAAGTTTCTCAAAGTGCCTCAGTCCTGTTGACATTTTCCTGGATTATTTAGGCTCTTCTGAGATTCCCCGAAAATCTTCTTAACAATATTTTGCCTTTGTTTATTGTTCATCTGTTGTTCTTGGAAAGACATCATAACGAGTAATGAACTTAGCCTCATGACATCCTTCTGAGGGAGAGACATATCTTGTTTCAAAACAGACACAAACAGGTTGGGTTTGTTACTGTCTTTTGGCTGCTGGTAGAGAGGAATGCTGTCGTGGTTAGCAGGGACAGGACTGAAAATTTTCTGTCCAGACCTAGGCTTCCATACAAAATTGGGACCCATCTATCCTGTCTAAACATTACAGGATTCTTGTTTTCCACTTTATGTCAAAGAGCTGCTGTTAAACTGCACAAAATAGAGAGGAACTGGTTAGGAACTCAGTAGTGGGAATTGCTACCTCTGGAACAGAGTGTGAGTTGCTTTGGTTGTCACAGGGGTGTAAAGAATAAAAACCGAAAAACTGTGTGCTTTGCTAAGATGATGTTCCTCGAGTGTGCTGTGCAGCTTGCTGCTGATGCAGGCATACAGCTTTAGGGACATGCAACTCGGCTGCTCTGCAGAGAGCGCAGCAATGGAGAGTATAGAGCAGCTTTTCCTCTCTGTGATAGTTTTTTCCTTCACTCTAAATTAAATGAGCTTGTCTCCATCCAATAGATGGCAAAGTCAGAGTTTGAGTTATGCCAGTCTGGCCCAGGCTGTGGAGGAGATACTCCCTGGTCGGAGGGCTTTGGCACGCAGCCTGGTTTATATATCCCTTTGGGCTGTTAGTCATAAATGTTACAGGCCCATAAAGGCACCTAGTCTTCTAATGAGTGAAGGAGAAAGGTGTGACAACCTCAATTATACAATATTAGAAGTTGCATCTAACAGTTGCTTCATCCCTCGCCTCTGGTCAGCAGCATCTGTCATAAATTCCCAACGTGCAGTTTGCTAACTAGGAGTCGCTGCTGGGGAAAGGACTGTGACAGCAATGTTGTTTTCTCTTTGGGAATGAGACCGGTTTAGTATGAAGCAGTAGGACAGGTCTTATTTCTGATGCTGCTCTGGCAAAATACAGGCCATTTGAAGCTAAATTTCCTAGACTAGAGGAGCGGGAGATGGAAGAGATCTCTAGTCACCTTGTTGTCCCATATGCTGGAACAGATTTGCTCTCAGAAACTACACACCAGTTCAGTTTCAAGTGACTCAACGCGGTGAGTAACTCGCTGTGAGACTGCACCGGATTTTCCCCGTTGGGATGGCTGGGATTTCACTATGATGTAATCCTATCAGCGGGGATTTGCGTTGCCTGAAATTCACCTCACAAGCTGCTCAGCAATAGCGTTTGTTTTCTTCTAGTGCCTTTTACCATCAGAATGTCCAAAAGCACTTTAGCAGGCAAAGTGTTCCAGATGAGTTGCACTGTAGTTGTTAGGGGATCCACCGTTGCTCTTTGCTGGCCTCGGACAGGAGAACATTGACGCACAAGTTCTGTGATGAACACACTGTTTCCTGCAGCGCCGAGTTCCTAGGACAGTCCTGTTTTCAGGAAGCTGCATAGCATCATTTTTGAAAAGAAATGAATGTTTTGCAGTGGGGTTTGGAATAGATTATATTTAATTTGGGTTTAAGTTTCTCTTGTGATGTAGAACTGTAATTCTCTGCGGCATTTTGCTGTGTTGCCTAAGTGGATCTTTTGCAGCTGCCATTGTCTGAAAGCATCCGAGCACAATGCGCACAATGCCTGCCTACCTTTGAGAAAAGGTACATTAAATATTTTGTTATGCTCATGTCTGCCTGCAGTTTGTTTATTGCTTTCCTCCTCCTGCCTACTCTCAGCTGGACCCCACAGGACCAACATGGCCCTCCTGCTGCCCAAAAGGGGGGATAATCAGGGCCCAGAGTGTGGGGCAGCAGGAGCCGTCTGTTTTTCCCTGCCCCTTGCTGGCTCCTGGATGCTCGTCACCAGCAGGCAGAGCCGTCCCATCCCCTCTGCGGTGTGGGGTGACGCTTTGGATATTGCTGTTGAGAACGGTACCAAGGGGGATCGGCGGAGATCAACCGCTGTGCCCGAGAGGGACTGTCGGAGCCACGGTGGCTGCTCCTGAGCCACGCACCCGTGGTGGATGGGTTCAGGCTTTGTTTGTATCTACCCGGGCCACACAGCACTGCAGAAAATGTTCCCAAACTGCTCGTTCTGCATTTCCTGAGCTGTTCTCTGGTTTCAGCAGCCCGGCTGCTCTGCTGTTGTCTAAATGCTGCGAAGCCTTCACCCCCTGAGGGGTCTTTCCCTGTGAAACGGGTGGGACTTTAGAGAAAAAGCATCTAAGTACATTATACCACACTCGGCTCTTGTGTGGCAGTGAGTTGGTTTAGTGCCTCTCCCCTTTCCCGATTTTTTTCTGTTTTTTTTTTTTTTTTTTTATGCCACTCTGCTGCAGCCTGCCCTGGCCTGGAGCGGGGGGGGGGGGGCGGGGGGGGGTCGGATTAAACGCGGGTTTCGCCCGGAGAGCAGCAGAGCTCTCGCCGGGAGAGCCCGGCCGCTGCTCGGCGGAGAAGCCCCGAGGGGGACCGGGCCGGACGGGTCCGTGCCCCCTTCAGCCCGCCGGCGGTGGGGGGAGCCGGGGAGCAGCCGGCCGTGCCTGCGAGCGCCCGGGGCGCAGGTGAGGATGCCCGGGGAGGGGGGGGGGGGGGAGCCGGGAGGCAGCCGCCCGTACCTGGGGTGGGGGGACGACGGGGGCTTCCCGGGGAGGAGGCGGGGGAGCCGGGGCTCGGCCCCGCGGCCCGCCGTGGCCCGGTGCTCGCAGGCGGTGGCGCTGCGGCGGCTGCCGCTGCTCTCCCGCCCCGGCCCGGCCCGGCCCTCCCCCGGCTCGGGCGAGGAAATGACCTAAGAGGAAACCTGGGCCGCGCCGGGAGGGAGCGGGGCCGGGGCGGCGGAGCTCCCGGAACGCTCCGACGATGTCCCGGCGACCAGAGGATCCAGCGGGGGCGGCCGGCAGGTCGGTGGAGTCCGGCTTCCCCCCCCTGCCCTGCCCTGTCCGGGAGGGCCGGGGGCTGCTTTCCCCGGGATCCGCCGCTGCCTCCGTGCCGGGGGCTCTTCGGCTTGTGCCGCCCCGCGGGGCAGGAGCCTCGGGGGGGTTCCCGGGGGGCTCCGGTGGCCCAGGTGCCCCGGGCAGGAGGCGTCTGGGCGCTGGGGGGGGGGTCCCCTGCGGCTCGGCGGGGATGGGACGGGGGTCCCGGGCGGCTGGTAGTGCCCCTGGGACGGGCACGGGGGGATGCTCAGGGGTGGCAGAGGAGACCCGCTGCTCTTCTCGCTGCCCTTGCGATGGAGGGGGCACGTCTGGCCAGTCCCGCCATGTGTGACCCCCGCAGGGTAGGACCCCGGCACACGGGCCGGCTGGTCACCGGCAGATCAAGGATTCTAACCCCAACCGTGTCAGTTCCCCGGGACTGACTCGTCTAGCGGGGACCACTTGCAGAGGAGGAATCGGTACCCACGGGTGACTCTGTGCCCACTGTCACCCACCGCCACCAGCCCTTCAGGCAAGGTGGTCCTGGCAGCAGGATCTTTAGTGCAGGTGGGGCCTGGCTGGTTTTATGCTCACACGCTGTGGTTTGCTCTGGGCAGGGTTATTTGGCAGAGCAGTTCAAAGCAGCCGTGCCCGTCCCCGAGGAGCCGTGGGGAAGGATGCTCCGGGAGAGGCGCTGGGTGGTGGTGGCAGAGACGCTGCCAGACAGGCTTGGGCGCTGCCTGCTTCGCTGCGAGCAGCGCTGAGCTCTCGCCAGGTTCCCTCCGCGCAGCAGCGATGCTGGTGGGACGTGGGGCTGTCGGCGAGCTCGGAGGGCTCTGCTGGCAGTGCAGAACGGCGTGAGTGCGGATACAGAGGGAGAGAGACGGTGCGGAAGGAGGAGAGGTCGGATGGGAAGGCGTTTGCCAACCGTACGCGGCACGGAGGGCACCCAGCTGCTTTTGTGAATCCATCTGGGAAAGAAACCTCCGTGCAGGTCCCAGGGCAGGTAACCCTGCGCAGGTGAGAGCTTCAGCAGCGTGAGCAGGTTGTCACCCCCGTGGGGCGACGTGTGCCCTGGGCCTTGTGAGGAGGGCAGAGACGGGCCTCTACCCACCGGCCAGCTTCGCTCTCTGCTCTGAGTTACTACGTGTTGTGCCACGGCCACGGCTTCGTGGCAAGCGGCACGTCCAAGGGGTCAGACTGCCTGGGATACGTGTCCCATGCCTCTAATGGGCGACGGGCTCTCCGGCTTTAAGCCGGGTAGGGACCTATTTGCAGAGAGGGGTGAGTAACGGCCCAGGAATTTTGACGAGCTGGCAAAACTCAGTTGGCCGATTGCCTTCTCCTGTTTGTGCTGTGGGTCTGGCCAGCCCAGCATTTTGCATCCAGCAGATCATGCGTGCGCGCCAAAGAAAGCCCTTCCTCTCTGTGCCGCGTGTACCCTCTTGCTGCCTTCGTTGTATCAAAAAGCAGAAGAAAATTAACGTAGAGACCGCTGGTACTGCAGAGAGCTGTGCTTGACTGCAGGGGGATGAGACGGGAGCTGTTGCTGTTGGGGATTTGGCTGCAGAGCTTGCTGTGTCTCGCTGGGAGTTGAGGGAACCTGGCTCCGGCACAGGAGAGGTGCTCTGCTCGTTCTGGCGAGCGTGCGTTGGATGCTTAGGTGCCGGTTTTGATTCTTCCCAGGCTTTTGTGTGAAACCAGCTGAATTGGTGTTTCAAAGGCGAAAAGGAGCAGCTGCATGGGGTGCTCCTGCGTGTGTTTCCCCGTGATATACCCACAGGGAAGCTGTCTGAGGGAAGATCGGTATATTTTGAGGTTGCTGTCCGCTTTGAACCTGCAGATCAACAGACTGAAACGCATTTTTCATATCAGAAAAATGTAAAGGCTCTGAAGATGAAGCCCTGTCATAGGCTGGTAGGAAGCAAGTCTTAAAAAGATGTGGGAGTGAGGCTTTGCTCAGATCTAGGGCCAGAGTTGGGTACCCTAATAACAGAGGAGTTTCCTTGGGGTGGGGGGCTGTCAGGGCAACAGCCTGTGCTCCAGCACTAGATGGGATTTGCCAAATGGCTGGGTGAAGGTCTGCCTCTCTGCCCAACTAAGCTCTGTGTGCTCTTTCCCCAGGGACTGTCACTAGCCCATCCGTTGGCCTGACTCTTGCCCTTGGAGGAAGCCAGTCATGGGGGAAACTGGTAAAGAAGAGTATAAAATACAGTCGTTCGACACTGAGACTCAGAAGCTGCTGAAAACAGCCCTCAAAGGTCAGCAGGCTTTTTACTGGCTCCTCTGCCACATGCAGCTTGGCTGGCAGATGAGACTGGATGCTTGGACCCATTTAAGGAACACCAACTGCTAAGTGTAGAAAAGCTGTTTCATAAACGCTGTTCATCCCTGACTGGGTCCCATTGGTGAATCTTCTTCTGGAAGGTCTTTGCTCCCTGCCTCTTCTTGCTCTCTCTCACCTTTTCCCCAATCTTTAATGGTGCAGCTGTTCAAACTCGGCTCCTGGTTCTCATCATTGGGGTTTTCTCTGATTTCGGGGTACCGTCCTCTCCTGCTCTAACCCAGCATCTCTCCCCAGATGTGGTCTCTCGCCCCTCTCCAGTGCCTCGCTCCTGCTCTCTGCCCCTCCTGACTGTGAGGCTGTCTCGTCCTCCTGGCCCCCAGGGTCTCCTGCTCACCGGTCATGTCTCTTTATTCAAAGCCCAGCGGAAGTTTGCACATCTGGCTTCCACTAATCCAACTTTGAAGCAGTGCTGGGATTTCAGATTCAGATCAACTTCTTGCTTCCCGTATTATCTGCTTTCCTCCATCGCTTTCCCATCGTGATAGCTGTGTCTCCAGCCTGGGAGGACTATGCACCGTTGGAGATGGTATCTCAAAAGTAGCTAGTGTACGAGAGGGGCTGTGACTCTTGATGTGAGAGTGAACATGAGGTTTTGTACCAGATAACATGGTTGTACCAGGCCCTGCACCGACCTTGGTTGCTTTCCAGGTACCCCAAAGCAAGCAGGACACAAAGGGTGCTGGGTCCTGACCGTCTTTCTCCTCTCTGCAGACCCCAGCAACGTGGACCTGGAAAAAGTGGCCAATATTATAGTGGACCAGTCCCTCAAAGACTGTGTGTTCAGCAAGGAGGCAGGGCGCATCTGCTACACCATCATCCAGGTGAGAGCTCCTCGTGTCCAGACAGCGAAACACTTAAGCTTGTCCCTAGGCTGGGCCAGGAGAGGCTTCGTCCCAGCCCTGCGCTCTGGCCCTTCAGCCAGCTTTCCTCTTCTGCCGTTTGCCCCGTGCAGTGGCAGCATCCAAACGAGCAGCCGGCGAGCACAGGCAGTTAGTTGCAGCTTTCCTGCCTCTCTGGGCGATCACAGGAGGGTTATCTACGTGGTCCTGCATCACCCAAGTAGCAGCATCCCCCTGCCCCTCTCACACCCCCATTTCATCCCTCCATCCTGCTTTTGTGGGCTCGTAGGCAGAGAGCAAACAAGTCGGCCAGAGCATCTTCCGGAGGAGCCTGCTCAACCGGCTGCAGCAGGAGTACAAGGACAGGGAGGAGCTGCGCACCCGCTCGCTCCAGGCGTGGATCTGCTACGTCACCTTCATCTGCAACATCTTTGACTACCTGAGGGTAAGGACCCGAAGCAGGAGCACCCAGCCGCTGCTGCCTAGGGGTGCCAGAAGGGCCTGGGCATCCGAAGATGCCAGGGCAAGGGTGTTGGATGGGTGTTGTACAGAGCCCCAGGGCCATGGCTCGGCAGTGGGGCCCGGAGTTGGTTCTCAGCACGAGAATGCTGCCGGGGCTGGTGCTACCTACAGGCAAGCTAACAGGCTTGAAGAGGCAGAGCTGTCTCTGGGAACAGTCAAAAGTCTGAGCTTCCTCATTTTGTACCTGGTGTTTGAAATCCCCTGATTTGCCTGCTCCCAAATGTCCTAGATTGAACTGGTTTAGTTGCTATGAGGTCCCGGGGGGGACCCGTGGGTGCTCACATATTTTCTAGCCCACATACTGACGGAGTTTGTCTGCAAGCCTTTGCTGCAGTGTGTATACTTGGATGCCTGCTTGGGATAGATGTAAAAATGATGCAAGCAGAGCTGCAGGCAGGAAAAATGCTGTTGCAACCAGTGTATTTCCCATGACTACCTGCTTACATTTAAAAATAGATGTTTTTTACATCATTTGTTCAGCTTCTCTGGCTCCTGGAGACTCGAATATCTGGTCTCCTACATAAATCCTACCAATACGGCATTTGGCAGCACAACTAAATTCTGCTCCCTTCTCCTTTGAAGAGCAGCAAGGGAAGAACTATTTAAAATAGCTGCAGACTGCTCCCTTTCTGGCCCCAAACTGGCAATGGCTCCTGCCTCCTTACAGGTGAACAACATGCCCATGATGGCTCTGGTGAACCCCGTTTATGACTGTCTGTTCCGGCTGGCACAGCCCGACAGCTTGCGAAAGGAGGAAGAGGTGAGTGCAGGGAAGAGGGCTGCTAATGCCCTCCTTGTCCTGCCAAGGACCAGCAAAAAGCACAGCCTGGGGGGATGCAGAGGGTGCTGGGTGCTGCTGCAGAGGAGGGAGAGCTGCCTCCCCAGTGCAAATCGCTGGACTTTCTAAGAGCTTTAGCGCATGTTCCCACCACTTCCCTCTGTTCTTGGAGGGACTTCCTTGCTCCGGCCTTGGCTTCAGCCTTGCCATCATCTCTTGGACATCCTGCAGGAAATTAACATTTTTCCACCTGTGCATTTCTCTGGCAATTTTGTCTGAGAGACGGGGGAGTTCAGGATGTGCTTTTCCAGTGCTTTTGCCAGAAGAGACATTCAGCCTCTCCTGCCTCCTGTCACAGTGACTTGGGGGAAGCAGAACTGTGACCTGTTGGTAATCCAGAACAGAGGCAACAGGATGAGTTGATCCATTAGTGACTGATGGAGACCTCCACAGACATGAGCCAAAGCTCCCTATTCCTTTGTACTCAGCTGTCTTCTTTTCTTCCTTCTGAAGGTGGACTGCTTGGTCCTACAGCTCCATCGCATCGGTGAGCAGCTGGAGAAGATGAACTCCCAGCGGATGGATGAGCTCTTCTCCCTCCTCCGAGACGGCTTCCTTCTGCAGGAGGGGCTCAGCTCCCTGTCCCAGCTCCTACTGCTGGAGATCATCGAGTTTCGGGCTGCCGACTGGAAGATGACGGACGCTGCCCAGAAATACTATTACAGCGAAGTGATGGATTAACCTCTCTACAGCAGAGGTGGAGAGATGTCCCCAGCACTTTCACCAGCAAGCTTCTTACCAAGTTTGAATTTCTTTTCACGTTAATGTTTGTCTAGCACTTCCTGTAAATAGGATTTATACTGGCTAGAGCCTCTGGGCACGTTAACTGTCAGGCTGCAACTGGTGCTAGCCTGACTGTGGAGGTTTGGAGAGTTGGGAAGGGCAGGGCATATTTAACTCAGCAAGTTGTCCCACTGATTTTGTCTAATATTGGGCTGCTGCCAGCAAAGGGCAAGGAAGGCTTCTAGCTCAAACCAGCATTTTATGTGGGTGTTAAGGAAAGCACAGTTTAGGCTGAGGACATTCTGGTTCACCTGAGAGCCAGCAGAGCTGCGGGAGGCGGAGGGGAAATCTTCCACAGCTCAGGTTGTAACTGGTTCTCTGGGACAAGTCACAGAAAACACTGTGGCCTCACAAACAGCTCAACCAAGTGCTCTTTTTCGCAGACTCCTTCTAGCACACTGGCTGCACCGCACCTGCATGCACACAGCCTCCCCTACGGGTCACAAGCCACCAATACCTGCCACAGAGCAGCCTGCAGCAGGACAGGTCCCCGAGCACATGTAGCTAGGAACAGGTTTTATAAGTTTTATACAATAACTGTCATGTTTTTTCAGAATTTAGCGGGTTTCAACTATGGCATGTTTCTTATAAGAATGGGAGAGGAAGAAAGGAAACAAAATAGTTTATTGAAGGATTTTTTCTAATAAAAGCTTTCCACTAACATGTGCCCTGCTTTCTCTCTACACAGCTACTGAGCTATGAACAATACTTCAAGGTTGCTCCTGACTGAAGCCTTAAGGCTGCAATAGTCATTTTCTCCTCCAGTGTAGGGTGTCAGCGTGGCTTTATACAACCAGGGTAGCAGGAAAGAGCAGTGTAAGATTCGAGCAACAGAGACAAAGGTTTGGAATCGAGAAACGTTCTCCATAAAACTGGCTTTATTTTTTCTGTTAACATTCCCACCAGATCTGTGCAGACAATGTTGCTGATGACCAGAACCAAAAATCAAAAAGGGCCTTTTATTGCATTTTGTACCAATCACCCTAAGGCTGGTTACGGTATGGAAAAAAATCCAGCTCTGCTCTTAGCTGTGCAGTGAAAAAGGGAAAAACATGGCTGATTACAGGAGCAGAGAGACTTAAAAGTCCCTGGGAAACAGGTAAGTGGAAGATTATTTTGTACAGCATTGCTCTAAGAAAAACGTCTAAGGCTTCTCTTCACAGGAAAGTGATTATGAAATAACTAGAGTATCGGTGCAGGGGTCAGTAACTCTTTCAGATTCCCCCTTCCGCCACCCAAACAGGCACAAGGGAAATTAACTTTGTGGGGATCGGATGAGCTTTCCCTGGCTTAGTTCAGAAGCTGTCTGGAAGGGATCTTCCACCTTTCCCTCTTCTCCCCAGCTTCTGCCAGGCAGGTGGCCCTGGGGCTCTGCTCTCCAGGCCACGGGGCTGGTGGCATCGTGTCCCGTGCACAGAGTCCCTTACCACCAGCGGAAGTGGGCGTAAGCCCGGTTGGCCTCTGCCATCTTGTGCAGCACGTGCTTCTTCTTGATGATGGGTCCTTCGTTGTTGAAGGCCTGGAGCAGCTCCTGGGAGAGCTTCTCGGGCATCAGCATCCGACGATTCTTGTTCTCCCTGCACTCGGTGATTAACCACTTCATGGCCAGGAAGCGCTTCCGATTGTCCTTCAGAGGGACCGGGACCTGGGAAAGGTTTAAACCGTAACAGTTATCACGCTGCGAGGGTGCAGTAACCTGCTCTTCTCCAGCAGTCATACAGGTCCAGCTGGACACATGCAGATTTACACCATGCTGCAACTCCAGTGGCAGCATGCTGCTCTCTGCAGTAAGACCAGCTCCCAACAGCTGATCTGTGCCAATTCACCTCCTGTGTCCATAGAAACTGGCCATGGCTACCAAAACGGAAATTCTGATCAACCTTGGGTACTGCTGGCAGACACTGGCCTTTGTAAGGACTTCTGGCCTATTTGGGAACTGGATCCAGGCTGGTTTGTGCTAGCAGAGATGGGAGATGGTCACCACTCCCCTGCACTGAATGACAGTGAAATGCCTCCACATTTTATTTCTCCATCAGGTCTCGAGTGTTGCAGAGCCCATACTTAGAGCCAGGTTCTGCTTTTGTTTTAAATATCGCACGGAATCTAGCTGACCTTTTCTGCTATGCTGACCCACCCCAGGGCTTTGGGACCTCTACCCAAGCAACACGATGCAGCAGAGAGGATGGGACTGGTAGTCCTGGGACTGCCAACTCTTTTGCTGCCCGTCACTGATCCTCCTTGAACAACATTTGCTGCGTACTCCTCTTCTTATCTAGTCAGAGAAGTAAAAACTGCTGCTGATAGGGGAATTACCATGCTCACACGCTGAGGTCCTGATCTTGGACAGGGTTTCTAGGTGTGGTTTTAATCCAGATTGCAAAGTGGCTCTCCTTCCAAGGAGAGGAAAACTTGAGCTGAAAGGGTGAAAACCAGTTCATCTGCTTCCCTAGCTAATTCTCTCCTGACCAGATGTGCTCCCAGGCCCCCCCTTTCACCTGGTAGGTTTTGCCTCCTTTTGTGATGCTGCTGAGCCCAATGATGGGCTGGCAGTTTTTCAGAGCCTGGTGGAAAATGACATAAGGGTTGCATTCAATTGTCTCCTTCTTATCTTCTGGAGCTTTGTGGTACTTCTCCAGCTGCTTCCTCTTAATGGCCTCTAGAGTCTTGGGACAAAGACAAGAAAGGAGACATGCAGAGCAGATGGATTATCCCACTCCATGAAGTTACACCACTTTTACAAGCACCCCATTTTCACTTGAGCAGCTGGTTTTCTAGCCCTATAGGCAACAGGCTAGTCAGGGATTCTCTAACTCAAGTTTTACTTCATTCTTTTCCAGCTCTTCAGTCTCTTTATCAGACATTGCATTTGGGGCGAGGAGGCAGAGTAGCACAAACCTCAGCCAGAAGGCAGGGAAGGGCAGGGACAAAGTGGAGACAGGAATACAGGTCTGTGTGCGGTAAGCATCCTCCCCTCCAAAGCTTGGACTCAAGAGCCCAGAGCCTGTGTGCTTTTCTGTCACAAGCAATCAGCAGTTACTTCGGGAACATTCGGGCAACCTGTGTCCCCTTTTCAAGAGTGGAACACACCAGATGGGACCACCAGCTAATACCAGTTACTGTAGGTCAGAGCAGGGGTCAAAGCTGTGTCATGTAGGTGACACATTTGTGGGACTTCATAGGCAAGTTATACAGAAGATAAGGCATGAAAGAGAGCTAGAAGGAACACCTCTTGAAAAAATTATGCTTTTAAGGGTATCCTCTGAGTTTATGTGGTACATAAGGTCCAAGAGATACTGAAGAGTGGAAAAAGAATGTTCTCCATTAAGCTATCACCACCTGGTCTGTGAGCTGAATGAGGTTGGGGCTTGTACAGAATGCACGTCTTATCAGATAAATAATGGTGAGAGTAATGTGTGTGGTGAGGGACGTGTTAGGACCACAGAGATGACCTGAGCTCTAGTAATTCCTAATTCCAGGGGGCTTGACGTCCCAGCCTTCCATTTTGTATTGTTTTAATGTAATAGTGAGAAGAAACGTGAGTTCTCACCTGAGCCATGAGGCTTCTGGCCAGCACTTTATTTCCATCCTTCATCATCATATTGGTGAATTTACTGTAAACACAAAGCCAAATGCGATCTGATGTAAATTCTGATTTTATCACCCACAGAAATAAGCCCCCCTTTGTGTTGTTCCCATGGTTAAATCTGGGTGCTGCTAGATCTGCTGTAATTATCTCTAATCACTGTCAATCAATGGACTGGCTTTGTGGGAGAAGATTAACCCGGAATAAAGGGATTGTGCTGTAACAGAAGGCAACGTGCAGCGCAGCAAGTAAAGGCTGAGGAGGACAGCACAGCTCCCAAGCGTTTTGGCTCCATGGGACCTAGCTGTAACAGAGAAGGAGATGATGCTTTCTCTGACCTGATCAGAGGGTCGCTGAACACAGAGGTGGAGACAGCAGGAGGAGCAGCTTTTATGGGTTGAACAGCCTTAAGCTCCAGTTTTTCCTTTTCCTCCTCAGTCAGCTCCTCCCAAGGTTTCCGATACAATTCCTTGTTCACTTCTGGCTCCATGAAACTGGGGTTGTAGCGACTCCATCTCACCTGCGTCAGCCTGCAAAGAGCAAGAGGAGACGGGAGGGCTGTAAGCTGACGCACGCGATATGTCGCGACGGGGATGCGGACAGATGTGAACACACCTCAGAAGGACGTGTTGGACTCGAGAGGCATCTTGGCCTTCCTCTCCTTCAATGCTTCTCTACTGCAGCGGTGCCAGAGGCACAAATCAACAACGAGGCCCACGGTTTTGCTGCAGAACCGTCAGGCGACCCCCACGCCGAAGGGGACGGGTCGGAATGGGGGTCCCAGCCCCGCTGCCAGACCCCACCTGTACCCACCGACCAGCCTCCCCAGGGCCAAAGGGCCCAAGGCCTGACACCCTGAGGTCCCAGGCTGTGGGTGGCTTCAATAAATACTGTTCTGTGCTCGTGGGAGTGGGCCGAGTACCTTAAACTGGGATTTTATTCATTTTTCACTGCGGTTTGGTGGGTTTTGGAGAGGAGCGGGGCGGGTACCGAGACCCCTGAGCCCCTCCGGCACAGCGGGTCAGCACACGCACCCGTGACGGACCCCACCCGCCGGGGCCGGGCTCCCCGAGCCCCGCAGACAGCCCACGGCGTTTGTCGCACGGACGCCCACGCGAGAGCCCAGAAAACAGCTAAACCGTGTCCGGTCCGGCCCGGCCCGGCCCGGGGAAACGCCCCACCGTTTACGCCCGTGGGTTTCCGGGTGAAGGGCACACCGCGCCGGCCCGCCCAGCTCCCCCGGCCCCGCTTACCGGGGCAGCCAGGCCCGCAGCCGCCGGCTCAGCCCCGCCGCGCTGGGCGCCGCCATCTTCCCGCCGCGCGCGGGGCGGGGCCAGGCACGGTGAGGGGGGCGGTCCTAGGCCCGGACCCGCCCCCCTCCTCTCCCCGCTCGCGCGGCTCTCGCGCGGCCGGGGCGGGGCCTCGGGCCGCGCCGGCAACATGGCGGAGGCGGAAGGGGAGAGCCTGGAGTCGTGGCTCAGTGAGTACCCCGCGGTCCCCGTCCTCACCCCCCCGGCCCTCAGCACCGCTCCCCTCAGCCCCGGGGTCCCCGCGGCCCCTCAGCCTCCCCGGCCGGGTCCCCTCAGCCCCGCTCCCTTCGGCCTGCCCCCCCCCCCCCCCACTCCCCCCTACACCCGCCGCCTCAGGCCCCCTCAGCCCCGGGCCCTTCCCTTCGCCTCACGGCAGCTCTCCTCCCGCCCTTCCCCGCCGCCCCCCTCAGCGAGGCGGGGGGGCCCTGAGCTGGCCGGGGTCGTGGCGCTGCCGTCCAGGGGAGGCTGGTGAGGGGGGTGTGAGCACCCTGGGGACGGTCCCCCGGAGCAGAGACCTCCGCCTGCGCGGGGATGCGGCCCCCGGTGGGGGGGAAGGGGTGAGGCCCCCCATCTTGCGGGTGCTCACTGCCACCGACTCGCCCGCTCTGGTGTCCAGCGTCCTCGGCGCGACAGCATCGGCGAAGGAGAGATGCAGAACTGTGGCTGTAGGGGCACAGCAGCGGTTTGGGTCCGGTCATCGATTTGCTTGTTGGGAGGCGTGAGGAGTGGGCAGGTTTGTTGCTCACCTTGTTCGGCACCTGCAAGGCTGTTGCTTTTTTTTTTGACCTAAAGGTTCATGGTACCTGTCTGTCCCTGCTGCCTTGTCTTCCCTCACCTGGATTTTGGTCAGCTAAGTCTACAGCCTTAGTGCTGTTTGCGAGGTTGAGAACTGTAGGGATTTCCCAAATAAATTGTATTCATGTGTTATACAACCGTGATTTTCAAGCAGACAAATTCTGCTTTATGCCTAGCTGCAGTTTCAGGGTAGGAGTTATGGATGCCCATTTCATAAAGACTGGAATATTTAAAAATCCTGTGTCAAGATAAGGTATTTTTTATCACAGAATCTTAAATATTAGAGACGGGGACAGGGGGGGAACAAAAAAACATGGCTTGTTCACCCACAGCACTTGGTGAGTATCTCTTCATTATCTGTCAGTGCTGCCTGTGAGTTGGCTGGCTTTTTGGCTGTTGGCTGTACAGAACCTAGCGCTGCAGGATCCCGACCCAGCACCAGCGGATCAGGAGGTGATTCTTGAATGAATCAGTCATAACAGTAATTGTTTTTCAGATATTCCACGCACAGGGGTTCCTGCTGCTGTCCGTGGGAGGTTATCCTGCACATCACTAGCTTGTTGTCTAGATTTTCTTCTTTTTTTAATAGTTATTTGTTTGATTACAGCAGTGAGTGAAGTTCCTAAGTAGTCAGGCACTAGGCAAACAGCAGAAGATAAATACCTTAAAGTATAAAACCTGTACCCTTTTGGAGTTATCCTTCCATAAACAAGATTAAATAATTCTTGTTCTTTTTTGGTATTTTTATATAAAAATCAAACACATACATGGTATCATCACCTGTTATAGGAGTTACTGGCTAAATGAGGTTTTCAGCTCTTCTCATTCTAGATCAATCCCTTCTGTCCCCTTACCATTTTTGCTCCTCCTCTGAACTCCCACAGTTTGTCAATATCTTTTATTGTAGCCAGTGAGACACATGAAGAAACACCCACATCCCTTCCTTTTAATCTTTCTCTGAGGAGAACTGACTCACCAAGTTCAGTTTGTGTGTGAAAATATCTCTAGTAGGAAGAATATTTTAGGTTGTATAGCCTGGAAAGCTTCCTGACTGTTTGTTTCATGGGGTTATTTTTTAATTGTGGAAGTTAAGAGAGAAGTTCTCTCTCCTTGGCCAAGCAGTAGGATATTCTGCACCAGAGAACATATGCTAAAGGGTAGTGTTGCAAAGGCCTTACTCACTCTAAGAAATATTGCAGTGAGCCTGATTGCAGAGGTGTACACATTTTTCAAGGCTTGAGTGTTGCTCTCATTTAAGAGGGTGCATTTATGCCAGGTCACTGCTACAGTGATTTGTGCTGGTGTGATTATATCGCTCCTCCCATTGTAGGGGAGCGCGGAGCATTTAGTGTACGTAAATTACTGGAGGAGTCGTGCAGACCAGGAAGGCAGAGTGCAAAGGCTGGTGCATCTGAGTGCTTTCACGAGGCCTCCTGAGGTTTTTTTTCTTGTAACCATCACAAAGCTGTTCTGTGTCTAATGCTAACCTTGAGGGTGTGCACCTGCTGTGCCCTTACTAAAGGGAAGGGCCAGAATTGCTCAGCAGCACAACCAACTTCCCAGTCACAGGAAGATGGAAAATTTCTTATTGCCAATGATTTCTTTTTTTTTCTGTACCGGTGGTATGCAGCCTTCCACGCTGCCCTGTCTCTGTCATCAGGTGGAGTCATAGACCCATGAAGTAACATCATCCTCGTGTCCTAATGCTGCAGCAAGATCTGCACTTCAGCCAGTGATGATGTAGCATCTTCATGTCTCCTGCCTCATTTCAGGCAGCTAGGATGAGAAAAGGTGATCCTTTCTGTTCTCTCCCTGCTGGCCAGCTCTTCTGCACTTGGCTGAAATAGAAGAGGAGGTTAGAAATAATGTCAGTTGTACAAACACAGCTGGATCCTTTGTCTTTAGCGCTGCCTTTTCTGCTGCATCCAAAAGGAAGTTTATTGTATCACATTCGTGTCAGGCTTAGGCAATGTCCAGGTATGTAATAGATGCAGACATATATATGATATATATGATCAATACTATGATTGTCTTTGTTTTTTCCTTGTATTGTCATGGGTCAGCGTTCTGCTTCTCCTTCCAGGGATACAAACAGTATCCAACTGTTAGACTCGACATGCCTGGGTTGGAGATTCCCAATTCATATGCTAAGCCTGATCTGGGGAAACCCTTTGTTGGGATGGCTTTTGTCTCACTCCAGTAGAGAAGTAAACCCAAGAAAATATGAGCATTCATTACCAGTCAATTAATGTTCTGTGGTTCTCTGCATTCCAACATTGTTTCTCTACAGAGAAAATAAGCACCTTTGTTTCATATTTAATGATGCATCTGAATGTTGACTCATTAGCGTTTCAGGGCAACTGAGGGTGGAATGGCTCTGACGCTTAGGTCAAGCATGAAGCACCTTTATATGTCCTAAGTGCAGCGGTGTCTGAAAGCTAAGGCAGAGATGGTGGCAGGTCTGGCGTAGTGCTGAGACTTTTGTTCCCAGGTTGCCAATCACATTCACTTGGTTGCCAACATGAAATGGGATTTTCAGGATGGGACCTGATGGACAAGTGTCTCTGAAACCAAACTTTATAACTGGTACCAAATGGGCCTTTGCTGGCAGTTTCAACAGAGAAGCCAAGGACTTGATATTCCAGAGCACCAAACTCTTCTTCCTGGAACAAATCCTTTCATATAAGGGTTGAAGCATATTTATAAGGCAGTGCAGAGGAGCTCCCTGCCCACATTTTAAGCATTCTGCATAAAAATAGAGGATTTTAAGTTATGCCTTGATAGGCATGATACAGCTTCATGTAGGGATGTCCTGAAAAGATTAGGCAAGGTAATTTAGCTTGTCTGGGATGCTGTGTTCATGTGGCTGTACTGAGATTGTTAATAAGTATTCATACACACTGTTGACTTGTGTCATGCAGACACATCACTCTCTAGAGCCAGGGCAGGACTTCTGATCAAGTTTATTAACTTTTATGAACTAGGATTTCACATGAAGATTTTATGAATGTTAGAAATAGGGAGTTTCTTCATGTGGAACATAGCTTCCCTTCAGTAATCTCCCTCTCCTTCTGAGACTTTACTATCTTTATGTGAGAGCTTTTGGTGCAAAAAATTAGATGAATCTGAACCCAATCTGAGAGTGTGAAATAATCCAGTGTCATTCCAAGAAATCTTCGGAGATGTTTGGAACAGCTTTAAAAATAAAATTTGGCAAGGAAATGTTGGTTACGTTTTCCTGTTTGTACCAGATCTCTGTCCTAATTTCAGGATGTGCAACCAACAAGTAGTTCATTTAATTGAGTGAATTTACTTGTTTGTACTCTTACTGTATTTATTAAATAAATTCCATTAACTCCAGCCAAGAACTGTATTTCTTTCATCTAGGCCTGCAGAGCAGCAGAGGTGCTTTGGAGCACCGAACCATGCACAATGTCATTTGACTTGCATGAAAAGACTTTAGATTGTTATAAGTCCACGATTTCATGATGCTTCCAGGGTATTCAGCAGTTGTGAGTGTGGTAATAAGGTTTAAGTGCCACATATGTTTTGAACAGTTGCTTGGCTCTGCAGCAGCTGCATTTTAAACTAAGCCTCCCTTGAAGCTCTTGAGTTCAAAAAATAGCTTGGTAGCTTAGCTTGTACAGCAAGATGTGATCCTACACTTGGTCCTCCCTGGCTGCTGCCTTTTGCTTATCTAGGGTACCATGAAAGTCAGCAGTGGGCACAGAGATTCACCTCTGCAGATGCAATCCATGGAACAATTTACAAAATCGCTTTACAACTATCCTTCTGTGAGGAGGAGAATACGAGCAAACCTTGTAGGACTGCCACAGTAGGAGGACTATAGTGCCCTGTGACAGTGAGGTTTCAGAGTATATGTTTGACAGCTGTTTTTATCTGCCTCTGGAAAGGTAGAAGGATATGTTTTAATGATGACAAAAAAATGACACTTTGTAAATTAGCATGTGTTTATTTCGTTATGCCTCCCTCTATGATGAAAATACAGGGATGTGTGCTGGGTTTTTTCCTGTCCTTCATCCCTTGCTCTATACTATCTGGCTAAGCAATATTTTCTTTTCTGTATCTCTTTTCATTGTATTAAAATTTTGAGGAAGGCTTCTTAAATGCCAGCCCGAAGATATGTAGCTACAGTGCGTTATTTCTTCCCTTACAAGAAAGAAAAATCATCATGTCCGGTCATCTTGGCTGGAAAATTAGGTTAAAGCAGGAATCTTGTCTACTGTAAATTCAGTACTCCATCAGAGTTAAGCAGAATACATGGAGAAGATGCATTCGTAACAAAAAAAGATGCTGATAGCTTCACTATTCTGCAATCAGTACAATGAATGAAGCCCTGGTACCCGAGGGAGGATCCTTCGGGAGCCTGAAATAGCCCAGTCAGTAGAGCATCAGTCTCAGTTTGATCATGTAGGATTTGAATTCCTGATTAGGTACAGGCTGTGGTGTTTATTACTTGCAAGAACAACTCAATGTATAATAATAAAATTCAGTTCATAATTTCCAGGAGAAATGCTAAGGCATCTAACAAATCAGCTGGTACTCCAAAAACAAGTGTTAATGCTAAATGACTTATATTAAACATCTGATGTTCCAGCTCTTACTTCTACAAAACTCCCAGGGAATACAAAAATAATCTCCTATGTAGAAAGTGTGAGGGTTTAGCCTTTAAGAAGTTTAATGTTATAGCCAAATAGAAAGATATAGCATTTCAGGCAGAGGGAAACTGTGTGAACTCAAATATTTTATCTTGTACTCTCATTTGGAGTGCGGAAATAGCATGTTTCTAAGTTCTTGAGATTTGGCACGTGTTTTTTTGGAAAGCAGTGATTCTTGCTGGATATTTGGATGTCTCAACTTGGACACACCCTTTTCCCTGAACAGACATACCATGTGTGAACTTCTTTCTCCTCTTTTTTTATAGTTGGTAACAGATGTCAGATGCTTTTCTCTAGAAAATGTGTGACCTTTTATACTGTTTGTTTTGCTTGATTGGTAATATGTTCTCTTTCCCTTACCAAAGATAAAGCCACTAACCCATCTAACAGGCAAGAAGACTGGGAATACATCATCGGATTCTGTGACCAGATCAACAAAGAACTTGAAGGGTGGGTGTCCCAAACTGCTCTAGACTTAAAAAATTAACATTCACAGTTTAAAATATATCATTTGATCATCAAACTTTCGTGTTTTCTGATACTGCAAGGACGATCTGTCTACAAAAGAAACAAGATGCTGCAAAGTGTGGTTTCTCTTTTGTGAAAGGCAGCATGGCTTATATACAGACTGAGCACTAGGAAAAAGGGAATTCTGAATCTGCCTCTAATGTCAGCTTCTGCAGGTGCAGGGTTCTCATCTAGCCAAACTCAGTCTGTTCGTCAGTCTGTAAAACGGGGTTATAACTCTTAGTGCCTGATGGGGCTTCATGTCTTTAAAATCTTCACAAGGCTTCACTGAGGAAACCTCCTGGGTCACAGCATTCCTGTGAGCTAAGGAAGAAGTGTTTTCTTCTGGAAAAAGGAAACTAATGCAAGAGAAATGAAGTGATTTCCTGGGCTGGAGACTGTACTGGGAGTTGTTTGGCCCCTCCCAAGCAGGAATCTGGAATTGCTGGCTCAGACTACCAACCCTCACTTCCTTTTGTATGTGCAAACACCCAGGCTTATGAAGATGCACTGAGCTTTTCTTGTTAGCCTTTGTACACTGATGGAAAAATGAAAAGTACTAAATGGCATTCCCTTATAATTATGTGAAAGGCATCTTGTTTAAACAGTAGAATTTGTGAAAGTCTGAAAGTCCTTCAGCGTGTTTGCCTGCTTTGTTTGTAATGGGGATCTGCTTTGTTTCAGGCCACAGATAGCTGTGAGACTTCTGGCTCATAAAATCCAGTCACCACAGGAATGGGAGGCAGTCCAAGCATTGACAGTAGGTAGTCCTTACCTCTCCTCTTAAATCCAGTTATATATCATTTTATGTCATCTGTGTGGAGTCTAAGGGGGCACAGTGTGTGTCAGTGGGGTTACCTGGGGCTAGTTGTGGGGCTGAATGCCCTGATTCCCCTCTGCTGGGAGAGAGTGGGCAGTGAGAGGGAGCACAGTTACGTAACTGAAGTGTCCAGATTGCTCATTAGCAATAGAGCAGTCAGAAAAAAACTCTGGTTTAGTTTTAGCTGCTTTCATTTGTTATCTTCAGGCAAGATTTGTGTTCATTGTTATGGGATCTGATGGTGAGGTAACTTAGACCCATATATACATGGCTGAGGGTGGGAGACCAGCCTGCTGTGATATGTCACCCCTAAAGATGGGAGATTCATGCCTGTATTGCAGAGCAGGAATACGTGTCCCACTGATGTGGGTCCTTCCGTTCCCCTATAAGCAGAACACAGCTACGCTGTTATTGCAGGGTTTTGGTGTTGATTTCAGCCCCTGTTTTTATTACTTGAATGCAGGTGCTGGAAGCTTGTATGAAGAATTGTGGGAGAAGATTTCATAATGAAGTAGGGAAGTTTCGCTTTTTAAATGAGTTAATAAAAGTTGTGTCTCCAAAGGTTAGTCCCTGAGCCTTATGGCTGTATTTACTTTTTGTTTGGCCTCAAGCTGCAGGCGACATCCAAAATGTTTGCAGTGCTCTGTCTGGCTCATCGCATTTATTAGCCTATATTCAAGAGCACTTGTTAGCTAAGTTTTTGTTTGTTTGTTTGTTTGTTATGCTCTGCTTACTATTTTTCTCAGTAAGTTGTACTTATTTACCATCAGTATATAGTCTCTGTACCGTTCCAATCCTTCCTGTAACTCAAGGGCTTCTAAAGCTTGGGCTGTGTTTTTTTAAAAAACAAACAAAATTCCAGCATTAGTAGAAGAGAAGTGTGATGCAGAAGTTAAAACAAGAGACTTGGCAACACACCCTAGAGTTCTAGTCCTCACTCTGCTGCCGACTTGCTGTGTAAAGAGTGCCTGGCTACGTCCCTCAACATTCATGATCAGTTTGATGTGGTGAAAAATAGAGGTACCCCATGGCATGATTGATGCAGCAAAGTACTCCCATATTCTTTCCCACAAGACAGGGGCGGTTATCTGTATTACTGTAATTTTTAACTAGCAAAATCCTGAAACCAACAGTATAGCTGCTTTTCCTTTTGCTGAAGATAATCACAAAGCTTCTCTTCACTGTTATTTCAAATGTATTAGAGGAGCATTTTTTCCTCTTAATAAGATGTATCTTAGATCATGTTGGAACTTGGATTATACACCTTTTAATGCATATCACTGAACTTCCATTCTCTGGGTTTGGACTTTGTTTTTAAAAAGAAATTAAGAATGTGGAGAATTTACATCTTTTTTCCACTCATAGTACCTGGGAGACCGAGTCTCAGAGAAGGTGAAGACCAAAGTCATTGAATTGCTGTATAGCTGGACAGTGGCATTGCCAGAAGAGTCCAAAATCAAGGATGCCTACTACATGCTGAAGCGACAAGGTAGGAAGTCAGCTGCTCATTCATCCATTCTCTCCAGCCTGTGCTTTAAGCAGGAGTGTCACAAAATATACAGCTTCTAGTTATATGGGCTCAAGGGAAGCTCTGAGGGGAGATAGAACAAGGGAGGAGATACCCTGAAAAGCTTCTCATTATATTTAAATGCCTTGGGCTGGGTTGGATTGGCTTTTTTAACTAGAGTAGTTAAACACCTTGCAAATACTTTTGGTTTGGTTTGCAGGGCCTTTTTTGAGTTTTTCTGGAAGTAGCTATTAAATGATTTGAACAAGTCTAATTTAAAGTGAAATAAGAGCCTCCATGTAGTCTTTTGTGTTCTTTTCACTAGATCACTTCACAATTGTGCCTTTAGTTCAGCTGATACAAATTTCTTGTGTAGGCACAGTGAAAAAAGCTCAGCTGAGAAGCATGTGGCTTCAACACAAGAGAAATTGGTTCCAGGAAAGCTCTTTAGTTGGAGCACAAATCTAAGGATTTGACAGTGGAACAAGCAGGGAACTCAGCTCTTTCCCCACTCATGGTTAGGAGTCTGCTCATCACCCTGTTTTGCACTGCTGTCTGCTTTCCTGCTCAGCTCATTTATACAAACGTCATGCCCTTGAGTTTGCACAGAGCTGGGTTGTCTGTGACTTCACTTAGTGGTTTAACAGGTAAAGTGAAAGGGGGAAAGACAAATAGTGGAGAGCTATTGATTATACTGAGCTATTAGAGGAGCAATATGGACATGGCAACACATTTGCTGGGGTTTTGGCCTTTATCAAAGAAAACTTTCTTTGTTTTTACAGCTAGCATGCTCAGTGATTTCGATCCTGTATTGTTCATTGGAACAGTGTGCTAGTATCAATGGACAGATTGACTGCGCGTTCGCTTTGATAGCAGCCTGTGAATAACTGGGTGCACTGCCTGGTGTGACTGCATGTGCAAACCCATGTGGGTTCCCTTTCTGCTTTCAGGGATCGTTATGTTTGATCCTGTGATTCCTGCAGACAGAACCCTGATTCCTTCTCCACCACCTCGTCCCAAAAACCCTGTGTTTGATGATGAGGAGAAATCCAAGGTACAGTGAAGACGTGTATCATCATCACTAATGAAAAGTGATTACTCAATGCACATTTAGAATAAGGAAGTAAAGTATACTAATTCAGCTTTTAATTTTTGGGGTGGTGGTGTGTACTTTCACATAACTCATTGCTTTGTCCACCTCCCTAACTTGAAGTTCCAGTTAAGGCCTTGTCTGTGTTACCATTATGAGGTTATTCCTCGTTAAAGTGCCATCCTGCAGTAGTACTAGAAGGCAGAGAACATTTCACGCACACGACCAGAAATGATGTATGCAAGGAATGCTTATCTAGTGTCAGATCTGTCTCCGAGATTTCACACTATATGTCCTGTGTAGAAGCAAGAATGCAGCAACTCGCATAAAATAATAAACCATAAATGACTCCTGCTGAAGTCACTGTAACTATGAAGGCACTGTAAGCTTTGTAATAGTGGGCTGTATCTCTTTTCCCATGAATTCTTCACTTAGATTCCTTTCACTGCTTCCCTTTGCCAAAGGTCTTTATTTGTTTCCTGAATATCCTCTTCCTGTCTTACAGCTTCTAGCCAAACTGCTGAAAAGCAAAAACCCAGATGATTTACAAGAGGCCAACAAGCTTATAAAATCCATGGTAAAAGAGGTAAGAAATTCCTGTAGATTTGGTCCCAGTCAGCAGTCTGCTTTCGAGTTTTTAAGCAATTTGACTTCAAAGTGGTGGAGAGCTTTAGGATCAGGTCAGTGGCAGAACCTGGGGTTTTCAGGCTCTGGGAGCATTGTATTAGTACATTCCTGAGTTAAGTTGTGGGGACTGAATGAGACTGACCATCAGCGACATCCAGCCTTTTACTATTTTTTAAAACTGCTAACAGTGCTAATTTGCATCTAGTCCCTGTGGTTGCCGCCATAAAGGGGGTGCCATCTGATGACTTAGTAGGGCTCTGTGTGATTTTGACTCCAGCTTGCAACTGGGAGATGTTTGTATCACAAAAATGTCTACAGTTGGTGTCTCTGGTGGAGGACAGGGCAAGAAGGGGTAAGGATTGAATGACCCTTGTTGTAATTAACTATGTTCCCATCACTCAAGATGGTATTTCATGTCAGGGTTTAGTGGGAGCATTGCAGTACCACCCTTGGATACTGAGGACTGAGTTATTGGACTGGGTCTTCTCACAAGCAGGCTTCATGGAAACACCTTCCTGTTTGTAGAGCTGTGATGCACCCACCCATGGCAGTCATTAGAAACTCTGAAGTCCAGGAAATGACTCATTGAGATTCTGGTAAAAAAAAATAAAAGGATAGCTTCTAGACTGAAAAGGATGTATAGGTTACTGAATTGTTTCTATTCAAGCTCCTCTTGTCCCCAGGGCAGACTCTCCTACATCTTTAGTTGGAATCTCAAGTCAGAGTTGGGTGGACATTTTCTGCCAGAGAGTGCTTGTTGTTCCTAGTAAATGTTTTGCTTCAAACACATCTTTTTCATAAAATGGCATCAAGTGACACACACACACACACACACAAAAAAAAATCTTCTGAAAAGGTCAGAAGGGAACTTTGGGGAACTTCTGTATTTTTAGTGGTATAATTATAGATTAAAGTCTATTTAATGAGATTTTTTTGAAATATGGGGTTTTCTATCATTTCAGAATGGTGGTGAAAAGATAATAAACAAAACTTCACATGAATGGAGAGGCTTTTTGGTTGTTTGGGGTTTTTTTCCTAGCTTAAGCTTAAAGAGACATCATTTGACATGATTTACAGATAATACCTGCTGTTGTGATACTGTGGACCTTTACAGGGAAACTCACTTTTTATGTCTGTTTTATACCCTGAAGGATGAGGCTCGGATTCAAAAAGTGACAAAACGCATGCACACGCTGGAGGAAGTGAATAACAATGTGAAGCTGCTGAATGAGATGTTGGTTCATTACAGCAAAGAGGACTCATCAGAGGCAGATAGGGAGCTCATGAAGGTGGGTTTGAGCTGCTCCTCCTTGCTAGAAATCCTGGAGTCAGTCCTTTCTTCTTACAGACTGAGTTTTGCAGAGAATTACAAATAGTGCAGTAAAATGGAGAGCAATGGCAAGAAACAAGAGCAGTTGTGGGAAACAGCAGGAAAGAAAATAACCATGTTTTTAATGCCTTTCACCAAAGGACTCCGTGGGTAATAGCTCCGTTTTGCACATGCTTGAAGTGAGGTACAGCTGTTCTCCAAAGCTGCAGCGTGGCAGAATCGAGAAGCTGCAGTTTGTAATTCTTGCTCCTATTAGGACATATTGATTGTAGATTATAACTGTCCCTTACAGCACTGTGGATGGATAAACTAAAGGCTGAATGGGGCAGAAAATAGGTCCTCCCCTTCAAAGGAAGAGTTTTAGCTGGTGTTATAAGGTTGGGAGAACGTCAAGAATGTAACAATCA
Organism: Buteo buteo; assembly: GCF_964188355.1. Lineage (NCBI taxonomy): Eukaryota > Metazoa > Chordata > Aves > Accipitriformes > Accipitridae > Buteo > Buteo buteo. The sequence goes on along the minus strand of NC_134183.1, from coordinate 8,093,712 downwards.
AAACAGCCACCAGGGATGGTTGGATAGGCCCAGGGCCTTGAAGACTTGCACCTTATCTAATTAAAAAAGTTAAAACTACTCATTTTTAACAACAAGCTCCTGAAACGATAGTAAGAAGCTTAAGAAACTGGTTTGTTTCTGTGAAACATGTCTTTCTTGCCTCCTTTCTTCCATGTAGTTGCAGGCTCTCTTGAGTAGTGGTTGTAGCACAATTGAAGCATAATTGTTGAAGCACAATTCTGCTCTTCCTTGGGCTTTTAGGGACTACTGTAATACAAAGAACTTTTGGACTAGATCTCTTTTGGACTAGAGCTGGCCATAAGTGCTGATGTGAGGGAGGACTGAGAGATGTTGTGTTGAAAATGCAGGTTGTGTTTAGACTCCCAGGCTAATGTAATGCTTCACAGCCCTGTAAATAGGGCAGGGACAGGGGATCTTGGTTGTCCAGCCACACTGGCACATTCAACAGAGGGAGACTGGTTTCTCTGTTCTGGACTTTCCAGTGCAAGCCTGGAGAGTCACTCTATGCTGACTGGGATTGCTGACAGTGGCTCCTGGTTGATGAAATCCTTTGTCCTAATCTGTCTTCCTAGGAGCTCTATGAAAGGTGTGAAACCAAAAGACGGACATTATTCAAGCTGGCCAGTGAGACAGAGGATAATGACAGCAGTTTGGGTAAACTAAGCTACGCTTCTTTTTTAATTGCTTTTGCAACCTGTGACTGTTCAAGAGTTCAGCAAGGGAACGACTGCTGTAAAGATGCCACTTCACTGTGGATGCACTTTGCTTTGCACAAGCAGATAAAAGACAAGAGCCTTGCCTCTTCATGCTTATAATTTAAATTCAGGCAAGGACTTGACAGTAGAGTTGGTGGTTAGGGAGGCTAGGGGCAATAATGGGGGACAGCTGCTGCTTTGGAAGGGGAGGGGAGTTGCTGTGGGGAGTAAAGCCTTGGACTCATTTTTCCATTGTTACTGTAATGTGCATGGACCTAGAAAGGTCAGGGTATTGCTTAGAGAAGCATGGCAAAGACAGAGTAATGGAGCTTATAGCCAAATAATGATGTTTTTTCTTGCTGATTATTTAGTTGATAATTGAGTAATCTCAGCATTAGCGGGAGCAACATGACTAAAGTCTTGGAGGTCGTTTTTGTCTCTCTTGCATGTAGGGGATATTCTGCAGGCCAGTGACAATTTATCCCGTGTGATAAATTCCTATAAAAAAATAATAGAGGGGCAAGTGATCAATGGTGAAGTGGATCTCCCTGTGATGTCTGTAGTGGAAGGTGAGTTCCTGGGAAGCCAACTGGGTAGTTTTTGAATCCTGCAATTCTAAGTCTTTTGGACAGGGTTTCCTATTAATTGTGGTAAAGTAGGCTATTGATGCTTCTTGTGGCCAACAGTTTGTGAATCAGAGGGGGACAGGACAGCTCCTTAGCAGTGGATAAACAATCTTGGACATGAGCAACAGTGCTGCAGCTTTGCATTTACTATTGGTTGTTCCATATTATTGAAACCTTTGATAACATCAGTAGCAAACCTGCACCAGAACAGTTTGTGTGACTGGAAGTTCTCATACATTTTCCTCTCCACATTTGTCCTGTTTCTTAATGGTGACATGTAAGAAGACGATTTTATCAAAAGGACAAGAGCAGAAGAGTGGGAGGCAGGCCAGGGGTCCTGTTCCTGGCCTTGCCAGCAATTCCATTTGTGAATTTAGGCCAGTTGCCCACTTTACACTTCAGCTTCACCATTGAAAGCTCTGGACATGTGTGTGACAGAATTACCATTTGGGAGTCACTTAAACATTTTTGTAGAACAGTAGAGGAATGAATAATACTGCCTGACAGCAACTTATTGGGACAAGACTATTCTAAATACGAAGGTCCAGACAGTATGAATTTTCCTCAGCTCTCTAGCTCTTTGGTAGCCTTTGTTTATTGTAATTCTGTAGGATCTCCCAAAGCCTCATCTGAGCTCAAAAGATTTTGAAAAGATTATGAATTGTGCTACAAGATGCACTGGGGAAGGAGCAGTGGTTGGAGCAGGTGTTGCTTTTCACATAGAAATTTCCTGAAGTATCTGGGTTGATTTAAGTAGCTTGTGGACAGCAAATGGTTAGATGGAAAGCATGTGGGCTTTCTCTGTTATAAAGAGCCATAAGCCATGAGTAAATGAGGATCTGTGTTATCTAAACCATCTCTCTGATAATTTCTTCTGTACATTGGTTTGCTCTGAGCCTTTTGCCTTCTTTCCTAGTAGTGCTCTTCTCCTGTCCGCTGCAGGGAGTAACTCCACAAGTAATCTCAACACCCTCATTGATCTTGCTGGATTGGACGTCACTAGCACCCCACCACCTCCAATGCCACCTACCACCCTGACGCCAGCCCCCACAGTAGCCCCAGCCCCAGCAGAAATCCCCATTCTCCCGCCGCCTCCCCAGACGTTCGCACAGTTGCGGAGCAGTTCCTCTAGCCAAGTGGAAGCCGCACCCGCTCAGCAGAGCAGCACAGCTAACTCCCTCTCTTTGCTGGATGAGGAGCTTCTGTGCTTAGGTAAGACACTGAGGGGCCCAGAAAAGGGCTACTCAGTCCATGCCTAACAAAGACTGCTTTCTTCCTTCAGTGTGAGTGTGAGGGCTGGCTGTGTATGTGGTATGCCTAAAAGGAGCATGAGATACCTTTGGTTTCTAGAGAAGTCCAGGGCATACTCCCTTACATCAGCCTGAGTGTAAGACCTGGTCAGTGAGTCAGTATTAAAAACTCTGATCTTCCCAGAGTAGACTGCAAGTGAAGTAACTGTTGAGTGTAATTGCAGTCTGATCTCTGTACGTGTTTGGATATGCCGGACATGCAGGCTGCAGTTTGGTACAAGTTTCACCCCTGACTCTGCAGCTGTGCTAAAGAGCAAGGTGCCTTAGAGGGGTTGCATATAGGAGCCTGCAGAGTGCCTGCCTGTGGAGCCCGGATGTGAACAGCAGAAGACACTGCAAATCAGGAAGGGTTAGAAGAGCTGTGTGCAAGGGGTGACTGTCAGCTACTGGTGCTGTCTGTCTCTTTTCCTCATCATAGACTTGCAGCCCATTTCAGTCTTTCATCAGGTTCTTGGGCTCTGGCAGAGCTGAATCAAGTAGTTTGATGGTACTGAAACAATTGCCAAGGGGTGACACCTAACTCATTTTCTCCTCCAGTCACCTTCTTGTTGTTTTTCCTTTCAGGCCTGAATGACCCAGCTCCTGCAGCAGTGAAGGAGACCTCAGAAAACAACCAATGGAGCATGTTTGAGGTACGAAGGAGGGTCTCAGGGGAAGGGGAGAGAGAGGTTGTCATTGTGGGAGGTCTCAGGACACACTCTGTAACCTTGGAGGAACAAGTGATCACACATACAGGCAGAAGGGCAGCTGTTCTGAGGGGAAGTCTGGCTTAGCCCTATACTCTGGAATAGCTGTGTCTAAACAGAGTAGATATCCCTGAACCTGGCTTTCTCAGTTTCCCATCTGTCCCCCATGATGTTAGTGCTTCCTTTGCTTAAATTACAGATCAGATGTAGTCCTGACATAGGCCACAGACTTTGCTGCTTGCCACCCAGCACCTGTTTTTGCGGTAAATCTATCTCCCTCTGTAACAGTGCCATATCTACAACAGGGGGTAGCAGTGAGTTAGAGCATCTACTTGTCCTCTCTTTCAGAATGACCAGTTGGACCTGGATTTCTTTAATCCGAAGATGGTGACTGTTGCTTGCAACCCTGCAGGGAACCCTCTCCTCCATCACACATCACAGACCACATGTGGAACAACAGTGACGCTGCCCTCTGCTTTCACAGCCTCTCAGACTGCTCCCAGCATCCCAGCACCAAACTCAACACCATTTGTATTCTCTGCTGGACCGGCTGCCCCTTCGGGGCCTCCTAAGACTATTGCAGCTGCTCCTGGGTACTTCAGCTCATCTGTGGGGAGCAATATGTCACATAAGATGGATGCATTGGGACAACTCCTTGAAGAAGCCAAAGGGTAAGTAAAAGTCCTGGACTTTGCTTTGTCTCTGCAGTTAGAAAGCCAAGGTTGCTGCATTGTCAGGTTCAGAGGCAGGCTTTCAACTCTCTGGTTTGGTAGGAATGTGTGATTGGGATTTCTCTTGCAGAGGGTTTAAGCTTACAAACTAATACAAGGGTCCCACCTCTGGGAGGGAAAGGCAGGCACTACTATGTAGAGCACAACAGCTGTACTCTTGCCCGATACAAATGCATGGTGTAAAGCTGAACAGGCTGCTAAGGTACAGAGGCCTTTGCCCATCTTAGCCTTGCCCATCTTTGCCAAAGCGGGACTCTGCTTTCTTCTTGACTTAGAGAAATAATGCCTAAGCCTACCACCACCACTTTCCTCGTAGCTCTGGGCCACTGCTTTGTCCTTGTGATCTGCTGTTATCTTGGGTTTGCAGTGAAACGCCTGCTCTACTTTCAGCTCAGTTTCCTATTTTTTTTCTGTTTCTCTTCCAGGACTGCCACCCAAGGCATGGCGACACCCTCGGTGTTCCCTGGGGTTACTATGCCAACCACTGTCACCTCTGCCCCATTAATAGCACCTGCAGGGCTGCCAGCCACTGCCCCTGGAGCCCCTCCAATTTCTTTCCCAAGCAGCTGCGCTGCTGGCTCAGGAAGTCCTCTCTTCCAGCCAGCATCATTCCAGCAGCAAGGCAGTCCCATGAAAGCACCTGAAATTTCTTTGGCCAATGTCCACGTTCCCTTGGAATCCATTAAACCCAGTGAGTATCTCAGGTTTTTCACCTTTCTGTGGACATTTTTTAAAAGCAAAGCTTATGAAGTAGAGAGAAAGGATGAGATGTCCCAGCAGAACAGTCAGATTGCCTAATGCTGCTGCAGATCGTCTTCTGCAGCATAAACCTGCATTCCTCTCCCCTTTTCTCTCTCCGGTAGGCAGTGCCCTCCCGGTGACAGCCTATGACAAGAACGGCTTCCGGATCCTCTTGCACTTTGCCAGGGAGTGCCCGCCGGGAAGGTCAGATGTGCTAGTTGTGGTAGTCTCAATGCTGAACACAGCACCGCTTCCTGTGAAGAACATTGTGCTGCAGGCTGCTGTGCCAAAGGTAGGGATGCATGGCTCAGACCCACAGTGACGTGAAACCATGCATTCAGGAAGGCCTGGGTGTGAAGTCAGGGACTTGGACAGCCTGATTCTACCTTTCTATAGGCTGTGCTGTGCCTGTTTCAAACATGTAAAGGTGGTTGTCAGAGGCAGAAAACACTACATAGGATAACTCAAGAACTGCAGATAGTTAGAGTTCTGTTTTTCTTGCTAAGATCAGTCCAGCTGTGTCTATTCATGAAGGTGGTCAGATAGCACAATGACAGGACTGTTACATGGATAGAGCCACCCTTGAGGTCTTTAGAATCAGAATTTCTAACAGACATCCTAAATCTGACAATATGTTCCATTCTAGTCTTACTGCACCTAGATCATTTTGGATGGCCAGGTTTGTGTTTTGAAAACTGGCCCAATCTCAGCTACAATCTGCCTACCGTCACGAAGGTGTTCGCATTAAAACCTCTGACACAAGAGCACTTGGATAGGAAGGTGCTGTTCGTGTTCACCTGACCAGTGCTTTTACTCTGGGCTGACTTGTTGTCAGCCTACCTGTTCCTATCATGTTGTGCAAGCTGGGCTGGCCCTTGTTTCCTCTTCTTTGCATGCGGATGGATTCTCTTCAGTGTGGATGTGTGCTGTTATCTCCCCAGCCTGTGCATGCATCTTTCATTGTCCCCAAGGTAGGAGATAATCCCTGAGGTTCTGCTTTCTTTTTCATTTGCAGTCCATGAAAGTGAAGTTACAGCCACCCTCTGGCACAGAGCTGTCTCCATTCAATCCCATCCAGCCGCCTGCTGCCATCACCCAAGTCATGCTTCTGGCAAATCCTACGAAGGTGAGAGGGGCAGTGGGATTTATCCTGTTTGTCAGACAAATTTGATGTAAGCTGAATTCTACAGGGGGCTTGGACCAAACATTTGAGCAGATACAGCTGTTTGTTCCTAACTTGCTCTCCAGAGGTGGTCGCTGCATAATGTTGGTGTTTCAGTTCAGGGCTAGAGGGAGGCTCTTCCCGGACAGACTTTGTCAGCAAGTTATGAGAAGGACCTGTACATTTCTCCCAGCAAAAGGGCAACGGTCGTATGAGGCTCAGCTATACAGGGTAGCAATCAGAGCTGTATCAGGAGCTTGTCTGACTCCCTTGTGCACTGGAAGTGCCTGGCTTTGGTGATAATTAGATTGATGTCAAATTAGCTGGTGCTGTAGAAATACTTCTTCTGTGTTGAGGCTATAGCCTGACAGACCTGAACCAACAGACGAATGTCAGATTGTGTCTGTTCCGTTACTCTTTGAGGATGTACCTGTGACCAGTGAAACAACATGGTTAACACCTTCTTTACTGCTGATTGTGCTGTGAGCATCTGAGTAGCTGTTTCTCCTTGCTCTAGTTACTCATTTAAGTAGCCTGCTCCATAAAGCTAAAAGCTGTATGCTGAAGTAGTTTCTAATTATTTGAAAAATCTAGATGTTACTACTTGAGAATTACAGCAAAAGGGTCCTTAAAGTATCAGCAGAAAACTTTGAGATCCAAAAGGATAAATGTCAGAGGGGTTTGGTGGATTGTTGGAAAACTTTTGAGGTACATGGAGGGGCCCACAGTGAAGGACTGGTTCCATCTCCTGCTTACTGTTTTACTAGGAATTTTGTAGAGTAGGAACTGTTCTATCTTCTTCCACATGATGAGGAATTTAATTTTGAAAATGTTGAACTATTCCAGCAGCATTCTTCAGGCTCACTGGAGAGCAGCTGAGCAATGGGTGCTGGTCACGTATGTGCAAACTAATATCACAGGTCATTCATGCTTTTTTCCCGCTGTTCCATGCTAAGCAATAAAGCTTTTGTGGTATAAAAACTGTAAGGTAAATAACTCAGGTTTGCTAAACAGCTGAACTACTCCATGAACTTAACCTTGGCCCTCTTCCCCCTGCTACGTGCAACAGAAGTCTTGCGCTCTCTGTAGAGCTCTAACAGCGAAATGTTTTGTTTGGGAGCAACTGGGGCTGTTCTCATGTTGCTCTTGGGTTTTGTCTTTCCTGCAGGAGAAAGTGAGGCTGAGGTACAGACTGACCTTCACACTGGGAGACCAGCCCAGCACAGAGGTTGGCGAAGTGGATCAGTTTCCCCCGGTAGAGCAGTGGGGGAATCTATGACCTTAGGACACTGCCAGAGACTCTGTGACAGGACCAGGAAAGGATCCCACAGGACTGGAATGAATGTGACGTGGGGAGGGACACACATGCTATCCACTGGTGATGTTCAGCTTTGTTTACATGTCCTGACCACTCTGCTTGTAGCTTTAGTCCAGAATGTTTTTGCCCCACATTGAAGGGGTCCTGGAACATTATGCCAAGCATGAACTGAGTGGCAGCCGGTTACAGGCAGTGTTGGCTGCTTTTATCTTGACCTCTGGGTGAATCTGGTTCTATCTTCCACTCTATTAAACTTGAAGTTATTGTATTTTGAGGGGAGACCTGTCAGCAGAAGGGGATTTGGTTGGCTCGTTCCTGTCCTGCTGTCCAGAGATACCTACAGGCTGGTGGGGTAATGATGCCACCATGAGCTTCCTCAGTGCAGAGCCCTTACACATGCCCTCCCTCGGACTTTTCCCTCCTCAGTGCCAGACTGGAACCGCTAAGCATGTTGAGCAATAATGCTGGCTCCATGAGGGAATGCTTATTTTTTACACTGAAATGGCACTTAGCTCCCTTCCTCCCCCTCCGCTGCTTCGTTCCAATGGCCAATGTAAGCAGACCCTCACCCTGTGTTGTGTGACGCTGCTGTATCTTTAGTTATATTTATTTTATATTGCTAGCTGCCTCCCTGTTGTATCCATTTTGAGCAGCTGGGACTGAGTTTTGTACGCAAATGGTTACACTGGTTATTTTTCTGCCTTCATTGCATTCCATAGCGTGTAAAAGAGGAATTGCATAGCGAGGAGGTGAACAGGGCTGGAAAGGAGTGGTCAGTATTGGTGGAGGACAGCACCTGGAGCGCAGAAATGTCTTTACAATCACTAATCAGGTGCCATGACTGAATCCAGGGATAAGGAGAGATGCCTCTCATGTCCCCTCATGCAGGCAGTATTATTATTGTAGTTGAATACTGTGTTTTATTGAGATGAGTACAATGACATACAAGATGTAAATAATAGAGCTATAGGATATCTAAATAGAAACAAGCAGACAGTGAAAGGAAAGAAGTCTCCACTGGGCTGTGATGATACATGTGCTGGGTTTAATGCCGTGTTTTATTTGTTCCCTGTATTAAGTGGCTAAGTGCAATTGTCCCCACAAGGGGGAAGGCAGTTTTGCTGGACATCAGTGTTCTGTGCTAACAGGGGACAGAAGAGCTTGACCCCTCTAGCTACGGTCTCACAGAAACTAGGTTTAAATCACCAAAACTGGATTCCAGCAGTCCCTTCCTTTTCCCTCTCGATTTCCAATCTCAAGCAGTGCCTCAACTAGCTTTGAGACAGACTGTTTTAAATTAGTGGGGTTTTTTTAACATCCATTGACAAAAGCACAGATAGGGCAGGTCCTTGGACACTAAGCTCAGCATTTCTAGCAGTGCTGTTGAGCAACAGCTGTTATCAAACCAAGAGTGGGAGCAGTCAGCTAAAGCACCGAGAAAATCAGTACACAGGAGACCCCTGCCTGTTGTAGGCAAACTCCAGAGGAGAATGTGCTGCTGGAATTAATGGCGGCTGTAAAACCCATTACTGCAAATGCAGCTTGGAGTTATTTGTAGTTGAATTTTCTTTACTGTGTTGCAAAGTAAAAATCACTAGAGGTGAAAAACTCGGTGGATTCAAAGGCCTGAGGTCCTAATCAGAGGCACCGGGCAGTTGTAGAAGCCCCTGAAGGTGGCATCAAAGCTCGGCCAAGGAACTTGCTGTAAACTTCTGGTCTGAAGCTCATGAAGACCCCAGCCTTGTCAGCTCCCTGATGTAGAAGGCAGGTGAAAGGGATGGGTACGTTGTTTGGATCCTTGAACAATGCGGTTTTAAATCAATGGGCTAGGATAAGGGACAAGGAGAGAATTCTTTCTGCCTCAGACATGTTCTTGCCAGCACTTTAGAGCCAGTAGGCATGGGGGTAGTGCTTAGGTCACAGTAGTGTGTCCTGAGGAAGCAGGTTTCACTGCTTTAGATGCCTACACGTGAATCTCACTGTGACTTTGAGGAAGTCAGAAGAGCACAAGTGCTTTCTGCAGAATGGCTTTGTTCTCAGTGTTAACAGCAGCGTACTGCCTGCGCTGTACAGCCAAATGGAAAGATGCCATAGTCTTGCTGTGTGGAAATCCATTGTTAAAAGCTTTGGAAATTAAACTATGAATGTTCCTTGTCTGAAGGGTGAGGTTCCTGCTTCATACCGAACAGCCGTAACTGTATATACATCTCAAATGCATTTGTTCTGCTGCATGTTAAATAAATTGTTTTCCCTACTTTGCTCTGTGGCTAGCCCTTACTAACGACTGCTTGTGGAGTACAGTGCTGTTTCTGGAAATCCTAAAACCCCACCCGTCATCTCAACCATCTAAACTAAGCGAAAATGGAGTAGTTGCTGTTTTCTAAAAGTCCAGTCGTTTACAAGGTGGGCTTAATTTCGGTTCTGGTTATTAGAGGCAAAGTGACTGAAAAAGCCAAGGTAATGCCGCCATTGGTAATGAGGTTTACTTTACCAGGGGAGGGTTGCCAAGCCATGTTAGAACAAGTGACCTTAACGTTTTGATGCAGCTCCTTCTTAAAAGTTACATTTATTACATTTTTTTGAAGTTATCTTTGTGGAAGACAAGAACAAACGGCCACGCAATATGCAAAACAAGACATTTATTCTTAGAAAAGCAGTCAGGTTTATGTACAGTAAGCCACAGATGAAGAGAAAAATCACATTGTGCCATCTTCAAGATCCTTCCAACGTGCCTTCTTTGACGATGACTCGTGCAAGATTTCGTGCAAGAGCAAGTCTCAGCATTTCCACTTTCATAGTCTCGACGTCATCATCCTAAAAGCAAGCACAGTTTGGGTTAGACTACTACACGCAGTAATGTGCTGGTGATAGGTTCTCTTTCTGGGTTTTGGAAAGGAAGGATGCAGGTCATTAAGAGGGAGAGTACGTGTGTATTTACCTGTTACAGGTACCTCCTGAGAAAAGCAAAAGCTACATTTCCTACTTTTTAGATCAATACAAGACAGCATTGCCAAGCCTTTTTGTTTTCTGGCAGCTGTAGAGGTTTGCATGTGCAGCAAATGGCTCCCTGTTCTGCGCCTGGAACGTTTCATAGCTTGAGCTGTTAGATGGCAGCATCTCAGCTTTTCATTGCCCATGTAATTTGCAATTATTTATCTTGGAAGAGCATCACGGTCCAATCCAAATCAGCAGAACAGTGAGGACTGGAAATACTCCTGTACTGGTTTTGCGTATATTTAAATATTTTTTGATGATGCCTCATTTGGCTGGCCTTTAAAACTAACAACACATACCAGCCTCAGTAGCTCAGGCTCTCCCTCTTTTCTGCCCCCACATAGAAATATAAATTCAGAGGTTGCTTTCCCTGACCTTCCCCACAGCCCCACTGATTCATTATCCAGTTGTCCTCAAAACAGGAGCTACCTGTAATTTCTGCTTATCCGACTTCCCTGCTGTCAGGTCTTCCAGGCACCGCATCAACTCGTAAGTCTGCTCTGCTGAAAATATGACCTGTGGAAATGGAAGTATTCACTGAAAATGATCAAGTTTAAGGACATCGCACAGTCTGAGAAGATAATGCTTTTGCACTCCCACAGATCCGTTCTGACCCTTTAAATCACAGGATCAGAGGATAATGCAGGCTGGAAGTGACTTTGGGAGGTCTCTAGTGCCACCTCCTGTGCAAAACAGGGCCAGCTATGAGGTCAGAGCGGGTGCTCTAGGCTTTATCCAGTATGGGTCTGTAATTGCTAAACTGTCATTTTCTTGATGGATCTTAAAGCAAAAACTGGGCTTAGAAGAAGGAAGCACAGTAGAAAAATCTTCAAGCCAAGTACCAGAAGGAACTGGATGCAGCATGTACTTAAATTATCAGTATGTACGTATTCTGCTGCTGTTTTCTTAAGAGTTGATTATCCTATCCTGGGTCCTGTGTGCTCCCACCAATAGGACATTTGGATAGCTGTGCAATTCTGGAACTGCCACAAACAGTTCTTTTGCACTGGAAGCGCACATCCTAACCTGGGGGCAGAAAGGGGGTCACCACTTCCACATACCTTGTCAGGAAGAAAAGAAATGGGGTGGGGGGCTTTGTCACCCGTGACCAGCGTGCTCACCTCTTTCTGCTCCAGCAGGGGAAGGGCATCTGTCAGCAGGGTCATCCAGAAGGAGCAAGGAGCAATGTGAGCCGTCATCAACATCAAAAGCAACTTGGCAGCTTCAGAGAACCGCTTCTCCCCATACAGCCGGTGGAATTCTCGGTACTTGCCTACGCACGGGTGTTGGTGAAGGGTAAAAGGCATCAGTGTCTGTCAGACCTGCTCAGGCCTGGGCTAGTGGATGTTAGGTAGTCCGTGTGCTCCCATGAAGCCTGTGGTAGAACTACCCCCATCTGAAATGAGTCTCTAAAGCAGCTGAGTCTGGGGGAATGGGAATCTTGTGCATGAAGAAAGGTTAAAATAGAGGCTGGCTGAAAAGGCAGCCAAAAACCTGTTACTGTTCTTGGTGAGGTTAACTGTTTGAACCAGCCTGTTTGCGAACTGATACTGTCTGGTGCTGAGTGTTTTCAGGGCAAGCAACAGCACCAGTAGCTTGGAGAGACTGGTGGCGTCTGCGAAAACCAGGAATGGGAGGGGAGAGGCCAGGGAGTGAATGTTCTTTTTGATATCGCAGAGTATCAGGAGGTCTGAAAGGCTTCATTGTGTTTCTGATTGTTTAAATGGAAACTGAGATCTTTGTTGATGTGGCAAGTTCTGCTTTTGCTAAGAATTAGTTATATCACTATGCAGCACATGAGAACTGGCTGAGGATGAAAGTGAGTTTTATTCTGCGGCTTTGTTTGTATCCACTAAACTGTCAAAATACTGGAAGTAACGATTCCCATTCAGATTCACCTTTGACTAATGCTTGAGCTCAAGATAGAGACATGTGAAAGTTGTCCAGCAAAAATACACCTGATGTTTCTAAAACCTCCAAAGGAAAAACAAGCAGAAATATTTTCAGGCCTTTCAGGACTTTTTATAAAAAGCAGAAAGGGAAGTAATTTCTCTATAAACGTAGCTTATAAACACAGTTACACAACTAAACTACAAATCTTTGGGGCTGATGCAAGGGTCACTGGGTGACACTGGGCATGCAGAGATATGAGGGATTACCGATTTGGTAAGTCACAGTTACCTTCTAAGCTTAATTTAGGATAAGGTTTAAATGAAGGAAATACAGTTCCAGTTTTGCAAGCCTGGACCAAATGGGAACAGATCAAATTCAGGATCACCTTCACTGTAATGCTGCTGTCAGCCAGAAGGGAATCAGTCCAATTGCCAACAGCTATTCCCAATTCCTATTAGATTTTGGCTCCAGTAATTGGGCTTGCTAACTAACTGCCACAGCTCCAGAGAAAGGTGCACTTTAGCTCCATTTCCTGTCTTGGTCCATTAATCAAAGGCCACAGAGCAGCTGCAGCCAGATGGGCAGGTTACGACAGCCCACACCTCTGCCAGCCAGGAGAAGGAAGCTGTGGTATGTGAAGGAAACTCGCTGGAGGCCCTCCGCTGTAATTTGGCACAATTGCTATAGTGAAAGGGAAGGAGAGATCTTTTGTTTGAGCGAGCTTGAAATTGGCATACTGAACCAACAAAAGTTGTTCAGATTTTGGAGACCTTTATGTAGTTAGTAAACCTATCACATTGTCAAAGTAACTTAAACCAGTGGTTTACTCTTCCAAGGAAGCCTCCGAAGGTCTTCCAGATTGCATTTGTTAATATTTCAAAGTCTCCCTAGGTAGTGATAAAGTCTGGAAAAAGACTAAGAAAGGGGAAGCATACAAATGTCAGAACTCAAGACTATCCTGCTCAGAGCACTGCAGAACAGAAGCCTACTGTGAGTGCAGTGATAAAGGCAGTCTCCTGGTAACAAGCAGGCTGCATCCCTAATCACCTTCAGTCATTTGCTTTCCCCTCATCACTAAAACAGAATGTAGCCAGATGGAGGAAGAGACAAATCCAAATAATTCTGTGGAGTTAACTATGTTCTAAATAACAGACCAGAAGGAAAACTGTAGACACTTCTCACCAAGAAATGTTAGCCGGTCACTAAGCAGCATGGATGGTCCCAAATTATCAATGAGGTCTAAGTCAGAGAAGCAACCCCTTTCACAATAGTCCTTAAGGAATCTAGGGAGAAAGTAAAACAATAAAAGCTTAGAGGGAAGAACATCATCCACATTCATTTTGTATCTCCTAATCCCTTCCCAGAAAACTTACTACACAACTGAGTTTCATCTTAATCAACCTCCTGTGAGGGTTTCAGAAGACATCAAAAAACATTTCCTGGGAGTGCCAAATGAACTGATGTAATGTGCGTTTAACAGACACTATTTATTCTTCTAGATTTTGTGGTAGTTGAGATCTATTCTTGAAAAGGAGTAAGTGAAGGAAGGAGCACAGGAAGCTGAGGCTGGTGGATGCATAAAGAACACTCCCAGGTCACAACAAAAGCTCTATTTTTCTGCTGTGTAAAAAAGTTGATAAGCAGTAGGAACAAAAACAATTCTAAAAACTTTTCATCTGTTTTGTCACAGCCTTCATTATGCTGCTGTTTTCAGAGCTGCTTCCTGTGATGGTTTTCTTTCACCTTCTGTTGAAAGAAATATAATGATTCACACTCCCTCAAAGAATAAATGAAAAAAACCCCAGCAATCTCTTAATACTCCCTTTTTTCACTGCTGAAGATCAAGTATTGCCTGGCCATCTAACCAGAGTGTAATTTCAAAATTATACTCTAACTATGCAAAGAGATTGGTACCTGCCTATTTCCAATTAGCAAAAAAATACATGACATGGATTGCTAGATTAAAAAGCATAACGAGAGTTGCCGTATCTTTTGTCTAGGCCTAAGCTAAGTGTTAGCACCCTCTTCAATTTTGTAGCAACCTTCCCACCCATGCAAGGTCAGATACTGTGACAAGCTTATGCAAAACCAGGGACACAATAAAACTTTACTCTTTTTTATATATAATCGTGGCTTGAGATTTTTTGCAGAAATGGTGGCTTAAGTGGCTCCCGCTGACTTGTATGAAGACTGGTTAAAAATAATCTGAATAAAGCACAGAAGGGAATTATCCTCCATCCAAATCAGTTCCCTGGTTCACTGTACAGCCCATCATAGAGCCATATTGGAGCAAGTGAAAGGGCAGTGCATGAGAGAGATATTGCCAAAACAAATGTTTATCAAAGCAAGGTCTAAGAGGATTGGACTGTTAGATAAAGCCAGTCTGTTTCATCTCTATCTAGATTTCATGAAGTAAAACAATGTGGAAAAGAAACAGCTGGGGTATTGCAGATGAGAGCACCCAGGGATGTAATTTTCTAGTCCAGAAGCAGGTACTTGGACCGAGGGAAAGACAATCCCAATCTGCCTGCTGCAAGGACCTTTTCTGGTCCATTGCAGAGTGGCTGCCTTTTCCCCTTCCTACCACCCCACTATAGCAGCAGTCATCTGAGAGCTTCCGACTCAGACTCACCGATCGGATATTAGTGTAGCAAAAGCCGCATCCTTAGCTCTGATGCTCCACGACAGGGCAGAGCCCAAGCGATTGTTCCGCAGAGCCTTCATGGCCATGATTTTACAGATGCTACGAACTTAGGAGAAAACATAGGAGAAGAGGGAAAGAATTAGTTTCAGTAGTTTCACTTGTATCGCTACAAAACAATGAGATTTAAAAATCAATCACCTTGTTCATGCATCTGTCTCTGCTCACAGATCCTCAGCACTTTGAGGGCCTTCTGTTCTGTGTTAAGAGGTATCCGCTCAATATGAAGCTCCAAATATACCCTGCCGTATTCTGGACAGTGGTCAAAATAATCTACCCCCAGCTGCCACAGGCTGAGAGGGGAAAAAAAAAAATCATCAAGCATTCCAATCATAAATCATAAATAAGCACAACAGTAAAGCCACAAGGAGAATCTGAGTATGCATTAATAACAGTTAGCTCTGATTAACTTAGTATTCAGACCAAAAATGGCTTTTACTTTCTACCAAATACCAGCTGCCTATTATACAACTTTGGAATACCTGCATCTCACAAGTGCTTTGGTACAAGTTGCTCTGTACCAAAAAGCCACAGTGGAAGGAGTAATTCTACCCTGCTCAAAACACTTGATGGGTTCTAATAGACAGCTTTTATCTTTCTTTCAGGAAAGGAAACACGCTAGTGTTGTACAATCCCTTAGGGACACCTTTGCTGAAATCCTAACAGTGGCTTCTGTAAGTTTTGCCTTTTTACTTCATTAACATGTAGTTCTTTGTTTTGGCTGCCTTGATGTTAGTCTATCCTCTGAGTAAAAAAAAGTTGCTACCTGTGATGGGAGAAGAGTCCTGAAGCATACTCTAGCAGAAGGAATTCACGCATATTTGAACCAAAACTGGGGGGAAGAGAGAAAAGAAACAGGCATTACTATTGGCACCTCATTGGAAAAAACTGCTGGCTTTATTTCACAAGTACTTTTAATGTATGTAGCATGTTTTCTCATGGGCTATCTTAATAAGCTTTGTACCTCAGGCCTAAGCATGCAAGTCAGCTTTCTCCTGGGGGAGACCTGCCAAATATTTACAGCACTTAGCAAATATAACTGCAAGAAAGTGAAACTTCAAGAGAATTCAGATAGCAAAATTCAATTGCTCAAACTTATTCAGAATGTAAGTACAGAAACTCTTTTTAGATGGGTTTCTTGCCATTCCCAATAATCACAAACACTTGGACCCTTGATTATATTTCAGATAAAATTACATTTTTTAAAAAATCCTAACACTGTACTGAGGCACTGTTGAAGAGCATGTCAGATTCATCCAGTCAGCAAATGCTTATGCTTCTGCTTCTCAGAGCACGTGGACTGCCTGTAACTTCAGAGGTACATGCAGCACCTTTATTCTCCATCTTCTGTATATGCCCAAGATGCTCCTTTTCAACCAAAATCCACATGCTATTTCAGTCATCCTTGCTGCTGGATGTCTGAATAATCAATGCAAATAAAAACTTACTAAAGATTGTGAGATTGCAGGAGTTTACAGTGATCCAGCAGGTCAGTCAGATGAGCCACAAACCACCAGTTGCTCAGGGCAATGCTGTATTTGAAGCAAGCAAAAGAAAAAAAACCTAAGCCTACTACTGCCAAGGAATGTGTCAGGTTTTCCACAGACATTTCTTACTAATACAGAAGCTATATTACAGTATAACATCTGGCTGCAATGTTCCAGACCTAATGGAATACTTTTAATTGCTGCCTGCTTCGCGTATTTTTGCAAAATTCTTTGAAAGGATTATCAGGTGAGCTGTACCCATATCCTTTAAGCCAAATACTATTGGAGTAAATGCACACAGAAGCAATACTGTAGAACCAGAGAATCAAAAACCTTAAAACTCAACCTGCATTCCTTGATCACTTGATGCATCTCAAATTCAAAGGCGGCCATTAAAATCGTGTCTAGAGGCTCAGGGCTGCTTTCTCCACCCAGGAATAGGTCCATACTAGACTGTGGAATGAGATTAGAAGACAGGATAAATGCAGAAGTTGTGAGATGGTGAAAGGAAGACATTTGTTTGGATGTAGCAGCCTCGTTTAGGTTATTTTATGGGAAATAATAGGTCATTGCAATTGAACACATGAACAAAAAAGGTTTTTCCTTATTTTAGCATAAGGAAACAGGGAAAACAGTTCGCAGGAACAAGACTGGTAACATTAGACACTGAAGAGACTAGGTCTTCAACAATTATTTGTCCACTGTGTCAGTCTCCCCGTCCACTTACAAATTCTAGGAAACATCTTACAGGTATGTAGTTGCTGTAATGTGTCAACCCCCACAAAGTTGTTCTTTAAATACAGTAACCCTTGTGCACAAGAAGCAGTAGAGAATATAAAAATAATTCTACTTCATGCCTGTGCATAAAACCGCAGTTCCATTGGCTTCACAGTTGGATGGGAATACAGGAGTCGGGTAACCAGAAAGTGGTACCAAGTAGTCATGAGTTCCTTTTTCTCCAGTATGGCATCCTCATCTCCCAGCAGGATCTAACAGGAGAAAAGCATAGGAGTAATTCTGCAAATTCAGCAATGTACACAGCTGCATTGTAACTCTTCAGAGGCATTACTCCCATTTTGCCAAGTTGAGAATTGAATCAAAATTAAATAACAAAGAACAAAGATCCTTCTCAGAGCCCAGTTTCCTCATTTTCCCCTTATGGCCTTGGACACAAAGAGAAAATGATCTGCCCAGGCTTGCAAAGACTGTTGCAAAACAAAGAACGCTGTACAAAAGACTGGCTTGAAATCTCCTGATTTAATGAACGGATCATCCAGCATACTGAAGTTACTTATGGCTACACAGGCTCCTGAAATACACAAGGATGGATCCAATACTTGTCCACAGTTTCCTTCCTACCTAGCAAAAACACACCTTGCAGATGGATTCCATGTGGGAATTGGACGCAAAAGTTCCATCCTGTAGATACCGCTGACATTCTTCATGCCAGTGCTGCCATTTCAGCTCCATCTCGGTCAGTGTCTGAGTGTTGCCAAGCTGAACAGAGGTAAGATACATAAAATAAAGAAAACACCAAGTCAAATCACAACAGGCACTTGGGCTGAACTCATAGTCATTCATGCTAAAAAGCTAAACACAGGGCTACCATCAAATTTTTCCTTGCCCTATAATTGTATTTGAAGTGTCTTTACCCAGCTAAATAAGACAAAGGATCTTAAGAGCATCCCATGAAAGATTACTATGATGCAGCTGCAATTTTTCCTCTACAAGGAGATCACTGCAGCAGAGGGAAACTTTGCTGGCAAAGTCTTCAGCAAATCAGGAGAACAGTTCTCAACAGGAACTGTTTCAGACAACTGGATAACGTATCCTGCTGCAAAAATTATCTTTCTGTGTTGGTTTGTCACCTAACAGGTTTTTGCCTGTATGGTTGGGTCTTTGGGCAATTCAAGAACAGAAATATTATTATTGTAAAGGATTAAGACTGAGATGTTTTAATGGTCAACAAATTGTGATGTTACAGGAACCACAGCAGAGATTAAATAGACTGGACTAATACTGTCATCGCTCTTATGTCTTTTCCCAATGGAACCGCATGAAAAAAATCCACTTTGTACATACACTGGGCATGGGCATCTTCTTCATCAAGTCATCCAAGATTTTGTACATGTTCATCGACGCGGGATTGGCACTGGCTTCCTTGGAGAGCAAATGCCGTGCTTCATCCATTCGGCCTTGCAGCACAAAGACATCCACCTGCAAAATCCACCTGTCTGTGAGCACCACACCGTGCAAGGCTACAAAATACCCGGGAAGAGTATCAGAGGGTAATTTTAATTTGTGATTTAGGCAAGTTAAGTGGAGTTAAAATGCTTAAACTGTAGGCCCTGCTAATTCAAATACACAGTGTAAGTCTTGACCTCTATGGAGCATGAAAGTGAAAGGATGGTAATGAGGGGTAGGATGATCTTCAGAATGGCTTCATCTTAAAACCTGTATAGGCAGACAGCAGCAGTGTCCTAGGTATCAGTTCCTAAGATGTATTCTAGTGTCGAGTGGGGAGGAGGAAGGCAAAATACATAGGTGTGAATTACCATTGTTTAAGAATCTTATAGGTGACTATACTCACCACATTCCAGAAGAGCTCGTGTTTCGATGGATTTTCACTGCTCAGAACTTCACGGACCATGTTGTCCACATCACAGACATGAAGTCGAACCCAGTCAAGGAGGCGAAGCAGTAGGGGACCAGCTTTATGCAGAGAAGATTTCACTCTGTTAGTTCCCAACTGTTTGTTCCCAAACTGCTATTTTACATGCTTCTAACCTTAATGGTTTGACAATCATTAGATGAGGTTTACTGATGGGATTTCTATCTGCCACACTCAAATTACGAAGGAATGGAGTTCCTTAAGTAGCCGGGCTGTGGGAGCACCAGGCTGCTGACAGATTTGTGTGGCAAATTTTAGACGGAACAGCAGCAGAGTCCAGCAGAAAACCCTAATGAGTTACTTGAAGAAATAAAAGGTGAGTGATTCAGATCATAAATCTCACAATGCCAAAACACACATAGAATGTTTCTGTTTAATTTAGCATCAACTCGTTATTATTAACTGAATATGAGGAGGAAATCTGGTACTAGGTGATTTTCTTCAGATTAAGTAATCAACAATTTGTGAATCTCTCTTCTGAATTCTGGGACTGTGCAAGTAGCAGATTTGTTTGCATAATTCCATTTCCTTAAAAAATTATTTACTACTTTAAAATGCTGGTGTAAAGAAACTGACTTCAAAAATTGCATCCTAAAGTTAAAGGAGTTGCGTCAGAGAATGCATAAATGTTAGTTGGCATCTATGTATTTGACGCTTAAAGATGTGTTTATGCTTAAAAGTCAAATAAATTGGCAACAACTTTTGATATCCCTCTTATTCACTACCTTTCTATTAAAAAGACAATTTAAATTGTAGCAAACTACACGAGGGGAAAAAGAAGGCAAATCTAATAGCTTGACATAATTCAACATGAAGAAGGCAATTTACTGAGACAGAAGAGGTATTAAAAGGCTTGTTGACACTTGTTATATCTCTAAAACATATTAAAATATGACACAATGGATGCTATACACATTTTAAACAAATAAATACGAAAAAAAAAAGCCCTTCAGTCTTAACATCAGGATAGTTTACTGCTTACCTGCAGCTGCTTCAACAAACAGAATCTCACACAGGTTCCAGATCAGCTCCATTGCAGAGAGAATAGAAACCTGAAAAAAGCAGGGCCATGCTTCAGATTTAGTAATTATTCCAGTTAGGTTTTTTTTAACTGCAAAAAGGCATCTGCTGTCCATAGCAATCAGTTAAGCTCAGTTCTTGCAGACAAGAGAAATGTCATACTGACACTTCAGAGATACCAAATAAAAGAAACCGGCCGCAACTTCTCTATGCACGTTCAGCTTAGAAAATATTGAAGCTGTTTGTGTATTGAAATGCAATGATAATCTGTCATCAGTGGGCAATACTAAATAGTACAGCAAGTGTTATTTTCAGCCTTTTTGCTCTCCTAAGATTTAACAATACAAACAGCAAAGAAAGAAAGGCCAATAAAGCAACATCAGTGCAGCTAATAGGACAAAACTACTGTGAGCAATGTGCTCTTCCCATAACACACTTCTAGTGTCCAACAGTTCACAGTGAACACCTAGAGCTTGCTACGAGGCTCAGATGCAGCTGATTGGAACTTGAGTGTTTGAGAGGTAAAGTTTCAGACAGGCGAGTACTGGCCCACAGCTGGCGTTAAGATGACAAGAAAACATCACACCTAATAACACTGAAAATATGTTTAAGAAATGGCAGTGAATCCAGATGTTGGTCATCTTTTTATTGTTTTAGAAGTACTGGAGCCAACTATTTATTCCCATTTATTCTTGGTCACGAAACGCATCCAATGCACTAAGCCAGAGTTAAATCTAAACTGCCTTACTGCCACAGTGTTGGTCTTGATGAATTTACTAGCCAGTGATTCATGTTCAGTTGTGACTACATGACAGGACTGCAGATTACCTGAGTGCTATACTGGCTGTGCAGGGCAGGGTCCCGGGTTGAAACTAAAGAAAGAATAAGGAAAGACAAAGAGCAACATATTTACCTTTCACAGCCCTTTCTGGGCTCATAAATAAAGACAACAATGCCTGCTCACTCATGAAGCAGAGACCTAAGCAAGTACACACAAGGCAAAGCAAACTTTTATATAAAACTTTCTAACTTTTTTTTGTAAATCCTGTGCAAATCTGGGTATGGCTACAGGGCACAGATGGAAGAGTAAAATTTCCCACTTTTTGCTGGGAGCAAGCTGTTAATTTGGACTCAGTTTCCAATAAAACTGCAACCTGAGATACGAAAAGGCTGCAAGTCCCCAGAAAATCAGTTAAAACATGGTGAGGGAAAAAAAAAAATTCTGACCAGATTTACAAATCAGCTTGGAAATCTCCCGGATGGAAACGGAGTCTTAGTAATTACTGAAATCTATGCATGCTATTTTACAGAAGTTGCAATAACAGAAAATTGAAGCACTACTTTTATAATCACAAACGGCATTTTCTTTTTATTGCAGTAAGAGAACAAACAAACTTACTAGCTGCCTGGTGCATGTCCTCCATACAGGCTCTTATCACCGATCGGTAGTTTTTACTCACTTGAACCAATCTGCCAAACACAAAAAGGCTTCAGTTAGAGAGAGCTGCTTGAGTTTTAGTCTCATGCCTATTGTCCACTAAAGCCTTGCAGGTTTCTCCGCAGCAGTAGGCAGCCCCGGTACCTGGGTGAATCCAGTGGGGATCGGCGGGGCTGTGCGCGGTGGTTGTACGCACGCCGGCTATATGCAGGCAAGGGTGCTGGTCAGCACCGTTACTGGAAGGATCAGGGCCTCGTTTTGTAAAATTACCCCAAAGCGGTCATTTTTTCCCTGCACCGCTGCTGCTCACCGCAGCTCTAAGCAGCCTGGTCAACGGCATTTGCCTCGCTGGGGGCACTCATAGGTGAGAGGCGTTTGCCCAGCTGGAGAAGGAGGAGGACGGCGGCGGTTCCCCGCGCCCCATCCACTCACTGCGCTTTCCTCGACTTCCCCGCCAGCTCCTCCTCGCTCCGCTGGAGACCGACGAAGATCCCGTGGGACTCGTTGAAGAGTTTCCGCAAGGTCTGGATGTAGATGTCCTGATCCCTGCGGACCACGAAGACGCGGGAGGAGCTCGGCCCTCCCTCCCCGCTACCTGCAACACAGCCCGTCAGCGTCCCGGGCAAGAAGCGCCCGGCCCGGCCCGGCCCTGCCCGCCCTCTCCCCGGGCCGGGGACCCACCTCTGCGGCCGAAGAGGGTCTCGCACACCAGCACCTCCGCGGGGCCCCAGGCGAAGCACAGCTGCCTGGCGGACGGGTCCGCGCCCGGCACCACCTGTGAGGGGACGGCGGCCCGTCAGAGGCGCCCGCGGCCCCCGCACCCGCCCGCCCGGCCCGGCCCTGCCCTCCCCGGCCTCGCACCATCAGCGGTGGCTCCACGTCCAGCTCCTCCATGGCGGCGGCGGCCGCGCTCCCTTCACCGCCTCCCGCCTGCGGGGAGGCCCCTCCGCGGCTGCCCGCGCCGCTGCCTGCGCTGCCCGCGCCGCCGCCCGCCTCGCCCCGCAGCCCCGCCGCGGTCCGGCCCTTCTCCGCGCCGCTGCTGGGCCGGAGGCGAGACGCCGGCCGGGGTAAAGGAAAGGCGAGCGGCGGGTCTCCGCCGGTTCGGGGCAGGCGCCGGCCGCTCGCCCCGGAAGCGCCGCCGCGCTCCGAAGGCCCCGCCGGGGCGGGAGCGGGGGGGACGAGGCCGGCCGCTCGGGCGGGGACGGGGACGGGGCAGGCCGGGCTCCGCTCCGCTCCCGCCCGTAGGTGGCTCGGCCGCTTCCCTGAGGCCGACCGCGGGTGAGCCACCGGAGCCCCGTGGCTGCCCCGGGAGGGTTGGTGCTGCCCGGGGGGGTCTCTGAGCGCCGGCTCTCGGGCAGGGCCCAGCGGCCCCGGGGCTGCTCCTCCGGACCTCGTACCCGGCTGGCAGGGCCCGGCGGGGGGAGGGAAGGAGGGAGGGAGGCCGCCCCATCTCCATCTACTTCGTTTTCTTGTCTCGAGGGTGTAAGTGCCGCGGGGATGCGGCCCTGGCTGCGGGCGCACCGCGATCTAGTTGCTCGGTCAACGTGGTCTTTGTGTTCACTTCATTGACTTGGTTGCCTTCTAATAACCAGTTTCTCCTTTATTTCTTTACGCACTTCAAACACTTGAAGATAGATGAGCCTCCAGGTTGTTGAAGGTGACATTCTCTGGAGTAGAGTTGCTGGAGCTCTCGGGCAAGCTCATTGATAAAGCTGACTAATCAAATTACATGCTTCATGACTTCAGTCGGTTGCCTGCAGGTTGGAGAAGGACTCGTAATGAAGCATTAGATTAATCACAGCAGGTCGGGGAGACATGCTGGCAGGTGTCAGGAAGAACTCTGCTCTGCCTTACTCACTTACTCAGGGTCACGAGATTTTTTTCCTTCTCTGCCTGGCAGGGGTCAGGGTGGGAGTTAAGACCCCCTAGAGACTGGGCAGAATTTGCCTGCTGAGGCTGCCGGAGGCTGCCCGGTCAACCTTCTGATAACTCTGGGAGCTCTGGTACCAATGGAATTGAACTCGAGTAGCCATTAATAACTTGGTGTGATAAAACACGAACCACACACTGCTCCTTTCTTTCCATTCTGCTCTCCTTTCTGTCTCTGCATACTCCTCACTTTTTGCCCATTCCTCTAAATAACAAACTTGTTCGGTGATACACTTTTTAAGAAAAATATTAGCAATGCTGTCTTGCTGAACGCACAGCTAGAAGCAGCCAGTCCCTCTCAGACTGGTGCTTTTCAGAGAAGCTCACTAAGAATTAATTTTTCAAGACAGCTTGAGTCATCCACTGTCCTCACATGACAAATGCTGCAACAGTCCACTGCTAAATTGCCTTTTTTTACTTTATTGGCTACTGCATCCATCATTTCCAATAAAAATAAAGCTAGCAGTTATCTTGGGTAAGAGCACGCTATGACACCAGTTGTGCTGAGAAAAGGGAGTAGTGTCTGTTCAGGTTAGTCAGGAGGAATGGCTTGTTGCAGGGTAGAAGAACTTAACGTAAATCTTCAGAAACCTGCTTGAGAAACTAAGACTCATCAGTTTTAAGAAAGCCCACCCTTTATTGTGGGTAAGAGTGCTTTATCTGGGGGGAATTTGGGGATGTGCATGTATTTGACTCTCTTGTACAAAGTCGAATTCATCTACTGTTGTACAAAATGGTGCTGCTCTATGCTGCACACTTCTGAGGATGTTAGTGATGATATCTAGATCCAAAATATCCTTCCACACGTTAGTAAAATGGCTCCAGATACAAAGCAAAACTGGATGTCTGAAAATCCAGCACTAAGAGGTCTTCTGCCACCATTCTTCAAGGGTAAGGTGCTGCTTCTATAACTGCATCTGTTTCTTGTGACTGGTAGAAGGAGACTTCTGATGGCTTAAGCTATCCAACAGAAAAATACAGAGCCTGCTGCTTGTATGGGCATCATAATTAAAAGCTATTAATGAACCAAAAATGCATAATTACTATAGAGCTGCCTAACTCTTAATGGAAATCTGAGACTTGCCTACCAAGTGAGATCCTTGTTGGAAGGATGGGAGTTGCTATTTGTTTTCCATGTAGTGAAGCTAAGGAGCTCTCTCCACGTGAGGTCATTTGAGTATCAACTGTGATAGCAGAACCTGCCACCTGAGGCTTTCCTAGGGACACTTGAGTGCCTGGAACATCCCTGTGTTCTTTCACTCTGCCACATGTGTTTCTCTTGCTTTCCTTTTATCCTTTTTCACACGTAACACTTGTCTCTGTGGACCACTCTGTAGGGACCACAGCCCTACCCACAGGGAGAGGCAGCCAACAGGCAGGTGATCAGCCTTTACCAACTATATTTGCAAGGCCTGACAACCCTGGAGAGTGCCCATCAGTCTCACTGGTCTTATTTTCTCTTTATCAGCATGGAGAGAGAAATGTTGATTACTGAGGTGGTGGATCTAGGAGTGGGACCGCATCCTCTTCTGCTCCAGCATCCATCCTGTGTAAAGAGACACTAAAAGCTGGTCCAGGAACTCTTTGATCCTCTCCTGCTGTCTCTTGGCACGTACAGTCTACTTTGTTCACTCACTAGAGGTGTAAGTGGTTTTTCGTGTCGGCAGCGTCTGATGCTTTTGAAGTGATAAGGGAGGTGGGTGGTTCCTGGGGAAGTCATCTTGGGAAAGGTGAGTTTTAGTTGAAATCTTGAAATTTTTTAGTCCTCCTTTGAACATTGGCTGGAGGTCTGCACATATCGGGAAGGGAGACCTTCCTGCACGCTTTGCAAAAAGGCTTCCGTGCCTGTCCAGTCCATGTAATTAAGCAGAATTGGGAATCACCATGTCAGCATGGAACTTCAGATTGCTCAAAAAGGTTTTGGAGTACAGGCTCTGAGTCCAGGGAGGAAGGCAAAGGCAAAGAGAAACTGTGTTACTGTTTTCCAGTCAGGGGAGAAGAAAAGAAAAAGGCAAAAAAATCAAGGTCTGATGAGGAGGGGAGTTACTAAGTTGTGAAATAGGAAGTTTGGAAGTTATTTCATGACTTGAGAAACAGAGGGAACGATCAGCATCATGAACATGGAAGGCACAGAACAGGCAGTGCCCCAGGCAAAAGGTATTTTCTATTCCTGGTGCTAAACTAGTATTAATGAAGAGCAAAGCCTAAAAAAAACACTCAGACCTTCAGGGTCCAGACAGAGAAGGCAGCTTTAGCCCTACTCGCCTGCTTACACCTTCAAGTAACTGTTTGCTTTCTATTCTTGCATTGAACTAATTGCAAAGTAATACACAGTTTTGAAGGGGCTGGAGTTGCTTTTGTAGACTTATGCTTGCTAATGTGCAGTAGCACACACCTGCTTGTAGCTGTCTGGATTTCTTAAAAAACTTAAATGTTTTAAAATCTCAGTGTGAAAGGGAATGTATGCTGAACACCCATATTCCCTGCCCTCTTCAGAAGAGAGTGGAGACTTAAGCTAAAGAGCTCTGCAAGATCTAGATACGTCATATTCCTTCCTTATAAAACTCCTGTACAAGAATGAAACAAGGCTTGGAAATATTTTAGGAAACAATACGTGGAATTTTTTTCCCAGAGATGGAATTTCTCTGGAATTCTCACTGTGACGCTTCCCCATTCACTTCCCTTCAGCTCCATACATTGAAGAGGAGGAGCTCAGAGAGACAAAAAGCTTCGCCTTTGCCCCCCTCTGCTGCAGCCCGGACCCTGCAGGACTGGGTCCTTTGTAGTTCCCAGTGTGGCTTATCCCCTGCCACTCACTCTGAGTGCTGCTGTCTAGCCTGTTATCTTTGCATGTTTTAGCACTCTGTTTATTGTTAGCTCCACTGAATCTCCTGTATAATGTGAGTTTCCTCTGTTGATATACAAGAAGAAAAGCTATATAAATATGAGGTTTGTAGAAACCTGCTCTGTGATTGGGGATCTGTGTAACTGGTGGCGAGACCAATGGTGGTACAGCTGAAACGGTTTTCAGCTTTTCTGAGCACGTATAACTTCTGCAGTGGTAGCAAAATCCCATATGTTCTCATAAAATCTAGTGTATTTTCCTGTGTACTTAATGTGTATTTAAGCACATTTGTTCTGTTTGTGATGCTGGCCTTAATGTATGTCTCGCCGCCATTCCTGCATTCAGTTCTCGCTGCTCTCAGGCCTTGACCAGTTTCATTCCACCTCCCAGAAATCCTCCTCCTGGATGTGCAGCAGAGAGATTGTCAAAGAGGGAGGGGGAAAAAGTGGCAAGAACAAAATAAAACAGGACCATCGAGCACCATCAGTCTTGTGACACCCTTCTTCACAGCGGTAGCTTCTCTGTGATGTTGCATCATTTCTAAAAATAGAATTTAACGTCCTTGGGGAAATGGCACTTGTCTTTTGTTCTGTAAAGTACCCGGTGTGTTTTGAGTTTCGCTTAAAAAAGCCCCGTAAAGTAGAAAATAGAGTGGGGTTTTAGATGCTTTATTTCCTTGTTCTTACACATGGTCCTGCTTCTTAGTGGCGATAGTAGACTTCAGAAGGTCCAGATGGCATTGCCTATTGCTCTTCAGAGCTAAAATAAAAGGTGAAGGGAGATTGTAGGAGACTGATACACCATCAGACTGTGCTAGGGGGATTTGTACAGAAGCATGTTGTTTTCTCTAGCGACAGGTGCTTCTTGCCTCCTGGTAGCTTAAAGAGAAAAATAATACCATGAGTAATTAAATGCAGGGAAAACAGACAGGATAGACTGATTGGAACAGTCTTTTGATGATAAG
This sequence comes from Buteo buteo, assembly GCF_964188355.1. NCBI lineage: Eukaryota > Metazoa > Chordata > Aves > Accipitriformes > Accipitridae > Buteo > Buteo buteo. Next base: position 8,066,480 of record NC_134183.1, on the reverse strand, counting down.
TCAAGGAAAATGACACAGGTAGGAGTGGAAAATACAGCTCAAAAGAGTGTCAGTTTGAGTCACAGGTACAATTTAAAGCATCATCTCAGTTGCCTTCCTGGGTCAGGCTGAGCTCTTCCAGTGCCTCTGATTTTTCCAGAACTGACTCAGAAAGACTCTTCAGAAGGAATAAAATACTAAAACTAAAAGGTTCTATGAAATTTTAGATGAGATTTGATCTTTCAGCTTACTGAAGCAGAGGGAAATTTTTACAATATATGGGAGCCTAGTCTACAAGGAGATGGTAAAAGACTTCACCACTCATGTGCATTGGGTTTGCATGGCAAGGTTTTGGTAGCAGGGGGGCTGCAGGAGTGGCTTCTGTGAGAAGCTGCTAGAAGCTTCCCCTATGTCCAACAGAGCCAATGCCAGCCAGCTCCAAGATGGGCCAGCCGGCTCCAAGATGGACCCGCCACTGGCCAAGGCCGAGCCCTTCAGCAATGGTGGTAGCACCTCTGGGATAACAGAAGGGGGGAAAAAAAGCTGCACAACAGCAACTGCAGCTGGAGAGAAGAGTGAGAATATGTGGGAGAAACAACCCTGTAGACACCAAGGTCAGTGAAGAAAGAGGAGGAGGAGGTACGCCAGGTGCCAGAGGGACCCCAGGCTGGAGCAGGGGAAGAGTGTGAGGAGTCCTGCCTCTGAAGAGGGTGGAGCGGCAGAGACAACGTGTGATGAACTGACTGCAACCCCCATTCCCCGTCCCCCTGTGCTGCTTGAGGGGGAGGAGGTAGAGAAAATCGGGAGCAAAGTTAAGCCCGGGAAGAAGGGAGGGGTGGGGGGAAGGTGTTTTAAGATTTAGGTTTTATTTCTCATTATCCTACTATGATTTGATTGGTAATTAATTTTTCCCCAAGTTGAGTCTGGTTTGCCCGTGATGGTAATTGCTGAGTGATCTCTCCCTGTCCTTATCGCAACCCACAAGCTTTTAGTTATATTTTCTCTCCCCTGTCCCGTTGAGGAGGGCAGTGATAGAGTGGCTTTGGTGGGCTGGTTTCCAGCTAGGGTCAACTCACCACACTATGTTTTGTAGAAGCTCAGCTGGCTGTGTGGGCCACCTTCACCGCCTCAGGTAGGGTTGTGGGCGTGTTATTTTCTCAACTGTGGACTTGGGTAAAGGTTCAGCATCAGCTTCCTGTCGTCTTCAACTTTCACACAATTGCAATAAAACAAAAAAGTCCCCGTGAGTCTGCACTCACAAGGGAGGTCCTGGAATGTGAACTAATGTGGCAAAAGGCAGAGGAGAGGGATCAGAATCCACAGAGAGAAGCAGTCTGTATCTGCTTGTAAGTTAAGTTTCTTTTCAGTTGATATTTCACTACTTGAATAGTTTATTGTGGACAAATCCCATCTTGAAACATCTCTGAAATGGTGCGGGAGGTGTGTTATACAGAGGCCTGGGTTTTGTCACACCAGGAACAGAGGGTGTGCGTGACCATATGGCCACGTCTGCATCGTGATCCAGGGCGTATTCGCCATGTGGAGCCTGGTGAACATTCACTAATGCCCACCTGGTAAATCCACCCCTGAAGTATTTACAAGGGTCATTTTTGTGGTGTTTCTTTTCCACCTCTGTGCTGTAGAGAAACAGTTGACAAATCATGACGGTGGGTGTAATGCTGATGAAAAAAAGGCTCAGAAACGGTTTAGTGGGAACCTGTGAAACCCCTGGAGTTACTGAGAATTTCCTCCTCCTCTCCACTGGAATGAACTTGAAGAAGAGATCACATCGTTAGTAGTACATCTTCTTATTTAGGTATTATAATTTTTGAGGTGCTGCATCATGTCCTTAGCTCATTGGAGAGTTTCAGTAAACCTTGACTGCAATTAGTTACATTCAAGGTGCATTTTTCAGACGCAGCGGAGAGGCGCAGCAGAAACTACACGTATTTCAGGGCAAACTCACGCCTCGCCTTCCTCGGGGGTAAGGCCGGGGATTTTGGAAGCGCTGCCAAGGATTTTGGAAGGATGGCTGTCAAGCCTTGCAGCCTCTATCACCGTCATCCGTAAAACACTGAGGGCCACGAGTGCGGGGGGGGCAAACGCGTCCGGTGTGAGGAGGCCCACGAAGTGGACGAGACGGAGCGGTCACCCGCGGGGGCGCGTCAGGGAAAGGCGCCTGTGGGGAAAGCGCAGCAGGCCCGAGAGCGAGGGCGGCCAGCAGGGCTCCTGGGCGAGGTGCTGAAGGGACGGCGGCGCTGAGGAGGCCCTGAGGACGCCGGGCCGGGGGCCGCGAAGCTGGCGGGCCCGGGGCGGGCGGCGGAGGCCCCTTGCCGGGCGGTGGGGAGGGGCGCGGGGCGCCGCGGCCCGGCGGCCATTTTGAGGAGGACAATACCCGCCGCACGGCAGGGCCCGCTGCGCCCGGCGGGCGGGCGGGGCGGGGCGCGCGCACGCAGGGCGGGCAGCGGCCGGGGCGCGCGCACGCTCCGCCTCCCGCCGCGTTATGTAACGGCCGGGGCGCGCGCGCGCTCCCTCCCCCCCAGCCCGTCCCCGCCCCCCCACCGCCCGTCGGGGCCCAATGAGCGGCGGGGCCGCGCCGGGGGGGGGGGCGGGGGAGAGCCCGGCGGACGGGGCGGGCGCGCGCACGCACGGGGGCAAGGCGCGGCCCCGCGGCAGTGCGTGCGCGCTCCCTTCCCCCCCCCGCCTTCCCCTCTCTCTCTCTCTCCCTCTCTCTCTCCTCTCTTCTCCGCCGCGCTCGGTCGTTTCTTCCCCCCCTTTGTGAGGCGCTCGGAGTGGCCCGGACATCGCTGACTCGCCATGGCCGACGAGAAGCCCAAGGTGAGGCAGGCGCCCCTCCCGCCCCCCCCCCCTCCGCCTCCCTCCCTCCCTCGCCCCCGCCGCCTCACTTCGCCCCTCAGGCGGCGGCGGCGGCGGCGGGAGGCCAGGGCCCGGCCGCGGGCCCGGCCCCGTCCAGCCAACGGCCTCTGCTCCGCCGCGCCGGCTTTGCGCGCCATTTTCCTGCGCACCCAGGCCGCGGCCGCCTTCCCGCCCCGCCGGGGGAGGGAGGCCGGGGCCGCAGCCTCCCGGGGCGGGCGGAGGATCCCCGGGGAGGGCGGCGGAGAAAGGGGGGGGCCGAGGGGGGCGAATCCGGGCTCCCTTCCCGCCCTCCTCGGGGAGAGAGGCAGGTCCGGAGGCGGTTGCTGCCGCTGCCTTCCTCCTCCTCCTCCTCCTCCTCCTCCTCGCGGGGCCGGATCCGGCCTCCCCTGCGCGGCTGGCTGTGGCCGGGGCTGGCTCGGGCGCAGCATCCCCGCTCGTATCCAGCCCTTCGCTGGGGCACTTGCCAGCCCCTTCCCATACGGTGCTGGCAGGAGCGCGCCGGGGCCTTTCCGCCGCGGGAGGGGCGGGCGGGCGGGCATCGCTCCCTGCCCCTTTTGTGCTGCCTCTCGCCCCGGCTCCCCTGCCCGCGGGAGGGGCTGCCCCGGGGTGGGGGGGCGGGCGCTCCTGCGGGCGGAGGGGAGCTTCGCTTTACAGCAGGAATTTAAAAAAAAAAAAAAACAACCACAGCGAGAAAACCCACAACCAGCCAACGCCGCCGTTCTTTTTTATTTTTTTTGGGTCGGGCCGTACCCCCCCGCCCCCCCTCTATTTTTAAACTGAGTTTGAAGGCGCCAGAAAATAATAAACGGCGGCGGGCCGGTGTGTCGGGGCCGTGGCCTGGAGCGTGGCATGCGGGGATCTGTCACATGGCGGGGACCCGCAGCCCGGCCGGGGCCATCCGACACCCTCGTTGCTTCTCTGGCCTCGGGTTGCTTCTCCTAAAGAAAACAAAGATGAAAATGCTGCTGGGCACCTCCGGAGCGGGTGCTGCTTAGGAGCTGGGTAGCGTTGAATCTTCTCTTTGCCTCTGCTGTTAACACTCTGGATCAGAACACGAGCAGTGGAGTTGAAAGTTGGTTCTCTGCAATTTCTGCGCGTGGCTTCTAATGGAAGAGAGAGGATCGGACTGCTTATTTAGGAGGGTTTTTTCTTAAACCCTTTCTGAAGGAGAAAGCTTGGTTCTTTTCAGATGTCACCTTTTCAAATACACTCCTTTAAAGTATCTTGGAAGTTTTCTTCAGAAGTACCTCAACTGATCTGAAAAAGTTTGATATATAGTAAGAAAGAGACATGCTAGTGGTTGAGATCATAGTTATAACATAAATAACTTTATTTCTTTGATGGGGAACTTTAGTGTTGCGTATTATTACGCCCTTGATAGAAATAACTTTTTTAAAACGTTGTAAAACAACTGGCCTAGTAAGTCTTCACTGCTACTTTGCATCTTAACCAATCTCAAGAATGACAACTAATATTAGTAGGCTTTGGGTTTTTTCGTGTGTGGCCTTTTTTTTTTTTCCAAATAAAAAGTACTGACCTTTATTTCCTAATTCAAAGTGTCGAGTTGGTAAACAGCTATAATATCTTTATTTCCTCCTTTTTAATGACCTGTTGCACTTTGGTAAAATGTTAACTTCTTGTTTCATACCTTTTCAAAAAGTGTTGTTTTTTTTCCTCAACAGGAAGGAGTGAAGACTGAAAACAATGACCACATTAATCTGAAGGTGGCAGGGCAAGATGGGTCTGTGGTGCAGTTTAAGATTAAGAGGCATACACCACTTAGTAAACTAATGAAAGCCTATTGTGAACGACAGGTATGGTTCTTGTATGATCAGGAGAACTGGTGTCTGGGGGAGAGGTGATCTCCATAGAGATAGATGAAGACAGTAGTCTTTAAACTATGTAAATATGCAAAATGATAAAGACTTAACAGAAACTAATTGTGTTGTGGAAAGTGTATTGTTCTTAGGATCTGTTATAGAGTGGACTGACAGGGTTGTGACAGGAAGTGAGTAAAATAAAGATCTGTTGTTATCTTTCTGAAAGCTGCATTATAGGTGTAGGCTCTTGGGAGGCAACTGTTACTCTAATGCTCAAAAATACCAGCATGGAAAAGGGTGGGTTAGGAACTGGCAGTACGAACTTAGGATAGAGAGTTGAGTGATAATCAGAAGTATTTTTATAACTCTGACTAAGTTCTTGGTCTGGTCATAGACTTCTGATTTATTAGCTTAGTATTATTGTATTGAGATGAGAGACTATCAATGAGTATTTCGGAGTTTAGAGCTGTTTAATGTCTAGCTTGAGAAGGAACTTGTACATTTAAAGGTGAGCTTTGTTTTTTCTCTTGTGGCCTAGTTGTCAAATTAATCTTCTGAGGGACAAAAAAAATGTATTTTGCTAGTGTAGTGGCAACTGCAGCCAACCTAGAACGTTGTGGGTGGCTATTGCAAGTTTTAAAAATGCCTGTATAACAGTAGTGCTATTTAACACTTTATTCTGAAGCTTTTGATTAGGAAAATTTTGTCTGCGCTGTCCATGATTTTTTAATGAATGTCTGCCTTTAAAAGATTCCATATCTACAAAAGTGTTTGGAATTGGGGAAGGTTTTTTTTAAACACAAATATTCAGTGATACAATCGAATGCAATAAAATCAGTATAAAATATTGAGGTAACTATTTTACCACCACGAAAAACAAACTCTAATTCACATACAGAGTGGTAAAACCTCTTCGGTTTACCCTTTGCCGCAATAGGATAGTGATATGAATAAAGACAGGGAAAATCAGCTCTTACTCAACATGTGAATACGTTCTTGTATGGGTATTCTGGGGATACATTAGTGAATGCTTGAGGCTGTGGGCTCATTTTTCCTACCTCTGTTGTACAAACTCATGTTATATTATGTAAATCACTGTGTATTGCTTTTTCCAAACAAAGTGCAGTTATATCTGTCTTTTTGGGAGTTTGAGGATTGGTTAATTGTTTATAAAGTCCTGGGAAGGATGATTTTAGAAGTACCATGCATACTTCAGTTACCTGGACACAAACAAAAGTAAGAATCTAAAACTTTTTGCCTAAATTTATAATCTGCCTTAAAAAACAAAACCAAAAAAACCCCAAAACAAAACCAGAAAAACGCAGGTGTCAGTTGGAGAGAAAAAAAAATATCTTTTGAATGGGAGATATTTCTTCTGATTTTGTTTTTAAGCTAGTAGGTATCGAAAGGATATTTCTGTGGAGATGGACTTGTCTTTAATTTTATTTCTTGGGTGGTTACTTCTCAAACGTTGTTTAAAAGCATTTGTTCTGCGTATTTCTAAAAATTAGATTTTGTTCGTGTTCCTAACTAGGCATACCTAATCTTAAAATCCTTAAGCTGCGGACTTCAGATTTAATTTTGGAGAGGTGGAAGCTGTGTATAATAGAGAATTTAGCAGCTTTAAAGAATGAAAATCATGTATTGCATGTAGTAGACCTAAAATGGAAGTAACTAAACCTTGAATGATACGTTTAGAAGATGAAGGCTATTCAGCTAGCATTTATTCAGCTCATAAAGTTGTCAGGAACCTGCAAAAAACCAACACTTTTGGAATAGGAAATACATATTTTAAGAAACACAATGTCGGAGAAAATGGCTCAAACCAAATGTTGCTGTGCAAAAATGTGTTGCTGCCATGACACTTAGCCACATGGTTTCCTTAAGATGATGTTCTGAGTGAACGCTGCAGAATCTTAGTCACGCTAGAGAAGGCGTTTTGCTGTGAACTATAAAGTCTTACCAAAAAGTTTACTCGTATTCTTTATTAAAATATTTTTCCTGACAAATCAACTTCTCAAAAATAATTACTACATTAAGTTTTCTTTTGTGTGTTACATCTGCTCTTGCATGGCTGAATGAAGGTTGCTTTTCCAATTCAGAGATGCCAAAGCAGCACCATGCAATACATTGGATTTACTTCAAAACCAACTAGACTTCTTGTATTTTTAGATACTCGAGAGAGAGAGTAGATAGAACTGGGAAAGAAGTAGACACCAATGTTCTTGGTTCTGGTTGTATCCTCAAACTTCATTCATCTTCCTCTGCAGAATGTAGTGTGCTGTAGAATACCTTTGAAAACTAACTAGTGAATTTGAAGCTTATGTTATTAGTCAAAGGGATTGTTGCTCTTTAGTTATCTTTTTGAATCCATTGGCTCAAGCAAGAATGAGAAGTAGTCTTCTGGGGATGGAAGAGGTCAGCAAAGTGACTATTATGTGGTAGAAATGCTAGTTTGAAATATTATTCAGTAGATTCTGGAAGTAGAAGATTCCTTTTTTTTTTTTTTTTTTTTTGAAAGTTCCAGCTGTGCATGGAAAAACTTTGTTCCATTGATTTTTTTGTTAGTGGGAATTCAAGGTCAAAAAGTTACCATTGCCTACTCTATTCTGATGCAGACTAATAGACGGTAATTGCATTTCTGGAAAAAATACTTTAGAATACCTTTGCTTTGGGGCAAGATCAAAAAGGAGTATGGAATATTACTGTTTGACATTTGTTAACCCAAGTGTTGCATTTAATTTTTAAGTGAATTATTATTAAAGAGCACTATAAAAATCCTGGCCTTTGGGGTGAGGCTTGTGTACTAGAAATTGCTTTAACTTACAGTGGGGGCACTGTTGCTTCTATTAGTTATTGGACACAGTGCAATTTTTAATACAAAACAGATTGCAAGGATTTGTAGTGAAATGCCTTAAAGACAGTGCATGAAGGGAGTATGAAAACTGTATCTTGCATTATGAATGGTGGCTTTTAATGATCATGCTGCAATTCCAGTGACAAGTTCAAGAGAAAACTTGTGAATACTTTTACACCAGGCTTACTTCCTTTTGTGTTACTTCTCTTTGTCCAGGGGTTGTCAATGAGGCAAATCAGATTCCGGTTCGATGGGCAGCCAATTAATGAAACAGACACACCTGCACAGGTAAACAACAGAAGCAAGACCAAAGAACTGTATTTGAAATTTGCTGCAGGAGTTGATGCTTCTGTTTCATATAAAATACTTGTGTAATTGCACATATTGGTGATAGAACTTGATCTTTTTTACCATTATTTGGGTATAACTAGTTTAGAATTACTGGAAATGGAATCTAAGACTTCTTGAGTGTTCTGAATAGTAAGTCAGTATCACTAATAAAAAAAATGAAGTACAGTGTACAGATGGCAAGTCTTGTAAAACTCACTTTATTGAGTCACAGCTCTGAGATAAGAATCGGTAAGTTAAGAATTGAGTTTTTCCTGAAGCAATGGCTTTATTTTTTTCTAAAAGCTTGCCAGGATGTTATCAAAGATCCTGTTTGCAAACTTGCATTTGTAATACAAAAGTCATTTTCTGTTATTTGTAAACTGAAGCTCTGTTTCAGCAGCATAAAATTAATGAATACTGTGAAGTTTGGGTTGTCTGTGACTGGTTAAAACGAAAGCCATTCCAATAACAGAACGGTTCACTGTGACTCTTGAGTATTTTTTTGTATTGCTCCACATAGCTGTGTTTAATCAGCCTTTCCAAGTGATACAGCTTTATATGCTTTTCAGAACCACTTGTTATGAAATAAGGGACTCTTGGTTTTAGAAGGCTTATGGTAGACCTGTATTTTCTTAGCAGTTGCTCCAAAGAATGTGCCTCTCATGGCCACAATCTGTGCAACTTTTTAACTTGGAATACTGATAATTGAGGCAACAGGGTGCTTTTCTCCCCATCCATGTTATGCTGAAGCTAAGGATCAGTCTATTTATAGCTGCGGTAAATGCCATAGACCAGTTTGTTTTCCTGGAGCAGAAATTGAGACTGTTTAGAAATATAACTTACGTTAGTTATAGCAGCTCCTTCAATCTTGGTACAGATTTTGTCAGTAGGTAACCTTAACATCCCAGGAATATCAACTGTAAAAATTACGGTGAAAAAAAGAGTTGTATCAATCAAGTATTGCTGTTCCTCATTGGCAGTTTGTTATGCGGTTGACCAGGTAAAGTGTTTTTAATTTTTTTGTGCTTGCTGATACTTGGTTTTACTGCCTGATTGGGCTAGGGGCCTTAATTATAGTCTGCTTTCTTTAGTGCTGTAGCTGAAGCCATTTGCACATTTCAACAACAACAACAAAGTGGAATTGTGGCAATGTCCTAAGGTAAACTGAGGAAGTAAATAGGAGAAAGAAGATGCAATAGCAAAATAGGCAACAGAATTAAAATATTATGAATGCTGATTTTTCCATAGGAGTCATACAGTGCACCCTGAAGTTACGCACTAGAATTCATTCTAGGACAACAGCTGTCGACTGGCACTTTTTTTTCCATGTAGTTTCTTTGCTTTTGGGTTATGGTGAAGTAAGTTAAATGTAAAAAGTGATGATGATGGAGGGGAGCAGGGCTGGTCTGGTTAAGTTTCATAAAAAGTAAACATGGAGATAGGAAATGTAAGAACAACCCAGCCTATAGTAGATATCTGAGAAGAGTTGAAAGCCTTTTTTCTCTTTTCTGCTGTAGTTGGAAATGGAGGATGAAGATACAATTGATGTGTTCCAGCAGCAAACAGGAGGAGTTTACTAAACAAACAAACACACAAAAAAAGAACCTGCTACTTTCCTCTCCAGAACTGTGCTCCCACAGGCAACACATTCACAATTAGAAAAATGAGACTTGGTTCAGCCACATCCTGACTACTGCAGTATAGTTTTCTCTCTTCTCTCTTTGATTTTTTTTTCCTATTCCTTCTATTGTACATAAAGTAACTGGTGTATGTGCACAGACATAATGCATATTTTTTTTAACTAAATGGCCAATGGTATGTTTTGATCAACATTTAATGGAGATGGGGTGGGAAAACAAACTGGTTCTGTGAAAATGCCCCTTTCTCCGTTAGTGGCATGCTCCTTCTACTTTTATCTTTATATTCCAGTAAGTTATTTTGCTCTCACTGTTTAAAAACAAAAACCTTGCATACCTTGTTTGATTGGATAATTTCAATGTTTTTCTTTTATCATTGTAAAACCAAGGACAATTTTATAACTTTTTTGTACGTAGCTGTTACATGTAGAGCAATCTCTGTCTAAGTAGGGGTAAATTACTCTAAAGAAAAAAAAAAAAAAAAAATCCTAGATAGTTTTCCCTTCAAGTAAAGCGTCTTGTTGTTTAAATAAACTTCTTGTTTAAAATAACCAGTTTTCTTTATTTTTCTGTGGAGTAATAGTACTCAGCACTTATTCCTTTCTCTGCAGCTTTTTATGCTTCTCAGTTCTCAGCTTTCTGTGTGGTAAGTAAACATAATCCCCCTTTTACAGTCAGAAGACTGTTGGAAAATGAAAGGCTTCCTTGAGACTTCTCAGTCAGTCCGTAGTTGAACTGGAAATAGAAGGCGGTTTTCTCTTCTTTTGGTGTTTTTTTTTGTGTGTGTATGTTCTGCTAAGCCAAAAATGTTTGATTAGGCAAACTGCAAAATACTGGACTACTTACTAATGCCTTTGGGTTGAGATCTTTTTGTCAGTTTTTTAGTAGAAGCATCATTATTGTTGTTACAGTAGCTTATTTAAAACTCTGTATTTGAATGCTTTTTGATGTAAACGTTAAGTTACAAAGAGCAAATAATTTTGTTAATCATTCAGTTTACCGTGGTATCAAATGGGAGATGCTTGGAAATGTAAAGCAAAAATAAAAACCTGAGTTCTGGTTTTGGGTGTATAGCTATGGTCATGTAGACTCCAAGCTCTGCTTTACCATTGTGGTGTTTCTGCTTGAAAGGGGAAGAGGTTTGAAGTACCAAAGGGAGCTAGTGACAATGATGTTTTTCATGAGTCTTTTCCACAAGGCTGTTGTTCCTTAGTTTTCTGGGGAGGTTTATAGGTTGCAGTGAAATTCGTGGACATTCATGAAAGTTTATATGCCTGTCTACTCAACAGCCCCAAAGCATTCTCTGATGTGCTAGGAATGTTCTAATATTTTGTAGTGTTTGCAGTAAGTTAATGCTCTTTTAGGTACTAACTTGTTAGCTGAGCTTGCTTTTTGGTGGTAGTTTTTGTAATAGTTAATTTGAGAAGTGATTATTACACACTAGGCCTGTGCCTGCTGGATCTGGAAATTCTTTTAACTTTGTGGCAAAATGATGGGTCTGTGCATTTAGCTGGTGGACAATGATCTATTTGATTGTCACAATTTTAACACATTTGATACTACATTAATTGCATCTAATGTAGCTATAAGAAAAATAGCTGGTTTTGCAGTTGCTTTTGACTATGTAGCTGAAAGATGTAATCTACTGTATGCCATTGTTTTAATTCTAGGAAATTCTACTGCTAAGCAGGTTACTTCTTATTCTGGTGTGTATCTTGTAGACTTATGTGGTATATTGCAAGGTTGGAATTCTCTCTCGTGAACAAATGTTTTCATATCCAAACTCATGAAGGCCTGGAAGAAACTTCTTCAAAATAAAAGGTATGGGGAATATATTTCAACACCTTTCATAGGTTAGACGTGGAATACTTTCCTCTTTGGCTTTAGAATCTCTGGCTTTCAACCTGGCTAGACTTCTGATAACAGTATATAAAATTCTTTCAACTTGATGTCATGCCAAAACTTTTCCCCAGAGAAAGCTGTCTTTATCTTGTTTGGCCAAAAAAGATGTTTGGACTTGCTCTAGTTTCTGAAGAAAGGGTGAGGTCTCCTCAAATACAGGTTTTTTTCAGCCCAACTTAAGACATTGAAGTACAAAATTCACTGTTGTGTCTTGCCTACTATTTTTTCTTTCCTGAGGCAATACAAGTCAAGTGGCAGGTACTGAATGGCATGCTTTCAAAAACAGTGTCTTAATTTCCTGAATTAGTAGAGTGGTACTTCATCTGCCATGAACTTATGTGCAGGATTCTTGTAACATAATGTTCCATTAATAAAATGAGACCATTTAACGTGAATTTTGATTAGCGTACCAAAATTCCCCTGTGCAAAAATGAAAAACATAGGCTTTTGTACCTTTGAATTGATGTGGCAGCTTTGGAAATACACTTTAATTAAGCATAAATTGAAATTTCCTCTAGTATTTAGCAACAGGCTATTAAAAAAATGGAGAGGCATTGATCACCTAAATTTCTCCACTTCTAACATCTTTCTGCTATTCACTTGAGCTTGCTCCTCATATTTCTGAAATAATTCCTCTAACAGTGCTGAATGGTGTTTATGTAAGATGGTGACTGCAATCAAAAACTGATAAAATGGTCTTTTCTGAGAGCTGTTTCCTTGATCAGATAAAAATCAGGAAACTCCAAGATTTTAAGTAACTTAGTTCCTTAAGAGTCTCAAACGTTTTATTTCCGTTAGTGTAGCGAACTGTTAAGTGGACTGGCACATTCTGATAGATAATGTATTTGTGTACACAGCAGTGCAGAAATACTAACCTGTTGTTAAAAAAACCTTTTTTTAGAGCTCTTGCATGGTCTTGCAAATACTGTCCTTATGACAGAACTTGTTGCTTGTTGGTACTTCTCTGCTGCTAGAGAATTTACCTGTTGATTCCTGTGTGCTGGGACCTAAGTGGTTTTGGTGTGAATTCATCATCACTAAGAAAGCTATTACTAGGGGTGATGATTCAGAAGTGGTATGAATTACAGAGCTGTAAACAATTTGGATCAAATTATTTGGAGTTCACTTTGCTGTTTGGCCTGGCTTGATTTGTAATGATTCTTGGGTTTACACTGGTAGCCTAATGGACTACTAGAAGTCCGTGTGTTGGAGGATAAAGGAAAACTGGGCAAAGAGATCTTATCGCGCTAGTTGGGAGGTAAGTTTTTTGTGTTTGTCAAGCAGCTGGGATCTTTCAAGAGCCTGGGCAAATTGTATTATTACCCACAATTTTCAAGTAATGTATTCTAAAGTGATTGCCATGCAATGTAGTTAATAGTCCTCTCATGTTTTTTTAAAAGAAAAAGAATGGAGTAAGTTGTAATTGGATACAATACTCTAGCAAGTTCTTGTGGCTGGTAAGACCTTGCCTTCAGTGTATGCTGGTTCTTTAGTCCCTCGGACAGTTTCTGTTTCAGTTGGTGGAATGAACGCAACCTTAAGCATTATTTGGCTTTCCAGTTATTTAAAAAGACATAACCGAAACTGTTCGTTTCAGGTAAGGCATTTTTATTCATGTATGGCAGAGATACTGACAGATTGAAAGCACAGCTGGTTTTGGTGGGACCCTGAGTTAACACCTGAAAATCAGTGCCTTAGTTTATCTGAACAATGGGGATAATACCCACTTGAAAGGGCTCTTGTGAGGATCTGTATTAAATGGCCTGAGATGCTGGTTCAAAAGGGGTTCTGGGAGTGCAAGGCTGTTCTGAAATGGAATACGCTAAACTGTCCAGAGTGTAAGGAAATACTCCAAGGGGTAACGTAAGAGGGATTCTTGTACTGGCATGTGGAGGTGTTCTCGACAAAAGAAAAATCCCTAAAGTAGTACTAAGATAATTGCTGCTTCAAGATAACTACAGTATCAAACCAGATATAGCCTCTCTGCAAAGGTTATGGTCAAAACGAGGTTATTCTCTTCCAAGAATATTACTTTCTAGTACCTTCACTTCATTACTTCTGAGTCAGGCGATGTAATTTAAGTGCTGTCGTTTTGTCTGTTGGATACTGGTTCTATTGTGACCATTACTGCAACATTAATGAAAAGGTATAATGTGACTGGCACAAAAAAAGAATACTTTCTATGCTTCAGCCAGTTGGAAAGAATTGAATTTCTAAGGAATAGCAATTTGTTTTCAAAGCTAAAAATGAAAAACTAGATGCTTCCTTGATCATCTTCTATTAAATCGAAAGTGAACAATAAATTGAAGGATTTTTATTAGAATTTTAGATTGTGGCCACTTCTCAGTATGCTTGCATCAGCTGGTGTGACGGACTGTTGTGGAGTAATAAAAGACAATGTAAAAGCATTTAAATAACTTGAATTATTCTTAGTTATATTACCCCTGTAATCTAATACATTTCATTCTCTGGATTGTTGAGGTTTGTTCATTCTGGCTCTTAACCGGTTGCCAAACTGAATGTGTTCTGATAGTGAATAATTTAATCCTCTAATTTATCTTGCTTTTTTGTACTTGGTGTCAGAATGCATTGGTAGTACAGCACTTCTCCCTGGTGGTTAGGAGTGTGAGGATAAATAGGAGATGGAAGACTGGATTTTGATCCCTGTTTACTGTTTTTGGTTGGCCTTCAAGATGCTGAATTACAGAGGTTTCCTGGTTTCTTCACTAGTAGCATGGGACTAATGGTCTTACTCTGACATGGAGATGCTGGGAGGCCCCGCTGGTGCTTATGAAATGGTTTGAGTCCCTCTGAGGGGAAGAGTTTTCCTCTTCTGAAGAATTTCAGCTTGTGCGGGAGGGATCAAGTAGGGCTAGTGATGCTATGAAAGCAGTGGATTGCTGTCAGCATTGATCCCAGAAGTAAGGTCAGAGGGGTGCTGTACAAAGACAACAGAAGTGTATGAGTTGGTGAGGAGCTGCAGTGGGAATGGGGACTATGGGAAGAGCTGTAGGTTTTGACAGTTGCGATACGAGGATGACTTTGGAGCACTGGGGGAAGACTAAGGTTGTGGAAGCCCAAACAAATAGTAAATAGATGTTGCTCCTTAGGAAAGGAATATTCTCTGGAGGGATGTGGATGCAAAGGACAGCCTTTGTGATGAATTTTGTGATGGTTTTGGTGGTTTAGATATCTCTGCTTTCAGCATCCAGTCCACGGATCTCATTAAAGCACATCTGATGCCCTGCAAGGGCTCTTGAAGGATCACTTGATTAAGAAAACTTCACAGTTCAAGCAAATTCGGACAAAAGTGGAATGAAAGGAGATCTTTGAGGACACTGACTTCCCCTTCTAGCGATGCTTGTCTTTTTTTCCACTAAGGAACAATGCTGTGGAGTATACTTCAGACTTGGTAATGCTGGATGCCCAGACAAGAACAGCACCATGAATTGGCCACTCCGCTTTTTATGTTGTTCAGAACTACATCTCTGCAGCTTTGAGAGGAGTCTGTACATTGTGATTCAAGCCTCCTTCCCAAATAGTAATTTAGTGTTACAGACTTTACCTGAAGATGTAAAGAGGCACCAAAGCAACTTTCACAACTCTTGCAAGCTACAGCACCTGCTTGGTAGGACAAACCGTGGAATGTGTAGGGCACCAGTCTTCCACTGAACTTCCACCATGCATTGCTTCAGATGCAAAAGTCTTTGACAGCTGCAAATCTAACTGTAACAAGAATTATTTATTAGCTGATGCTTAGTCTTTACCTTCAGCTGTGAATGAATTAGGGGAAGAAGAGAAGACAAGACTTGAGTCAAAACCTTTTTTTTTTTGTACAATGTGCTTGAAATAAAGAAAGAATGCTCTTTGTGACTGCTGTAAGTAGCAGAGACTGGTGTGAAGAAACCCTTGGTCACGGGAGGATGACCAAGCTGAGGCTGTTCTCAAACCAGTGGTATCTCTCCCTGCCTAACCCTTGCATTTCCTGCAGTCTTGTTCAGACTTCCAGATGCTTTTTGCATTCATCGCTGGTTGAATTCCAACAACAGGTGGGATTGTTTGGTGTCTGAATGTTTCAAACAGCTGCTGAGAATTGTTTTTGCCAAATGTCATCATCCTGGGAAGGATGGTAAGCCCAGTTTCTGTAGCCATCTTCATAAACCCCTTCATCTCGTTATGGGTAAATAATCAGCAAAGCAGCTTTTATTTAGAGACTATGCTGCAGTCAGGACTGTCTGAGAGATCAGTGGGGTCCCTTGGAAGTACTGAAGGTTTAGAATGCCAAAGCTGCATGTTAAAACTAGCTTTGTCAGAGGGAACGGGTTTTTCTTCATACTGAATTTAAAAATGGCTCCGTATGTCTCAGGGGTACAAATTTAAGAGTCAAATTCTGTGGGTTTGAATAAAAAGCATTTAGATGACAAAATACTTTGAAAGTTCCCAAGAGAGCAGCTGTTTACCTGTATGCAAGTAGGTATCATTTGACTTCTTAATGCCCAAGCCTAAGGGATAATAGAATTAAAACAACTGTGTCATGTTGCTTAAAGTTTCCCTTTAATCTACCTTTAGAAAGAAGTGATGTGACAGGGAATTCCCTGGGGATGTAAATAGTGGTTGAGCCTTTTTTTTTTTTTTTAAACAAGAATTTTTTTTTATAGATCCTAGATTAGAAAAAATAAAATACTGTGGTCCTGTTTGTGTAGGTTTAGCAGTTCAGCTTCCTCCTGAGTTGTGTTAATATTAAAGGCTGGTGATAATTCAGACACATGACATAGATACTTGTACATAGAGTGAAGGAGCACAAATAAAAGCTTGTATTTTCCAGACCAAAAAGAAGTATTTTCTAGAGAAAAGTGTTTTGGGGATATTAAGGGCTGTTACTAGAGCAAACTGGGAGGAATGGATAGAACACATAGGGGTTTTCGTTTGCCCTTCTTGTTCCTTTACGCAAGCGCTAATTAAAATAACATTTGCAGTGGGAGGTCCCGATGCATTACTTTTGGAGTAAAAGTTGTGGTGATCAAGGAAGCATCTGTGTGTCTGAAAGCTGCAGGGAGTTCAGGAAGCTCCCAGTCACCAAATCAAAGGTGGATTTGACAGATAGGTCAACAGCCAACATCTGGGAATTTTAAATTATGTGCTGTATGAGTTTTGTGCTGGCACTTGGTGAAAGATACACGGCACAAAAGCATGCAGCCTTATGTTTTTAAGACACAAGTGAGCAGTGTCACTGGGCTTTGTACTCCACTTACCACAGACGTTCTGGGACTCACCTAATTTTCATGGAATAAGCCATTGCTCCAAAATCCTCTGGTATTGCAAATTCTTTTATTCCACCATGTCTTTTGAGATGACAGCATTTCACACCAGCCTTGCGTGTCTCTTCAGGCCGTTGGCTTTGTCTGTCCTCCTTGAAGCCAACTTCTAACGCCACAGCAGCCTTGTGCGAACACCTTCCACGCCTTGATGGCCTCTATGTTGTTCATCCATGTACTGTGGAGTTGCGCCATGACGTGCTCTGAGGCAACCTCAAGGCTGGTGCGAGCCAGGCTATCTGCCGGCATGGTGATAAGTGTGAGGGAGCGGGGCGTCAGCAGGGATGGCCAAGTGGAGTGCCGGGTACGGGTGTTGGTGGCCCGATGGTAGTTGAGGTGATGTCCTTAGAGGTGGCTTTGGGGGCAGGAGGGGCACGAAGGGCTGTTTGTCGAGGAAGGGCCGCGGGTGGGGTGGTGGGGCCTCCCCCCTCGCCTGGACTCTCCTCACGGCGCGGCCTCCCCTCACAAGGGAAACGCCGCCGAGACTTTTGTCTCACCTCGTGTGGCTAAGCCAATCACAGCTCACCTGGTATGAACGACAGGCCTCCCGCCAATCATCAACAAAGGGCGCCGCCGCCCAGGCACAGCCAATCACCGCAGAGCAGACGTATTGCTTCACCAATGAGCTTTTACGGATGAGGCAAGGCGCCTCGGAATAGACGGTGAGGCGGGCCAAGGGGCAGAGTGGCAGGGCGCGGTCCAATAGGCGCTCGGGATTGGGTTTGAACCGCCCAATGAGGAGGCTGCCGGGGGGTGGGCCTTAAGGTGAGTATAAAAGGCGCCGCCGGTGCGGGCGGCGGCTGCAGTTGTCACCGGCAGCAGCAGGGAAGGCAGGGACGGGGAGGGTGCTCCGTCCCCGGGACCGTCGCCGCCCGCTGGCCTCTCAACGGAGCCCTTTCCCCTTCGTCCATCTCCTCCGTCCCTGCCGCCATGACCACCACGACCACCTTTTCGGGCATGGACCCCAGTGGCAGGAACAGCTCCAGGTCCGGCGGCGGGGGGCGGGGTGGCTCGGGAGCCGTTGGGACCATTAGGGCGGTGGGGGCTGAGGGCGTTCGCTGCAGGGCCGTCACTCCCCCTCGCCTCAGGGCCTGGGGGCCCGGCCGGGCACGGAGGGGGCTGGCCGGAGCGGCTCTGAAGGGGGGTGGCGGGACGCGAGGCGCGGCGCTTGAGCGGGTGGGGGGGAGTGGCGGTCGCCGGCGGGGTCCAGGCTCGGCGTGTGCGGTTCCTCTTCGCCGTTTACCGGCCGGGTCGGCGGGAGGCGGAGGCGGCGGCCGCACCCACCCGGGGGCAGCGGGCTGCCTGTCGGCTCGGCGAGTCAGCTGCGCTGCCGGGGGGGTGGCGTTGAGGGGGGGGGACGGGGACAGGCAGGCCGTGACCGTGCCCTGCCGCAGCTGCCCGGAGGAGGGGGGTGTGGGAGCTGCAGGGGTGGGAGCTGGCGAGACCCACCCCGGGCTGCTGGGGTGTGCGTGTGCGTCCCTGCCTCTTCCTAACAAAGAAGGGAGGCGACTCCCTGCCTCGCTGCGCGGCCACGCAGCCCCACCGCGGGGGGGGGGACGGGCGGGTGGGGAGGGGGGCACTGCACCCCCGGCTCCCCCTCTTCTCCCCGCCGCCTTTCCCTCCCCGCGGCTGCTAAGACCGTCCTCAGCCCCTTGGCCTGGCGGAGCAGCCCCGGAGGCTGCCGCGTTCTGGGTGGGGCCGAGCGGGCTCCATTGTCTGCTCTCCCCGGCCTCCCCACCTGCCCGCTTCGGCCGGGAGCCCGCCGCTCGGCCGCTGTCCCGCTCCGCTGGTAGCTCGGTTCCCCGCACGCCGCTGCGTTTGACGGCCGGCCGGCCGGCACCTCGCCCTGGCCGGGGTGGACGTTTTGTTGAGGAGCTGCTGCTGCTTCTCGCTTGATCGTCGGCTCGCAGGGAGCATGCTCGGGGGCGGGCTTGGGGGGGGGTGCCCCTTCTCCCGGCTCCCACCCTGCGGCGGGGCCTCGGCCGGGCTCCCGGGGGGCAGACGGGGGCTGGGAAGCGGAGGGGGTGGGGAGGGAGCCGTGGCCTGCCTCGAAACAAAGAAAACTTGGCAGGTACGTCTGGAAGAGATGCGCGGCACTCTGTCGGGCACCCACGTTTCTGCAGGAGTAACAGCTGGCTTGGAGAGGATCGTGTCGGTTTTTCAAGCTATCGTGTCTTTTTTTTTTTTTTTCTGTAAGGTTTTAGCCTGACAAAGCAGATGCTTCCTGTTTGCTTCTGGCTCTTTGGGGTGTATTTTAAAGCGAAAAAAAAACCCCAGCGCTTTACAAAAGTGCTTCCTGGATGGAGCCTGTGGATGAATTTTCAGTATACATCACTGGGTATCAGGTGCAATTTTAAGAGCGGTTTATTGCTTGAAGTGTTAAATGTGGCTTTGATGAAGCATGTTACAACATCTTGAGGCTGTGAGAGGCTTCTAATAAAATCTGTCAACCTTTAGCCAAGGTTGGCAAGAGGGATTATTCTTTTTTAACGGTTTGAGTGATGGCTTTTTTCCTTCAATTGCCTCTTCTGTTAATTTCATTAAGACTGTCAGTGGAAAGTGTTGTGCCGTTAAGAGAGTACTGGTTTCACTGCTCTGGTAAAATAAAGGTGATCTGAGATCTGGGAGCAAGCCCTTCTTTGAACAGACTGTTCTTCAGATTACTGAGTGTAACAGATGTAACTAAGAAAATAAACCTTGTACATGGTGACATTTTCTCTGGAAAAAGATAAGGGAGGGATTCAAGATCATTACACCAACACCATATCTCTTAATTCAGAAGGAAGACAAAGCAAGTCATGAAAACATTCTTGGGTTTTTAAAACATACTATATAGTCTCCTGGGATCCTCCCATTAGCAGCTGAGCATTAGTAATTAGAACTTTGGAGAAGAATTTTGTAAGGAAAAGTAGTTTGCTAGTTAAGTAACACTAAATATCCATGCCACACACCTTTGTGAATTTTTCTTGCTGTTGTGCTTTTTGAGCTCTGTAGGCTGGAGAAGTGTTTTTGTGTTGCATCTGGAATGTAATAGGCACAAAGTCTCTAAAGATCTGAATGCTTTTACTGATGGTGATATTGTAAAATCAGACATGTTCTTTGTGTTGAATTCCTAGGTTTGGTGCATTAACAAGCTGTGTGCTGTTTTCTGTTGCAAAGTTTTAACTTTATTAAATTATTTGTAAAGAAGAGGAAGTCTGCACCATGCCTAGCTTGTTCTGGTCTTTATTTCGGAGCACTGGATATCTTGAAAGCCCAGTTCTGTTGGTGTACTCACATCTCTCTGGGGGTTGTGACAGTTCTCATACGGCCTTATATATTTTTATTCTCCTGGCTTTTGTCTGGCTTCTCCAGCTAACACATCAGCCTTGAAAAGACCTCGTGCTTAAGAAAATAAGATCTGAAGGAATTTACAGTTAAAGATTTATTTTGCTGCTGTTGCTAATTTTGGTTGATTTCTGCAAGTTGGAAAGCAGACCACAATATTGCTCATGAAGTACTGAGCAGGCTTCTTTTGTGCCTGTCTCATAGAAGATTGTTAGATTTAGGTTATATATCTGGAGCTTTGTACACGTGTCTCTCCTAATAATAGTCTAACTTAAAACTGTTTAATTGCACTTTGGAAGTCCAGTCGTATGATACAGACTTGAGGGTTTTTCCAACAAAACAAATCTAGATACTGCAGCCCCCAGTCATCAGTGATGCAACCAGCACTTTGGCTCATACGCCAAACTTTAGTCTTTGCTATGCTGCCAGTTTGAAAATTAATGTTAGCTTTCACCAGGTTCTCTTAAAAAAGCTGGAATTTGACATGCCCACATGTGCTTTTTTTTTTTTTAATTGGCTCAGACTGAAGACTGGTAGCACCAGCTTTTGTTGACACCAAATGAAGCAAGGACACAAGTACAGTGCAGGAGTATTTTATTTTTGTAGGTGTTGCTAAAGAGAAGAGTAGTGGAGATACAGTGCCTGGATTGAATGCTGGCAGGCAGTTTACCTTCATAGTTCAAATTATGCACTGAAGACATGATGGTCTGTGTCATTTGTTAAAAGCCAATGCATAACACAGTCATCTCGCATAGTTTCAGTTTGGACAGAATTTAGATTGTATGACTGTCCCATTACAAGAGCCAACAATGATCTCTTTGTTTATTAGTCTCATTTTATATGTTGGAGTGCAGTTTAGTAGTGGTAATGGTACACACAAGGTTATAAAGCTGACTCTCTCTCCAGAGTGCTGCGTCCTCCTGGTGGCGGGTCCAACTTTTCCTTGGGTTTTGACGAACCGAAAGAACAACCTGTGCGAAGGAACAAAATGGCATCCAGCATCTTTGGAACTCCTGAAGAAAACCCACCTTCCTGGGCTAAATCATCGGGTAAGAACATAGTGCTTTGTTTCCAGATCTGTTGGCATGCAGTAATTCATTTTTTGTATCAGCCTGAAGCTGCTGGTGGCTCAGTGTGGAAACCAGGGTTTGCTCCCTACTTGGTAGTTTAGGGCGATAAATGATGTCTACTTGCATGGGGTTTTTTATTTCTCATTTTGGAGTGCTTCCAGAGAGTTTTTTTTATGCAAGTCTTGGGCATAGGTGTTGCAAGCAGAGAATTGTATTTTGGATGCAATTTCTCCAAGTTAATCAAGTCACAGTAAGGTGAACTTGTGTCTTGGTATTTGGAGTAGCACTGATTGGTCTTGATTATTGAGAGGAAGTTTAGCTTTGTGTTGTACTTGCAGCTGGGATTAAGCTTCCATTTCTGCAGAGCACTGCCAGTATGGATGGCCTTGGGACCCTAGCTTCCATCTGTTTAAATGACACCCTCAACTGCATGAGATGCTGTTGTAAGACAGTAATTTGTGAGTTATTATCTAAAGGACCAGGACTTCTTATAGTGGTAAAGCTTTAATTAAAACAAACAAACAAAAACCAAAACAAACCCTAAACACCCAACTCCCCCTGTAAATGCCAGACTATTTATGCTCTGCTTTCCCAGGAAGTTTATCTTGCAACCTAATTAGAATCAATCTTGGCTCCTAGGGACTAAGCCAGGTGAAATCAGAGATGACTGTGAATCATCTGGACCACAAAGAAGAAACTCAACTGATGCAAACTGTGGAGACTTTGTAGATCCCAAGGTCAGTACATTAACTATGAAGAGCCTGATAATGGGACAATTCACGCTCTGTATGAGATTGCTTTATCACCGATGTGCACAAAGTTGGAAGCATTGTAGGATTTGAAGCCTTATTATTAAATCTGTTCTTTTCCTGAAGGTTCTCTTTTCCATGTGATAGACTTACAGTATGTTAATGAAGGGCTGGATTTTTCTAAAAGGACCACTTTCTAGAGCTCTTAACTCTTCTTATTGATGAGACAGTAATGAAGTGGTGTGAAATCCAGCTTCAGCCATGTGTGTCATTGTGTGTTTTAACAGATTTTACAAACAGTAGTTACCTACAACAAACTCTGTCTGGATCTGACAAAGGACTTGGTTTCACATCGCAACAAGTACTTACCTCAATAGCATGAATGCTTGTTTTCTTTCTGTTACTGTTTTTAATAATACCATCAGGTGTGTTAATTTCTATATATACTGTCTACTTGGTAGCAATATGGAGCACTATTTGTAGTGTTAATGCGGGATTTCCTAGATGTATGATTACACTTAATGGGAAAAACAGGATGGAAGTATAGTAATTCCTCTGAACTTAGAAAAAACAGGAACCTAGGGTAGGCTGTACTTGCATAAACAAATTCTAGAGGGGAACAAAAAAAGAAACCTTGTTCTTTAAAGCTCTCCTACTTTAGGTTTTCTGAAAAGAGCTGGATAGGTAAATCGTTGATCTCAAATGTTGTGGCAGATACCTTTTGCCTGATGGATTATAACGAGCAAGTTTTATTTTGATAATGCGCATCCACCATCACAACCTATTTTTGTTATTAATAGGCACTTTGAGCTGTGAAACTGTTCTTTGTTGCAGAAAATGTCTTGTTACAATTTAGCAAATGTAAGTGAGATTAAATTTCTAGCTGCTATCACAGAAGACGAATAAACTCTTTAGTCTAATTCTATTTTCTACTTAATTGTATTAAATACTGTGGTTCTCAGCTTTGCAAACAGATTCTTCTAATGCAGAATACTTTAATTTTATGCATTAGTTACAGCTACAAACAGCAGAAGCTGGAGCTAGTGTACTGTAGCCCAGTTTGAGATTTAAGACAATGTATTTGTGTGAGTTTCTGTGTATTTATATCCTGATGACTGCAGTTACACTATGTAATTAACAATGTTTTATCTATGAAAGTTGATAAAACTTCATGCCATTGAGGAACCTTGGCTGCTGCTGGAAGACTTTCTGTATCTTTGTGTCAAGTTGCAGCCTGTGAACAGCTTCAGTATGAAAAGAATGTTTAGCTGTTTATGTGGTGAAGGAAACTTTATCAGTAACATTGCAAAAAGCTGATCTCTGTTTCACAAATGAAGTTAAATATCCTGGATAGAACAAATGCTCTTGGCCTTGCTAACAGCTAAATGTCTGTTGTTGGAAAGAGTCACTTGGTAGAAAGGAGGGGACACTGAATTATTGCTAATTGCTTACAGTATAACATTCTTGTAACTACTGCTCAGCAGTTACAATGTTCTGGTTACTGTCAGTGCTGCCTAATTTAGGGTGCTGTATATAATAGTGTTCTTGCTGACCCATGTCCTTCACAGTGTGGGAATAACAAGTATGCTATGTTACAGGTTGTCAGGATTACTGCAGTAGTATCTGTCTATTTACTTAACATACTTCTAGAAGTTAAACAGCTGATGAAATTATATTAGTCACTCCATAAGAATTGGCGCTTAGAAACCCATAATATTAATCTGCAGAAATATGTATGTAGAACCCACTGTGCCACTCTGATATCTGTCCCTAAGAGGCCATTGCTGGTCTAAAAGTGCTTCATCGGGTCTGTCACTCAAAGTGTCGCTAGATAGAGCAGTGTTCCCCACCACCGTGGTTGTAATGTGGAGTATTGAGTACCCTGTCGATGGAAGGGGAAAATACATTGTGAAATGTGAGATATAATGTGTTTCTCTCTCTTCTAGGGAGGAGATGGTGGTGGTGAAACTTCTGGTGAGTAACTCCTTTGGACTCTTCTGGTAAAAGCCTTTTGCAGTTAAGCACTTTTGAAATAGAAGAGGATGTAGGATATGTAAATGGTCATGTATTAGGAGAGAGGGAGCTTGGGGTTGTCCATTGAATCCGTCAAATCAATAAAGTGACCTGACTACTTCAGTGGAAGTGTGGTTATGGAATGAAATGGTGGAGTGCCTGTTAGTCATCAGCTTAAAAATGAGAACAGTCCTGTTCATTTATTTTGCCAGCAGCAGTTGTTGTTGAGATTTGTTTAAGTACTAGAAGGCAAGGTGGATACTATATGGCTGTTATATATATCTTATAATTAAATAGTACCATCAACTTAACTGATTTTAGTTTAGCAATTTATTTCCTGTTGTATTCTCATACAGCAAACACTACATTCACAGAAATGATCAAAACCAGCTACTGCATCTGAAAGTGTCTGCATTAACTAGCTTCTAAGTTCCTGTTGCTTTTTAAATGCTGATTCTTGCCAAGGAAGTTCATATGCATACTGCAAATTTCATGTAAACAGAGACGTTTCCCCAAGCAGCATGCATGTTAACCTTGAAGTGTTTTTTCTAGCTCTGAGGCTGGAAATCTCTCCTTTGTAAGATTCACCTTAAGAATAGCTTACTTCCTGATGAGAGGAATGTGTATGTTGACTGCATGCTTTCTAAGTGCTACTTTCAACACCTAAGAGTTGTGGGAGATCACTAAAGCCATTAGCAGTTCCATGTCCTGAAAAGACTTCTGCTGGGAGGCTGAGAGTTTTTCCAGAATGTTTTTAACTACCTCTGAGCGGTATCTGTGCCCAAATTAAGTCTTGCCTCTTTAGCAGGCTGCTTCTAATCAAACTATACAGGCTTCTTTAGTACTTCTTTCCCATGCCTGCCTGATCCTAATTAGCACTGTAGGCATTTAGAGTTTATGTCTTGAGTAGGAGGATGTGGTTTGATAATAGAAGTAAACTGATCTAAGGGCTCTGCTGCTTCTCCTGGTACTTGCTTAAACCAGCTCACCATGGGGCCAGATGAGAGCCTGTAGGCGGTGGTGAGGTGAGAAGAGATGGGATGGGAGAAAGCAGAAATAGGGCTGTCTGGGTTAGCAATAGCTGACAAACTTCTGAGTACAAAGTGATATTCCTGACTCTTAGAAAAAGTTTGTGTTTTCACAGGTTTCATATTTATTGGATTTTGGGTTGTTTCTGGTAGGTGACAGTGAAGGAAGTTCTTATCAAGTAACAAGTAAATGTTTGCTGGGAGGTGTTGGGGTTTTTTGGGTTTGGTTTTTTTGGGTTTGGTTTTTTTTTTTTTAAAAAAAAGGCATTACTGGAAGGTAACTGGGATTGTTTACTGTTGTGGCCATAACTAAAAATTACATTTTTGAAGATGGTCAAGATGAAATAAAAATGACAGGCAAAAGTTTGAACGTTAAACTTTCACTGATGGTACTTAGGAAGGAGTAGAAAGTTAATGCTTCTTGGAAATGGTGTCTGTGGCAGATACCCGTGAACCTTGATGGATTGTTAAATTAATTTTTACCAGTGATAGCTTTAGGTATCATAGCTTAACGGAGCACAGAGTCTTGTTGAGCTAGCTGTGTCACTCCACCACTCAATACTCTGCTGTGTGAGATAGCAGACATGAGCTGGTGAGCATCCCGCCTGTCACACGTGTGACTCTGTACTCAGTGTTGTAGACCTGTCTCTGGGTTTGAAAGGGGCTGAATGAATACACCTTCAAGTAAAAACTGTCTGCTTACAAGCTCACAGCATAACTAGATTCTTAATAGGTTTCCATCATTAAAAAAAAGTTTATTCTCTTGAATTTGGAAATTATTTTCTGTATGTGACTGATTATAAAGCCCCAAGTAGGTTTCAGGTGGGGTACGCATATTTATTAATAATGCCTGTCCAGGGGAAGAAAACTTGTTCATTTTGCAGTAGTGTTCTTGCTTCCTATTTGCAAGCTGTAGTTCTTTTCTATGCGTCAAAGTTTCCAGTGGTTTGCAGTATACTCAGTAGAAAGCTGTTTAAGAGATTATACCCTTTCTGATAAGGGAAGAACTTTAACATTTGATCTGACTCTGTTGCATTTACCACTTTAGTTATTAGGTTGTCAAACTTATCTATACCTTGATTATCTGGAAGGTACTAACGTGTGTATCAGCTGGCTACATGAGCCTCTAAATGCTGCAGAAACTTCCTCCAAAGTCTCCTGTGATAGTAATTCTTGTTTCTTTTGTGATTCAGTTAGCACTGTGTACTTAATGAATGTGACTAGCTAAGGAGAACTGGACAGCACTCAATTGACTGTCACCAATGACTGACTTTACATGATACACAGGAAGGTGGAGTCTGGCCTTTGGTGGACAGATCATCATCATGAGTACAGCTGAAGGCACAGACAATGGAGCATTCAGTGCTGTATGAACAGTGGGCATGGCCACAGTTGTTCTCCACTTGCTGAGTAAGCAGGCAGTGTACGCCTGAGCTACAGAAGCTTCAAGCTTAAAACTTCATATTAACTATTTTGTTCAGATGTGCCTGTGGGTTAATGAATACAGCAGAGAACTTATATTGTAGATTATTTCTGATTGCATGGAGACTGTACTAAGCAGCTGGAGTTCTTTGAGATTATTGTAAGCATGGATACAGGGGGTTTAGTGGACACAAGTAGGTTTTCAGTGTTTCTGATAAAATTCTGCATCAAAGATTATTTAAAAAAAAATAAACAGCGTTGCCACAGGATTGGAAGAAAGCTGCTCCTGTGGATAGGAAAGTAGCTAAACAGGAGGCAAAGGGTAAGGGCTTAGTGATTGCTTTTCATGTTGGAAAAATGAGCTATGGGCAGTGATGCTGGAGCTAGTTTTATTCGGTGCTTTCATCTGTGACCTGGAAAAGGTAATGAACAGTGAAGTCTTCAATTTTGTTGGTGGTATTAGCTCTTTCAAGTAGTCAAATTGTGCTGATGGTGAGAAAATCTCAACTGTCACAAGGACTCAACTAAATAAGATAGGCAGGTAAAAAGGTGGCAGGATAATCTTTGTATAAGTAAGTATAAAGTAATGCATCTAGGGGGGGAAAAACCCCCAACACCTAAACTGTGCCAGTCTTGTGTTCAGCTCTGTGCAGCAGTTAACTCTCGGGATCTGCCTTGAGTCTTGTTACTGAAAGTTCTCTGAAATGCTTGGAGGTGCCAGCAAAATATTGAATGTCATCAGAGAACGGGAAATGACATAATTTTGCCTCTGTAAACAGTGATATGCCCACATTTTTAATTGTGTATACAGTCCTTGAAATGTAAGACCAGAAGGTTGTAGTGAAGGTTAACAAGGGGCAGAGGAAGGTGATGGGAAAGGTAAGGGGGTGAAGTAGCTGCCTTATGAGGAGAGACTAAAATGACTGTGCCTCTTCAGTTTGGAGAGAAGGCTGAGGGAGAGGGAATACGATCAAGATTTATTAAATCATGAAGGTGGTGGTTAAGGTGAATGTGCAGCTGTTCCTTGAATCCTCCAAACCAAGAACTAGTGATCATTAGATGAAACTAAGGGGTCTGTCAAAAACAGATGAAGTACATCTTCACAGAGCTGGTGGTGAAGCTCCACTCCCTTCACACCCCCCCCCCCCCCCTTCCAAGTATCAGGGGGCTACTTGGTGCTGATATTTGGGCCTTTGGCTCATAACTGATTGTGTTACTCTATAAAAATGTGAGATGCTAATGTACTTGCTGTGCTCATTAATTAATTGTCAATGAAGCAGATACATTAGTTATTTGCTACTGTATCTAAAGTGCTTCCTGTGAAGAATTCCTTCTGTGTCCTGTCTTCACTTTTGTTCAGAATTATTTAAAATAGATTAAACTATCATGTGCTTTCAAGGGAATGTACTATTGGAGCCTACCCATGCATGGCTGTTCCCTAGTCTGTTCTCTGTGAAGCCTCAGAAGTGTCCGTCAGATCCTCTTCCCTCTAGTTACGAAATTGGGAATGTAGTTTAAATCTGAGCTCTTGCTCACAAATACTGGTGCTTCTGTGACTCTGTTTCCAGCACCTGCTCAGACTTTGAGCTACAATTGTCATAGTCATACACTGACAAATAAGATGTATGAGACTTAAACTGCTTGTCATTAAAAAAAATAAAAAAATTGCTGGGGTCCCCTAATAGCAGCTGAGTGAATGTGGCTCTTGAATGTTTGGAACTGAACTGTAAGGCATCAGAGTGCATCTGAAAAACACTTCAGAAGGCTGAAGTCTGCCCTGCCAGCAGGTTACAGCAGCACTCTGAGTGTGTCTGTAAGCCTGGAGAAAACTTACAGGAGTTGATCTTCTGTCTAAGCCAGCAAAACATCTGGCTTTCATCATCTGCATCAAACACTTTAAAAGCTTCTTTTCTTCTAGAAAACACTGAGGCTGATGTAGAAGCTGCCCCAGGTCAGAATGAAGAAAAATCCCTGCCTGCTGCACCTGTTCCTAGCCCAGTAGCACCAGCACCTGCACCGTCCAGGAGAAATCCACCTGGTGGCAAGTCCAGCCTAGTCCTCGGTTAAACCTTTCCCTTCCTGACTGTTTTGAACTCGTGTCTGTTTCTTTCCCCCATGCTTGTGAACTGCACAACTTGAGCCTGACTGTACATCTCAAATTTCTTTCATTAAAAAGAAGCACTTTATGTACTCCATCTTTTTTTGAGATCAAGGTTTTTTTTCCACTTCTGTCCTGTGTTTCCCCCAGATCTGCTGGAAGTGACATGAGTGTTTTCTAGTGATAGACTTGAGGGAAAGCTTTATGAAGTATAGTAATGTAATTCAAAGGAGAGTAGTTTGGTTCTAAGTGTGCTTAGAGGGTTTTGGTACTGAGTTGTTTTGGTTTTTTTTTAGAACCCCTTAGCTTTACAAGGGTCTAGAATCCTGGTTAAACAGGCCAGCAAACAATCAGCAAGAGCAGTCCCTTCCTCCACATGTGGGATTTGGGGATCTAAAAGGCTTCATTGACTGCATGTGGTAAATGCCTTGTGCCCTGCTGTGCCATATAAATCATAAAGTGGTTAGTGTACACCATGCTGCCTTTAAAAAAAAAAAAATTAAAAAAATCTTGATACTGGACTACTATGAAGCAGGGTATGTGCCAAATAGAGGGCTGATGACCAGAGCCGCCTGGCCTAATGCTAGGAGGGGATTTATTCAGACTTTATTCAGTAAAGGTGGAGTGGATCGTATAAATAAATAAAAATTACAGGGCATTTTTTTTACAACTGACTCAATGCTGTGCATGATCATGCTGGTGCTTGACCATGAGGTGAAAATCTCATCCTTTAAAGTGTGTGTTGTAATTTCACAAAGCTGGACTGTTGCTTAAAAGTAAATAATATAGAAATTTTGAAGCAGTGTTTCCTGTGTGGGTTTTATTTCATGGGTTTGCTTTTGCTTTGTTCTCAGTTGTTCTTGTCTCAGCCAACCTGCCCTACTCTATTAATAGAGGTGGAACGCAGCAGAGGAGGA
Source organism: Buteo buteo (assembly GCF_964188355.1). Classification (NCBI taxonomy): domain Eukaryota; kingdom Metazoa; phylum Chordata; class Aves; order Accipitriformes; family Accipitridae; genus Buteo; species Buteo buteo. The sequence goes on along the minus strand of NC_134183.1, from coordinate 8,037,139 downwards.
GAGCTCTTACACCTGGCTTGAGGTCACCATCATGTGCCATCTTCCTCTGAAGAAAGTGTCTGACTTACCTCCTTGTTTTTATCTTCTAGATCAGAGAAGTGTGGAATATGGCTTGATATATATAATCTGTTTTATCCAAAATACTTTTTTCTCTCAAGAAAATAGAGGAAATGAAAGTTTCTTCTCCTCACTAAAAAAAAAATAAAAATTAGTCCCTAATAAGGGAGGGGGTGGGAGGGAGACCAAACTGTGAAGCTCTCTACTGTCCTGGAGGGATCTGCTGCACAATAAACCAAAGCAGCGGATTTGTACAGAACTAGTGTGTCTACTGGAGAGAGTGCACCTTTTCCACCCTCCTCCTGGAAGAACCAGTGCCTAAAAATACCCTGTCTTTCCACATCAGTTTTGGAGAAGCCCTGGCCTTAGGTGCTCAACCTATAAAACTGGATTTGCTCCATGTGTTCCTCCTCTCCTACATCTGGGGGTGGCGTTCCTTAGAGCTGACAGGACATGTGATATGGCTACCAGCTGCATGTAAATCATGCTTACCTGTTTTCTGGCCTAGGATGAGGAAAATAATCAAATTATTTTTCCTTTGCAAGCCCCACAACCAGTAGAACTTGTTAATACTCGTTTACGGTTGCCGAGACTTTGGCCGAGCGAAGCTGCCTTCCCGTCCGCCCTTCTCTTTGTCTTGGTTGGAGCGCGGCAGCCGCCCTTCACTGCAAAGGTGCCGAGAAGTCGCTCGCTCTCCTTTTCACCCTTAGCAAGTAAGCCCAGTTACCCACAGAGCCCACCCGTGTCCCCACTCGGGTGTGGGGCGAGGGGATCCCCACGGAGGAGCACCTTCCCCGCCCAGGCTCATGCATATTGGTGCCGTGAAGGTCCGCCCCGCTCTCGCGTGTATTGGAGAGCCCGGGGGCGGTCACCGGCCACAAGCAAGCGGCATGGGCAGCGCGGCGGGCCCCCTGCGAGTGCTGGTGGACATGGACGGTGTCCTGGCCGACTTCGAGGGAGCGGTGTTGAGGGGCTTCTGCTCCCGCTTCCCCGGGGAGCCGCGGGTGGAACTGGCGGCGCGGAAGGGCTTCTCGGTGCGGGAGCAGTACCGCTGTCTGCGGGAGGACTTGGGGGTAAGCGTGGCGGGCAGGGGCCGGTTGCGGAGGAGGGTTTGGGGGGGAGCGGGGAGCGCTGCGGAGCGGCTGGAAAATGGGGGGGTTGCGCCTTGTTTAAAAAGCTGTTCCTGCCCTCTCTGCCTTGCCTTGTTCCCTGCTGTGAGCAAAGGAAATGGCCTCTTCCTACCACCGTGGATATGCAAAGCAGAGGGGAGGGTTGGGTGGTGGTATTTATTTTTTTTTTAAAGAGGGTGCTACAAAGGGTTTTTTCATGATAGCAGCCTTAATTTGTATAGTAATAATTAGTGACTTCTTCCAGGAGGATTGCCAGCCCTTTACAAAGAGATGTGTGTGTGGGAGTTGGCAATGAGTGACTCTGTCATAAAACTAACTGGATGAAACTATTTGCTGAAACATCTTCAGCTTGTTCTTTATCTACCCGTAAACTCCTCCTGCTATGCAGCAATAGTAATAACTTAACGTAAAGCTCTCTGAGCACTCTGCAGGTGTTAATGTAGCTCCATAGCAGGACAAGAAATATAAATATTACATATGAGTTTTGCACAGCTAATAAAACCCCATATCTATATAATTCTCTCTGCATGCTCTGACAAAGCGCACAGTAGGTAAGCGATCTGGAACAGTATGTAAAAAGTTGGTGGTACACCCTACATCCGTGCAAATTGTTGCTATTTTTAATGTTTGCTAATGACTGAATGAATATCAGACACATTTGCAAGGCAAAATTAAAAATGTGAATCCAGACTTCACACTTCCTTCTGATTACCACAGGATAGTCGGGGACTCTGTAAAAAACCAGAATGGATGCTGATCCAGGCCTGTGCCATACAGCTTCCCCGGGAACTTCATTGCTAGTTTTAAGATCCTGTACTGATCCTGTAGGTGTTTTTACCGCTAAGAAATGACAACTGACATTAATTTCCCTCCTGTTCCATAGCGAGGTACAGGGTCCTGGACCAGTGTGACGGATGTGGGTGCTGGGTCCAGGCAGCATGTCCACAGGCTCCAAACTGACCGATCTCTAATTGATGACTATTGATGCTCAAAACTTCCTGGAACTAGGAACTTGTAAATATAGGGAGTAGGCATGATTTATTTATACTTTTATATAAGCAAACATGATTTATTGCTGAAGTGAGTATTCCTTAAGTGATCCTATTTAGGTATACTGGGACAAAAAAACTGCAGGTAATTTAAGGGGTCATGGCTTTTTGTTCTTATTTGGAAGGTCTGCAATCTGATCTGTCCTGAAAGTTGTGTTCTGTTCTATTTCTGGCATTCCCATTCCCTAATTTGGTTCATGCTCATCCTGTTCCTTCCCAGACCTTAGGTGTGTCAATGGAATAACCAGATAACTGGTTTGAATCCCACACAGATCAGCAGTGGCAGAAAGCTCTTATCTTACTGTTCGTTATTAGCCTGGCTTCCTAAGGAAATTAGGTTTATGTAGTTGCATGTCTGTCTCCCTGTTTAGTAAGCTCTGGATCTCTGGGCTGGTTTAGGTACATTTGGCAGAACAATAAAGCTTTAAAGTTTTAAAGATTTGAAGCTCCTACAGGTTTTATGTAAATACCACAGCTGGTTAAAAATAGGGACCTTGTTAGTTCTGCCACGGCGGTCCAGGGCGTCTGGGATGCAGGAGAATCCCTGCAGGAGACGGTCTCTCCTTGTCCCCAGCTGCAGGAAAAGCTTCAGCAGGAACCGGCAGCCCAGACACGGAGAGCGGCTTGTCCGTCCTGTGCCAGCGGTGCACGGGGATCTGCGGGGCCGCCTGTCTGTGCAGAGAAACCCAACCTGCAGTTTGTCAGCGGCTGAAAGGAGGGGGATCAGCCTGACGCTCTTTGTGGCAGGTATCTGCTGTGTCTGTCCATGAACAGCCAGTGTGTTAAGATACTATCGTGACAGGGGGTGTGGGAAGTACTGTGATAATGATTTCCGCATTGCCCTCTTACTAAGTGTCCATGCTTTGTTAGTGCTCAGCAGCTGCCTCTTGAAACTTGAACCATTACTTTGCTTTTTCTTTCTTTTTTGATCGTAAGTTGATCATTAATTTCACATTGTAAATCCATTTCATTTACAAATTATTTTGCTCAAGACTTTCTTTGCTGTACTTGTCTATCTGCCCTCCTGTGTGTGTAGCAATTTTGTTGATGGGGATTTCTCTCCCAAGTGTTTAGGATGTTACCTGGCCCCAGACAGTTTCAAAAAAGGATTCAACATCTGCAGCAGTGGCAAAAATTTCTAGAATGATTTTTAAGTATTGCAAATGGGAAAGCTTAGGGATAGATATAACTCCTCCAGTTTTGTATCCAAATTGTTATCTTGCTAATAAAGTTAAAAGGAAATGTTCAGCAATGATGGCATGAGAATGAGGAAAGAAAATTGTTTTACTTTCCTTTTCTAGTAGCATTTTTGGGGGGCGAGAAACAGCTTTTGGTTCTAAGAGTCATCAAATCAAATTTCTTTTTCCAGCAAAGCCAGACTTTTTGTGACATGGTGGAAACTTGCCGGTTTCTGGTGTTTTGCTGTAGGAATAAAAGAGCTTTCAGACACAAGTCCTGATTCTGTAATTGAATCTTCTTGGGAAGAGCTCCAGGGAACTGTTGCTGAGATCAGTGAGGCTTTGCGTGGAAACAGATCTGGGCAGATCTGATTGCCACATCTTCACCTACACTCCTTAACCTCTTCTGATTTGCATGTGAAATCAGGCAGTGCTTCCAGATTCCTGGCTGTTGATTTATGAGTATTTCTAAATTATGATAGCTGAGTGAGCACCATGATCTGGGAGACTTGTTCAATGCTGACTCCTCATTGCTGCTTAATTGAAATGGTTTTTATGTTGACATTCTACTGGTGATATATAGAGCAAGGAGACCATCAGCTGGACTATAAAGCAATCTTGTACAATTTCTAAGCAAAGGCTGCCAGCCTGCCTTTGAAGAATACTTACAGAGTACTAAGTTTTCCAAATTGTTTGGTGGCATGGGAACATACGACTTTAATGGTCATGGAAAAATCCTAGCTCAGCACCTCTGAATTTCACTGTATGACCCCAGGGACAGTAAGATTCACGTGTCTTAGGATAGAAGAGATATTGGAAGCTTAACCTCTCTGTTTGAGAATGGAACTTAGGCCTGGAAGTGGACTCAGCCCTTAATGCTGCTGGGATGCTGCTGCGGGCATTTTGTCATGACGGATTGTGTGATAAGGGGAGTTGTCTGCTGTGAAATGCTCTGATTTAACACAGGCCACTGAACAGTCACCAGGTAGCAATTTTTAAAATTAACTAACCAGAGATGGATTCAAACCAGTGAAGTTCCTAGCAATAAAAGGTGCAAGAATGTCTTACCAGTAAGGAAGGACAGTCCTACCCAGAGGCGCAGGAATTGCCCTGGAAATACTACTTTTCCTTTTAGAGATTAAAGATGCCACCCATTATCACCACCAAACCCAGCCCAGCTGGGCCTCGGCAGGGTGCACAGGTCAGTTCACGAAGCCAAAGGTTCTTGGGGCAGCAGAGGGATCCACCTTTATGTTTCCTGCTGTGGTCTCACACTCTTTTGACTAGACTTTGCACCAACACGTTACCACTGAGGAGCAGATGCCTGTGCTGAAGTCAAGATCTGCTCCTTTAAAAATTGTTATTTTAGTGTGTGATTGAAAATCACAGAAAGCAGCAAAGAAATGTAGCTCTCCTGTCCTCTTCCTTCCCTCTTGCTGAGTTGTTCCGGTCTAAAAGGATTAATCCCAAGTGTGCAGGTATGCTGACCTGGCCCCTCCACTGAGGATGGTAATTAGCGTGCTCACCTTACTGCCCTTTTTCTGAAGGAAAAGAGGGCTACTAGATAATACATGTGTTTGCCCACTCATCCCTGGTAAACTCCTAAGCCATAAGCAAATTTTAGTCAAATGTGGAAGAGGAGCAGCATCCTCAAGCTTGTTCCTTTGATTTTCACAAGAGTTAGTAGAGAGAGACCTGCTGGGAAGTGGCAAGGCGTGAGCTTTCCCTGTCAGACATCAGCTAGTCGAGCTGTAGATCAGTACTGTGTTTTTGGTGCTACTCATGAAGCTGCTTGGAGAAACAAAGCCGGGTCAGGATCAGCTCTGCCTCCTCACTCCAAACAAGCCACCAGAGAGTAACTCCTCATTCTTGTATGCCTGAGCTGGATTTTTCCTGGAACCCTAAAGGTGAGAAACTTTATAATCCACTCTGGGTGTAAAGCATCACCTCACTCTCTGAAGCGCTGGCCCTTTGACAGCTGTTACACACGGGGTGACTGGGCAACTGTTTTGCACAGAGCTCAGATAAAAGCACGGGCATTGCTAACAGTCCTCCTGTCTCTTGCAGGCTAAGGTAGCCAGCGTCTATGAATCACCTGGCTTCTTTCTAGGGTTGGATCCAATTCCAGGAGCCCTTGAAGCTATGCAGGAGATGATCCACATGCAGGAGTAAGGATGCTTTGCACTCTGCAGCCATTTTCCATTATCTTATGCATTTTCCCCTGACTGCTAATGAAGGCTGTTTCTTTTCAGCACTGAAGTCTTTATTTGCACAAGTCCCCTCCGGAAATACGAGCACTGCATTGTGGAAAAGGTGGGAGAGAATTTATTCTACTGGTTTTAATGCTTGCTATTTCATACCACCCAAGTCGGAGTCATTCATTTATAAAGACAGTAGCTGGCGCAGGCTGCTAGGCTTCCCTGCAATCCCTCTGTCTGAGAGGCAGCTGCCCAGATACAGAGCAATAGCACAGGACAGGAAATTTCGGAGTGCCATGTGATTGATGCCAGCCTTGCTGTGGGGCATGTAAGCCCTGTGCTCGTGGAGCTGGCGTGTCACACTGCTGCTCCAGCTGTGTCAGCAGGTGATAGCAAAGGAACCGTTGTAGCGTGGCCCACAGGGATGGGATATTCCCAGGGGATCCCACAATGGAGAATCCTCAACTGACAAAACCTTATTCTGTCTAATCCGGAGCCTGAGATATCCAGCTATCCTGAAAGAGGCCAATGCTGAGCTAAGAGGAGGCTATAGCATTGGAACTGGTCCTGTTTGCCACTGGCACAAGAATGGAGTGGGGGGGGACCTTAATCACTGGAATGACTTAGATGGGCACAATGTTTGTGCTCTGGGCAAGCAGCCAGTGCCGCTCGCAAACTCGACAATGATTAGGCACGGCAAACGCAGTGCTGACTGAAGGCCGTTAAACATACAGGTTAAATCAGTGTCCTGGGCCACAGCCAGTCTCTGTGGCAGGGATTTGTAGACACAGACATAGGTTTATGAGGGGAAAAATTGCTGTACTAGGGCTGATCTGACTTAAGCAATGTGCAAACTGAAAGTATGGCAGAATTTTCTCCTATCTTATTTCTTGCCTCCACAGTATAAGTGGGTAGAAAAACATCTGGGACCCGAGTTTGTGGAGCGGATTATTCTAACCCGAGATAAGACCGTCGTATCTGCTGACTTGCTGTTTGATGACAATGATACCATTAGAGGTTTGAAAAGCATTTGCATTGCTTGCTGCTAGCTAGGGAGGAAACCCCCCCAGATGACTCCAGCTTTCCTCCCTTGCCCTCCTCAGGCACAGAGCTGAACCCGAGCTGGGAGCACGTCCTGTTTACCTGCTGCCACAACAGGCATGTCCAGCTGCAGGCACCACGCAGGAGGCTGCTGTCCTGGGCGGATGACTGGAAGGCCATCTTGGAAAGCAAGCGCAGGCAGTAAAGCAAAAAGGGGATGCTGTGCGCTTCCTGCTGCCAGGGGAACAACCAGCTCATCCACTGACGGGAAAACCCATTCCCAGGAGGCAGCGAGCACCGTCACCCGGACAGGGGCACTACAGGGGAGTCAGTTATAGTAAGAAATGAGCTGCTGTTAGACATGCTGCAGAGCTGACTCCTCTCCAGGTTTCTGGAAGATTGCTTTGCATTCAGTTAGTTAATCGCTGTAGAGTTTTGGATGTTTGCTGTTGGTGAAGTGAAACTATAAAATACAAGCAGTTGTGGGTTGGTTGTTGGTTTGTTTTTTTTTCTTGTGTGCATGTGCTTTAAGCCTCACTCCTGTTTGTTTTGGGCTGACTGGGGGTGGAGGGGAAAAAAAAAAAAGAGGAAGAAGTAAAGCTCTGAAACTTGAGCAGACACAGTGTGGGTGTCTGTCAGGGAGCACTGTGCTCAACAGCCAAACCCATTTAAATTTTATGTATTTAGCCACCTTGGCTTTTGGGTTGCCTTTTGCATCATTGGCTGATAATGAAAGGAGACCCAGCTGGCTTCAATTTCTGGCCCATGTGTGTGAGTAAGAGTGGGCAAAGGCTGGGCTGCAAGTGCTGTAGAGAAATATTTATGAGCTTATACAAAACTGTTTACACAGCGTTTAAGTTAATGTTTTATTAAGAGAAGGTTTTACAAGACAGCTGTTCTCATGAGCCAGACTGCCATGAGCCCTTTTTTTAATCTCCACCTTTCTCACCAGTGGTAATGAAAGAAAAATAACTTTCCACTACCTGATTTATAGTATAGCTACAACCTGCCCTGTGTAGTGATTTACTAGCCAGGTGCCTATGCCATGATGATAGGATGGCATATTTAGTATTAAAGGGATGCAGTAAGATTGCAAACTGCCAGGGCAGGGAAACACCTTTCTTCTGCAGGAGGAATGAGGTTTATGTGACGTTTCAAAGTCATTTGAGTTGACACTGAAGAGAGCTGCAGCAAAACCAGTCAGGAACTGGACGGGATATAAGCTGCCCAATAACCCAAGCAGAAAACCCCCTAATTGCTGGGAAGGTTATTTGTCCAAGCTGGATGCTGGGCTGCACTTGGCAACCTGCTCTCCAACAGCCATGACTTGCTTTATTTTAAATATTTGCTTGCAGTTTTAGCTGTGTGCTTGGCCTGACTGACATCGTAGTGCTGCACTGTGCTCTTTATTAACTAAAATCCAGTGCTGGTATGACCAGTTTCCCTCTTTAATGTTGTTCTTGACACACTCTCCACCTGCTGAGCAGAAAGTAGAGGCCTAGGAAAACAGAGGGAGGTGTCCCTCTCAACAGCTCCACACTGTTCTGACAGCTTCAGTCCTTGGGGAGAGGAATCCCCACTGCTGTGTGTTTGCTTAGATTCCTGGCCTCTTCCACTTGCAGAGGTGTGCAGTAATCCTCCAGGAAGACGGTTGCCAAATTGCTTAGCCTTCTGCTGGCTGAGAGAGAGAAGCGAAGCATGCACTCCACCACTGGGAGAGCCGTGGTCTGCTGGCGTGACTGTGGCGTTGTCAGGTACATCAGCGTCGTGACTGCCGACATGACCGTCTCCTCATTGGAGCTGGAGAGACAGTTGATTATGGACTCTACCCCATTTGCCTCCAAGATGTAATCTTTGTTAGTTTTATCCAGGCACAGGTTGCAAAGACCGCCTGAAACAGCAAAAGAAAATGTCCGACACATGCAAGACAAACTCTTCACACCCTCATCTTTTTCATGCTAAGATTCAAATTCATTGCTGATCCCTTTTCCTAATACAGAAATAAGCATCCAGATTATCTGTGAGATTTGGATGGAAAATTCTTAACAGCTTCCCAGGCAACGTTTTCTTGATTCTTTCCAGAGATTTTCCATCAGAACATTCCTCCTCCTGTATGTCATTAGAGGGCACTGTTACTGCTGGATATAACCTTTCGGAAAATGAAGAATTCCAGTATCACTTAACCCTAACGGAGGCTACAAGCCAGCAGTTTATTGCAGGTGTTTTAGAAAAACAGAGAACAGAGCTAACAGTACTAGCGAAGAGACAGAGAATGTTTGAGCTTGGAACTTTTAAGATGCATCCACATCCTTGTATAGCTCAGCCACAAACCTTAAAAATCAAATAATTTATTATCATCTCATGGAGTCACTCACGATTAGATCTGTCCCCTTAGCTTATGTTCAGACTGTGATGAATCACCATAAGGCAGTTCCTCAGAGGACTTAAAAAATTTCAAGTAAGTATTCTAGAAGACTGGTTGTCAATAGCAGAATGATAACATTGGACCTGTACATTTATACATGGCAAAATTTAACCATTAATGACTGCCTCTCTATAGGAGAGATTTCATTAAATAGTCATTCAGCTAATGTTTACTTACAGTCTAGAGGAAAAAAAAGTCCTTTCTAGAAAGCATCTTTAAGCACAGCAGCTCTGTTAGGATGAAGGGGAGATGCCTGCCTCCTACCCCTCTCCCCATTCCGCTCGTTCTCCACTAAACGAGGCCTTATCAGCATAGCGTGGGTCTGTTCTTGCAGCACAACTACCTCCCTCTTGGGGGGGGATTAACCACCAAACCCTGGCCTGTCGGCCCCTTACGAGGGCGTTCAGGTGAGGTCCTTACCAATCGCAAACTCCACGAGGGTCTCGTTGTCTTCGGCGAGCATGTCGAGGAACAGATCCAGGACCTGGAGTTGCCGGAGGTACTCGTAGTTTTTGGGATCGTAGGCAAAGTTGGCCAGGTTCGCCAGTACCTGCTCCTTGGCCTCTGCAACAGAGAAGCGTCAAGGTGCGTGAGGAAACACGCTCAACGTGAAGAGCATGGGCGAGCAGCGGTGCCCGGGGTTTACCTGGGCTGTCCGTCACCTGGAACTCGGTGACGAGGGCCTGCAGGTACTCCAGCCGCCCCAGCTCCATCCCGGGCCCGGCAGCCGTGTGTGGCCCCAAACTCAGCGGCTAAACCCCCGGCGCCTGTCAGACACCCCGCGCCCGGCTCGGCTCTTCCCCTCCCACGGCAGCCCGGGGCGCGGGCAGCGCTTCCTCACGGCGAGGCCGCCCCACGGCCGCGTCCCGCGGGGTGGAGACGAGCCGGCGGCGGCGGCAGCAGGGGGCCGGCGGGCGCCATCTTGTGGGCGTGGCGCGGCCGACCGTTGCTCTCCTCAGGCGGGGGCGGCTCCTCCTCCTCCTCCTCCTCCTCCTCCTCCTTCTTCTTCTCCTTCTTTCTCCCCCTCGGCCGGCGGCTCCCGGTGTGCAGGCCCCCGGGGTCGGTGCCGGGAGGCGGTCGCAGATGGAAAGGCAGTCCGCTGCCCAGCGGGTTGCGGGGCGGCAGGCGAGCGCCTTGCCGGGGTGTTTCCTTCCCCGTGGATGGTGTTAACCTGTTACCGAGGTGTGTCGAGGCGTCTGACTCTTATTTCAGTATACGGCAAAACTTTGGTATTTAAACGCTTTGCTCTGGAAAGGAGCTGGCCTTTCCTCGCTCGCTAGTTTGTTTACTAAAGAATTTTTTCACGTGTATGTATTTTTTCCCTGCTCAGTTTCAATACTGCCGTCCTTCCAGGTTCTCCGGAGTTAATTGCCGTGTCGCTTGCTGCGCATGGATAAACCCCGGGCTGTTGCCCAGGCCATGGCTCTGCTGACCAGCTTGCTGGCCAAGGGATAGAATCATAGATTCATTTAAGTTGGAAAAGACCTTTAAGATCATCGAGTCCAACTGTTAACCCAACACCACCGTGCTCACTAAACCATGTCCTGAAGTGCCATGTCTGTGTGGTTTTTTCACACCTCCAGGGATGGTGACTCCACGACTTCCCTGGGCAGCCTGTTCCAGCTCTGGACAGAGCTGCTTGCTGGGTCTCGGCATCCCTCTGGGTAGTGGGTGTTCAGTAGGGAGAGATGCTGAAGGAACGAAGGTTCGGTTAGTTTCAGTTCTAGTATGGGGGTTGCAACTCATAGGTTAAAGAACGACGATGGAAAGAGATTTTTTGCCTTTTGTAAAAAGGCAGAAGGATTCAAAGCTGAGGGAACAGGTAAAAAGAGGGCACAAAACATGCACGGTAAGATAAATTACCTGGGGGGGGGGGGGGGGGGGGGGAATGAAGCCAAGAAGGAGCAAATTAAAACAGCAGCAGGTAATTCTACCCTGGTTGTACAATGCCCTCCCTGGTCTAAGCACAAAGCAGAGCAATTACATGATTCTGAACTAGCACAGTTCCAGTGAAACCACTATGATTATAAGTGCTGCAAGTGAATTCAATTGTGGTTCGTGTCATGTAAATACATAAGGTAAAGGTACATAAACATCATAAACTGGGGAGATGGACTCTGCAGAAATATGTGTTGCTTTTATTGAAGCAATTAAATGCATCGATGTTCTTCTGTAGATAAGGTAGGAAACAGGCTGTGAGCAGATGTTATCTTTTTATTGTCTCAAATGCAGTCAATTTTCATATGAAGCAAATTGAACATGGACTGATTCACCAAATACGTGGCATCAGTGACAAGCATGTTGGGCTGATAATCTGTCCTACCACACAGCTGGGTGTAGTAAAATGTCTGCCCATGGCCACATTAAATAAGATGAGCAAAGAAGCTACACTAAATGCAGCAATGCTAAATCTTTTAACATTGCAATGGTGTGGGAAGACAGAGAATGTGAAAGTGAAGATATTTGTTTCTACCTGGTATAAAAGTTTAAGCCACACCTGTGCTAGCAACTTCAACTCAATTTTCAGATGAAGTCGGTGTATATATATCTGTATATGTGTGTATATATATGAAAATGATCAGCAAAGGTGCTACAGACTACTTCTATATTAGAATGTTTTGCTAGTGTATTAACAAATCTCTTTTAATGTATGCCTTTGTAAGTGGTAAGTGTTGACATGCTTTTAAGTCACATTTGTCATTACATAGAAAATGAATGACTAATGTGAGAAAGTGGGAGAAGAGAAAGCAAACAGAGGAGCTAGTCAATACAAAGAGAAGTGATTAAGGATATTTGGATTGACTAATAAGGGGTGAAAACCAGTATTTAAAGAGAAAAAATATAATGACTTCTGTTTGCAAATACTACATTTGTGGTCAGTTAGTATAATTTTGCATGCACAGCAGCAGTAGGAACTTTGTCCCCTGGAGTGGTTTCATAGACAGCAGTGTTTTGAAAAGTCTGGTGCCTGTGCTGGCTGAGTTTCAGGTGATGCATCTCCAGGTCACACTATTCAGTGCGTGGCAAGAAGTAACCAGGAGAAGAGGAACAGCTGTACTTGTCTTCTTGGGAACTGTGAGCTGTGCTCTTTCTAGCCTTTGTCTTGCATTGAGTTTAATCAAAGCTGGTTAAGAGATGTGAGAAAAATTTTACATTTAATTTGTTGTGTTGGAGCTGCCTCCTGAAGGAGAATTTGATAACATCCCCTGGTTTTGTAGTCCTCAGAGATTTTCTGCAGGAGTTGCAGACCGTGCTAGTACTGATTACACGACCTGCTTTGTTACCAGCTGGGTGCTTGTTGTCTTTGTGCTGACTTACTGCAGGGAGTTTGTCCTGTTCATCCAGAAAGATCACTTGGCAGTAGGCAAAGTTGACTGTTTACTCACCCAATATTGGCTATATTGTTTAATTGTCTTAACGCTCCAAGCACTTGCTGTTTGCCGGAATAGTTAGCACAGAATGGGCTACTATAGCTGGGGTATTCACAGCTCCAGGGGCTAGTCTGGTGATATAGGTAGCACACCAAAGTTAGAATTCAGTGAAGTTTCATTTCTAGCAGTTATGTTTCTTTTCTTGCAGTTACTAGCCAGGTCTGCAAGCAGCATGCCAAGCTCTTAATTTAAGTGACTTTGCACTTCTAAGGTGTTCTAGAGTGTGTAAGTTTACTGTGACCTTTCTTTGGGTTTTTATTAAACTTTTCGAAGAATTACATTGGCAGAGTGTCTAAGGCTTTTAAGGTCATGATCTTGCAATATTTCAGTGTTAACTCCCTGGTGAATGTTTCATTGCAGTAAGGAAAGGTGGTTGTTGCAAAAATGCTTGCCTTGCAAGGTTAATGATATTTTAAATGGACATTTATTTCTGGTCAATTTTTGTTGCTGTGCTGGTTCTCAGAGGTTTGTAACCTGGCTGAGGTATTAGTGTTTGTCCATAATTAAAGCCAGGGTTATTTTACTGTCTGTAGGTGTTAAAAAAAACTGCTTCGGGTGTGGGGGTGGTTACCTTGTGTAATAGGACGACCTTAAACTAATGAAAGGAACTTTTATTGCTTTATTTTTCTTCTGGGCCTCAAGATCCTTAAGGACTGAGTATTACTGCTCCTGTATGATAGCTCTGAGGCAGAGTATTTATTATCCTGTAGCATGCTCAGTATGCATGGTCCCTTCAATTATGCTTTACAAAGCTCCTGCTCAAGGCAGCTTGGAGTTCAGGTTGAAAAGAGGTGGGAGAAGACAGCTGTGGAACAGGCGAGGAGGGGGGTAGTTTTCTCTATTATGGGAGCTCAGACATCTTATTTACCTGTGGGAACGCAACCGAAAATGTTACCTCTTCTCTTTCTAGATTTGTTTCCAACCTCTGGGTTGTGGATTACTTCTAAAGGGTCTGTGCAAAGTAACTGGGGGAGACAACGCTGTTTTCAGGCAGCTTAAATTCTGTAAGGCTCTTAGGAAGTTTTTAGTCAACAAGTGGAGAAATGTTAAAATAATGGATTTGTGAATTCATTGTTTTTCTTCCCAGAAACATCCCTCTGCAAGTAAGTCCTAGTGACCCTGGTGTTGAGTCTGGGAGCATCAAAAAGCAGTTCTATAAAGCACTTTCCTAACTTTCCGTCCTAAATTATCTTGCACTGCTGTCCACAGCTAAGAAATAGTCAAAACAGATTTCTTTGTCATGGTGTAGGAGGAGCTGATCTCTGTGTGTCAGCTTCAGCTGGTGAGTACCTGGGGGATTTTATCTCCCTTGTATCTTGCAAGCATTCATTAGACTATACATTTCCTTTCTTATGAGCCAGCTAGGGCTAAAGCATTGCAGATAGAGCAGTTGGCTCCACACAGGAGATGCATTCTATTGCTCCTTCAACTAAGCTTTGTTTTCCTGTGATAAATTTTGATGGATTGTAGCTTACACCATATCTTGCCTGTTTTGCCCAGGACATTTGTAGCAGTGGGAGGATTTGGGACGATATGACCCCATATTTCTGGAAAAAAACAGAAAGGGAATGTAGAAAGGTGAACAGAATTAAAAGTTAAGAATTACACACAGAAAAAATGGCAATCTGTTCAGCTGCTTAGTTGTTTTATTTGCAATAGCTGGAAGAGGTTTGGGACATAATCCCTTTTCATTGTTTCTTTTTTTTTTTTCTGAGAGGGAGAAAGCCACATCTTTTTCCTAGGAATGTACAGCAGTAATTGTTTTGGTAAGCTGAGAAGCACCAGTCCCTGTTTACTTAATAGTTATGGACAATGTAAGCATTACACCAGTTAATAAACATGTGTTATGAGACATTAGATATGTCTCCCACTAGTCCTCTTATTTAAGTATATGATTGATAAGGAAATGCAAAGCCTACTGGTTCAGTAACCCTAGAGCAGTACTGAAGAAGATACTGAGCTGTGGGAGCAGGAACCCTTCTGAAGGGCTGATACCTCTTCCCCTGTAAAAGCCAGCTGTGAAGCCATTATAGTCTGAAGACCTTGGAGTCAGTTTTCCATCCAGTGGGGTTTTTTTTTGGCTTGTTTGTTTTGTCTGGGGAGCCCACAGCTCTAATGAAAACTGTGGTTTTGTTGCTAGGAATCTGATATGACAGTTCTCAAGATAAGCACTGCAGTTGAGTTGAAAGCTGTTTCTTCTTCCATGTCACTTCCATTTTATGCTTCTGTCTTTCTGATGGTTCTAGTGTTGAGTAATCTTCGTCTGCTGTGCTTTGTAAGCTATTATCTGCTTCTGTCAGATCAGGAATGATACAGAATATAAACAGTTCGCAACTCAAGCTGATGCCAAGGGAGGCTAGAGGCTGATGCAGCTATCATCTTAGTATTTACAAGTTCAGTCCCAGGAGTGTAGCAAGAAAAGTCACTTACAGTCAAGGCTGTATGGATATGAAAGTCAGTGACACTGACTTTTCTCTGTATACTTTTCCCCACAGATTTCTTTGTAAGTTATGCTTGTGAAAACTTCTCTATATTGAGAATGCTGGTGTAATTAAGTCTGAGAGTCTAAGACTAAAGAGCTAAATTCATTTACACAAAGGGGAACTACAGTGGCTTTGAATTTGGCCCTATATAAGGATGCATACACTTATTCTTAGGTCTAGTAACACCTTTGCTGCCCCCCCCCCATGGGTCCCAGTTAATGCTGTAAAGAAGTGTATTTACACAAGCCATGAATCCTGTTTTATGATATATCAAGAAGCACTTGAGATATCACTAGTTATACAAAGCAGGCACTCAAAGGTTTGGGGTTTTTTCTTCTTGATGCTCTGGAGTTGAACCTTTGAGGCTTTGAAAATGTCCTTGGCATGAAGAACTCATGTATACACCTTGGAGAAAATATTTGATCTCACTGGAGACTTGGCTGAGTTCTGCAACCCATGCAGAAGCTTCCATATAATATTTAGAGATGTGGAAAATAATACCACACTTCCTGTGGTAAGTGTTTGTCTTGCCACCCCCAACATAGGAAGCAACCAGGAAACATCATATTAGTCTGCACCAAAACTGCATGTTCAGATGAGGCAATAATACTTCTTTGTGAAAGAACTGTGCATAGCCATTAATACATATTGTTCAGTGCTACCAACTGAAATGTGCATGTGAAATTCCAGTGACTTCTTAAAGGCACTGACTTAAACCAATTGAACTGACACAGCTTTTGTCTCTCAGCGCTGGTTACCATGGCTGTTATCCCATGGTTTGCTTTAGGAAAGCACAGTTCTCTTTGTCCTTCGGCTCTTTGGCTGCTGCTGGGTTCTAGGCTCAGCCTGTGGTCTAGATCTCTCACTTGGAGTCTGACACGGCTCCACGGAGTGGAAGTGTAGGGTAGAAGGATGACGACAGTTGTGGAAAGCAGATGCTTGTTTTTTCATCTGCCATCAGTGCTGGGCCTTGCTTAGGTTTCTACAGGCCACATAATTGTTTGTGTTCATCTTTTTTTTTTTTTTCTTCTTTTCTTACTTTTCATATGCTTGTGATGTACACAACTGCTGGAGGGGATTGACTTTCAGACTGTGGTTCAGTTGGCATTTCATTGTATTGATATCTGGAGGGATTATCCAAAGGTACTTTTGAAGCCTCTTTCAATTTGTTTTTTTTTTCCAGAGCGCAGAAGCTGAGCCCCATGAATAATGCAGCTGATATCAGAAAGAAACTGGAGTTGTAGAAGACATAGTGGAAATCACTAGTTACATCTACCAGGAGACCTGAAATAGAAGCCACAGCTTAGTCAAAGAGAAGATGCATACTAAAGGCAACTAGGTGACATTTACATAAATGCTAAACCTAAATCATTCAGCAAACTGCTATATACAAAAGATAAGCATTCACAGATGAGTTAAGTTCTCTTCTCTAGATTCTAGGGGTTGTTTGTTTTTTTGTAGTCACCACTCAGGTGATGTTTCTGCTTCTGTATAAAGTATTTCTCAATACACAGAAAAATCAGGACAGAAAAGGAATCGTAGCTTTTCCCCAACCAGCTGATTCATTTTGTTTACCCAGCAGAGGACCCCTGTGCCCCTGCCACTCACTGGATTTTGGAATGAGTGACCTTATTACATCCTAGGTCAGAAAACAGAACAAATAGATAGGGAAATCTCTCAAAAATTGATGCTAGGGTCTCTAAATTGAAACTTGTTGCTAATAGTGTGTAATCAGGGAGAAGAAAATTCACAGCACAACAAGCATTATGACTAACATTAAGTGCCCTCAATATAAAACATTTAGAAGCGTGATATATCAAATAAGTAATTTAACACTAATGTTAGAGATGGAAAGGCGATACTCAGGTCAAATATACAATGCCTTCTGTAGGCTGCTTATTTATATGGAAATACTGGAATGATGTTTGTTTGCTTGTATTCTTCAGTAAAGATTGGTAATGTTTCTTTTCATAGTGCACTTTTCTTTAGCAGATTTTAGGACTACAGATAAAAATGGTGCTGCTTTTACTGTACTTTGTTTTGCCCATCTGCCACTCCTATTAGAGATGTCCAAGAAAAGACCTTTTTTTTGCACTTTTCTCAAAGTGACTGACACTAATGCCAGGGAATACCATGAAATATGGTACATGTTATCATCCCATGCTTAGAACAGACATTATTTTCCTGCTGAATAGTACACAATTCATTGCCTGGAGAAGAGAACTAAAGCCTGAATTGAGGATTCATGCTCAGGTTCACATTTCTTGTTAATCTTTTGAATTTGCTGCTGTACTGCAGGAGCAGGTGTGTCTTAGACAGGTCACTTAGTGGCATTTGGAGTGAGCCGTGAAATCTGTGAATAATTTATTGGATTTGGGGTCATAACTAGCTCCTTTCTTGTCTCCAGAGAAAAATCAATACACTCTGGAACTTGGAAAGAAGAGTGAACAGAAGCTTTTACTATAAGGCTCTTGAATAATGTAAGACTGGTAATAATTCTGATCACAGTTAATTTGTTTAATGGGATGTTTGCAATTCCTTGAGACTTCATAGATAAAACAATGCAAACTGGCAAAGCAGTGAAAGAGTTCATAGACAGCAAGATCCTACCACAGTAATTCCTCTCTATGACTTCCCTCTCACTGGAAAAAAGCTCTCATCACTCCTATACCTTTCAAAGCTGCCTTTTTTTCACTGTCTGGTGTTGCTGCAGTGACATTTGGGCAGCTGCAGAAATGACCTTCCTTCAGCTGCGAGAAGGGGCTGATCATTCCTTTCCAACTCTCCCTTTTATATTGCTCCCTCTGCATAACTCACTTGCCTGTATGGGTTTGGAAATGCCCTTATTTTTCTTTATGCTCCCAAACACTTGTCACCAGTGTCTAAACAACCAATTTTTCCCCAGCCTGCTTTAATAACTTCTCTCACCTGTGAGAGGGGGTCCGATGAGGAGAGTGATACTCTCCAAGATGGTGAAGAGCCCTAGAGCACTTGAGAACCGGTCCATCTCCACCACATCCATCAGCACCTGGAAGGTGAGTGCGCCGATGCCACTCATGGCTATACTGAGGATGATGCAGTAGATGATGAGCACGCTGAACTCAGCTGAAATGACACAAATGAAATTGCTCAGCCCGCAGAGAAGCACAGCCAGGCTGAACAGGTAGATGCGTCTCCCTGTGAAGACTCTGTGTCCTGAGAGCAGCCCTGTCAAAGGGCGTATGAAGATGTTGATGAACCCGATAACAGAGATGAGAAGGGCTGCCCTGCGTTCCTCCACCCCATTCTGGATGGCATAAGGCACAAGGTAGACATGTGGTAATGCAAACCCCATCATCATCCAGGTCACTCCAATAGTGTAAATCTGGTAACCTTTGTTTTGACAGAAGATGTCAAAAGCCAGATACTTCTGCAGCATCTGGAAGCATGCAGTCCTTCTGGTTTGCTGCTGGAGCTCGGGGTGGGGAGAAGATGCTCCATTGGAGAGCTGTGCCTCTTCTGCTCTTCTCTCTGGCCCCTCTCCAGGCTTGGGTGACTGTAGTAGTGACCCTGATGCAAGCTGAACTGGTCTCATGATGGCTCCAGAAACACAACAGTTCAATAGTATTCCTCCAAAGATAAGAAAAGTGTTTCTCCAGCCCATCTCATCCAGCAAGTATTGAGAAAGCAGCGGCCACAGCGTGAAACCGAGAGAGACGCCAGTGGATGCTATGGCATTGGCCAGTGTTCGCCACCGTACAAAGTAGTAGCCCAGCGCAGTCACTCCTGCCTGGAAGCTGAAACACGATCCCAGACCTAAAGGTAAGAGTAGAAGAGAAAATGACAGCACATGATCCCTCTGTGTTGTCTTAAAGGGTGAAAAGAGCCCAAATCCAGGGTATATCCACAGATGACTTCATCTGCCACTGAAGCATTTCGTCACCTGCCAGGCTGCACAACCCCCAGTGATTAATACTCAGAAATCCCACACAGGGGGTGAAGAAGGATGTTGTAAATTACTTGTGTTGTTGGTTAAACTCCTTGTGTTCTTGGGTATACTAAATATACTGATCTAAGCTGACATTTGTCTGGGGCACACTGCCATTCCTAAAATTGTTATGGAATTGTTCATTAAAAATTTGGTTTTTATACCACATGCAACAAGCAGTGCTGCTTTCCTGACACTTTCATCAGGGCTCAGGGAGTTACTTGTTTTTTTCACTCTATGCAATGGGCACAGCTTAGGTTGCAAGATCCAACAGGATTGGTCCCAAAGTGACCTGGCTGAAAGAATTAATTTCTCTGTGTTAGAAAAGAGTCAGAGTTGAACAACAGTCACATAGGAGAAATATTTGGAAAGGAAAAGTTCCCATCTGTTACTTCTGTTGAAAAACAACATGTTCTTTTGTTAGAAAAAGATACATTTTCCCAGATTGGGAGTGGTGAAATACAAGCCCAGAGAACTTGGGAAGGACATTGTCCCAACACATTACTTTCCAAGATTAAAAAATACTCCCTTCTTCAAAGACAAAAGGTTGAGAAGCTAGTAGAAAGAACAGACATCTTTGCTCTCCATTTTGCCCTCTGGAGACCTGTAGCTTTTTCCAGATAGAAGCACTTTCCAGTGAGCTTGGCTGGATGAAGTGTGTATTTAAAGGGGTGTGAAGGGTAAATCTAGCTGCTATACAATTCCTGCTGTGCTGTGAGGCTTTTAATTTATCCTGTTTCACAGATGAATGGAAAAACGTGAGCACTTAGTTGGGACTGTCACCATTTCCCGTTTTTCAAGTCAAGCACAGCAGCTGGGTTTTCCTGCTGTTCTTTGGTACTTACCGGTGATGAGGCCAGCTGTTAAGTAAAGCTGGCTGATGGACTTGCAGAAGGAGCTGGACACCATGCCCACTCCACTGAGCAGACCTCCCAGCATCACAGCAAACCTGCAGCCAAATCGCTTTACCAAGATGCTGCAGAGGGGCCCTGGAAGCAAAGTGGAAAAAGGGAAGCAGTTTGGGAGGAAAGAAATATTTTGTACCTGCTGGACTGCTGCAATTATCAGATGATTTAGTCTAGACACCCTGAGAATTTTCCCAGCAGTATAATGTAGTAGGGAAGCCAGGAACAGAAAATACATCCCCTGATCCTCCCAAGCATGTGGTCAACTTGTTAGCTGAAGGGAAGGCTCCTGTGATCTGCTTGTTTTTTGGTCATTAGGATTTCTAAGCTTCCCTATGATGGATTTTAGTTAAAACTCTTGCAATGCAAGGAGGACCTTCAAGTGTAATTCTGTTCTCACACGATATAAATTCCAGGAATGACTTGAAAAAGCAGAGGACTTGTATTTCTATGTCTCTGAGTAAGAGATGTTAAGCAGGGTGATATTTCTGTTTGCATATTTTCACTCTCTTTTCACTGTGTTTTTCAAATATTCTGCCACAAAATCTTCTAAATTGCCCTTGGTGTCCCACTACCTAGGTGAAATTCCTTGCAAGAGAAGGCAGATTGACTCTGAAATAGATCAAGACTAGGAGAAAAATAGACGTCATTGAGGAGGATTATTTGAAAAAGGCTGGAGAAGTATATTCATGTCTGCATGGGAATCAATCTAACCTTCAGGCAGTAGCATCCAAGCTGCAGCTTGTGGAGTCTTGCAGCTGTCCTGCACATCATCTTCCCCAGGAAAATAATAAGATGTTATTGTCAGCACAGCTCTTTGCACATGCCTGTCCTGGCATACATGGGCAGGGGTGGGTAAGTTTAACCGTGTCCACTTCCAAGAGGACATAAGCCTAGGAGCAGACAGTGCACAAACTGGTTCCCACTCCCACACCTCCAGCACAGAGTGCAGAGGTGGGAGTGAGACCCGGGTGGTTCTGATGGGTCAGAGCCTGGCTCTGCCCTTCTTGGGCAGAAACCCACGTTTTATTGTGTACCTACGTTGCTGGCAGGCTTTACTAGGAAAGAGTTATGTTATTTAATCAGAAAAAGCAATGAACAAATAGGCATGGAGGTGTGTGTTTAAGGTCAATTAATTCTTTAATTTTCATAGGTTTTTGGTGAATTCCATGAGATTGTGTTAAATTACCTGCTTGTTAATGTCATTTAGCATCCCTCATTTTGAGGTAGGAAAAGATTAGTTCAGACCTGCAGACCATCAGTGGGAAACAGGCATCTCTCTGCATGCTCTGGCAGAAGAGGATCTGAAGGTAGAGTTTCTTTTCCTGTTTGTTTGAGGATCCTCGAGGTTTTCCAGGTTTTATTATTTTTTTCCCTCTTCTGAACACTTAAGGTTATATAAGCAAATGCAAAATGACTGTAAGCTTCAGAATTAGGAGTCAGAGTAGGGAAAATAATCTGTGGCATATTTGTGACCTAAATCAATGTCTGGTTTGAAATAAAATCCACAGTCAAGCGAACAGCGGAACATTATTAAAATTAGGAGTCCAGCTGTCTGTATTTTGATCTGCTTGGGAGATTTTCACCTCAGACTTCAACTGGTCTTTGAAAAAGTATCAGCAAACTGGTGACTAGATTATTTTTCCTCCTGCTGAAGACATTAAGGATGGTACTGCTGTTTAACCAACCCAAGTAGTAAGAAGTCATAAATTGAACACTCCAAAATATGAGATTGGCTCTAAAACTTATAAGGGTTTTTCATTATTTGTTCATGTTAACTTGCTTTCTAGGTTTCAAACATTATTTCTCACTTGCCTGGGGCTTTTGTGCTTTCCTTTGCAAAAATAATATCAAAAAAAGTGCTGCATTTGCATGAGTGTGAGTCCAGAGAGTTACGTGTGCATGAATATCTAGGAGCAGGAACGTGTAAGGGCCTGAACTCCCCTTTCGGAGATGGCCATAGGATCCTGAGGTCTCTCAAATGATTCTTATAACAAAATAATCGTTAATCACTTTTACCTAGGAACATAGCATGGGTAATGAGATATGTTTGGCTTACTAGGTTATGAGCTATTGTTTGCACCATGCCTTTTCCTGTTTCCTTCCATAGCTCTGCTGAGCTGAGGTTAGCTCTCCTGCATGGGACCTTCTCACCGTACTGACCACTCTCAGAATGGGCTGCTCTGTCCATTCCCCTTCCTGTTTACCAATTTTTGCAACAAGATTTTTTTTTCCCCTTCAGTTCCTCTGAATTAAAAAGGATGAAGGAGAAGAAAAGAGAGAAGCATCTCTAAGAGACACTGGTGACATAGCAGAATCCAATTCTGGAAAAGGTTTAAGTGCCAAGATGATGGATGTAACTGGGGAACCTGAATCAAACAGAGCCTGGCCTACTGCAAAGGAGGTTACAATAAAAGCCATACATGCTTGGCCTGAGAGGGAGTCTTTTATCTCTGTTTTTTTGTTGTTTTTTCTTCCTGATTTATGGTTGTATTACTCCCACCGTATGCTATTAGGGGGCAAGAACAAGCATTCCTCTGCTGTAACAGCCTGCAATAGATGAGACATAACTGGCAAGCAAAGTAACAACTCTCTTGTAATTCACTGGCTATGCCCTGACAAATTCTGTTAGTGATATAATTAACATGAGGCTATTCTTTCCTTGTCTAATTTATAACTTTTGGATCTATTTATTGGCTGTCTTTATATTACCTTTTACTGTGGTTCTGGCCTCCTACAAAACAGTACTTCATTAAAGAAGGTAGGATGCTTGATATTTTCTTGCGGATACTGCCAGACTTGTCCTTCCTGGACATGTTGGGGCTGGGCTGCTTCTGAGACCATTTCCCAGAGCCACCAGGTCCCATTCAGCTTCTTCCCACTAACCACAGCAGGACCACAGAGGATGGTAGGCAGCACAGAGAATGCCCACCAGCTTCCAAATTCAAAGCCCCAAGGACACTGCTCTCTTACTGCTGACCTTCAGTGATAATTCCTGCCCTCATTGCTTCCCCTGAGGTCTCTTTCCATCTGCACCTCGCAATTCTGGACCCAACTGCTTCTGCTAAGGTGCAAACTCTCTCTCCCATGTCAGGTGGCTGTCAGCCAAGTCCTGCACAGGAGAGACTGAACCTGCCACAGCCTTCACATTAGCATGTCTCAGGGCTCTGCTTTTTTTTCCCTTAATACTATAGTGTCACCTTTCACTAGTATTGGAAAGGGACAGGTATGAACTGAGGGAGCAGCTCAGATATGTGGGGGTCACTGGATATTTTGCTTCTGTTGCCTAGGTGGGGTTTGGGTAGTCTGTTTATCAAATAAGCATGGGAGTTGCACATGGAGAGGTCAGCAGCAACACAGACTGCTCATTGGGGAGTCCTCGAGCTGCTGAGGATTTTTCTCTTCTATGCAGAAATATCCATCCGGGTGGAGGATCTGGGGGCCCTGTCCTGTGCAGCTCCCACATTTTCTTTGGGGAGAAAACCAGTGATTCACTCCACTATCCACAAAGCACAACCCTCCTTCCACCCCCCTTCACCTGGAGAGTGCTGCCTGACCCACATTCTGCATTAATCCAGCTATGCTCATGTCCACCCTGATGCCTGCTTAGGTGTGCACTCCATGCCACTGCCCAAGGAGTTGCTTTTAACACTCTGCCTCAGCTAGCAGCCCGGAGGAGCTTGGCTTTTGGCATCTTTTCAGCCATGAAGAACACAGTTGTCATGTGGCACATGGAAGGAGATGCACCCTTGTGGACAGAAGATAAATCAAGAAAGCACCCAAGCTCCAACACTAGCTGCCAGCTTATTCAAAGAGCTGCTGTGGGAAATAATTAAGTTCTCACTGGTCTGGAGAAGCTGGGCTGAGAAAGGGATTCACCTCCTTTGAGCAAGGGTCTTGGTTGACTCTTAGAGTGGCAAAAGGGAACTTGGTGTCTGTGGACACTTAGCTTTGGACTGTGCAGGCATGGGTCAAAGTGGCTGGGAGAAGCTGTGCACTGCCAACCAGCCAGTCTGCTCAGACCTCTCAGTCCCTTCCACCATCCGTCTTAATGAAATATGAAAAGTGCCCTCATTGCGGCCCCTCATCAGCAACACGACCACAGAAGGTGGTGGAGGGCATTCCCTGCAGCTGTTACTTACCACCTCCGTGCAGCACGGCCACCATGATGGACGGGAACCACGACGTCTCGCTATTGCTGGCCTGGAACTCACGCTGGAGGTCCGTGAAGAAGATACCGATGCAGGAGGGGAAGCCCAGCGTCAGCCCCTGCAGCAGCACTGCGGCGAGCAGAACCATCCATGCCCATCCCCGGTCCTGGGGCTTGGCAGCTATGCGTGCTGCTGCTCCTCCTTGGGACATGATGGCTTCTTTCTCCTCCTAAGCCAGGCTGCTGGGGAAGGGAGTGCAGCTACCATGCAACCTTCAGCCCAGTGAACAGACCTACAGAGAAGAGCTGATGGTATTCCCAAGGCCCAGAGGCACCACTGCGTCCCACACCTTTTGCAGCTGACACTCTAGACTTCTTGCTCTGCATTTCTTCTAGCACCTCCGTTCCTTCTTGCTACAGGATCCTGCCAACAGATTGCTTGAGAAACAACTGCCTTCCCCTTTTATATTTCACAAGACTGTGACCACAGCCAGGTACAGAGCAGGACCACACCTCCTCTGAGGTATGAATTGGCCTTACCTAGTTCCCGCCCTTATTTTCCCTTTCACCTGCTTTCATCATATGGAGTCCCCTTGCTGGCAATTGCTAAGGTCACTCAGTCCTCGTGCTGAGAAGAGAAGGAAAAACTCTGCAAATGCCAAGAAAAATAGAAACATATACAGCTTGTGTGTTGCAGCAGAGCTCAGTGTGAAACTTTCAGGAAAACTGCACCTACTTACAAAGTGCTAAAAAAACTTTTTTAAAGCCGTTAATTAATTAGGATCCAGTGATTGCAGCGAGGCTTTTGCTTTACCTCAGTTTAGAGCTTCTTCTGAGAGATCCCAGTTTTGACTTCAAGGCTGGCAGCACAAAACATATAGTAACAGCATTCCCCATCCTCTCCACATGAATAAACATGTATAAAAAAAAAAAAATCTTTGGCAGCAGGATGAGCTCAAAAAAAGTGCCCATAAGGTCACTGCACAGTGCAATATTTATTTAGCACTCAAATAGTGTTTTTTCCCTAAAACAATAGCTATATTTGAGTTTTGTGTGCAGCTCTAAAAATGAGTAATAGTTTGATTTTGCTCATTATTTCAAATATGCCATGGTGGCAGAAAGTGAGTTTCATACCTCAGGCTGAGACCAGAATTGGTCAAACGAAGGGTAGCAAGCGCGTGGCTGCGTGCGCGGTGCGGGCGGCTCATCCACTGTGTGCGCAGCCCGGTCAGCTCATGGCCCACGGTTAGATACTTCTGCTTCAGTAGCAACTAAAAGCTTTGATGAAGTCTTTTGCAATATTAACCTAGGCATCACTTCTGCAAACAGGGCTCTTAAGCTGGCTGGCTCACAGCCAAAAAAAAAAAAAGGCCGGGAGCAGAGGGGGCCCGTGGGAAGGGGCTGTGAGATGCAAATCACGGTGGTGGTGCTCAGCACACTTTAATCCTTTGTCCACTTTAGCTGGGCGCAGATAATGCAACTAATTCAAGTGCTTGTCTCTCTGGTGTGAATTAGCTGGATGACAGCCTAAAACCTCTCCCCGGCAACAGCAAACCTGCAAAAAAAGGCAGAAGCATAGCTCCTCTCTGTTCCCAGCTGCCCTGTCCAAGTCTTGATTTGTCTAGCAGAAGATTTCTGGGTCCCCTCACATTTCCCTGTGTGCCTGCTCACTGGGGAGGACTCTCCAGTGGGGCTGCAGATGCTGTGGCTTTCATCCACTTTCTGCCCCTGGCTGCAGGACACCTTTTCCCCTGGGCAGCCTAACCTGCATGGTCGCTGCAAGGACCCTGGAGATGTGCTGCCAAGTGCTGCATGGTCTCCTCACTGCATTCTGCTTGCATAAAGGTAAAGGAACAAGTTTGTTCCAGCACTGGCTTACGCAGCTGTGCCATACTGAACAACAGCACTGCCGCAAAACCTTGGTTTAACCCTTCCCAGGGTAACCGGATAGGATGGACGGTGCAAACGTGGAAGGCTAGTGTGTGTTTTCGTGCTTCTATGGGCTTGATGTTCTCAGGCAACCTGCTCCTGGTGTTGAGCAGTGTACATGAGACCAGGGACATCTGCGAAACACAGGCAGATTTTCACATGCATGTGATCATCTTGTGCTGATAGTGTTGGGAATAGGATTGAAGTTCATAGCAATAGCCACACCTGGGTGCCTACTGCAAACAGCATGCTTTTGTTGGGAGCAGATGAACTAGTGCAAACGTGCTTCCCACTACCAGCTGGTGCAATGCCTGGGGACACATGGGTGCCCTGGATGGTTTCAGTCTTTCTTTCCAGCCACTCTTTGCCAGTCACTGTCTTCCCTGATGAGCTAATTCTCTCTTGTTCAGGTCCAAACGTTTTCTTCTTCTTCTTCAGCGACCCCCAGGACACCAGCATTCAAGCCTTCTTGGATTTCCCTAGTTGTGATGGAACAGCCCTAGTAGTTGTTCACGGCAGCAGACCAGGAGTGCTCACAGTGATTCTCCCTGCTTCTTCTGTGCCTCAGTTTCCCTCAGCTGTAATGGGGGACAAGCAGCTGCTGGCATGAAGGTTGCTGGCTGCTCCCTGCAAGGGCAGGCAGCCCTTTATGCTGAGAAACACAAGGGCCTGGGGCATTTATGTAGCTCACCTCCTAGAAAGATGTTTATATTTAGCCTGCAAATGATGATGATCTCTGTATCTTGTCCTCAGTAAAAGCTTACAGCTGGTAGATACCTCTGGGGTGAGAAGAGCAGTCCACTTCTCCCCTACAGCTGCTCAGGAGGGAGACCCAGCAGCAGGGTCCAGCAGGGAAGTCAGGAGTGTGGCTGTGGGGGAGGCAGAACCGCTGCCCCCAGCAATGGGGCTTGGAGCAGTGTTCAGAGTCCAGGCGATGCCTGTGGCTTGGCAGCAGGGATGGAAATGGAGAGCAAAGTTTCTTGTTCGTGGTACATTAGGTCTCTGTAACCTGCTGCGTGGCTTGCAGCAGCATCCTCCTGCTGCCCCAGCTCAGCCCCGTGTGGGCTGGACATGTATTTTATGAATGTGTAAAATAAACCGCATGCACAGAAATGAGATGTTTACTGTAAGCTGAGGAGGGTGGTAAACTGTTTTTTGGGGTCACTCAGTACTCAGTGTCTGTTGGGGGTAGGAAAGTCAAACACTTCTCTTGGTAAATACCTTTATAAGTGACATTTTAAGTACCTTTTCAAGTACCTTTTCATCCTGAGATCTTGGCTTGCTTTGCCATCCTCTCCCAGGTAGGTTGTATTACATCCCAGCTGACTTTTCCAAGGTCACCCAGTAAGTTGATGGCAGAGAATCCAGATCTAGCTCTGATTAAAGCATTGGCCCAAGTGACACAGCGTGGCCCAACACTACAGGCTTGTGTCTGCGGGATGTCACTTGTCAGCAGTCGCTTGCAGCCCTTAAGGGACAGGCTGTGCCTAGGGCACGATGGAGGTGGCTGCAAGTCCCTGGCTCTGTGCATGTCCTTACTGGCATATTATGGCTCCATAAGCCAGTCCTGAGCTCAGGAGCCTCAGCAGCAGTTTTGGGGCAGACCATTTGCCTGGAAACCAAAGTGCAAATGCTTCAGAGCTTGCAAATTGTTTTTGAGAAAGACTAGTTGAATTTGTTCCAGAGATCCAGATTAGCAAATCATCCAACAGATGGAATCTCACAGAGGAAGTGGGGGGGGCTGTTTGTTTGTTTTAAAAAAAAGGAGAACTAAGTGACATTTCAGCTGTGGGATTGCAGAGCAGTTCAGGGCAGGGAGCTATTCCTGCCCCAGGTTCAGTCCCAAATTAAACTCCTGCTCTGATCCTTCTCTTGAACCCAGACAGACCCAGCAAAAACTGAGCTCTCAGAGCACCTGAAAACAGATTCCTGGCCTGAGACTGAGGCAGGGACAGGATCTGAACAATCCTGGCAAAACCCCTACAGACCAGCTCTGCTGGTGCTGAGAAAATGGGACTGTGCCAAGGATGGGGGAAGTGCTGGTTTATCATGAGTTTCCCAAGCAGTTCCCATTGCATTGCTCCCATGTCCTTCCCCTGCAAAGGGCAGCAGGGTCCTGCCTGCACTAATAGGTCTTAATTAGCCTGACCAGCCTCATCTGGGGCCTCTTCTCACACACCCTCCACCCCATTTTTTCCCCCAGCTACACTTAAGCCCAGCTCCTTGCCTAGATTGATCTTTGATCTGTCTCACCACTGTTTTCTGCTCTCCTGGGTTGACTTTGGATCTGCCTGGCTGTTTTGTGCACATTAGTCACCAAGAATGTGGGTGTAACACCAGGTGAGAAATCCTGCTTTTGGGACCAGGTTTAATGACCATTAGCCAGTACTGGGGATAACACTGCTTGGTGTGGAGGTGGGAAATGGGGGATGAGGAGGCAGCTGGCACCAGAGCACGCACTGACAGCTCCCATCAGCTTGCAGGAATCCAGCAAGATGTGGCTTGTCCCTTCTCTTTAACCTGATGGCAAATCTCCAGCTGGTGGGTGATTGCGAATGGTTGGTGTGCAAGCTGGCCCTTGCCCTCCTGACTGCTGCCACCCCCCCCCACGGTCGCTGCCTGTGGCTTTCCCAGAGCTTGTGCTTTGTGCAGTAGGCAGGGAGGTCGGTGCCAGGAAGGGCAGCTCTTCCCAAGGCAATGGGGCTGGCTCCGGAGATGGGTTTGCAAAAGATGTGCTTGTGTAAATTCATGCTGGAAGTGGCTTTGGAAGTGTCTCTGGCTTGTGCTGTGTGACGCCCTGACCTGCCACGCTGCCCTGTGCTGTGGGTTTGTGCTGCCTTGGGACCGGGACAGAGACAGGGACCAATGCTGACACAGGACTACCCAAACAGATGGAGGTCTTTGATAGGAACCTGGCTGAGGTTATTGAGGATATCTGGAAGCTGCTGGTGCTTTTCTTTCAGCAATTTCCTGCATTTGTGAAGGTGAGGGAGGCTGGTGTGTTCCCTGAAAAGTGGGGCTTTTGAAGAAATGGAGTTACCTTATAATTAGCTGCATGAAAACTCTAGCCAGTAGATGAGGTTGTGGCACGGGGTGGGTGCAATGGGCTGTGTTGCAGCTGTGGGTGAGAGTCTAGCCGTGCTGCAGCCCATCTCTCCCATGGACTGACATCTGGGGACCCTGAGCAGTGGCAAGGAGGTTTCCCTGTAGCAGATCTTACCTGTCAAGCTCTTGATTGTCATTTACCTTGGCTTTTATTAATGAGGAATATGGGATTTAGTGGGGGAAGGATCAAGAGAAGTGTTTCCCTGTGGCTGGCTACTGGATTCTTGGAGCAGGTGTAGGAGGTTGTGGGGGATTGAAGGTGCACAGCCAGAACTTGTGGAGCATGGTTTTTATGAAGCCAGCAGGGTTTTGGGCTCCAGTGAGCCAAAAGAAGCAGCTTTGGCTGTGCTGCTCTCAGCAGGTCCTCTGTCATCCCAGCCAGGTCCTGCTCAGGTCTCTTGTCCAAGGACAATTGCTCTAAGGAAGGTGCAGGTGATGCCTAGAAGTCACAACAGGGCAGGAAAGGAGATAGAATAACTTAGTGCCGACACCTAGGCTCTTCCTGCCCACACCCAGAGGGATCTCGATGTTCAGCCTTGTGATTCCTGGAAAAGGAAAGACAGGAGCTCTTCATCCTGCTGGGAAGTGCAGGTCGCTTTGTGCCTTAGGGTCATCTTGTCAGGGGTGTGTGTGGAAAGAGCAAAATGTGGCCTTGAGCATTTGTTTCATGGGCAAAACCCCTTTGGTTTGGCAAATACAACCATCCCCTTCTTACTTTTTATATGTTTCTCTGCATTCAAATTTTAGATTAAAATCCACTGAAATATTAGGATGAGGATGACTGTTCATTGAGTATTTCCTAGCCCTTTAGTGACTAAACTGCCTGCTTTTCTGAGACATCTTGAACTCAGTGCCTGGGTTAAGGGCCTGGCTCTTTGCTTGGTTGCCCAAACATTTTTCCTCATTTTTAGCCACTGTCCTTTGAATTCATCAAGATCATTGGTGCGTGTTTTCCTGGCTGTGCTGAAGGACCTGCTGCCCAGACTGCCCTGAGCTAAATCATGGGTGGAAGGTGCTCACCTTTCCCAAGGATTTTCTTGGTGACACAGAGACCAGCTGAGCTCTCAGCTCACTGAGGATCTGTGCAAGACCCATGAAACTTGAGAACTCCTCACGCTTCAGACTGATGATGGACTTGTATCAGACTCCCATCTGCTGAAGTCTGGGGAACCGTAGGAGGGATGGGGGCCTCTAATAGGAAATATTGCCAGAAGGTCAAATATCGATGCCTTTGCTCATCTGTTATACCACGTTCTGAAGGCAATTGCTAGGGGATTGCAGCTCCTTTACTGTGGCTTGGAGAAACCAATGTGTTTCTCCAGCCCTGGAAAGGAGAGGGTACGTGGGTGTTATTTGCCCATATGAAAGTTGGGCTAAACCTTCAGTGACTGTCTCCGAACCAGATCTAGGTGGAAGGACATGGCTAAGGTTCTTGTTTCCCAAACATGTCAGTAAGCTGGGTTGAAAATATCTGCAGGCTTTCTGTCTGCAAATAGATCTGGCTTGATTACTTTGTTCCGGGTGAAGGTGAGTGGGTAAGTGACGAACTGACCTTCGTCTTTACATGAGAGCCTGAGGCAGAGCAGAAGAGCGTACGTGTTGTGCAAGATGCATTTATGGCTGTGGCCAGACCTCTGCAGCACTGGGTTTCACCCTCCCAGACATGTGCAGAGAGGGGAAATGCAGCAGCAGTTTCCACTGCTTTTTGCTGGAGCCCCAGGCCAAGCAGCCAGATGCTGATAGGTGCCTTAATGCTGCTAAAACCCTTTCCTATCTGTAACGTCAATTCGGGTTTCCTCTCTGTCCACAGACATGAGCGGGCAGGTCAGAAAAACAAATGAATTGTGCTACAGGCAAAACTGGCAGGGGCAAGCCGAGCTGCCGGCTGGGGTGACTAATGGGAGTTCTGTGGTATTGTGGTGAGGTGAGCCCCAGCACCAGGGAGCCAGGTGGCCCCCGGCCACAGCGTGGTGGCTGGGGTGGGCTCAGCCCTGGCAGGAGCCTGAGCCTTTCCTTCCACAGGACGGATGTGGGACTGTTAGTTTTATGCCCTTTCCAATGCAGAAAAGGATGATAAAGGGTTTTAAAGTCCATCTGCTGCAGCTCGGGTGCGTGCGCTACTTATTGCCTTTACTCTGTGGCTATCGCAAAATCTCAGCTATGTTTTGTTACTCATCTTCCTCCCAAGCACCTGGCAAAGCCACCTGGGGAATTTATTTCCCCCAGTTGCCTCTGTGGGGTAGGTACTAAGCTACTTGGGTGTTTTTGTGCTGCCTCCTGCCTTGGTGGTGGCACAGCCCCAGGGATGGAGCCCTTTGCCCACAGGAGCTGCTTGTCCCTGGGAAGGTGCCTCCACTGAGCATCCTGCATCTTCTCGGGGCAGCAGGGTTTGGAGGCAGCCTGGGGTGCTCTGACAAACCCAGCCAAGAGCCAGGGCCTTAACCCTCTGCTGAGGCCAGTTCTGCTGCAAACTGTCCCCCTCTTTCCCTTCTCCTGCTGCTGCAACAGACCTAGAGCTGCCTGGGTTTTGGCAACAGGGATGGCTGAGTTTTGGCCTGGCCCCTGGCAACAACAGGACCTGCTTATTCAGAGGTGGTGCGTTGGGTTCATTCTTATTCTGGGTAAGGTAAGACATGCAGCGCTGCTGCCAATCCAGTACAACCTCTCACCACTTGGTAATGCTGGGGCATCGCCTGTGTTTTCTGCAGCAAGAAGTAAAGAAATTGTTTTTAAAAGGAGTTAAGTGGGTTGCACAGCCTTGGATGGGAAAGCAAGGGATGGCGCAAAGGCTTGGTGGCTCCAGCTTGTGGTTTCTGCAGAAAACGCTGAGCGATGCTTGTGTCTTCTGCATGGTGATATAGCATTGTGTTAGAGGAACCACCTGCCTGGCGGACCTGGAGCTGCTTAAAGGTCCTGCACAAAGGCTCTTCCTGCCTACATGGCCTTATAGGACAGTCCTAAAGTGGGAGAGCAGGGAGGTTATGGCTGCAGGCCTGAAATGCTGGCTGTAATTTGAATTTCTGCTGACAAGTCCTACCTTGTGAATGTGATCAAATACGCATGTGGTGTCAGCAGTGCCAGCCCTGCAGTTTCCATCTCTGCCCAAGATGCTGCCGGCACTTGAGCATGGCTTTACTCTGGGCAAGTTCACTGGCAGTCCAGACCTGCAGTCAGGTCTGGAACAGAGATGTGGGGATGGAGTCAAGGAGGTTTGAAAAGTACTGTCTTCAATCAACCCATGCTATGTGGTGACTTGGCTCAGCCATGGTTTCTGCCCCCCATGCTGCTGAGCTCCCTGTGGGGGGGACAGTCTTGTCTTCTTCCACCGCGTTGGTGTTAAACCCTGGTTTGGGGACGTGCCAACCCCCTCCCTGCTCCGTTGCTTTGAGGCTCCTGTTGTGGTCGGGATGGAGGCAGGCAGCGTGCCTGCAGGGCAGCCTTCAGAGTAGCTACAGCAGGCAACAGCCACTTGTAGTCAAAAGTAAGACTAAATTAATCCAAGTTTTCCTATTCTTCATTTATGTCTTTGCTCCTCCTCCTCCTTTTCCCCATGTTGGGCCCAAATTGTCAATGTTGCCCAACTTTCGGCATCACCAAAGCTTGACTGGTTTGCCTCTCTGCCTCCCTGCTACTTGTCCATCTGTTGGTATCTCTGTGTTCCAAGCGTTTCTGAGTTGCAATACTCTGTAAACAGGAAAGAACCTAAATCTCAGCTAATCCACCCGTCTTGCTAAGGTCACAAACGTGGGGAAGGCTGGCAGCTTTCGGGGTGGAGGTAATAGACCAACTATTTAAAACATCCTCCAGTGTTTCTGGGCTAATGCCACATGCCCAGGGCAGTCTCTCACCCAGCAGTCAGCTGCGGGCTCAGAACACAAGGGGAAGCTAGCTTTAAGAAACTCCACTTTATTTTTCTCATGTTCATTCCATTTGTCTTGGTGATGGCAAGAACCTTGTATCTTTGGTCTTGTGTGGAAAGTGGAGAGCTGTTTGCAAGCTTCTGCAGATGTTCAGCGTGGCACTTCTGTGGTAGAGGAAGGGGCAAAGCTGTCTGAAACAGTCAGACCTTTTTGCCACGTGTGCTGGTCCAGAGTTGAGTAGGGGTTTAGCAAACGGAAGCTGACAAAAAAATTCTCTTCCTTTCTTAGCTACTCACATTTAATGCTTGTGTTAACGTTCTACTTGCTTGTGGTCATCAGTGGAAATGGTAAAGATCAATGTAGAAGTTGAGATTCTTTTGTGTAACAGAAAATCAGAAACATGCTTCATTTTGCCTTTTTCTCTGAAAGCAACCTAGAAAGACTCCAAAATCTAATTATATTCTCCTCTTAGCAAATCATTGTTACAAATAGAGTCAGAAGCAGGTACACAATTTGCACGTTTCTTTCCCCATACTGTAGTATTTGTCTCGTAACGTGGCAAATGGATGCAGAGAAAGCAGCAGGCTGCAGACTGTTTGTTCAAACTTTTCAAACCCATTTCAGAATCTTTATTGAAAAAAAAATTAATCACAGCATCTCAACTGTTATTCAAACACATTTAATAAACAAAGAGAAACAGTAGCAAAGGGCACTGACACGTGACAAACTGTACAAAACCTCCGGGTTTGCAGGCAAACGCGAGGGGAGGAGCCCACGGCCCAGCTGCAGGACTGGGGAGCTGCTCCGTCCCACCGCCCTGCAGCGAACCATGCCCCCTTTGCCTCAGCCCACTCAGTCACCCCTGAGAAAAATCGATTTTTAAAAATGTGCAGAAACAAAGACACTTTAAGAGGATATTTCCAGTCTTGCCATAATGGAACAATTTAGGCCACTGGGACAGTTTAAAAAAACCCAAAGTGTCATACTGTCCATTCCCAGGATTAATGCTTTACAGCGAAGCTTCCCAAGAGGCACACGCACTCTTGGATAGCCAGTAGATCTATCCCTGCTGACCTACCCTACTCACCACAACATGCTACCTTTTTTAGAGTGAATGGGACAAATTTCATCCTAATTCAGCACTAGTTTTGATATAGTTGTGACTGAGTGAAAGGCAATGGAAGGAAAAGCCCTGTTCTCGAGCACAGAGGGATGCAACTGGTGCATAATGCTGAGACCAGCCTTGGTCTCAGGGTAAAGGTGACCTAGCACAGTTGGGAAAGGAGAAATCCTTCACTTGGAATGTACCTGCTCTGGATGGACTTCATGCCTGGTCCTAAATGTCACCCAAAACTTGAGTGTCCAGTACCAATGATTGGTTTTCTACCATGAACTTGTTCTTTTGAACTTAAAGACTCTGCAATTGAACCCAAAGTCTTCAATCCCCTGGCACGTCCTCACTGCAGAAAGCAGCGTGGAGGGGAAAACCGAGATGCAACTTTGATAGTCTTTCTTGTGCACCTGAGTACTGTTCCATTCAACTGGTAACGGTAATTTTGGGGCTCTGTGGCTCAGAGGGGAGAGTGATGGCATCACTCTTGCATCAGGCAATCCTCTCGTGGGCTTCACTACATATGGCATTTTTGGTGATGCAAAAAAAGCAAGGAGGTATCATTTTTATCTACTTGAGTTGTACTGGACAGAAAGTCTCCCTTTGCAACTACTGTTGCTTTGAGCTCCATGGTTTGAAAAGCAAGGTGCTCAGCTGGCATCGATGTGACACACAGCTCAACCAGTTCCTGCTGTCTTTAGCTTGATATTTCTTGACCAGTTCCCAGAAACTCCTTCCTCTGAGGAAGGGAAAGAAGACAGATGAGAGTGTTAAAGGGCTTTTTAGGCTGCTAACTCGCATACATGTGCTTCTTGATTTCTTAGCTGTGAGCACAGACGGACAATGACTGAGGCTACAAGATACTGACAGAGGAGAGATATCTATACACATCACAGTGTTATTTAGGCCCAGCCAAGGCGTACGGTCTAATCACACCAATACCATCTCACCACATTATAAACAGGGAAGATGGAGGGAAGAAGAGCTGGGTTCTTCAGCGTGATGGCAAGCCAGCTGCGTTTCAACAGCCTGTAACTGACACAACGTGAATTCAAAGACATTTGGCACGGTCCGTTGTTACCAGGATTAAACTAGCACAGATAAATTAACCAGTCTGTCTTGAGAATGAGGCAAAGCCTCCACCGGAGGAGGTACATTGGCAAAGCAGGATGGGAGAGGACAGGCAAGAGTACGTACAGGACTGAAAAGAGGCAGAGTGCAGCAGTATCACTCAGTGTCTTTGCTGCACATCTTGTTTGCTCAACTGGTTGTTGGACCGACCGTTGGTAATGCTGCTGCGAGGCCCTGTCAGCAACAAGTGATAAGATGGGGAACCTACCTAATTCTATGTCAAAACTTTATGGAGACCACAGGTAGCTGAAGTCCTCCAGAAAGGAGCCCAACTCCTCAGTCCAAGTGAGGAATTTTCTGATACCTTATTAAGAAACACCTGCTCTGAGCTTGTCAATGTCTCTGAATTCCAGCATCTCTGAAGCTTTGCGTTTAATGTCAGTTTGGGACTTGACTCAAAAAGACCCAAGTGTCTGGACACTTAGGCTACAAAGAACAAAGCCAGGATGAAAAGGGAAGAACATGCAGCAAATTCCTAAGAAATTCCATTTACCAGACTAAAAGGGACATGCCCTTGGTTAGGGATGGCACAGATGAACAGAGGGGAACCAGTGACTGCAGTTTGGCTAAGATTAGAATTCAAGAGAGGCACAAACGAACATTTTGCACATCCATCCAAGGCATTCCAAAAGAAAAAAAAGGAAAAAAAAAAAGAAAGAAAAGTCACAGAAGTCGACACATCACTTTGGACAAGAAACATTACAACAGTTTGGCAACTTTTCACCAAACCCCCCCACCCCAACTCTGTGATGCCCCTCTGTAATTTGAGGTGATCTCTTAAAGGTGGGGACATGAGGGGGCTGCAGATAAATCACTGCATGTAAATAGGGGATCTCCTCCGCAAAGGATCTCATGGGTTAAAACAAACCTACCTGCTTGCTACAGTACAAAAGAAATTCTGCCTGAAGTCCTCCCTTGGTGAGAAGGAAGGAGACAGAGAGCCCACGCTGCTGGAGACAAACAAGGCAAAGCTGAACTTGGCAGCAACAAGTCCCTAACCTTGTGACTTTGCACCAGGCTAAGATATGGCCGTGGCAGGGTATTGGAGGGGAAGATGTCACCACTCTTCTTCAGCAGAGAAGTGTAGATGACAAAACTATCACTCTATCACTGTTCTGGGTGAACACAGGTCTCTCTGTTTATGCATGCAAAGTAATGGGCTTTGGAAAATGCCAGGAGCCCATATGCAATAGTGTTAACAACAAGCCCTGTGTTAGATGTACACGCAACTCCCCTCCCCTTAGTATCTAAACTCAGCTCTTAGGAACTGAACAAGGAACAAATACAAAGCAAGAATGGAAAAGTTGGTGTGGGTTTTTTACAAGTGGTTGTTTTGTTCCTCCTTTTAAAGCCCTGTTCTTCTGATTTGGGGGGGCTGGCTGACAGGAGGGGGAGCACTGCAAGGTCCCTGCACTTTCTGGTGGCAGACCTGGGTGCAAGAAATGGCACAGCTCAAATACAGATCTTCCCACCGACGCCAGCCTGTGGAAGGTGGCACTGATTACAAGGGCCTGTGGACCTGAGCAACCTTCGCAAAGGCTCCGACTGGGAATCCGGCCCAGCCGTTGTTGGAAAAATTCAATACAGCGCTGGCCAAGAAAATAAAACAAATACTTGTGGAAAGGACTATCCAACTGGAAGAGTCTTTTCCTTCCTTGGTTTCCAGGGTAAGAGGGAAGCCTTTGGTTATGACCAGAATTATTAGCCATTGGTAGGACAGGCTCGGCTTTGCTTTGCATTAGCTTGGTTACTGTACAAGGGCAAGGTTGCATTGCGGAGAGATGCTCTGCCCAGCTAGACTGCCCTTTTGACATCTGGGAGTTTTAACGGAGTGGCCACTTGAATTACATCCGGGATCCCCGCTCTTGAAGAATCTGAAAAAGAAAAGAGCTTCTGTAAATACCTTGGACAAGCTTAGATGCAAAAGTTCATGTTCAGAGTCCTTGTTTTTTGCAGAGAAAGGAAAGATGTACTAAAGTGAGAGTAGCTTGCTGGCTTTTATGCTACTGTAACAAATGACAGGCTGGTTAAAGCTGACTGAGCCCCTTCTCTAGAAATCCTGCTTAGCTGCCTGCCAGGAGTTAAGAATGTCACCTTTTGTTGCTATCCTGGGGGAAAAAAAAAAAAAAAGAGAAGAGTGGATTGAAAGAGAAAAAAAAAGCTTGTCTCTCCCTGCAACATCCTGCAGCATCCTTCAACCACAAAATGTGACCAATCTCAAAGGTTCTTGCTATGCTGTCCTTCTTTTTCAAGTCTACCTCTTTCCTCCAATTTTTTTGTCTTAATTTGAAGCGTACAAAAAGCCTTAGCTCTCGTCCTACAGTAAAATGTGAAATCTTCCAAGAAGGGAAGATCACATATACAGGAGGAAATAGCAGAGCTGGTACACAGAATTGCTACTGCAAATTATCGATCTGCTAGTGTAAGAAGGGCTTTTTCTTTGCATAGGGGAATTCAAGTCAATACAGCTGAGCAGATGCCTTACCTTTGCCTTCTCGCTTGGCTCCTTGACAATGCCATTGGTAGAATTGTTGAGCTCCCTGGACACAACGCAGAGGAATTCTGCCTGGTCTTCGTTCCCATAGTTATAGGAAGATCCAATGCTGATCAGCTGTGCAACAGGAGACAGCCAAGGTAACTATCAATAAGTCTTGACTCTTGCTTTATTCCTACAATTGCTTTGTGAGGTACAACTGTCCAGTGAGACCCGTTCTGGACCTGTAGCCTCCTGTGTCACAGGCTTTCCTGTGTGTGTAAGGCAGGGATACAGCCGAGCTCCAGAGCCCTCTGGTGGCACCTGGAGCCCCAGGAAGAAATTCCAGCCTAAAACTGTAATGCTGAACATAACAGAACATTTTCCAATTACTGAGGGCAGAAAAAGGAAAAACACATCAGATTTTGCAATAGGTTTTGCAATCCAGCTAATTCAGATATGGGGCAGGCAATGCAGACTTCCTGGTCCAGACTATGTTGAACTCAGCTCTCAACTGGCCTTGTGACTTTGATGTGTAAAAACTGGAAAGGCAATTCTTTACCACAGACAGATGTTAGATAACTAGGGGACATGTGGCAAACTGGCACCATTCTTTACGTAGATGTTGTCAAGATGGAGTTTGATATCTGTATAAATGGGATTATATTCTATTACTGTTGTGACGAGGGGTCTGGACTCGATCCAAGAAATCCCATCTGTTTCATTTATCATTATTACATTAAAAGGATATCCTGGAGTGCAGAGCTAATTTGTCCTTTACAACTCAGTTCTGCTTTCCAGATAATAAATCTAAGTAATCTGAAGAAAGCAATGTGACTCTTATCAACTGTGTATATCTAGGAAACTTTAATATGCAGCATGTACCCTAACTTCCATGTCCTAATGGATTTTAGAAGAGACAGTTCCATATTTATATGAGACAGATGCAGTCAATAGCCTTCCTAGACAGACGACTATCTATATGGTTACAGTGCAGCTGCAGGAAGACCTGGGGGGCTGCCGTACTGACTGACCTCCAGTACTGTTTTAAATAGGTTTTGATGTTTTTGCTGAGGGCAGAAGATAGACACAGGATAAAAAAAGGATTATTTTTTTTTTTTCTTTTGCTTCCCTACTCCCTGTCTTGACTGTTTAAGGTCTCGGATATTTCAATACCACTCACCACTATTTACTCAACAAACACAAAGTATCTTTTGATAAAGATAGCCATTTTCCAGACTACTGAACTGCAGGTGGACAGGAGAATGGATTTCCATTTGAAATAGCAAATCTCTATTCCATCCTTAATTTAAGCAGGACTGAATGGTATAACGCAAAGAACCTGAAAGGCCACATGCTCCCCTGAGAACCGAAGCCTGACAGACAACAAGGCTGCAACAGCTTTTACCACTCTTGGCTTTCCTGCAGGTTTCTGAACCAGACTTTTGGATGTTATGAAGTGACTGGATCCAAAGAGTCCACGAAAGGAACGTCTGCTCTGTTCAGTCATTGGCATCCAGGCTAAGATTTAGCAATAGGCTCTCTTTGTCCCCAATATGTACCTCTGTTACCATCTTTCCTAAAATGTCTCAGCATGCCAACAGGTGTGATTTGGGGGAGGGCAGAAGCCATGCTGGGTTGTACATCTGGGGAAAGACCTTGGCAATAGGCTGCAGCTACAATGTGCCTCCCAGCAGGGCCCGTTTCAGCATGGGACGTATCCCGTGCTGCACCATTGCCATGTTCCTGCTCTGTGACCCAGTGTGGACCATCTCCCAGCTGGAGAGAGGCGTGAGGTCTAGCCCTGACCAAAGCATTGCATCTGTCTGTCCTGTTTAGGCTTGCTGCCTTTGGGGCTGTTTGAACGGAATGAAAGTCCTGGGGAGGGCAAGAACAGCTCCTGATGGT
This sequence comes from Buteo buteo, assembly GCF_964188355.1. Taxonomy (NCBI): domain Eukaryota; kingdom Metazoa; phylum Chordata; class Aves; order Accipitriformes; family Accipitridae; genus Buteo; species Buteo buteo. The sequence goes on along the minus strand of NC_134183.1, from coordinate 7,997,608 downwards.
GGGAGCGTGCTGAAGTGGGATGTGCAGGAAATTTTCCTGGTGCCTGCGGTGTACAGGAAGGAAGCTGGAAGAGATCTTGGTGGTTTGTGCAGAGGTTGTGGATGGCAAAGGGAGGGAGGGAACTGGAAGGGAACACACTAGCGTTTGCTTGTAACTAGTATCTGGACCCTCTTGTTACAGATTTGAAAAGCAAGACTAGAAAAGATGTAAGGGTGCAGATTCCCGTGTAGGGCACTGCCTATAGCCTTCTGGTTTTGGGGGTGCATACGTGTGTGTGAAAGACAAATTCTGTAAGTAAATTTCCGGACAGCAAAACCTGGGTGTTGGAGAACTGCATTTCCATAAAGCAGCTAGTGGCTCACAGGGGCATGAGTTTTTGGCTGCCTCTCCACTACTCAATAGGAGTTGACAGGCACTATGGAACAGATATATATGAACAAGTGATGCAAGCGCTGTTGCTAATCCTGTGCCACACTTTGTGTCAGCACGCTTCCCACAACATCCACTTGTACTGAAGCCGGACTAATTGGGAAGACAGCAGAGCTGTAATCCACAGAGCCTATTCTGCAGTTTCTTAATATAGCATTAACATGCAGGCCAGCTGGTTTCCAGTTCTCTGTCCTCCTAAATAAGAGGACTGTATTTGATTCCAGAAACCAAATCTGGAACTAATGCCATACGCAACTTCAGTGACACCTAACCCTGAAACCAGCTGCATTACAAAGGCATCTGCAGGAAGTGTATTTCTCATGTCACTCAGCGCCTCTTTAGCAAATGCAGGAGTCATGGCTTTGAGCTTCCAGAGAAGTTGTGCTGTGTTTTTTCACGTATCTATTAATTTTCCTGGATAAAACTGTTGTACTGGGGCCTGGTATATGTGATGAAATGCAAGAGAAGGGAAGAATTGCTCTGGGATTTGACAAGGATACAAGAAGTCCTCAGAGAAAATGAAATCTTTCTTGGCAGTTTGAGTGAATTCTGCCTTTCTCTGTCAGTTATTTTACATAAGTGGACTGCTACTCAGTTCAGACTGCTTATTCAGAAGAAAAGAGCAGTGTGAAGTGCAATTCAATAGCAAACTCTGCTTAGTCCATATGCAGCTTTCAAAGGGATTCTGCCATTCTTTGGTAATGGTACCTGTTCGAATTTCCACCCGTCGGACATAGTGGACACCATCTGTGTGAGCTCTTCCTCTTGGCACTGCAGGACTCTGTACACATGCTTCACAGGTCCCTAAAGCATGGAGAATAAATATAAGTGTGAGTTTAGTAATTGTTATACTAGTATCAAGCTAGAAAATTAATAAGCCTCTCCTGCTCCATCATCTTGTTATTTGAGGAACTCTGAGCCCCACAGGCTTTCTGAGGTTTCATCCTTCTGACCATCCAACCGATTCTAAACAAGGTACATACGGTTGGCACACTTCTCAAAGTCTTCTAGGCGTCCAAGGGCCAGTGAAAGCAAAGCTTCTTTGGCTTTCAAAGCTGTTTACTGCTTTTTGAAAACATTCTCTTCTGAAATTGAAACTACTGGGTGTGTTAATATCAGCTGAGCAGCAATGGGAGAAACTGCTGCAGAGAGACAGATATAAAGGGAAGAAAGTGATTTAGAGAAGGAAGAGTTTGAACTATTCTTTACCTACCAAAGCAGTATGTTTTGCTTTATAACTACCCACCTTTGCTCCTGACCCCTCTTTTTAACTGTTCCTTTCCCTACAATGCTAAGATGACTCAGTGATCTATGCTTATAAAACCATAATGGATACTCTTTCCTAGCTGTGCCCTGGGTCTACCTAGAAGCTCTTATTCCCCCTGTTAAAGATGACTACTAAGCCAAAGAACTGCTACGAGAAGTGTCTACAGCCACACTTGTCCTTCTACTGCACTACAGAAAATGACTGACTTCATAACGCAAATGTTCCTGTGCATTACTTGAGAGGTTCTGTTCTCGTTATCCCGTATCCGCTCCTTCACCAGCCGCACAAGAGATGCAATATTGTAAAACTCGGCCTCTTCCAGCACCCCTGAGAAAGGAACCAAAAGTAGAGACAGATTCTGTTACTTTGTACAGGGCAGAATGAAGATGATTCTGCTACAAAGGTGCAACACCTGCTCCCGACTCCAAATCTAGCCCAGATGTGAGAAAATCCCCAAATGCTGAATAGACTGTACTACTGATTTCATGCTCCCAGGCTGGAAGAAAATGACCAATTAGCTGTCACCTCCTTTTGTGACTTAGAGGATCTTTAAGAAAGATTATTCCCCTTTCCCTGGGATTATCAGAAATCTCATAGTATAATCTCTATTTTGTTCACGCAGCCCCATTAGGAGAAAGTCACCAAAGCTGCCTGCTTGTAGAGAACAGCTGTCTGTGGAGGGAGAGGAGATGTGCTATCAGATCTTCTCCTCTGCCAACAGAAGCCTTAGAGCTAAGCAGAGCAGCGATGGGTTGTGCTATAAGCTGCAGGCCTCTGCTTTCAGGAAGACACAGGATCTAATGATTTAATCCCTGTTAATGAGCGTCCTTCTGAGAAACTAGCGGTACTAACAGCACTACTGGGAGATGCGGCTTGCTCACACCCTTATGCAGCACCGTGTCAGGAACCTTATGCGCTCAGGCAAGTTTCTGATGAAGGCTCTGGGATACTGCTATCAAACAGCGTTTGCAGTTCTTCCCTTATATCTCTCTCTTACCTTCTTCTGCAAGCTCCTTGTTTATGATGAGCTTCCCATGTCGGAGGTAGTTCAGTATTGGACCAAAATACGTGGGGTCTCTATCGATGAGATACGCCCCTGTCTCATCCTGTTGAGTGTGTACAGGAGTGAAGCAGGGATAGTTAAGTGGTACCAGGGAAAAAATAATTTCAGTTGAAAACAATAAACTGAACAGTTTTTCTCTGAGAACCTGAACTGATTTGACTGTGAAAGGTGTACTAATGACTCCACATTTAAACCAACTTCCCCCCTCCCCCCCAATATCTGAACTCAGCTACAAATATTGCAGCTCAATTATGCTGGCAGATGCTTCAAATTAAGCACTTCTAGGAACAGAGTTTATATACCTGGAGAGAAAAGCAGGGCTTAGCAGTTTTCTTCACTGCAATAATAAGAACCAAAAGCTGGCAGTTGTGTTCTGTCAAAATTTGTCTTCCAGACAACTTTACCTAGGAGACTCTGGTGGAAAACGGGATCCCCAGTTCTTGCTAACAGCATATGATGGTTTAAGTAGCTTTTTTTCTCCTTTCTACTACTGAAAATGCACATTGCAATGCACCAGCTGTGTCTCTAGCAATACAGTAGCTATTGCCATCAAGTAACCAACAACTGATAGTCAAACGCATTTCTTGAGCCAGCTCTGAAGTCTTTCATATCACTCCCTTAAATCACTTTAAAGCAACGTTTGTCTTGCCCATCAATCTGCTCTAAAGCAATAACTATGAAAAAACATTCTGAAATGTCATCTCTTCTACTCACTCATGCTGGTGACTGCTATTTTGATCACATCCAGTATTTATCTTTTGATTAAACTCTGAACAGAATGGCAAGGGATCCAACTAATTCTCAGTCTGACCTACACACAAAATATTTACAAAACCTTGTGCAGTGGCTCCTACAGAAAACCTGCAATTACAAGAATAACTGTTTGCCAAATCCTTATGATAAAGTGCAACGACTTCAAAACTATCGACCCATGCAAGGAACATGCGCTGTGATCTTTTAGGAGAGCAAAGTGAGATATATCAAATAAAAAATCATACGTGCTCAGGGTGAGAAATCACTAAAATTCCTGTTTCTGCAAAAGTTTCCTCCTAGTTCCCTCTCTGCCATAACCACTGTGGGAAGGTGCTGGTTTGCTCCTTGAGGGGAGTCATGTCACCACGGGAGGTGGAGGGCAGACTCTGAGCCCCGTTCTTGGGGATGCGGCCACCTCTGTGGCCGTGTAAGGGGACACGAGGGACAAGGAGATGGCGTGTGTCAGAGCGACATGTGCCCCGGGGACCGTGGGCGCGGGGTTGCTGTGGAGATCGGCCTATCTACGCCGTGGGGTCAGGGGCTGCCGGGGCCATAGAGCGGGGTCAGGGGGTGCTGGCCCCGGGGACACCGGCAGCCGGGACCGTCGCCCCGCCCGTAGAGCGAGTCGGGGCGCTGCTCCCCGGTGACGCCGGCTGCCGCGGGGGCTAAGGCGGCTGAAGGAGGGGCGGTCGTCCGGGGCCTCGCCGTCCCGGGGTGGGGTGGGGGCCGGCCCCCGCCGCGGCCTCACCTTGTCGGAGCCGAGCTCGGGCCCGTCCTGGCAGCAGAGGCGGCACAGGAAGGACTTGGGCTCCCGGCACAGCGTCTGCCGGGTGCTCACGAAGTACGTGCCGCCCACGTTCAGGCGCACCCACTTGGAGGCGGCGGGCGGGCGGGCCGCGCCGGGCGGGGACAGCGCTCCGCCGGAGCCCGCCGCCACCGCTCCGGCCGCGCGGGGGCTGGGCGGCCCCGGCGCCCCCCCGGGGCCCGGACTGGGGGTACGGCCCCGCGGCGGCCCCTCCGCCGCCGCCGCCGCCAGCTCGGCCATGGCGGTAGCGCTCAGCGGCCCCGCGTCGCCATCACCGTCCGCTCCGCCGCCGCTTCCGGTGCGCAAAGCGCTTCCGGGGCAAGCAGCGGCGGTCACCGAGAGAGGAGGGGAAGGACGCCTTCCGGTGGAGCTGCGTCCTGATTGGGCGGCGGGGGAGGGACTTCCGGCGCCGCTGGCCTCCGCGCTTGGGGACGGGGGTGGCGGTCAGTGAAGGTGAGAGCGGGGACCGGGGCCGGGGCCGGGGCCGGGGCTGGGGCTGGGGCTGGGGGGAGCGAGCGAGCGAGGCCGGGGGGTGTTGGTGGTGGCTGGAAGGGGGTCCTGGGGACGGGGACCGGCCGGCTGAGCCGGGGAGGGGGGTGTGGGATTCCCGGGGCTGGGGGAGGGAAGAGGCCGAGGCGGGCCTGGGTGTCGGGGGGGGCCGGTGGAGGGGGCGTGAGGGCGCGGCGGGGCTGGGCTGGGCCGAGGAGCGGGGCTCCGTGTGCCCCCTCCCGCCCCAGCCCGCACCCCTCCGTGCCGGCTTACCCGCGGGGGAGCCGTCCTCCCCAGCCCCGCGGTTGCTGGGTCCTGCCGCTCCCCCCAACCCCTCCACCCCCCCCCCCCAGCGTAACCCGCCTGGTGTCATCCCCTCCCCTGGGCGCAGGCTGGAAGCATGGCGGGCCGCAGAGCTGCCATCAAGGCCGTTGACTGGGCGGCCTTCGCCGAGAGGGTGCCTCCAAACCAGAGGGCCATGTTCAACGCCCTGAAGACCCGCAGCGATGCGCTGTCGGCCCGGTGAGTGTCTGTCCCGCTCCTGTGCATGGGGCAGTTCGATCCCTCAGCCGAACCGTTCAGCCTTTGCAGTGCTGGCTTGAGCCGGTGTTGGTAACCGTGGTCTCGCAGGAGTGTCCCGGCAAGCGTCAAAACAGGTCACCTTCAAGACAGCTAGTGGCTTTTTTTGGCAAGTCATGTTTACTTAATCCTCCCCAGAGTAAAACAACAGCTGCAATGTAAAAAAGCAGTTCTGTGAAAGCAGTTTGCTTTGGCATGCTCAAAACATTTTGCAAGCTGTGTTATTCTGTTAAATGCTGTACAAATTCATGAGTCTTCTTAAATCCTTCAGCATCCGCTGCTTGATACGAATGTGGTTGGCTACTGCAGTTAATATCGCTGATTGCCTCTAGCTCAGTATTGTGAAAACTGCCTAATCCTTTCTTACAGGGCTGCACCCAGAGGCACTATATAGCAGTCTGAAGTGGAGCAGGGCTGCAGGCTGAACTCTTCTAGTCTGCATAGAGAAGTCTGTTTCAAGGGCAGAGGGATTTGCAGAAATGGTTCATCACTCCTTGTTAATGATGGACCTGAAAATACTTAAACCAAACTTAGCAGGCTCTGTTGATGACACTCTGGAAAGTAACTGTGGCAGAGAGCAAATGATAGCACAAGGTTACTTCTAGCGCCAGTCGTGACTGCTCTCCTCCATCTCTTTAGGTTGGCTGCCCTGCCAGAGAAACCTCCGACCATTGACTGGGCTTACTACAAGGCTACAGTTGCTAAAGCTGGCATGGTGGATGAGTTTCAGAAGAAGGTCAGTCTCTATGTCAGTTGGGTGAGGCTTAAATGGGAAATGTCTTTGGTGTTGAGAGGAAAATACCATAATTGGCAGAGGTGGTTTTGGCTAGCAGGTGCCCCAGCTTTACATCCTGCAAATCAGTGTCACTGATCTCGAGGAGGTCACTTCAGTGCCATCTTTCAGGAGGAAACCTGTGGCACTGTACAGTGAGAAAGTGGGTGAAAGAAAACTTGATAAATTATTTTGGCTGCAGGATTGTATTCAGGTAGTGCCTCTCCTGAAGCGAACGTTCAAAGTATTTCTCTAACTCACTGAATGGAAGAAGGTGGCAGGCGTGGCTCTGCACACTGTGAAATGTGTAAAGCTAGTGGATGCCTGCAGGGGTTGCCATCCTCTTTATAAGCAGGAATTGAAAAGCATGAGTGAGGCTTTTGCTGAAGGGCACGTGGTGTCACTATGAAAGTCGGTGTGGTGGGTTGACCCTGGCTGGGCGCCAGGTGCCCACCAAAGCCGCTCTATCACTCCCCCTCGTCAGCTGGACAGGGGGAGAAAATATAACAAAAGGCTCATGGGTCAAGATAAGGACAGTTTAATAAAATGAAAGCAAAGGTCATGCGCAAAAGCAAAGAAAAAACAAATTATGTTATTGCCTACTTCCCATCAGGAGGCAATGTCTAGCCACTTCCTGGGAAGCAGGGCTTCAGTACGTGTAGCGGTTGCTCCGGAAGACAAAAATGCCCCCCTTTCGTCTCCCTTTACTTAGTTTTTATATCTGAGCTGACGTCATATGGTATGGAATATCTGTTTGGTTAGTTTAGGTCAGCTGTCCTGGTTATGTCCCCTCCCAAGATCTTGCCCAGCCCCAGCCTGCCGTTGAGGGGGAGCAAAAATGTTGGAGAGACAGCCTCAATGCTGTGCCTGCACTGCTCAGCAGCAGCCAAAACACTGGTGTGTTGTCGACACCTTTCTCGCTACTGATGCAGAGCACAGCACTACGAGGGCTGCTATGGGGAGAATTAACTCCGTCTCAGCCAGACCCAATACAGTCAGCTTCCCAAGGCTGGGGGGACCCACTGACCTCAGATGGATCTGGGAACTTTGTCTTGGAGGAAATAAGTCTGTGATATGATAAGTCTTTGGTATTAGATTTTCTTTTTTCCTTACAATGCTGTGCTCTTTACAGTGCTGTGACGAAGGTGTGTAGTTTTATGTCCTGGTGGTGGTATGCAAGTACAGAATAGATTGCTTTAAACTCACAGGTCAGCAGTGCTTCTTGTGAAGGACACAGTCAAGCTGCAGTGGTCAGTTTTAGAAAGCTCGTTAACTTACATGGTTGTGAGCACGTCCTAGGAAGAAAGGAAGGAATGTTCCCCCGCTGCCAGGGAAAATGACCCTGGTGTGAAGGATTTTTTCAATCAGACAAACCGCATAAAAAAATTTCTCTCTTGATTTACAGTTCAGTGCACTAAAGGTTCCTGAGCCAGTGGATACACAGACTGCCAAAATTGATGCTCAAGAGCAGGAAGCTGTAAGTGTTTAAACTGTTCTTTAATGCCGGGGTTGTCTCTGGCTTCTGTGAGGATGGGAAGGGGTGAGAGGGAAGGGATGTTCTGTATGTGCATCTGCACAGGAAGGGCAGCCTGAGCTAGAGCATGGCTCTGGTCTTCGCACGTGTCTCTGGCTTTTGGCTAAGCAAGAGGATCTCTGCATGTGGAAGGGTTTGGCGTGATCGGTTTTGATCAACGTTCTGTCTGCTTACCTAGTGTAACGATGATGAATTTTAATGCCAACTTAAAGCATGGGGTTGCAGGTTCACTCTAGGTTGCAGTCTTTGTCATAACCATATTCACCACATCCTCTGCTTTTCTGCAGGCAAAGAGCAGTGCTGAATATGTGCAGGCTTCCAAAGCTCGTATTGCCCAGTATGAGCAACAAGTAAGTCTGGACTTTGCTTAGTGAATAGTCTCTTTAACCCAGCCTGGCACACACCTTGTTTGTACTTGTGTGTGCTTTGCTCTTTCTTGCTGACAAGTGACGTGTAACGTGTTTGTCTCTGCTCCCACTTCAAGCTTCAGAAGTTCAGAAGCATGATTCCCTTTGAACAGATGACATATGAAGACTTGCATGAAGCCTTCCCTGAAACCAGACTGGACAAGGAGAAATATCCATACTGGCCCCACAAACCGATTGCTGATCTGTAAACTTGTCTAGAAGCAGTTTGTCTTAACAACTGTCAGATTCTATCATCTTTTAAATAAAGTACTTTCCCTCCTGTCTGTGGCTTAGATCTTAGACATGAGGTTGCAAGGTTTTCAGAAATGTGGAACAATACAGTAACTTGCAAACAGCCTGCTTTTCCTGGATTTTCTTTTCTACCTGTGAGCTTGTTTTTGTAGGAAGGACCAAGATCCCAGCTAGACCTGTTGATCAAACTCAGTCCTATTGCACCTTCTGTAATGCAAATAAACCGTCTATTCATCTGTGTAACCACACAGTGCAGGGAATGCAGTTCTGCCGTTGCAGGCAAATAGTTGCTTGGAAGTTGAACATATAAAGCCTTTTGAGGTGCTGGAGTGCATTTAGTAGTGATCCGCGATGCAGTGGGAGATATACCTCAGCAGTTCTACAGGCAGAGGTCTAGGGCTGTTTCCTAGGTTGGTTGTGATGGTTTAGCTGCAGCTGATTGCAAAAGGAGTTGAAGAAGTGTAGATGTGTTGAGATATGTTTAAAAAAAAATCAATTAAAAGTTACTTTTTAATTTTTTTAAAACATCCCAAGTATCACCCCTTTAATCCTGGCAATCCTGTTATTCTCTCTGTCCTGCTTTTCTGAATGATGTGGATCTCACAGAAACAACAGTACAAATGCTTCAGACTTGCATCGTTTTATTTAATTATCTGAGGTGGAATTCTTAAAAACCTTCCCCCAAAATGGAAACATCTCGATAAGAGAAGAAGGGCATTAACTCTCTCTTCTGTTGGTCATGTTTGTGGTAAGAATTATAGATGAATAGAATGAAGGTATTATCCCCAGATTTCACAATTGTTTTATTCAAATACCTTGCTAGCCCACAGAATACTTTAAGAACATAGGTAGTTCTACTGAACTAGAGTACAAAGTATTAAGCATGCAGATCTCATGCCCTATGGGGTTGGTTTTTTATTTTTTATGTTAGGCAACTGAAAACTGCAGCTCTATGAATTGAGCAGGAAAAAAATTACAGTGCAGGGCTTAGAAGCAATACAATGGAGAGCAACTGAACTAGCAGTGCGCAGAGCTGATCTCTAGCTGCTCCATTTTACAGAAATAGTAGCAAAAAAAAACAGGGACAGGAAGAAGTGACTGTAGAGAAGCACCTTCTCCAGAACTAGCAGAAATGGGTCCTGCTCCTGTGGTTTCCAGTGGGGCTTGGCTGGCTGCCTGTTTTCCTGGGCCTTCTTGGGAAGGTTCAGCAGTTGGGTGCCTCCCTTGGCGAGGTGTTTCGTGGTCTGCTTGGTCATGGCTCTCATTGCTGGCTCGGCGTCTGCAAAGAGCACATAGCATGTGTCAGTATAGGGGGTTTGGTGGGTGACTACCACGACTGATCCTGCCTGGGGCACTGGTTGCCCTGAGGAAACCCACCCTCGCTCAAACGAACCTGCAGTAAAATGCACCGAACCTACGGGTTTAAGAGGTTACGGGTTGCTTTACCTTGCTGGAAGTTTCTGAGAACCTTGTCTAAGCGCTGGGATTTGTGCTGCTGGTGCAACAGGAAGAAGGTATCTAACACAGCCATGATCATGAGCAGGAAGGTGCCTAAGAAGAATACCACTGCAGAACAATACAAAAACAAAGAAAGCCCTTGATAATTGGCATTATTTTCTTGCATGTAATCCTGTCTGTGTTCAGTTGCCTGGTGGGGAAGGGGGGAAATTTCTTCACTCCAGCAAGCTGATAAAGCTTAGCTGTTCATGACTTCAGTGTTGTGAATGTGTCCATAAACAATCAAAGACCTTCCTTAGGGTTGGTACCTGTGAAAAAATCAGGTTTTGTTCAACAAAGATGGGTACCTATTATGGGTGGTCGGTTGGAGGAAGTTGGGAGGATGTTGTTGAGAATCACAGCTAACATGGAGCTGCCAAGGATGATGGCAATCTGGAAACTGATTTTCTCCTCGAGAGAGCTGGGTCCAAACAACACAGCCATATCCAGCAGATACAGGGCGCATGTTGGGAGGATCAGGTTCAAAATATACAGAGTGGGTCGTCTCTCCATGGAAATCTGTTGAAGAAGAGGGACAAAATTTAGGTGAGCAGAAGATAACTTACTGTGTTGGGCAATGTTCCCTAATGTAAAAAATTATCTTGTTTCATACTTTTTTTTTTTTTTTTGTGGGAAATCAGTGCAATATATTATGCAAGTACTGCCATACCACGTAGGTGACCACAGAAAATTCTTCGTCATCCAGCTCTTCTCTGTATTCAATGATGCTCAGGTTGGTGAACTTCCATTCTCCATCAGTTAGGAAGTAACTCTGGCTGTCTTTCATCATCTTAGCTGGTGTCTGTTTCGTCTTCATGACAAGGTCTGTTACTGCTTGGGCAGGAGGCAGAGGAGGAGAGAAGTTGCAGAATTTAGGTATTTATTAGAGGTCAGTTATTTCCCCTCCCTCTCCCTCCCAACCAAGAGTGTGTGCAGACGGGGAAGCGCAATGGTTCTTGCACTGCTGGGGTTCCTTAGCCTATCAGGGAGAAACTAAAAAGGACTCTGGTGAAGAGACTTGGCTGGACCTCTGGAAATGTGGATCGGAGGGGAAATTTCTGGTGAATTAGGAAAGTTGTCCTTTGTGGGTGGGAGCTGGAGGCTTTCGCGTCACCTCTGCTTATTTTTCAACCCTTCCTGTTGGGATGATCTCTGACTGCAGTTTGGATCCCTGAAGCTGTCCTTAATTTCCTCTTGTTTCCATGGCTTTCAGGTATGTTTAAAGATCAGTCCTACAAAATTGTATGTGAACAAGTAGCCTTGTTGCAGGAAGGCTCCTAGTCTCTTGGTTGGGGGGAACTTGCCACAGAACATCCAGATGCTTCCAGAGATGTTGCTGGGAAACATGCCAAAACAGAATGACAGTGTTTTAGCTCATTGTCCCTGGTGTTACACCGCTAACCCAGTGTGAGAGTGTGGTGCTGCCAAGGGAACCGAGGACTTAGCCAGGGTCCATCTCATCTATTCGTCCTCCTGTGAATTTAGCCCACCTGTGGTAAAACTCAGCTTGCTGCTGTACCTGGGTAGAGGAATGAAGCTACGCTCAAGTTGCACGTCTGGGTATCGAAGGGAAACTTGAAGATCATCAAGCTGCACGTTAAGGTGACCTGGAAGGGCTGGGTGGATTTGAAGCTGCCGTTGTGCGTGATGGCCATATAATCCAAGTTTGAGTTTTGTCCGTTCACTCTGGAGGAAACAAAAGCGGAGAGTGACCGAGCTCCAAGAGGCTGCATCGCTCCTCAGTCCCATGCAAGGCTGGGCTGTAAGCGTCCTTGCAGGGCAGGCTCTGTGCCGTCCGTCACCAGCCACGGGATTTAGCGGTGAGGAGAGGAAACCTGGGGCTTGAAGAAGGGCTGTTGAGTGCCTCTGGGCTAAGGTCTGTAGTAGCTCTGCACCTCCTAAGGAAACTCCTTCCTCTCTCCTCTCTGCTTCCTACTCTCACCCGGGGCCAGGGCTCGTTGCCGGCTCATTGCAGGCTCTGCTGTGCTGCAGAGCTGCCTCTCCCTCCTTCTCCCCCCAGCCGAAGAGCTAGCGGCGGTGCCCATCCCTCTGTCAGACCCACAGTGCTCTGTCCAGTATCTTACAACAAACTGCTAAGGCGCGTTTCATTCCATGACATTGCTGGTCTCTGCTGCGTCCTCAGCTTTAACTACAGCCCGGATGGGACATTTCCTCGAGGTGTTACAGTATTACAGAGCCACAAAGTGCTTTGTATAAACTGTGGTCACCATTAATCAAGGTTCTTGGTTACGGAGAGCTCATGGGAACAACTTTTAACCATACGAGTTTATCCCATTTCCTACAATAATACCAACAGTTTGCTTCTTTGTATTTCTCTTAAGCCAGTGGATTAAAATCAAAGGGGAACCTACCGCTCTAAAATGAAGATGGTGGGAGACCAATACGTATCCGTGGGCAGAATGACTTCGGAAATGTTACAGAAATCCTGTGGGTCCCAGGTTACAAAAGTGTTTTCCCACTCCTGGGGGAAGAAGTTGCAGGAGAGAAATGAGTGCCAGGCTCAGCACCACAGGAGAGAAACGCTCTCAAGGGACCTACCAGGTTCAACACGATGTAAAAAGTGACTGTCTGGAGCTTTTCGACCTGGAGAAACAAAAGGGAAGATATTTAGCTGATTTTCTTAGGTACATCCAATGCAGAGCCCACAAGCTCTCCCCTGTCGCTCTTGCGGTGGACAGCACAGATTGCAGAAACTCAGCTCAGGATGAGAGTGCAAAGATCTTGGTCCTACAGCTGAAGAGTGGGAGTGTACGGTCCAATGGTTTGGGAAAAAAAAAAAAGATTATTGTTAACATTTACAGACCAGTGTCCTGCAAATGCATTGCTCAGTTCAGGCACTCCGCAGTTTTGTTTTTAGAGCCTCTATAAAGCAGGCTGTTTGTCTGAACCTGTCTCTGAACTTTTTTCTGAAGTAGGTGGGAGAAAATACTCCAGATCTTCCAAAAATGCTTCCAAACAGCAGAAAGCTGAAGAAGTGGAAGGGCTGATTCTCATCCCGGTGGCCTTGCTGGCCCAACCCTGCCTGGCAGAAGACTCAGACCCCAACCTAGCTAATCGCCCAGTTTTCTGTTATAAAGACTCAACAGGAGTTTTGGGTCCTTACCACGGAGAGAATAGCCACAAGCATAAAATCCATCTTCACTTCCACAGGCTCCTTCAAGTCCGTCTTGGGCAGTATGTGTGCGTGCAGCTTGCTGTAAGAGGAAATGTTCAGGTACTCAATAACATCGTAGTAGGTGCAGAGGTACCTCGGAGCAGCCCCTGCTAGAAAAAAAATTCCACTTGAATCAGAAAAGGATCAGGAAAGATCTCAACCTGTGAGAGAGAGATGTACCAAAAGAGAAAGGGTATGGACCTGTGGATATGAAAAACATTACTAACACAGGCGGATCCCTTGTTATATGGATGAGAACAGAATTCCTCAAGGCTTTTCTATCCCTCTTGAACTTACCTGTCCCAAGAGAAAAGGTAAGGATAACTATAAAAGCTCTCTGCATTGTCTTCTGCCTCCAAATAAGGTGGCAAATGGTACTGTGTGTCTTATGAACAGTTCCAGGATACGTCATTTGTTATGTGGAAGTTGATTTGATATTTATTAATGAGGGATGGATATTTTGTAAACAGAAGCTAGACTTTTTATGTATTTATTTGCATTGGAAGGAAGAATTTGCTAATGGTTTGATGCACTCAGCTGGCTCTTGGGAGCAACCTTTAGTTGTGGTAAAGGAAAAATAAGGTCATTAAAAAAAAAAAAATCCAACAATTTGAGGGAGAGGAAAAGAAAGGGCCCATCTCCACAAAGAAAAGGCAAGGAGCCAGAGCCACTCAGAAGTAAATCTTGTCTCATTTACAGGGCTGAGAGTCTGCAGCAACCCCACTGAAATGGAATAGGAATAGTGAGGAGTGCCAGGGAGATGGGGGAGAGCCTGTTCTCCTTCGAGCCTGGTTCTGCTCCATAGCAGCCCAGGCTGTGGAAGTTAAGAGTATGTCCTCATTTCCCAAAGCACTGAGCCTTTCACGCACTCACTAAGTTTCTGTTTCTGCCTCCTTGCTGATCTCCTGTGCTCTTGAGGTTCTTCCCCAAGTCCTCACGGTTAAGATGAAAGGCTCAGAGACTTTTTAAAAAAATCTCTGTTTGTCTTTCCCTCAGCTGCCCTCCTCTCCATCTCTGCCTATTTTTTCTGCTGTGATTCCAGTGATACCTCCAGGTGCTCGAAGTGATGTTTCCTTTGCGGGGAAGCGGCTCCAATTCTTGTGTGCTCGGAAAGTCCCATCCCGCTGGGACATCATAGATGGCACCTTATTACTGTGGCCTCTGGTTGTGTCTGAGGTAGGAGGTGGGAAGCATATGGGCCATAAGACAAGGTTTGAATCAGACGTAAGGGGCAAGAGGAGAAATAGGGGTGACGTCTGTGCTGGGGCTTGAGGGCTGAGTTGGCTGTAGGAGCTTACGCTGGTGGGTGACAGTGTCACTAGAGGTGGGACCGCGTTGAGCCCCCAGAACAGCGTGAGAGGTGACTTGTCCTCCAGCAATCCCTTACGTCTGCCAGCAGCTGGTGGGATGTGAGTTCACGGGAGCTGCGAATCTGTCCTGTCGCCCTGTAGGCTTCTGGTACCCACCGTGGCCTGTTGCAGCAAGGTCCTCGGCTCCGCAACGTCCCTCCTGCAGCAGCTCGCCGTGGGGGGCAGAGGAGGGAGGGAAGCCGGACCCGCGTGGCACTTGAGGAGGCTGACCGAGGCGATGGGACGACTCGGACGCTCAGCGAGAACCCCAGACTGCGCAGCACCCCGCTTCTGCCTCTCCCCAGCAGAGCACCCAAGCCCCGGCGGCGGGACTGTCCCCCGGCTCCAGCGCCGCCATCGCGGACGGCAAGTCCCACGCTTGGTTTCCCCACGGCCTGGTTGCAGCGACAGAGTCCTTCCCCCGGCCACGTCTCCCGGCGTCCCCCCGTGCCCCCAGCACCCGGGGTACTCGGGTGGGACCGGGGGGGCGGTGGGAGCGATGCCGGGGGTTGGCAGCAGCGCTTGGGGGGGGCTGCAGCACCGGCGACCGCGTGGCCTAATGGATAAGGCGTCTGACTTCGGATCAGAAGATTGAGGGTTCGAGTCCCTTCGTGGTCGGCTCTTTTTCCTCTCCCCCACTTTTAAGCCGGCTCCAGCTTTTCCCACTTCTCCCTTCGCGCCTCTTCCCCTCGCGGGAAGGGGGGGGGGGTAGATGGGAAAAAGCAAACCCCGGGTTAGGTCCCGCGGCCCCCCTCCCTCGCTGCGGCCAGCCCGGCTCCCCTTCGGGGCCCGGCGGCGATTCCCCCCCGTCCGTGGGTTACACGCGCGACCGCGTCGTTTGTTCCCCCCCCCCCAGCACCAAGTCCCGCGGCGCGAGCGGGCGCCGGGCTCGGGGCCGTTCCCGCGGGCCGGGGCGCGCGCCCTGCGCAGCCCCAGTGGCCTAATGGATAAGGCACTGGCCTCCTAAGCCAGGGATTGTGGGTTCGAGTCCCATCTGGGGTGAGCCCCCCCCCTTTTACCGATGCCAACCCGGTTTCCGTGCTCCTTCTCCCCGTTTTAGTGCCGCCAGCCCCGCGCAGCGCTGCCGGGATTTCTCCTGCTGCTGTTGGTGCCCGGCGGGAGCTGGCTTTGGCTGCTCGGCGGGAAGACGCTCCCCATCGCCGGTGGCAGATGTCAATTAAGGAGGTTAACGCACCGGGATAACCCAGAAGCGTAAATTAAACAGCCCCGCTGAATACGGGTCTGCGAGCGCAGCCGCTGAAGACAGAGCTTGCAGAGGGGGGGACTGAAGAGGGAGGCCAGAGTGGGCCACGAGGGGTATTTTGGAGCAGAGATATGCCCATGGCAGCTCCAGGCTTGCTGGCTGTGCCAACTACTGCTGTACCCAAGCTGTACACGATGCTGTTGGGATGATGTGATTATCAACGGTCCCAATGTAGATCTCATGAAAAACAGAAGCAACGAGGAGCAGCTACAAACTGCCCCAAGTTCTGGTGCAAAGGCGGGTGCTTTATCCGGCCCGTCGTGCGGTCCCACGTGCCGAGTGCTCAAGCGAGGCTGTTACTGAGGGAAAAACAACCAGCTTTTGCCTTGGGACCTGTTGAAAGGATGGTTTTTGGAGAGGTGTTCATGAAAGGATGGTTCTGGCTGCAGCACGGGCATCTTTCAAGGTGTCCCAGAAAGCGCAAAAGCAGAGCAGTTAAAGCTGTTTATTTAGCCTTGTCTGGGCAGAGCTGGGTCTGTGTTGGGTCAGGGCTAGGCAGGGAATTTCAGCTGCATTTTTACCCTCTCCAGGTGCTCCCTGTAGCATCAGCTGGATCTGACCCCCAACAAAAAGCCAATTGATGCTGGGGATGACTACTTTCCAAGTGTCATGCAAACCTCTTCCCGGAGCAGGACAAGCTCTGATGGGAAAGAAGCTTTACTCTGCCAGAAACCGCATTTCTGCGAGGGGCTGGTCACTGGGGTCGTGCAGTTTGGTTGTGCTGCCCTGAGACCAGAGGCCTCCACATAAGTGCCTTTGGGATAATGCCCTCTCAGGTTTGTTGCATTAAAAAGCTGCTTGGAGGGTCTTTTCCTACAGAGTTAATGGATTTTAAAAGGCGGTTGCGGTAAGGGTGATATCACACTAGTAAAACTGAAAGTGAAGTTTCTTTCTAAGTAATTTTTCTCTCTTAGGGGTGGAGGAAATGACTCTGCTGCCTGGAAAGCAGCAAACCTGCTGAAGCCCTGGGCGCTGGACTGCCGGCAGCCCCAGGAAGCCGAGCTGCAGGTCCCTGTGCCGCTCAGCAAACCTTGCCTGCTCTGGGGACAGGGGAAAGGGGCTAACAGGGTGTCTCCAGGCTGGTATTACCTGGGACCAGTTGACTTCCACCTCTTTGGGTGACCAGCTTCAGGGCTGCGATTGAAAGCATGGCCAGAGAACGTTTTTTGTATCCTTCTTACGAGTTTGGATAGCATCAGGTGGCTTTTGGGGGTATTTGATGACTTGGCTTCCTTCGGGCAGCAGTTTCTTTGCATCGTCTGGAGATGCCGTACCTGCGCTCCCGCTGGGCTGTCCTGGCGGCAGCACCGTGAGGGGCCTGGGCTGGTTCACTGTGTGGTCAGAGGGACTTCCATCAGCGATGGCCTCGCTCAGGTGGCACCAAGTTTTGTTCCTGCTGTTTCTCTCCTCTAAGCCTCAGGCAGCAGAAGGCTGAACCTGTGCTGCTCCGTATGAGTGGGACCATCTTTGCTGGCTGGTGGGTGAGGACTAGGGTGCAGAGAGGGAAGAAAACAGCCCCCGGGGGAGATGCCGCAGTGACACATGACTTTCTCAGCTGCAAATTCCCTGGTGCTGGGCAAGAGCAGGCAACCGCTGCCAGCAACAAGGAGCTTCCTGCAGCCCTGCCTGCGCCCTGGGGTAAGACCCCAGGGCCAAAGGACACTCGGCCATGGGGGGCTCGGACCCTTGGCCCCCCAGTCCACCATCAGGCACCGGACCCACTTGGCCATGCCATCCCCACCACACATCTGGCTTGGCGCTGCCCGCTGTGCCTCCCCATCACACCGGCGTCTCCCCACCTGACACCGCTGGGATTTGCACCCTACGCCCCCTGCGCCCCCCGCGCCTTGGCGAGATCTCGGGGGGTGCCCGGGATGGATGGAGCTGGGGCAGCTGCTACGTGCTCCGGTCTGTCTGCTGGCTGCTGCCACCCACCATGCTGGGAAGCTTTGCACACCCGCAGAGCACAAGCTCTCTTCTCGTGCAGCCCTTTCTCTCCAGCACATTTCTGTTCAGCTTTCGTTTGATGGACACGTCAGAAAAGAGACACTGGTTGAACTGAGCTGAACGTACCCCAGGAACCAGCATGTCCCCAAAAAACTCCCATGGCTGTGGAAGAGGTTAAAATATCTTCCTGCCCTGTGGCGGGCTTTGGGAAACTTTTTTAGGATTAGATGAGAAACACAGGTTTAGGGGAGAAGCCAAGCTGCACTGGGAGGAGAATGCAGAGGGTGTTATTGATAATGAACAGGAGCTTAACGAGGCCTGTGGTGTTTCTCTGTGCATCACACCATTATGCTGTAGCAGGGCTACATTACAGCGGGTGCCCATCACCAGTGGCTCATTGACACTGTGACCATCACACTGAATCCTGTCACGGGAAAGGACGAGTTGTTTCCAGGGTCCCGGCTGTCCCCGTCCTTCCTCCTTAGTCATGCCTGACCCTGGGATTCAAACACTCCTTCCCTCCTGCTTACGGCTCATACACAGCCTCGGCTAGATGTGATGGTCTTGACTTTGCCTTTCCGTGGGGATGTGGCAGGGAACGCCTGGACTCGCACACCCCCGGCAGCTGGAAGGTGAGGGTGACCCCAGCTGCTCTGTGTTGGGGGTGTCTCCTGGATGGCGTCTGCACTTTGTATTTTGGATTATATTTGTGTTCTGAGTTGCTGGCATCCTCAGCAGCACGGCTTGAGCAGCGGGCAGGAGGGGAATGTTGCCACTCCAGCCCGCAGGATTCCTGCACAACACAGTCTCCATCAGTACATACGGGGTAAACTGAGGCTGGGGGGGGGGATGTCTATGGTGACCTACTGGCACCGCAGGGGGTCCCATGGGAGGAGGGACACCCCCCCCCGCCCACTCACCCCCATGGCCAGCGCTAGGCCAGGAGGAACAGCTGCAATCCCAGGAGGGACGGGAGCACGGGTGATGAGCAGGGGGTGGCAGGGACACCCACGGGACCCCCCCCCCCCGCGTGTGTGTCCCTGTCCCCAAGGCAGAGTTATGGGGGACCACGTGGCCTAATGGATAAGGCGTCTGACTTCGGATCAGAAGATTGAGGGTTCGAGTCCCTTCGTGGTTGTTTTAAAGCCACGAGAGACGCTCGAGTCATTTAATTTCCCCTTGTTACTGGCTTGGGGGGACAACGATCGATACCCCGTGGGGTGAGAGAATCCCCGGGGGTAGCAGTGGGGCAAACCTCGAGGGAACGTGCCGGTGCTGGGGGCAGCTTTAGGCTTGCCCTACAATTCACCGGGGGGATTCGTGCCCCGGGGGCCCTGCCCCACGGCGGGGCAGCAACCCAGGGCACCCTGTCCCGGGGGGGAAGGCGAAGCGGAGCGGGGCGGAGGCTGAGCCCCAGCTGGGGCCGCTTCCCGAGGCGGGGCGGGGGGGGAATAAAAGGTCGGGGGCGGCCCGGGCTGCGGCTTTTCATGGTTGCAAGGAGCGCCCGGTGAGTTACCGCGGGGCTGGGCCGAGGCGTGGGGGGGTCTGTGTATGTAAGGGGGGTGTCCCCACGTCGCGCTTCCCTGGGGGGCACTGCTGCAAGGAGCCGGGGTGGGGAAAAAAAGTGGCTTTCACCCCAGGTGGGACTCGAACCCACAGTCCCTGGCTTAGGAGGCCAGTGCCTTATCCATTAGGCCACTGGGGCCGCGCAAAAGCTGCCCCCCCTCCTCTGCCCCGCACCCCCCCCATCCGTGCTTTTTTCCGCGGGGGTCCGGAGCAAACGGCCCCGTCGCTTGGGGCGGGGGGGGGGGGGGCGGCTTATTGCACCGAAAACCAGCGGTGGGCACCGGCACGTCCCGCCCCGCCGCCGCGGGAGAGCGGGATGAGGCCGTGCGGGCGCAGCTGGGTCCTTCGCAGGGGTCTCCAGCCCCCCCTCGCCCCCCCTCTTCTTCCCCCCCCCCCCCCCCCCCCCCGGCATTTTTGGGCTGTGCACGGAGCCGATGCTGCGCTGGGCGGTTTTACTGGGCGATGGAGGGAGGAGAGCTGCGTGGGTTGGCTGGGACAGTGCTGCCTTGCTCTGGGGGACGTGCAGTCCCGGGGGGGTCCTCCCGGGGCTGTGTGGGACTCCCCCCCCCCCCCCTTCCCCACGCACCGTGGCCACACTCCCCTCTGGCCATCAGAGAGTTAAGTTACGGTACCAAAAATACATTTGTATGCAGCCCCAGTGGCCTAATGGATAAGGCACTGGCCTCCTAAGCCAGGGATTGTGGGTTCGAGTCCCATCTGGGGTGACTCTTTTCCCTTCGGGGGATCTACGCTGTCTCCTGGCGTGACCCGGTTTGGGGGGTTTGTTGCTGCGGTTAGGGGCGACTCAGTCCTTTCTGGGGCACTCCCCGACCCCTGGGTCAGGAATCGGGGGGGTTTTGGTGTAAAACCAGGTGCAGTCTTGGAATATGCTTTTAACCCCCGAAACATGCAGCTCCTCTGAACCCTGGTGTCGTGTGCTGGCTCCGAGGCTTTCAGGAAAATTTTGCAAATCTTATTGTAAAATATGGGGGGGGGGGGCACGCCTGAGCAGTAGGTGATAGGTGGCAGTCAGGTCTCCTGGTCACAGGAGATCTCAGCTGAGGTTGTTGCTGTCCCCATTGATGTTTGTGTGATGATGTTCAGCGTCAGAAATAAGTCTGAAGCAGTGACAGCCCTGCTTGCTTCTAAGGGCCAGGGCACAGCATGGAGCTGCAGACCCCTTTGCCTGTGAGAGGGGGAGCTGGCAGCCCCCCATGCAGAAAGCTTTAGGCAGGATCCTGGGAGGGATATCAAGATGCATCAGTGTGCTCCTGCACCCCTCCAGGGGGCCCATTTTGGGGACAATGTCGGATTTGAGCTCTCTGCTTTTTGCAAATGTAAATGCTGACCTGGGCTGTGTAAGGGGAGAACTCAAAAGTCCCCCCCTTCTAAAGGTGTGTGGGCACTGCACACCTTGCTGTGCCCTAATTAAACCCCAGGGACCAGCAGGGAGCACTTTCCTCTTTTATTTGGGTTTTTGCCTAAAACAGAGCCACCTCTCCTCACCCCAGGTGGGACTCGAACCCACAATCCCTGACTTAGAAGGCCAGTGCCTTATCCATTAGGCCACTGGGGCCCTGTGAGAACACAAAAAAAGGGTCATTTCATTGTCTTTGAGACACGCTTTTAGCGCTACCAGAGAGCAACTCCCTCCTGCCAAATTCCTGCCACGGCTTTAGGTTAATTTAGCAAAATGACATGCACTTTTTTTGGTTAGGAAAAAAATCAACTAAAATGGAAGGGAAGTGCTTGAAATGGTGAATACTCTTATTTGCTACTTAGATATGTAGGATGTAGATATGTACTCTACCCCTTCTTTCCCCCCAGATCTACTGCTTTTTTTGTGTTCAGCAGCAGAGGGTGCTCTCATAGAGCAGAGGGATGGATGAAGGACACAAAGTATTAAAAAAAAAAAAAAAGTAGTTGACAAAAATCTGAATTTTTAGTTTCTCTCTAACATGAACAATAATTTTTCTGCAAAATGATTGGCAGGTTGTCACAGTGTAACATTAGTTTCAAAAGGAGTTGTTAAATGTTTTTATTTACACTTTCAGACCGTTTTTATTCAATACAGCTCATGAGTTTTGCATGATCTACAGCTGCCAACGCCATGTCTTTAAAAAGACAGCATGCCAAGGACTTTGGTCTCTGCTGTTCTCAGTCAAAGTCTGCCTTCCTGCTCTGTTTTATATTTGAGTGTATCTTTTTCTGTCGTAGTCGTTCACGGTTCATTTTTTCCACCCTAAAACAAAATGAAAAGATCCTTTAGTGTATAAAGAAACCATTTAAATATTCAACTTTGAGCGCACAGATATAATGTAGATTTGATGAGCCAACAAATGTCCACAGATAGAAAAAAGTCCCTGTTCATGGGATACTACCCAGGAAAGCAGTTAAAATCTAACAGACCAGTGATTTTTTAATTTTTTTTATAAAGGAAATCCAAATGAGTATGAAGATTGTTTAAAAATGCTGCCAACTAAATCATGTAACATGATAATCTGAACCAATCTCAAATAAAGGCCATTTTGATAAAGATACCTCTCTATGAGCTTCTGTGTTGTCTCCTTAGACACCACCTTGGGCTTCTCAGTAGCCTCCGTGACCATGGTTCTGATTTTTTCTAAGCAAATCGCCAGATTCCTCATTTGGTAGCGACTCTCTTCAGAGTTCACAATCAACTCACCAGCTCGGTTTATCTTATTCCTGTGCTAAAGAGGAGGAAACATGATGTGATCATTGAAACCTTGTTAGACTTGTCACATGCCATCTGAAAGTGTGACATTTAAACTGTGGCTGGAACTGGGGGGGGGGGGGTAGTTACCATCAATGCCATTTTTTGTCTCACAGCTTCTGGAATCCAGTCTGCTGACGCCAGGTGGAACCGAACTTCTGCCTTGGTATTCACTGGGAGAAAAAACAGGATCTTTTTTTCAATGTAATGGCTTGCCTTCCTAAGTTTTATGAAATAATTCAGCCTGTTCACTGCTGCCTTTGAACATAGGATGATTCCAGTGTTCATTTCTGGAAAGACTGTAATTTCTTTCTTGCTGCATTTTTGAATACCACTCTAAAGACAAACTCAAATTTTTTATGGAGACTGTGTCATGGTATTTGCCTCTCTAGAAGCTACAAGATTTATTGCTGTTGCCAGTCACTACCTACCTTATTTTTAATGGCAATGGCAGAACAGGAAGTATTTTTAGAGTTATGCTGAGAATTTATTGCACTGTGAAGCTTCAGAATACAGGTGGCTTGTTGTATGTTTGATCAATGAAAACAGATTAGATAGAGGTGGTGTTTCACGTGGCATGTGTAGCAGCAATGATCCCAGTAAGAGCGTTTCTGGGAGAACCAAATATGTTATGACTGGTCTCGAGCACTATGTAGACTTGGACATTGTGTTAAAATGTAGGGTAAGGATAATGAAAAATTAGCATCGGGCAGCACAAGGATGCTCTTTAACTTCCAATTCTCCATGTTTTACCACAAAGTATAGAGGAACAACTGAAGACTGTGATTTCTCCTTCAAAGTGGGAGAACCTCCTCCTCACCTTTATTAACGTGCTGCCCCCCAGGGCCGCTGCTCCGGCAGTAGGACACGGTCAGGCGAGCTGGAAGAGAAGAACAGCAGCGTGCTGACCCGGAGACCCGTCCCCAGCTGGTTTTGCAGCAGGGAACGGGGATGATCCAGGCTGCAGCACGCAGGCCCGAAGGACGCCCGTGACTCGTTGTGCTTTCGCTCAGGAGTTCAGCTCCGTGCGCTGAGCACGGGCCCCGTAGGCCGCGGCCTCGCCCACCTCCGGGCGCTCAACCGGGACAGGCCCAGCCGAGCACCCTGGCTGTCCTTTTTGGTGGTGGGAGACTCACCCAGGGGGATGTCGAGGGTGGCCGGTTGCGTCTCCTCCTGGAAAACACGGCGGGGTGCCCGCGTCAGGCGCCGGGGGGAGGCAGGGCCGCCCCCGCCGGCACTTGGGACCCGGCCCCGCCTCCCCCCGAGGGCTGGCTGGCCCCGCCCACCCGCGACGGCCCCGCCCCTTCTGCTCAGCCCCTCCCACCCGCCACAACGGCCCCTTGTGCTAAGCCCCGCCCACGCGCGATGGCCCTGCCCCTTGGCACAAACCCCGCCCACCCGCTCTACGTCACTCAGGCGCTAAGGCCCGCCCCACGCGAAGCCCCGCCCCTCGCTTGCCTTCCTTCCCCCCCCCGCCCCACTCACCGGAGCGCTGGCGGCGGCGTCGCCGTTCCGCCGCGGCGGGTACAGCTTGTCCAGGCTGTAGATGCTTCGGTACTCGGTCTCGGCGGCGGCCCGCTGCGAGAACCGGGCGGCGAGAAGCCCCAGAGGCGGCCGGTATAGGCCCCGCAGCGTGTGCGCCGCCATCTTGGCTCCCCCCGGTGCGCCACCTCCACGGCGTCCCCGCGGAAACGGCGGCCGCGCGCCGCGTTCCGGGGCGGGGCCTGCGGGGGCAGCGGGGCGGGGGGGCTGTGGGGGCCGGGGGGTGTGTGGTATATGGGGTGTATGGGGTATATGGGCTGTGGGGTGTACGGGTGGGGATGCGTGGGATCTGTGGGGTGTAGGATGGCTGTGAGGTCTGGGGCTGGCGGGCGGTGTGGGGTCTGGGGGGGTAAATGGGGTGTGTGGGGGACGTGGGAGGTCTGGGGGGTATATGGGGTCTGTGGGGTGCTGGGGGGGATGTAGAAGGTCTGGGGGGCATATGGGGTCTGTGGGATGCTGAGTGGGGGATGTAGGAGGTCTGTGGGGGTATATGGGGTCTGTGGGATGCTGGGGTGGGGATGTAGGAGGTCTGGGGGGTATATGGGGTCTGTGGGATGCTGAGGGGGGGATGTAGGAGGTCTGGGGGTATATGGGGTCTGTGGGATGCTGGGGAGGGGGATGTAGGAGGTCTGGGGGGCATATGGGGTCTGTGGAATGCTGAGGGGGGGATGTAGGAGGTCTGGGGGTATATGGGGTCTGTGGGATGCTGGGGAGGGGGATGTAGGAGGTCTGGGGGGCATATGGGGTCTGTGGAATGCTGAGGGGGGATGTAGGAGGTCTGGGGGTATATGGGGTCTGTGGGATGCTGAGGGGGGGATGTAGGAGGTCTGGGGGTATATGGGGTCTGTGGGATGCTGGGGAGGGGGATGTAGGAGGTCTGGGGGGCATATGGGGTCTGTGGAATGCTGAGGGGGGGATGTAGGAGGTCTGGGGGGCATATGGGGTCTGTGGGATGCTGGGGAGGGGGATGTAGGAGGTCTGGGGGGTATATGGGGTCTGTGGGATGCTGGGGGCGATGTAGGAGGTCTGTGGGGGTACATGGGATCTGTGGGGTGTTGAATGGGAGATATAGGAGGTCTGGGGGGTGGTTATAGGGTCTGTGTGGCACCTTGTGGGGGATGTAGGAGGTCTGGGGGGGTATATGGGGTCTGTGGGGTGCTGAGTGGGGGATGTGGGGCATCTGGGGGGTATAAGGGGTCTGTGGGGTGCTGAGTGGGGGATGTGGGGCATCTGGGGGGTATATGGGGTCTGTGGGGTGCTGAGTGGGGGATGTGGGGCATCTGGGGGGTATATGGGGTCTGTGGGGTGCTGAGTGGGGGATGTGGGGCATCTGGGGGGTATATGGGGTCTGTGGGCACTGAGGCAGGCCCTGCCATGGGGGGTGGTGGGATGGCTGGGGACGAGGATGCTGGGGCGAGGTGGCCGTGTGGTGCCCCTGTGTGACCCGTGGGGGGGCACGGTGTGGGGTGTGGGAGGCCCCGGGGTGGGTACCAGGGGCTGGTTTGGGCAGGTCATTTCCAGCTCCTCGTGGTGCGGGCAGCGGTGGGGTATAGCATGCTCCTGCCTGCACCCCACAGCTTCGTGAGCTGAGCGGTGATGAGTGGGCGTAAAAATGAAAATACATCCAGCATTTTTTATGTACTGTCTAGTTTTTGCACCTGGAATGTTTCAGATTTTTGTCTTCTCAAGAGTACTAAAAAGTGATATATACAAGTGTATATATATAATTATTTTTTTTTAATGCTGATACAACAGCACATACGTGTTTCCAGGTCTGTCAGAGAGATGCTGAGGTGGATGGGGGATGCAGGGGAGTGAAGCACTTGTGGAAATCCTTCAGCTCTTACTCCTGTTGGAGCTGTCAGGTTGGCTTGACAATAAGGGTGTGCATTTGAGAGGGGCAGGGATTGCTATTTCTGGAAGCAGGAAAATGCACAGGCAGGGATGGGGCTGTCATTTGCTCTGGTGTTTTGACAGGAGCTGATGATCTTTTGTTTAAAACTGTGGGTGAAGTAAAATGGGTGTTTCAAAGCTGATATAAAGACCATGTGATTGAGGATCTGAGCTGGGTCCCATTTAGATAATCAGTGCAAAATCAGGTAACTCAATCCTCAGGAAAGGAACAAGTCCTGAACATTGATGGTTGGTCTGTCCTGACCGTGGCTGAGCGGAGTTTGGGGGCCAAGGAGGGCTCCACACTTTGTTTTAATTGAATCTCCGTGTCCTGGGGTTCTTCTGCTCTGCTTTGCCTGTCCAAACTCGGCTGAAAACGGAATGCTTTAAGGAAAAAAACCAGAACTGTCAGAGACAAACCATGCCATCTGGTGACCTTAATTTCTAACAGTGAACAGGTAAACGTTTGTGATTTGTAGCCAGAGGGATGGGTAAAATATCCAAAGCAGGATGACTCATTTTACCAACTGTTGTCAAACATGTCGGCGTTGTTCCTGTGCTGGTAACACACACCAAGGACGATGTCGTTGTGTGGTGCACAGAGGGGCTGGGAAAGGAGCTTGAAGGTCACACAGTTGAAGCCAGACCCATCTAAAAGGATGTTTCCCTGGTTTTGCTTCATTCCCACGCTGTGTTGGTGGATGCAGGTGACCAAAGAGCCTTGGTAACAAGCAGAATGATCTCCACTTGGATGGTTGGAAACAGCTCTCCCTGGCAGGCAGGGCATGGGATTACAAGGTCTTACTTTGGCATGACCCAAGGGGAGCCAAGTTTTTGACATTTAAGCTGGAGAAATGAACTGTGTCAGTACTGATGCTGGCTTAGAAAGCAAGCTCACCCCATTTGGTGACGGTGGTCACTGGTGAGCGAGAGCTGTAAGGAGCCATCCCTGAAACGTGATGCAAAAGCTGATGTGTCCAAGGAGCCCGTTGCTCCTTGTGCGAGTGAGGGCACAAGCCGTTGATGTAGGAGCAAGTCGGGACTTTGAGGGACCTTCCAGAAGGTCTCAGCTCCTGTAAGAGAGGGAAGACTGCTGAATCAGGAAATTTCTTCCCCCTTGAGAGTTTGAGATCTGTAAAACCCTTGAATTTGTGCTTCAAGTGGTCCACCCCTATTTGTAATGATGGGTGCTTTTCTGAAGGGTTATTCAAACTGGTGATAAAGTAAGAAGCCAGACTAGATCTGATGGAAATGCATGTATCTAAATGTCACCTTTCAAATTCAGTGTAAAACTGAATTCTTGACAAGCTGTGCCCTTATTGATCTTAATGGTGTGAGCTGAATAGGGTCATTGGTTTTGCCAAATTCTGAAATTAATCATTACTTCCTATTATATCGTACTTTTTATCATCCATTTTAATTGCATGCAGTATTTTTCTTTCTGTCTTGCATCATGGGGGTGTGCTATTAAGTAGCTGCTGCTCACTATTAGACCAGTTTCTGTGGTGAGCAGCGTGGTTGCTTAATACTCTCTTCTTACCTCTTAGTGGAGTTGTGTAGTTTTCCTTGGTGTTTTCAAAGCAATTTGAAAAGTTTAGATTGAAGGTGGGATAAAAGGCCAGAAGATGCTTATTTTTTCCTCCTTTGATCGCTGAAAGCCTCACTTAAGAAAAAAATCAAGTGACTCTGACTCACATAGTCATCAGGACATATATATATGGCCACTAATATTTTTGGATGCAGAAAAAAATGCCCTCAGCACTTTGCTGAACAAACTGCTGATATACAGCAGCTGTTCCTTTGTTAAGCCAAATACTAATATCATGTTACTTACATCAGTCATTTTTGGATGTGTGGTTTTCAAGAAAGACCAAAACAAAAATAGCATTTGAATTGCAAGCTTAGAAATTGTGAGGTTTTACAGAGACTTCAGAGCTGACAAAAAAGGTTTTTTTTATCATGTGGCAAATGTTAGTAGTCCAAGTGCATAAAATGTATATTATATAAATAATGCAGCAGTATAGTTCGGCATATTCTTTCTGCTTTCTGCAAAGGAGCCTGAAGCATTTTCTTGACCCAAATTGTACATGAAAATCAAAGAAATAACTCTTCTGTTCTTAAAAGTAGCTGTAAAGAAAATCTCGGCTTTGAGTATACCGGCATTTCTTTTTATTCAAGAAGAGAATAAAGCATTTGAAAATATAGTTAATCTGCTCTATGCTTAACTGTGATGCTGATTCACACAGGATTGTTTAAAATGGAAAGTGAAGGTGATCCTCCTCCCACACCTCTGCAGCAACCAGATGATTACAAGAGTAAACATTGGCTGACTTAAACCAACATTGCTTCAGATATCCCCTGCTACAAATGTTGAAGTAATGGGGTGGTGAATGCTCTGAGAAAATCAAAAACGCTGTTTTTGTTGCTGCTGTTGTTCATTTTTATTAATTTTATTTTATTAGACAACTGCTTTCCATTATAAATAAATAAGGCATGAAGGTTCTTCATACTGTTACAGAGCTGGTAGCCACAGTCGTGTGTATGGCTCCTAATATTTCTCGAGCTTGGGGCCATAGGGCATCTGAAAATGCAGAGCATGGAAGAGCAGAGCGTTTGATGGTGGGCAGTTTGAGGAGGAGACCTCTGGTGTGGGTATGGTTTGGCCATCGCACTCCTGCTAACTTACCTCTGTGGTACTCAGCTTAACAAAAGAGGGTATTTTGAGGAGTATTTTTGCATTAATTCCATGGCGAGTGAAAGAAAGGTAGCTCCTCCTAACACCAAGGCCCGAGACTCGGAGGATAATTACATTTTAACAGTCTTTCCCCTCCAAAGCCACATTCCCATTTATTCGTGCAAAAATCCCAACCATTTACCCAAGATTTTGGGATGTAAACTGGTGAAAAGAGAATCCAGATCTGGCCTAAAGTTTCTCCAGGCAGGTACAGAATAGGTAGCTTACACTGAACTGCTCGATTTTTGTGGCTCAATGCTCAGGGTGTTGCCTAAGCTGTAATGAGATGCTGCTTCTCTGCCTAAAACACGTGTCTGACCATACAAGGTCAACACCTAATTCATGAAAAATGGAAACTGGTGATTCCTGAGACTGCAGTGGCCTTTTGGCTGTGTGTTTGCATGTCTGTAGAAGCAAAAGTGAGGAGATTTCAGTGCTGGAAAGTGAACTGGAACATGAGAGGTGACAACCTTTGGAGACAGTATCTCAGCCAAGAAAGATTATTTTCAGCAGAAAACTGAAATCTGTCCTCTCGACTGGGGAGATGCTCAGAGCAAAAGTGTGGGGCAATGTGTGTTCAGCACTACTGCCAGGGCCAGAGCTCCTGACACCATAAGATGCTTTATCCTTCTGCTTGCATGCAAGTCACTGATAGTTTTGCAAGCCCATGCAAGCTGTATTTGAGGAGTTTGCTACAATGGGGCAATGATGACCTCTTCAAGAGCACAGCACAGAGGGCTGGTGGTACCCAGACCGTGAGATGAAAGCATGTCTCTGATACTGTAATAGCACTTCTTGTCTAGCTTATGGGAAAGCCCTGGTCAGCAAGTTCCTACCAGGCACAGTGCTTCACCTGGGCTGAAATACTGGGGCAGATTGAAAGCGAGGAAATCCCATATGCCTACAAAGTCTGGAGGGTATGGACTGAAATACTAAGCGACGCTGATGAAGACAGAACAGTTTTATGTTTCTCTTCAAGTTTTTCCAGTTGCAATGATCTTGCATTGTAAGTAGCTGAAAAACCTGACTGACAAGAGAATGGCTTAAATAGCAAGAACATACTGTCCTTTGGGGAAGGGGAAGGCATAGACAGAAGTCTCTTGGGTACAAGCGTAGGTTCTTAGCCATAAAACCGAAGTGGAGGGTTGGGCTGGTGTGCTGGAGCAGCCCCTGAAGTTCTGATGGCTTTTCGTTTTACTTTGAAACACTGCGCCCCAGCTGTGGCAGAATGCTGGAGGACATCCAGGCTTTTGCTTGCAGATATTCGGGCTGTAAGACAAGCTGAAAAGGGTGGAGGAGGTGATCGGTTTTTCTTTTTTCGTGGTGTGGTTTACTTTGCTGTTGTGATGTCTGGCAGCGGCAGTAACTCATGCAGAGATCGGTCATACAGTTTCTGAAATCCTCTAACTACAATGTACAATTGTCCCAACGAGTTGTCCAGAGCCCAAGCTTAAAAAAGTGAGTTGAGTCTCCGTGACATTTTCTTGCTTATAGACCTCTCGAGCCTTCAAAGCAGAGGGGCCACGTGGCATTTCCTGGGGCTGAAGAGCAGACTTGGCTGTTGCAATTGCACGTGGGAGTTGCAGAGAGGCAGGACTCATTTGCTGCTCTTGTTTTTCACCTTTGTGGCATTGATGTCTGCTTTTGTTTTCTGGATGCGGGAGAAGATCTCCTTAAAAAGAGCCTTGTACTCGGGCTGGCTCTGCTCCAGCCGCTTGTCCACGGCCTCCACGTGTTTGCTGATGGTCTTCTCCATGGTTTTCCGCTCTTCCAACTCATGTCCCTCTCCTCGGAAGTCTCTGAAGGAGCTGTCGCGAGAGATGGGCCGGGACGTTTGGACCCCTGTGTGGCGCACGCTGTCCTTGTGCTGCCGGCATTTGCTCAGAAGCTCTTCGTACTTCTCCAGCAAGGCGTGATACTGCTCGTCCACTTCCCTCAGGATGGACATGCCCCGTTTGCGCACGTTGTTAGCGTGCAGCGTGTAATTGCCCTCGTGCCGACTCACGGCATCCTTGGTCACGATGGCATTGAGGGCTGTGTCACTGCAGCTTTTCCGGACAGGGTGGTTTGGGGAAGGCGTCATTGATGGCCCATGACTTTTTCCTCCCTCCTCCTCAGAGAGGTCAATGTAGTCTGCTTCTGGGGCATTATTCAGCGGCTCAAGGAGGGCCTCGGACAAGTTGTCTTCTCTGCTGAGCAAATACTTCTTGACTTGTTTCATCTGTTGTAGCTCTAGGAGCTCTGCTTCCAGTTCCTTGATGCGCAGTTTGCAGTTCTCCATCTCGCACACCCGCTGCTCGAGGTCCGAGTACTCCTGAATAACGGAGGTGTACTCTCGCTCAACCCTCTCCTTCCGCTGCTTCTCCTGGTTGACTTGGGACCTCAGGGAGTTCACCATGGCTTGGAGACGTTCATTCTCCCTCTCCAGTGGCTTCTGGTTGAACTCTGTGGAAGAGCTGTGGACTTGGAACGCATCCTCATACCTGAAAGAGAAGAAAGATCCTTGAGCGAGTCTGACTAAGTGACAGTCTGTGAAGGACTCATTGTATCTTATTGTCATGTAAGTAATTCCACTGATGCCCAGGAAGGAGGTAACCTGAGCTCATGGAGTGAGAGATGCCTCCTCCTGTGTGCCAGGAGACCACAAGGTGCGGCTGGGGCTCTTCTGGACACAGAGACCAGTCTCTGCCCCAGAGAACCTGCAGTCTTATTTGATAGCCCCTGAAAGACAGGGAAGAAATGAAACCCTAAAAGGTAAAAGACTCATCTGGTTAACGGACCAGCCAACAACGTCGCCGTGAAGCAAAGATGAATGTTCAAGTGCCACCAGTCTGAGCTGGAAGTAGGCGGCTTTGAGTTTTTCCTGCTGGAGTTCATCAGCTACTCAACTGCATCATGGAGTTTACCAACTACTGACTGCATCTGCCAACAACCCCAAACCCCACCCAGCCAAAAACCAGAAGCACAGGCTCTGCTGTCCTGTGTCTGGGAGGTGTTCCAGAGAGGGCAGGAGAAGATTTATACAGCAAGGGAGGCAGACAGAGACTTTTGACAGAGTTGCCCCTTCTTCATTGCCTGGGAAGCGATAACAAGCACTTCCCCCTTCCCTTGCGTTGCTGTCGGGAAATCAGATTTTCCTCAATGAAGTGCCCACGGCATCCTATCTGGTTAGAACAGATTGGAAAAGAGCAAGTACCATGGCTTCCCCTGGGAGGCATGACTGGTGGTGGGGGGTATTGAACAGATTTCCAAGTTACTGAAGGGCAGCCTGACCTTCAGAGCCAACTGCAGAGCTGCAAGTCGAACTGAGGTCCTGAGGCACTGGGGGGAGAGTGGCATTGGGGGGGCTGGGGGGAAAGGAACCACAGAGACATCAAGTGGATTTTGCTGGGGGTTAGGTTATGGCCTCATAAACATCTCTGTTGCTGCTGCAGTAAAAGTGTCTTTTGTTCGTATCCTCTGGCAGAGGATGCTTTCAGTAACAAAGTTTATCGATTGCTTATCTATTTAAAGAAGCCCCTACTATGGACAAAGCTGAGCAAGAAATGCCCTCACGAGGTCAGTGAATTAACACAGTGGCTGGGATTTAAGGAGGATCAAGTGTGCAATAGTGCTGAAGGTGTTCATCCAACACCTGGCAGCATGTGGCATATCTTGGTGTGTGACTGGTGCTCCTGGGGGGTACCGGCATCGTACAGGACAAAATGTACCATCTCAGTTGGTTTCAGTGAGCCAGAGATGCTGGTACTGTGCTGGGAGGCAGCTGCAAAGGGAAAAAGGGCTGTGCTGGTTTGGGAAGGGAAGCTGTGTCGGCAGCTCGAGGTAAGGGTCCTCTTCACATGATGTGTTACTGGGTGGGCTGTACTGGGAGATGCTGGTTTGAAGTATCTAGAGCTCGAACAACGCATCCTGTCTGGTGTGTGTTCCCACACAGCTCCCTGCCAACGTGCCAGGAGACTCCCAGCCCCTCCAGGCAATGCCTGTCCCCTCCAACCTGGCCCAGTGCAGCTGCGTGAGGCATCCAGATCCTCCTGGGTAGCTATTCTTGCCCTCTGAAAAAGAGCTTAGGTCTCCCCATTCGAGGCATCACTGATGCTGGGATCGTGAAGGCCCTGCTTTGCCAATGCCACCTGCTGAGGTGTGCGGGTAGGTGAAAGGGAGGTCTTTCCTTCACCTCCAGCACTGAGTTTCAGGCTCTGATGCAAAGCCTAGGTCTCTTACCAGGGTGTATGTGGGGTTTTGCGCACCCCCAGATGGGCTAACCCACCTCATCCCCTGTTCGCAGGCAGAGGAGGTGAGGGAGAAGGTTGGAAGGGTTGCTAAAGGCAAGGTTCCGTACCTGGGGCTGGAGCACAGTTCTTTAAGGCAAGGGAAGGTGTGGATGGTTCGGCGCCGCTCCCTCTTCTCCCGCCGAATGCGGAGCTGCTCCAAGCTCCGCATTTCCTCCACCTGCTTCTGCAGCTCCTCCACTTGGTTCTGTAGCCCCTCGATTGTTTCTGTCAAACTGCAAAGAGAGGAGGGAGCATGGATGAGGAGTTAAGCACTACGGGTCCTTGAAATGTGTTTTTTCCCTATAGAGAAAGCCAGTCTACGGAAGGTGCTTCCAGTTTCTAGCTATGCCCTGGGAGCATGACAGCATTTGCTTTTCATGGCTGTGGTTGGTCTTTCTCTGCATGGTCACTCTTGAATGGCAGTGTTTGTAGAAAAGGGTGGGGGATTGGAGCGGTGGCAAGGGATCGTACTAATGTGAGACCCTCTGTCCTCAAATCAGTTGGCTAAAACAGTCACCTCTGGGACATAAGCACTATCCTGGAATATCTCTGCACTAAAAGCAAGCAGGTGAGCTATTTACCCTCTTCCTCTTGTTTATCTTGTAGAGATAAACACAGAGAGACCGGGTAGAGATTTAGTTTTGTTCTGGCTGTGAATGCAGTTTGTAAAACTCTCTGCTCTGAAACTCCCTCCCTCTCTGCACAGTTGTTTGCAAAAGATGCTGCATTGCAAGGGCATGGCTTAGTCTGTTGTTTCCAGGGATGACCTTGATCATGGGCTTGTTTTAGGAAAGAAATGTTATTGATAAACTGGTGTTTCAGCATGGACTAGCCAGGGTTTCATTAGATGCTGGCTCTGTGCCTAGTGTTTCTGCTGGGCTGTGTGCTGGGGACCTCCCTGATATGATTATGTGCCTCTTCTTCAAGGAAACACATCTGAGGAGAGGCTGCTGTGTCTCTCTCCTGGCAGCTTCAGACACTCCTTTATCCAGCCCTCGTCCCAGGGGCGCCTGTGCTGTGGTTGACCTCTGCATCGGTCAATGCAACCAGCATCGGTGCAATGAGCTTGTGTTGTAAATAGCTGCAAAACCTGACTGATAAGAGAATGGCTTAAATAGCAAGGACACTCTGCGCTTTGGGGCAGGGGAAAGGTGAGATGAAGGTCTCTTGGGTACAGCATCACTGCGGTGGGAGTAGGGGAGGCCGTACCACTGTATCTTCTGTTGGGATGTCTTGCTTTCCAGCACAAGTTTCTGGTTAGCTAGCTCCAGGTCCCGTGCTGTCAGGTCCAGCTGCTCGTAGACTTTGGCGTGCTGTTCGTTCATCTGCCGCAATGTCTCTAGTTGCTTGGTCAGGTACTGCAAGAAAAAGCAAACCAGAAACACTCCACATCCAAAATCCAGGTTGTTTCACAAGGAGAAATTCCTACGGCTTTTGCTTCCTCTGTGTTGTGGTTTAACCCCAGCCAGCAACTAAGCACCACGCAGCTGCTCACTCACTCTCCCCCCAGCCAGTGGGATGGGGGAGAAAATTGGGAAAAGAAGTAAAACTCGTGGGTTGAGATGAGACTGGTTTCATAGAACAGAAAAGAAGAAACTAATAATGATAATGATAACACTAATAAAATGACAACAGTAATAATAAAAGGATTGGAATGTACAAATGATGCGCAGTGCAATTGCTCACCACCCGCTGATAGACACTAGTCCCCGAGTGGCGATCCCCCTGCTCCCACTCCCCCCAGTTCCTATACTAGATGGGACGTCCCATGGTATGGAATACCCTGTTGGCCAGTTTGGGTCAGCTGCCCTGGCTGTGTCCTGTGCCAACTTCTTGTGCCCGTCCAGCTTTCTCGCTGGCTGGGCATCAGAAGCTGAAAAATCCTTGACTTGAGACTAAACACTACTTAGCAACAACTGAAAACATCAGTGTTATCAACATTCTTCTCATACTGAACTCAAAACAGCACTGTACCAGCTGCTAGGAAGACAATCAACTCTATCCCAGCTGAAACCAGGACAGTCTGATAATATGTTTTGTGACTGATTTGTTCTCTGCCTAGTTGAAGCCTCTTCCACACTTGAAATATTCATACTCCCTGCCCACTGTAAGTCATTTTATGTCTAAAATATGATTGAAATTCCCCTGCCCTCTGTGAAGGGCACTAACCTCAATCTCTCTCTGTTCAGCTGCTTTTTTATTCCCAGTACCCAAAGAAAGTTAATATCCCTGGGACTGTGACCCTTCACCGAAGCTGACTGAAATTGGCCAGTTGGTTACTGGATCATCTGACAGATCGATTGTAGAAGCTGTGTTTCCTTGGGAATTCCGGCTAAAACTCTGAGTCCGTGAAATGTGAGCAGACTTGCGGTTTCTGCGTGTTCAAAGACCCCTCTCTGTGAGTCTGTCATTGCGAGATTTTATCCTGGGAGAGGGGCATCTACCCAAGAGCTCACCCTCAGCTAGGACCAGATCCCAAATCCTGTGATGGACA
Source organism: Buteo buteo (assembly GCF_964188355.1). Taxonomy (NCBI): domain Eukaryota; kingdom Metazoa; phylum Chordata; class Aves; order Accipitriformes; family Accipitridae; genus Buteo; species Buteo buteo. The sequence continues at coordinate 7,962,792 of NC_134183.1, read as the reverse complement.
TGCTCCTGAAGGGCTGCTGGTGGGGGATGGCTAAATCCATCCACCAGTTTCCTCGGACATCAGCTGTCAGATCCCTGCAGCCATCACATGCTGCTCTTGTGAACTCGCAGCCCTTCTCTGCCCTGGGCTTTTTTAAGTCAGGGGGTTTCCGATCTTTTTTAATTCACAGATCCCTAGTTTTCCAGTAGATGAAAACCCTCCCGGCACAGCAGGTTTAAGCCTCTAAGCTCAGTTCTGTGGGCTCTTAGAAATACTGCCCTGACCCCAAAGGATGCTTGAAACACTGATTTAGATTGCAGCTCTTGGAGAAAGAGCTATTTTATGCCTCTAACAAAGGAAGCTGTGTTACGGGGGTGCCGAGGGGCCAGCTGGGAACACGATTATGAATAACTAGAATCGAGGGAAAGCAGCAGCAGAGGAAAGAGAAGTGAGTGTGAAGGCTGGCGGATGGGCAGGGAAAGGCCAAATGTGCCCCAGATGCAACCTCGTGCCAAAATCTGATGTGCACATCTGAGCAGGGGGTAGGGATGCAAGAAGGGGGAAAATCCCAGTTAGTGGGAAAAGGGAATCCTCTCCAGGGCTGGAATGGGCTTTAAATGCCATCCCCATGGCGCATCCCTTCCTTTCTCCTGGCATCTGAGCTGTTGGCATCGGTGGAAGAGCCCCTTCCCCACCATCGCCCTTAGGTGACAGCAGTGGCCGAGGAGCTCCCGTCCCCATCCCTGGCCCGACTGTGTTCCTACCTCAATTTCCTGCACTTGTTCCTCGTTGGTGGCATACATCTGCTGCAGGGAGTCCTCCAGCTCTTTGTTGCGCTCCAGCAGTGTCTTCCCCAGCTCTGCGGCCAAGTGCAAGTCTGAAAAGCAGATGGGACAAAGCTGCTGCAGTTCTCCTGGCTCCACGGGTGGATGGGGGGGGGGTGTCCCCGAATGCCACCGCACCAAACACAGTGGCGCATTTTGCACGGTACTGGTTTTATTGGCAAGTTTTGACGTGGAGGCATGCTTATGGGACATACAGGATCTGGCCTCTTTTGTTTTGCAGGGCTAAGGGGAGGCCAAGCTCGGGACATCTGCAGCTCCTCCATGCAATGAGGATTTGGTGCCCGGCTGGCTGCATAACCCTTCTGCATTGCACTCCACGCTGCGTAGCCAGGATCAGGCCCATGGGGCTTGGCTGTGGCAGGTGCTCAGCACCTCCATCCCCTATCGCCGAGACCTGTAGGGCTGAAACAGGCTCAGCGTCTGTCAGAATGAGAGCAAGGGTTGGTAAAGCCCCCCAGGGCCTTGGGGATGCTCTGTAAATTATATTATTATCTCTAACGAAGGGAGTGCCTTGCCTTCCCCGTCAGCCTCCATCCATCACCTGCTAACAGACTGACATGAGTAATAAAACCACGCGTGGCCCGAGGGGGCTGGAAGCACCTCCTGCTTCTGCTGCCCAGGCAGCGCTGCGTCGGCCGGGTCTGCGGCTCGTTCCTTGGGGCAGCTCCAGGGTGAGGATAAACCACTTTGTGTTCACTCTCTGCCACCTCTAAACACCCTTAGGAAGCTACTGAAATAGTTGGACTTTAGGAGAAGCGCCAGGAAAAATAGACATTGAGAGTGTAGTTGGCTTAAAATACTGGGTTTGCTGCCTCCTGGGTAAAGAAAAAGCCCCAGGATCCTGTGAGTCCTGTATTGGCCAAAGTTTGAGCACCTCGGGTGATGCTGTTTGTGGGCCTGGGATGGCACAGCTAGCTCTGATAACATCCCTTTGCTTTCACTGAAATTGGTTGTCTTCTTAAAGCCTGACCTCCTATGATCATGTGGTTTTCTATTTTTCCTGATGCTTTTAGAGGTGAGTTTCTAGCTCTTATGGTGACAGACTGAAAATCTGGCCTTAAACCTTCAAAAAGGTAAGGAAACAGGTCCTGATGTGTGTTATTGCTCTTTTTCTCTCTGGTCTGTTTATCATGCAGTTTTAGATAATTAAGGAGTGGCAATCCTGCAGTGTGTGAGGGGACCTGGGTCTCCTGCCCTGGCATTTTCAGCCTGTCATAATGCTCCTCTCTAGTCTGCAACTAATGATGTGTTTTGCAAAAGCTCTGCCAGGACTGAGAGCAGCTGTAATTTCCTCCAGTAGTTAATTTGGCTATGCAGCTGATTGGGAAAGAGGGATAGTTGGTAACTAAGGCAAGAAGGGGAACCAGCATGCCTAGGATGTATTCTGAGCCTGGGAAAATCACTGATCTCTCAAACTTCAAATGGCACATCACAAAACAAGGCTCACACTGACCTCTTGGGCACGAGTGCTCGCCGGGAGGAGTGCTATTAGTGCTGTCAGTGCTTGGGATGGGGCTTTCCTGATGGATAATGCTGCACTGTGGGAAGTGCTGATATGTTATTAGTTTGGGTGATGGCCCTGTTTCCTTCCCTGCGGCTCCAGCGGTGCCGAGGGCTGGCTCCCCAGATGTGGTCCAGCCAACCGCTGCTCAGTGTGTCCTCAAATCTCCCCTTTACCATGGGAATGTGCTCTCCAGCTGTGGCCTGCATTGCAGGGTGTTGTTCTAGGCTGTGACCTTTTTAATTATAATCCTCATCATTGCACAGTGACCTGGTCTGAGGGCTGCGATTGCAGCGATCAGTGCAATCAAGATATTGGCACATTTCCCCGTGGACAGACCTCATCCACCTATTTTTTTTTTCTTTTTATTTTTTTTTCCAAGCACCAAATTTCCCTAGTTTCCAAAGTGCCCTTGGGAGACTGAGTGTTTGCTACACCAGCTGGGGATGGGGGAACAGCCAGATGCCAGCAGAGATGAGGACAATTTGTGCCTTTAAGCTGCTTGGGGCTGTATTTAATGGCACTGCCACCTTGCCAGAGCCAGTGTCGCTGCTGAAGACCGGCACCTTGCAAATCGCATCCCTTGCAGCAAGCAGGGTCCCGGTACAGAGGTGTGTAGCGAGAGGGCTCCGTGCTGCGCTCCAGGTAATGAGTCAAGTGTGTCTCCGTCCCTGCGGATTACACCAGTGCTCTTCCACCATATGGCATCCAATTTAATCAGCTGGGGTTGAGTTAAGTGGATTAGGCAGTGCAAGATCCTGCATTGTAATTTAAAGGGCTCTGTCAGCAATAATTTAATGGGGGAAATGGGCAGTGTTTGGGGACGAGTGGGAAAGAGGAAAGAACGGGGCTGAGCTCTGAGGAGAAAATTGATTCGTTTCCATTTTGAGTGTAAGGGCCTGGGAGACCCCAGGCTTGAAGGACATGGGGGAATTCATTCTTCTAGTGTCTTTTAACTGCCTCAGCCATCGTCACACACACACTCACTCTCTGCCTGCCAGCCAGCCAAAGCGTCCTCGGTAATCCTGTCTCATCCACCCGCCTTGCGCCCGAGTCCTCTTCCCCACCTGTTGGTCTCCCCCAGGCTGTGGGACCATGCAGAGGGTGGGGATGCTGCTTGGAAGTGCTTTAATGTTGTCTTTAGACCAGATCCCTCTTGATCTTGGCATTAATTGTGGCTCTGCACGGGCTGGGGGAGCACACAGCTCCTCTCCTTGGAGACCTCAGAAACCTGAGGCTGACTGTGAAATTTCAGTAAGTTGTTGGGGGGGGAAAAAGAACTATTTAGGAATTTGGGGATTCTCTCTGCATAGCACTGTGGTTTCCCCACAATTTTTTTTTTTATTCCTCTTTGCTTCTCCACTGTCGGATCAGCCAGCCAGTGCCATACGACTTGCCCTAATTTAGCTGATATGCTGATGCCTCCCTTCCCCCTCCCCTCTCAACACAGGAGGAGAAATAAAGTGGTGGGGAGCGGCTGTGCTGTGTGTCCGCTTGATATGCCTGATCCCTCTGCAGCCCGCCTGCGCTGAAGGCACTGCCATGAAATGGCCAACATCCAACTTAAAAAATGGGGGCCTTGGTGTTGCCCAAATCCTATTTGGGAGAGGACTACGGATGCAAACTATCCTGGGCAGCACCAGCTTGGTGCCCTGTGGCTCTCAGTGCTGCAAGTGCTGACGTGACCCTTCTAATTAACACCAGCCAAGGAGACAGCCCGCGTCCCCAAACAAAGAGCTGCGCCTACGGAACGAAGTGGAGGGAGGGACGGAGGCTGCATTTCCCTGCAAGCTTCCACGGAAAAGGTGCCTGAGCAAGAAGGGAGGGGAAGAGAAGAGAGACTATATGGTGGGAAGGGAGCAGGAGTTGAATCTGAGCAGTGCTTGGTACAGGGGAGCGTGGCTGGGCAGTACATCGAGGCAGCCGTCCTGGAGCTGCAGAGATGATCATCATCAGCAGCCCAGCGATAATTCTGCTAGCTCTGTGTCACTGAGGAAACTTAAAAAAAAAATCCTCATCCAAAAGCTGTAGCAGGTTGTCTTTGACTGAAAGAGGCTGAGGAACAAACTGCAGGGTATTCCCCCGCTGCAGCACCCTGTGGCAATGCTGGCACAGGCAGATGTGCGCTGCAAGGGGCTGCTGTGGAGCTGGGCACTTCCCCAGCCTTCATAGCAGCTTGCAATTAAGCACAAAGAGGGTTTGGAGCTGTTTCTGCCTTCCCAGTGCCGGCCTGCATCTGTCTGGGCAGAGCAGTCTTTGTCACAGCCTGCTTTCTGAAGGGAGGGGGTTCCCCCCAGCATCCCCTGGTTGTGGCTGTGGGGAACTATAAACCTGGTGCCAGGCAGGGGAGGTTTCGGCTGCTTTCGGCATGATGGTGATCCGGTAGCTATTCAGATGGTCCTTGTAAATAAGGCTTTCCGAGGAAGCCACCATCTGGAGCAGCCGCTTTGGGCTTTCCCGTCATCTCCCTGGCATCGAGGGATTCATGTGTTTAGGCCGCGAGAAAACGTGCCGGCTGCTCCGAGCGCAGGTGAGGGATGCTGCGCTTTGCTCCTCACCTTTAAATAAACTAACCCCGTCCCCATTCTGCGAGACAGGCAGGCTTGCGGGGAGTGCCAAAAAGCAGGGCTTTATGGTGCAAGTATTTGCAGGTCCTTTTCAGCTAAGCATCTATGAAAGAATTACTTCTGGTCCCTTCCTAAATGTGGGGCTGTGGAAAGGGCTGCTCCTCCCCTACTGCTGCAGGTGGTGAATTCACCTGCTAAAGAGCAGGGAGGAGCAGCTAGCAGAGCGCTGGCGTGGAGGTCTCTGGAGGAAGTTCAGGGTGCTTGTTAGCTGATGGATGGGGTAGGTTGAGAGTTAAGAACTGATGTTTAATGCTGTTGACGTTTAATTTAATTGCATTTGCTGTCTGCTCCATTACACATGGGTACTTAGAGTCAAGGGTAGGTGCAATTATTCCTTTCAAAATCTAAATAAATGATGCTATGCTGGTTTACCCCAGGGTAGGGTGTACTTGCTACTCATTTATTTTTCTTCTTAGTTGCAAGGGATTGTGCTGTCTGGGTATATTACAATGAAGATCAGCTTTTGTGTATCACTTACTGCTGCTCCATGACAGGTGATGGAGGCAATCTGTGTACTTAGCCCTTATAAGCCTTTGCAATGGAATGTGCTGGGATGCAGAGAAGCAAGTGCCGTTTGACAACAACTCGCAAGCAACCTGGAAAAGCCTTTTCAACATGCCCATTCCACAGATGATAGTGTTTCCCATGGCCAGGCAGAGCTTTCAGAGAGCCACCAGCGTTACTGCTGAGGCGTGGATTTTCCATCCCTTTTACAGTGGTATAACTCAGACATTGCTACTCGGTTCAGCTTTACACTTGATGTTCTGTGTGGTTTTTGTGGGGACCTGCCATTTTGGTGTCATCAGGGGTACTGCAAAGGCAGCGATTGCTTTGCAGAGCAGCCCAGTGCAGCAAGGGGGAAAGATGCCTCTGGCAGGGCTGGGTAAGAGCAGGCAAAGAGTGTGTGCGAAGCCCCTGGCAGCACAGCCACCTCCGACCTCTTCTCCTCCTCTTTTCAAACTATGGCTTTAGTTGGGCTGAGCTGATGTTGGTCAAACGGGCATTTCTGTTAGCCTAATGAGATTTACTGGGCTTCCTGCTTGTTTTTTTCTTCCTTTTCTTTGCCTTTTCTTTCTCTCGTGTAATCTGTTATGTACCCCTGGGCTGCCTTTGGCTTTGCAAGTATCCCTGGTAGGGGGGGAGCTCAGGTGGGGGCAGAGAGAGGTGGTTTGCAGGGGACTGAGGTAAGCATGGTGCAATGATAGCAGCTCCCTCCATGCTGTCTCTAGTCCCCTGAGCAAAAGTGGCACCACCAAGGAGTGGAAAACCCCGACAAGGGGCTCAGGGATGCACTGTCTGTACCGTGCTGTGCTGCAGGGAAGCCCTCCAGCCTTCTCAGCCCCTGCTGCTCCCTTCCTTGCCTTCTGTATTTTTCAGTCCTATTCAGTATTTCCTTTCTATCAGCTCTTCTTTTTTTTAGTCTTCTCCGATGCTCATCAGGCTTTTTTGATTTAATTGATACCTTTTCTTTCTGCCCTCTACCATTCTGTGCCCCAAAGCCTTCCCTGTATGTTAGCGTTACCTCTGCTTATAATCTGTATGTGTCTATACAAACACAAAAACAGCAGTCCCATCCCTGTGCCCACAGCAATCAATGTGCGTTTTGTGAAGTTGTTAGAGCATGATAACATGGAGTATGTTATTAGACCATGCTTGGGGCCCCATCTGCGTCTTTCCCTGCTGTTCTCTTATCTAAACAGCCTTGGTGCCTATGTTTGCCTTGTAGGCTAAAATGGTTTCAAAGAGCTCGGTGACTGGTGCCTTGGGGGCTCTGATAGTGCACCTGGATCGGAAAGCGTCCTAAATAAATACATACAAGTGGCGTTGTTGGGGAGGAGAAGCGAGGAAAGAGGAGGGAGAAAGGCAGCCAGTGCTTTCCTGCATGCAGCCCTCCTCCAGGCAGCAAAGCTCCAATTAATTAATTATGTTGGGATGCAGAGAGCCATGAATAGAGGCTTCTAGTCTTTTAAAGCTAAAGATGCAGACATGTGGATTGATGCCATGTGGGAATCTCACCTCCCTGGTGTGTTTTGGAGGCAGGAGGTTGTAACTGACCCAGGATGGACAAGGAGGATGAGCACCAGGGGGACTTCACATGTTGTCTGTTGCTGCTGCTGCACCACAGTACTGTGCGTGTGCAGAGCCCCAAGCAAAGGCGACCTGCAAAGGACAGGTCAGCGTGCTTGTGTGGTAGGGAACAGTGCCCACAGCAATGGGCTGCCTTAACCATGTCTGCTTTCCAGCCCCGCTCGTGCTCACACAATGCATTTTCCTACTCTGAGCCATTGCTAGCCAACTCGGTCACCCTTGCTGCCCTCTTGCTGGTGGGAGGCAGGCGGGACCGCCAGTCCTGAGTGGTTTGGTCTCTCAGTGAGCAACCAAGCTCCAGAACAAGTGCCACTTGCAGCTGCAGCAGGCCCCCGAGACCACTGCCAGCACTGCAGCTGCTGGCTACTCCTGTCTGCTACTTCTCATGTGCCAGAGGCACGTAGGTACAGACAAGATCCTTCTTACACAGCCATGTCTTACAGCTAAAGGCAGAAAACAGCCTGATGATCTGCAGCAACACCAAAAAACTGCCTACCTCTTCTGTAGCAGCCCCTCTGCTTGGCTTTAAAGAAAAGTGTATCGTCTTGCCTGCTGCTGCCCCACTACGGCTCCCTTCCCATCCACTGCTGGGAAATGCTCTGAAGCCCTGTTCCTCCGGCTGCGTGTGCCTGGCTGGAGGAGATGCCCATGCGGGAAGAGGTCCTGACCTCAGGCGAGTGATTCGTGCCGTTTGTGGAGCTACACAGGAAGAACACAGTATTGTAGCCTTCCAGTCTGAGTTCGCAAGGAAAAAGAGTGATGAAATACTTGTTGTACTCTCAAGATGGTGTTATCTATGTCCATCGCTAGTCCTAAGCAGGATGCGGGGCAATGCCTCTTTCAGGAGCCCAACACCAAAACCAGTGTCCCTGAAGCAGCTCTGCTGCAAAGACTGATGCTCGGGGGGATGTGGTGTGCTGCTCCTTGCTCTGCCTCCTCCTGCAGAGATGGGTGCTCACCTACCACCTCCCAGTCCAGTGTGCCTTCCCAGGGCTCAACACTTGCTTGCGGGCCAAGAAAACTTGGAGGACAGCGTGATAATGTCTTTGCTCCAACTGCTATCGCTGCAGCTGCAGCATTGGAAAAGGTCAGCGTGGACCTGGATACTATCCACTCAAAGGACTGAAATCTTCAGTTAACTGAGCAGTGCCAGGGCAGCTGCACTGCACACAGGATAAACTGGAGTGACTCTCCAGAAGGCTGCAGAGGAACAGGCTGTTTAAACCATTAAAAGAAGCGTCACCTTTTGGAGAGAAGGTTTATGACTGTTTGTTAAATACACATGGAAAAAACCCCAAACTCTAACATAAAATAACTTTAAAATTCCCAGCTGTGCAAAGACCAACAGTTGTGTAACATCTGGTCTTATTCCTCCAGATTATTTTGTACTGGAGAAATTCTTGGCCCGCATGTGTTTTTGAGCAGGTTAAGCAGAAGCTTTGGAAGCCTTACTGTGTGTTAGGTGTGAGCAGACAGATGTATTAGTCAGGTGAGGTGGGAGTATAGCACTGTGCTGCTCTGGGAAAGGCCTTTTAGCAGAGGAGATCGAGTGCGTGCGGGAGCAAGCAAGCCGCGCATTAGCCTGAGCGCTGGCACTGCTTTTATCAGGAGCAGGATCAGACCCTGCTGCTGTCACAGCTCTAAGTGGTTCCTGAGTCAGTGCACCCGCCCTGTCACCAGCCAGCACTGTCTGGTACAGGAGAAAAGAGAGAGGATTGGAAAATTCTGGCGTGGGGGGACAGCTTCCACGTGCAGGGTGTTAGCAGCTGGTGCCTTGGCTCCCAGTCCCTCAGGCTCAGGGCTGCCGTGGGGGGAATGTCCTTCAGGACTTGGACTATAAATCCTTCGTGCATGGCCTTGCCAAGGAGAAGTGCCGCTGTTAGCTGATTGTTTCAGGATGGGAGATATGGCAAACTGATTTATTTTGTTGGGTTTTTTTCCCTTTGCCTCTCCTTTTCCCTTTCCAGCAGTTCCTCTAATTCTGTTCCCTCCCCCAGCTGGAAGTATGTGCTGGGGTTCAGCAGATGTAGAAAGGAGCTTCTGTGAGACCAGGAGGGAGATCCTGGAAGTTGCTGTGTGGGGCTCTTACACCCCTTTTTCTTGCTGCCTTCACGTAACAGGGGAATTTTTATTCTAGGAAAATACATCTATACATATATTCTTTTTTTTTTTTTTTTTTCCTCCCCAGATTTGGAGGCTCTCATCCCTTCCTCAGACTAACCTAACTGTCATCTTATTTCCCTGTCTCCTGTGACTTTCCTAGTCCCTCTTGTCATTCCCAAGCAGCTCAGCAATTAGTCACCGAAAACTTTCCACTTCCATAAGCTACCTGCTGTACTGCACTGCTAAATAAGTAAGTGGCTCAGCTACTGCAGGCAAAACTCTGTCCTTCTGGCTTGCTGCTGGGGAGGAAGGACAGCAAGTTAACTGCTGTGCTCCTGGAGGACAGGCAAGCTGCGTGGCTTGTCCCCTGAGCTGGACTGCTGGGATAACTGCATCATGAAGGACAAAATTTGGGGTACCACTTGCTCCCCAGTGCACTGAATCCTTTGGGCAAGCTGATAGGAATTGCAGCTCTATGGACCACCCCATGTAGGCTGGGTGGTGCAGAAAACAGGCAGGTATGGGCACTAGTGGGTGCTAACACTGATCCCCTGGGTTCATCCCAATGTCAGGGGACGATCACTGGAGCACTGGTGATCCTGTGTCTTTACATGGATGAGTTGGGAGTGGTGCAAGCTCAGCACCTTGTGTCATTTTCCTTCTTAGCATGCAAGCAATCAGATGCTTGGCAGGAGGAGGAGGAATTAAAATAAGATCCTTAAATCTGGAGACCTTTAGAGGTTACAGCTGTAAAGTCCTAAGCCTGCATTGCAGATGGTTTGCCCCAAAAGTTTCTATGGTTGCCTAGGAGGAGAGGACTACCAGTCTTGCAGTGGCAATGAGATGAGGTGCTGGTTCTTGCACTACCTCTGGTCCTGCTGGCTAAGTTGGAGCAGTGCGAGGCTGTTTTATTTACATGAGAGGAATCACCCCAGCACTGAGGCTATATTTAGGCTCCAGAGACCGCAAGGGTGACTTTGAGAGCCCTCCTGTTGGGCTGCACCCTGCTTTTTGTCTTAGACCTGAATGCTGGCAGGGAAGCTGGGAAGATCAGAGAATGCAGCGGGGTGACTGCGAGGAGAACTTGTCTTGGGAGATTTCTGTGGGGGAGATGAAGACTGGAAGTGGCTGGCAGAGATAGCTGCCGGGTCTGGTCGCTGCTCTGTTTGGATCCAGAGGCGATGGAGTTGGCACGTAGCCATTCTGAACACAAATGCTTCTGATGAACAGAAAAGGTGTCCCCACTTATCCCCAGCTCAGACTCTCTAATTTTAGCTCATTCGTTCTCTTGGGGTCTGGCTGCATGTACACTCTGTGCACAGGGTATGATGCAACTGTAGCCACATCATCAGTTCTCAATGGCTGGAAAAAGGTTCACCATCACTGTATTCTGGTTTTAATGCTTAGAGGAGGCACAGATTCCCCAGCCCATGGAAGGTGAGGCTGTGGCTGAACCAAAGCAGCACTGACATCTATTCATGCTTAGAAAGCCTGGCAATAAGCAAAGCCATCCTACCAAGCGATCAGAACTCCGTTTTTACCACTTTCTTCAAATCAGAAAGCCTTCCCAGAGGAAACATCATAAGAATGAAACACCTCAGGGGACACCACTACTGTTTCCATGTCACTGCTGAGTATCCTGGCTGGGATTTGAGTCTCTGCTTCTATGTGCTAAGGCATCTTTGTACAATGCCTTGAACCATGCAGGCTTACAGAATACTAGGAAACAGGTAAAGGAATCTGAAAGGCACCAGCCTCATTTGAACGAGGCTGGAAGGGCCTTGAGGCTGGAGACCAGATCTTGCTGCCTTCGAGGCATGTGGTGGATGCAGTCAGTCACTATGGGCACTTCAGGAGAAAAAACCAAAAATGAGTGAGTGGGGTTTATTTTCTTGAAAAAATTAGTTACTTCCACAAGGCAAAGCTCTGTGGAAGATGGGGAGGAAAGTAACAGGTGCTCAGAGTGGAGCTGGAGGCATGATTTCCTCTGCGGTGCTAAAATGGTTAATTAACATAATCATCACAGAGCTCCCAGTTAAGCCATCTGTTGCTTAGCAAACAGTTTTGGATGTAAATGTAATAAATATTTGATGATGCTGTGAAATGACGATAAAGGCCCAGCAACCAACTGGTTCACAGAAGAACCTTCTCTGCTCTCCTAGCTTAGGTTGTTTCTTGTTTCTCCCACCCCTCGCTCCTAAGGAACAGTCTTTAAGCCTAGGCTTTTGTCCTCCGCCTTCCTGGTGCTGCTGCCAGGCGTGGGTTTCCGTGCGACCCTGGGCTGTTGGCATGCCGATCCTCTTAGTAATGCTGGCCTGCGACCGCCTTGTAATTGTGCTGTGCTGGATGTCTCGCACCATACTTCCATTCCCATTTCCAAACCAACAGCTTCGTGGCTGTGCTGTCACCAAAGACTTCCAGATACTGCTACGGCTGTAATGCAAAGGCCCAGTGTATGTGGACAAAGTCTAGCACTGTCCTTCTTGACGCTTTGCGCATCATGCAAATTAATTACGGTTGTAATTACCCCGTAGGACCTTTCCAGTTGGCTGATTTCAGTTAAAGCCTTCCCCATCTCTCCTTCTGAGTTTGTCCAAGCCTGTGCAGTCCCCATTTGTACAGGAGGCTGCAAACCCTACGGCTGGGCTTTGTTTTGGGTCTGTGTTTTCCTCCAGTCCTGTATGTGCTCAAAGGTGGAGTCTATCCCCAGCACCGATCCATCATCTGGAGGCAGTTATTCTGCATTTACATTGCCGGGACAGAGCTAGGAACCTGGCCTGCAGCGGGAAGGTGGTTTTATTGTTGTGAGCCAGTTGTACGGTGCCAGTGCTGACTCATAAACCTGACACCAGGGACAGCGTTAGGTTAAAAACCAGTCGGCCCCGCATTGTTCAACACTCCCTATATTCATCTGTCGTTCTGCTGTTTCTCAGCCTGGATCCTGCCCCTGGACCAGTGCCCAGGCCCCTTGTGAGCCATGGGAAGACGTCACCCAGAAATGTGAATTTCTGAGCGTTCAAAGGCTGCACTGTTTATTCAGCTGATAGCTCCATCTCCATGCTCTGCCCTGGCTTAATTTGAGTGTTGTGTTTCAAAGAACAGGGCCCAGTATCCCACTATTGATACTTCCTGTTAATTGAGAAATTGGAGTTAAAAACCAGCTGCAACATTCCCTGGGGGGCTGGTTATCATTCCTTGCTGGGCCTCTGCCCTGCAGCTGAAGTTGTGTAAACTTTAAATCATGACATAACGTACTGGAGCGAGGATGGGCAGAGGCACTGCAGCTGGACCGCACGTCCCTGCTGACAGTCAGCCGGCTAAAGCAAATATATAACTGTACAGTACCTATAGTGCAAAGTGGCAGAGGGGTACCGTGTTTAGGTAGGAATGATTTTTCCCTATGCATTGACAAATCAGTTCAGTTCATTCCTGGGCCGCTGGCCTGAAACAGGAATTCTTCCACTTATTTACTTACTGCGTGTTGACTCAAAATATTAAGAGAAGCAAAATAAAATAAAGAATAGGAAAAAAAGAAGCAGCCCCAAATACCCACAGCCACCAACTGTCCAGCCTTAGGATAAACACGACATAGAACTAATCCAAATGTAGGTACAGTTACTTCAAAACAACCTACACAAGTAAATGTTTATCCTCTGAAGAGGCTATTTTTGCTGTTTGAAACTTGGCCTTGATTTTTTTTTTCTCCTTCCTAATTTCTCCTGCTTTTATGGCTGATTGGAAAAATCTCCAGAAGTAATTAGGTGGCTTAGAAGCTGAAGATCCCTTTGGATTTGGGCTTGGACAGCAAAAGCTTTTGAGAGATGCTTTCAGCATCCTCAGCTTAGCAAAACGTTATTTCCAATGTATGAATTTCTAACTTGTGTGCCTGCTCACTCTACCTGCAACTGCTCTGAGATGAAAGCAATGTCATAACTACCCATGTTTGATTCTGCCTGCAGCAAGTTTTCTGGGGAACCAGGTTCCTTTGTGGACGTAACACACCAAATTTTTTACCCCCCTGGTACCCAGGGCAGATCCGGGCTCCCTGCCTCTACCCGTCAGGTTTAAACTTTCCACGGCCAGGACAGCGGTTTGGAGCAGCGAAGCCGAGATTTCCACGGAGGTACCGCCGCAGGACGAGGCGCTGGCTTTGCCAAGCAAATAGGAGTCTCGAGAGAAGGTATCCCCCCCTCCCGTACCCGAGATTTGTGGCTTTTTCTGCCCCCGCATCCCCCTGGCCCGCCATCCCTGGCAGCTTACGGGCTGTCCCCATCCTTACCCTGCTCCAGGTCCTGCTGGTCGTACCAGGGCTCCTCTTCCTCGCTCTGAAACTCCTCCATCCTGTCGGCGCTCAGCATTTAGCACCAGCGGCCCGGGGAGACGCGCAGCATCCGCCAAAGGGGACCCCGCCGCCGCCGAAAATGGGGAGCGGGGATGGATGCGGGGATGCGGGCGGGGATGCGGGCGGGGATGCGGCCTCGGTGCCCCGACCGGGCCGGGAAGGAGGGAGCGGGGGGGGGGGGGGGGTGGCACGACGTGGCACCCGGTGCCTCGGCGCTGCCCCGGTTCTGCCTGCCCGGAGTCGGGGGTGGGGTGGGGGGGGGCCGGCTTCCTCCTGCCTCCAGGGCCGGGGGAGGCTCCGGGGCGGGGAGGGGATGAAGCGGGGACGTGGCGGCCGGGGGGGGGGGGGCACGGCTTAGCACGGGGCTGGGGGATGCACAAAGGAAGGAAGAGGGCCCGGCGCAGCCAGGCAGATCCTCTCTCCGCAGCTCGGTGGAGACCTCTAGCATGGAAATGCTGCAAGGAAACCCGGCGAGAGGGAAGGGGGAGGCGAGGAGAGACCGGCCTCCTCCTCCTCCTCCTCCTTCCTCCTCCTCCTCCTCCTCCTCTCCGCCCAGCCCTGCCGCGGACAGCGGGGAGGGCATGGGGCTCTACAGGGAGCGGGGTTTGGGGTTGGTAAAGTGGGGCGATCCCGGCTGCAAAGGTGGAGGGAGCTGCCCCGCAGTGCCCCCCACCCCCGCTATGATACCTCCGGCTGGCTCCCTGCCACCCCCGGGGGAGGTCAGGCAAGAAGCAGGGCTTTGCTCCAGCGCCGGTTGGGATGCGGAGGGTTGTCCTGGCCTTGCCGTGGGCTTCTGGGTGATTTTTGGGCATATGTCGGGATGCTTCAGTGGGGGTATCGGTGCCTTCTCCGCCTTGGTGGGGTTGGATGGGTTGCTTTTCAAGGTGGGGGTGTTTCTAAGCTCCCCAGCTGGTGCTGTGGAAGGGGAAACTCCATACAAACCTTAGTGTTGGGTCTTCCCTAGCTCTTCCTCCGCCGCTATGTTCTCCGGGTTTCGCAGCCTGATGAGAAATGAGTGCTTCTGATGCAGGTTTCCCTCTTATTTTTGAGGATAAACTCTTGTGTCTTTCTGAAGGGTGGAAGGAGCTTAAAATTGAGGGAAATGAGGATTTGTAGAGTTCTGAGGAGGAAATGTGTCTGTTACATACAAGTAAGTTCAGAAAAGGCTTGGGATTTTGGTATTGGCTTTTCAGCTTAAGGGAATAAGCATTAGAGAAGGTGGCCTTTCTCCTTGCTAGTGTGGAGTTTGGTCCAAGGCGGTTTATTTGTCCTTGTCAGCCCTGGAATCCATCAGCGACTCTAACATTAACTCATGTGACAGTGGGTTTAGATGATTTTTTTTTTTTTCCCTTCTGTGTGATCGAACTCCCTGGATTTATACTTGATTGCATTACCTTGCACTAGTGCCTACAGTAAAGGCAATATAAGATGTTTACGCAAGAGCAGCAGACTGTGCATCCAGAAAAGATGGGATCTATGTCAGAAAACTCTGTCCAATCCAGCAGTGACAGGCAAGTGAGAGCCCCTGGATGATTAAAGCAATGGCTGATACTCTTGTGTAGGGCAGCAGAGGAGGGAGATAAAGCAGGGAATAAGAGAGAAATAGTAGGTGATCCCTCTCCCCTTCTCTCCTCACAGACCTTTCTATACATATCTCTATACTCCCAAAATTCAGTGACTGCCTGGAAAATCTTCCACCTTAATACAGTTGCAGACCAGAATTGAGGAGTCTCTTTTAACCTGGCATTTATAACTCAGCAAAGATAATCAAGCGCTTTTGGTGTGTCTGGGAGAAAGACATCTCTTACTGGCTTCTAGATCTTTTTCTAAGAAATTTTAATATAGAAATGGGAAAATCTTAATTTTCTCATGCCTGTCAGTGTTGAAGAGGCATTTCGACAATGCCCTTAGTAACATACTTTAACTTTAGGTCAGCCCTGAAGTTGTCAGGCAGTTGGACTAGATGACTGTTGTAGGTCTCTCCCAACTGAGCTGTTCTATCAATTGTGAAAAATAATTGCCTGTGAAAATTATTCTGTTCCTAACAATAAATTGTTATCATTTATCTATATAGTGTAGCCATACTGAGTGAGTGAGTGCTTGGATGCAAAGCCCTAGGCTCTTTCACAGCAAAAGCCAGGTGACATAATGTCCTGGTTTCGGCTGGGGAGAATTAATTTTCTTCCTAGTAGCTGGTACAGTGCTGTGTTTTGGATTTAGTGTGAGAATAATGTTGATAACATACTGATGTTTTAGTTGTTGCTAAGTAGCACTTATCCTAAGTTAGGGATTTTCCAGCTTCTCATCCTCTGCCAGCAAGCAGGTGCACAAGAAGCTGGGAGGGAGCATGGCCAGGACAGCTGATCCGAACTAGCCAAAGGGGTCTGTCATGCCCAGTGTATCGACTGGGGAGAGTTGGCCGGGAGGGGTGGATCGCTGCTCGGGCATCGGTCAGCGGGTGGTGAGCAATTGCATTGTGCATCACTTGTATTTTCTTGTGTTGTTTTTTATTTTATTTTATTATAATCCTTTTCATTACTATTATTATTACATTTTATTATTGTTGTTGTTAGTATTATATTTTGATTTACTTTAGTTATTAAATCATTCTTATCTCAACCCCTGAGTTTTACTTTTTTTCCCCGATTCTCTCCCTAATCCCACTGGTAGGGGGAAGGAGTGAGTGACAGGCTGCGTGGTGCCTGGTTGCTGCCTGGGCTTAAACCATGACACGTGATTTTGTGAAAATATTTTTCTCCTGCAGGTCTGACAAGAATATCTCAGATCTGACCTGTCACTCAATATAATCAAACATTGGTGATTTCTGTACAGGTTGTATGCCAACAAATGAGAATTCCCACAGTCTGCCCCAGCTGGGGAGTCAGCACATTGCTTTCTTTTGCAAAACGATTAGAATTACCTCATTTCCTCTGAAGAAAGGAGGTTTGCAGAGCTGAGCATGTGAAATGTAACTCAGCAACACCAAAAAGACCTGCTTGCAGTTTATAGAGCTGCTCGGTGCAGAAAACAGTGACGATAGCTTCAAAGGCAATACTGAATCACCTCAAACAGCTGCTTTAAGGTGCTCAATGAGGGCCAAATCCTGAATTCCCAGTCCCCAGGGTTATAAAACATCCTCTCCTCGCAGGTGTGTAGAATTTCATTAGGATTAATGGGCTGCCACATGCAACGAGCTCCTCATTATAAGGTGCTTGCACAGGGTACTTGGTACAAGCCTGCTTGCTCCTGGCCTCTTTCATCCCCGGATTAGGGAGAGGCTGGAGCCGGTCATTCCCTGGCATCCCGCTTTTGGACCATCTGAGCTTGGGGTCAGGCTGCTGAGAACGGCCGGGTTCTCCAGCGGTGGCCAGAC
The DNA here is from genome assembly GCF_964188355.1 of Buteo buteo. Lineage (NCBI taxonomy): Eukaryota > Metazoa > Chordata > Aves > Accipitriformes > Accipitridae > Buteo > Buteo buteo. Next base: position 7,945,934 of record NC_134183.1, on the reverse strand, counting down.
AGAGCTGGCGTGGGGCTTGTGCCCGAGAGCAGCCGAGCAAAGGGGCTTCGGGGACGAAGGCTGGGGGCAGAGAGGAGGGAGAAGGGGGCAAGATGGGGGCGAGAAGGCAAAGAAAGGAGGGAAGAAAAGGAGAAGGGGGCTGTGAGGGGCAGAGACGGCGGAGGGAGGCTAGGCCAGAGGGGAGAGCGAGGAAGGGCTGGAGGAGGAGGGCGAAATGAGGAAAGCCGTGCTCCGCTGTGGGTCCTCACAGCGAGGGAAGGGTGCAGGGGGAGCACGGCCGCGGGGAGCGAAGTGCGGGCGGACAGGGGATGGAGGGAGGGAGGGGGTGAAGCGGGGAAGGGCTGGCAGACGGAGGTGGGAAAGGAGGGGAGCTTGAGGCGGGGGGGGGGAAAGGCGGCGGCGGGGCGGGATGGAGCGCTGGCGGCGGGGCCGGCGGAGGAGGAGCAGCCGCGGCCGTGGGCGGAGGAAGGGATGCGGGAGGAGGGGAGGGAGGGCCGGCACCTGCGAGGCCGGGTTTGACAGGAGGGAGGGAGGCAGGGAGAGCCGCCGGGCGCGGGGAAGGGGGATGGCGGCAGCGGCGGCCCGAGGAAGGGAGGCGGGATCGGCGGCGTGAGGGACGGCCCTGCCCGGCTCTGCCCGCCGCGGCTGGCAGGCCGCAGCCCCGCCGAGCCGGGCCGCACCATGGGCAGCGCCGACTCCAAGCTCAACTTCAGGAAGGCGGTGATCCAGCTCACCACCAAGACTCAGGTGAGGGCCGCCATGTCGGGCGGTGGGGGAGGTGGAGGGGGGGGGGGGGGGCCGCCATGTCGGGCGGTGGGGGAGGTGGAGGGGGGGGGGGGGGGCCGCCATGTCGGGCGGTGGGTGAGGTGAGGTGAGGGGGGCCGCCATGTCGGGAGCCGCCCGCCCGCCCGCCCTGAGGCGCGGCCTCCCCCGGCTGTGAGGTGGCCGGGGACGCTCGGAGGCAGCCGGGGAGGGCTGACAGGCCCTTCTCCCCCGGCCCTGTCCCGAGACCCCCCGCCCCGGGGCTGAGGGAAGGGGGCGGCCGGGCCGCTGTCCACGCAGCCCGACCCTGGTGAGCAGGGAGGGCGGAGGTGACAACACCGCCGGGGGCTTTAGCCATGGCTGGCTCTGGTCCGGGCTCTCGCAGTGAGGCCTTGCCATAAGGGTGGGGAGCCCACGGGGGGGTCTGGGCAAGCTGGTCCTGTCCGCCGTGTCGCTGATCTATGGAGGGGCACGAGTAACGCCATAAGGCCGCGCTCTGCCTCGGGGCAGCAGCCGCTTCGTGGGACCCGCCGTCAGGTCTGGCAGGGCCATGCCTGTGTCACCGCGCTTGCCGCCGCTGACATCTTTTGCTTTGCTAAACGGCATCGTGCGGTAGCAGACCGAGATGCTGCTGTCGTAAGGGATGTCCACAGCTCCTAATGTATTCAGCTGCAGGTTTACATCATCACAACGTTTGCCAATGCCTCCTTTTCTGTATCTTTTTTTTTTTTTCCTGAATAATTGGTGGAGAACCTTGCCCTGGTTTTGGGTCATAGCCGATCGAAAGGACTGTTGGCCAACCATGATGTTGGGAGAGCTTTTTGCAGCAGAAGCAGCTTCTATCTGTTACCTGTGACATTATGCTTTATTTCTGCAGGCTGTAGAGGAGAAGGAATTAAGTGAAAGGAAGTCAGGACTGTGTATAGGGAGCATGGTTGCCTAGAGGTCTAGCAGATGTTGCACGTGTCCTGTGAGCTAGCTTAGTTCTTAAGTTGAGAGCCTGGCAGCAGCAGCACACTGGCAGAAAATTAGTAGACTGTCCTTCTGTCTAAGGAGCAGAGGGATTTTGCTCTATTGAGCAATCATGTCTCATGTTCTTCTGAGCTACAATGGAGAATTGCTGTTATGATCCACCTTTGGTGGTGAAGGAATAACAGCTGCTAAGAAAACTTGGAGGTTATGGCAGAAAAATACTTAACGATGGGGGATGAATTCAGAAGAAAAGGGTATGAATATAAAGGGTAATATGAGAAAATTTGTAAAAACTCAAGAGATGAAGACTAGGACTGGGAAATGAATCACGGATAGTAAGGCTGGAAGACACTTTGGGAAACTGTGTTTATACTTTCTAAAGCAGTATCACTTCTATCTGCATTGCTCAGGAATGGCTTTTTTGAACATGTTCTTAAAAACCTCCAATTGTGGATGTTCCACAACATCCCTAGGCAAAAAAAAAGAAGTGGATGAATTAATGTTTTAAGGGATTCTTCCAAAGTCTTGTCCAGATGCTAAATAGTTCAGAATGCCTTCAGCTTTGGACTGTCCTTCCTCCACTGGGAAACATGCTTATCAAGTGAGATTGGCAGGGGGGTGGAAATCAAGCCTACAGAGATCTTCTCAGTCTGCTATTCACAAAGAAAATCCTGTATGAGGCAATCCTTCGTATTGCCAGCCAAGAAGAGAGTGCTCTCCTCCCCCGGTTTATCGATGTGTGTAATGAAAGAAGATTCACTGGAGCCCTGAATAAAGGAAGGAGAAAAATCTTCATTCTTGGCTGGATTCATTTCACTTCTTTGCAGTCTAGGTGAGACTAACTGCCATGTGGAAAAAGGGTGGGGTGTTGGCGCTCCCATATTTACATACTGTAGAAGGGCACTGGTATTTGCTTGTGCAGAATGTGTGACTGGACTCTCCTGGAGTCTTCTGAGCTTGTACCAGAAGCAACCTCCGTGCAACCTCCTAGTCCATGAGACCCTGGATTCAAAACCAGGCTGCAATAACGGACAGAGTCAAATCCTTCAACACTGTTAGCTCAAAATACATTTTGCTTCTTCAGCAGCATGTCTCCTTTTTTGCAGCCTTCTCTTTTGACATTAGATTTTCGTCAAATCATTGGTAACATGAAACCGTGAGCTTAGTAATGCACTTATGTGGTGTTTCCTGAGGCTCTGATGGAAGGAAGAGGTTGAGCAGAAAGCACTGTTCACCGAACATAACACTTGAATGCTTGTAGCACACATGGAGCCCAGAACTTAAAAGTTGAACCAAGTCTGGACACAAATGAAATTCACTTAATTGATTTTTTTTTTAATTAATTGCCAAAGAGGAACTCTGAAGGTGTAAGTCAATCACTTCAGAATTATTTTAGTGATTAAAAAAGGACGGTAGTACCAGAAGGAAGGAATTCGCTTATGCTACAGATGTGTATTTATAATCACATATGGAGAAATGGGCTTTAGGATTTTTATATGATACATATACATTACATTACACTGTATACCTTTAGATTCATAGAGCCCACCCTTTTAGTAATAAAACAGGTGTGCTTTATCATGGAGAATGTGTGAGCCCTCCCAAACTGCCCATCAAAATGCTGTCTACTTAACAGGTGAAGGGAAACATAAATTGCAACTATGACAACTAGTCAGTGGCAGAGCAGGGAACTGAAGCTGTGAGTCTTAACTGCTGGGGAAACATGGTTTCTTTTCTCAGTCAGTTAGCCATTAAATGGTTCCTGCAAGCAAGGGACTGGAAGATAAGAAATTTTGATCTTGTGAACCAGCTTGTTAGATTTTAATGCTAGCTATGCCTCTGCTTTTAAAGAGACAGGGAGGATCAAATGTGAGGGACAAACTCCAGTCCTTTCTTTTTCCCTGATGTGGAAATGCAGTAGTACAACAGGCTGTCAATTTGAGTCTGGTAGAAGTACATCTTGTGCTTGGAGAGAGGTCTGTTTCTGGTAGCCTATTTCTGATAGTATTCAAGCTTGACTCAAGTGTCCAAGTGTCTCAGGTTGATCAAAAGCAAAGTTGTTGTCTTAAAAGCAAAGCTGTAACTAACACTTCACACAGCTGACTTTTGTCCTAGGCTTTCACTGCGACTTCCACAAATCCCATTTTCCTTTGCAACACTCTCTGTGCTGTGGGAGCAGACAACTGGTGACACTCATGTGGAGTCTCTCCTTGATTCTGCACTGCTGATCACAAAGATCCTATTACTCTGAAATATGTGTGGAGCTGCCGTCCTTGGCAGCAGAGATGAAATCTTGCTAGTTATTAACATTTTGAATAAATCTGTCCCCAGACTTTCCTTTTGCACAGTGGCTCACAAACAGATGGTACAAAGGTGTGTGAATTGCCTCAAACTAATCTGCTGGCCCTACAGGGTTGCCCGATCTCGTAGAGCTTAATCAAGTGCTGCATGAATGGGTCTGTGGTCATTACACTCCACAGTTTTGTCTCATTTGGGGTGGAAAGGAGCACGCTGCTGCGTAGTACTGGATAGTAGAGCTTGCTGGATAGAAAGGAGCTTGCGTAGTACTGGCTAGAAACCCTGGTCAGGGGCTAGGGCCCTACTCTGCTGTTGAGTCCCAGAAAAAAGAGAGTCCCTGCCCCAAATGCCTTGCTACTTTGGCTGGTGGGATGCTCAGTTGGCATGTTAGCAAGAAGCAAAAGGAGAATACAGTGAGCAAGACTAGCGGCTGGTTGCTCCCTTGGTTCTCCACTGGCAATTTGTAGCAACCTTAGAACTGGTTTGAGGACAGCCCTCTGGTTGGGTCCTGTTCCAGGAATTGTGGGGAATGAGCTTTCGATGTAAAGGTGTAAGTGCAGAGAGCTCTTGGTTGGGAAAGAGAAAGCGAAGGTGGTGCTAACGTCAGACTGAGGACAGTAAGGAATGGGGGGAGGCTGTGCCTTGGGACCTTTTCCTGTTTATAGGACATGGTCAGCTCCACTCTGTTTTCCTGTTTCCTGTGACGTATCTTGTTTGCCTGGGGATTGCCTGTTCAGGGCTGTGATTCTCCATTCAGTAACTGGCAAGATGCTTGCAAACCGAGCGTCTTCCTTTTCTGACTCCTACAGTGTGTGTGGGGTGTGCTTTAAAGAACCTGAAACTCAACATTTATAACTCTTGGGAAATAAAGGCTGGAGGTGTCCAGTAGCACTGGTTCCACCTTTGTGTGCCCAGCCTGCAGGTGGGAGGTCTTTAAACCTTGCCCAGATTAACTGAAAGCAAAAGTCTCCCTCCTTGCCCACTCTGAGATGTGACATCACCTTGGCTCTCCCCATTGAATTCTCAGCAACCACTCTGCGCTACAGTCATCTCATCCTTTTGGTGTCAAGATCTTGGTTCAGGCAGCAGAGTCTCTCTCTGCCAGTTAGCTCTGTAACTTCAGCAGCCTCTGCAGTGGGATGCGTGGGGTGTCAAGAACTTCCTTTGCTCTCCAGATATGCTGGTTGTGTTTCCAGAGTGGAGTTGAGCTACTAATCCCTCAATTCTTCTGGCAACGATGAAGTTCTTATTCTCATTGCACTGCTGGTGCAGAGCTGATTGTCTGCCCTTGCTGGAGGAACATCAGGCTCTTTCTTAACTGTGTTGCAGCTCCCTCCCCAAAAGAAGACAGATCTGTGCTCATCTGGAGGATCCGAAGTCCCTCCAGCTCACAGCATGGCTGGCTGAGGATTCAGCTCCTCGGAAGCTCTTCTGGTTGAAGCACTGTCAAAGTTAGCTGCGGTGCTGTGGGATTTGTTACTGCAGCATGTGCAGTACCAGTACTTCTAACTAAATCTTGACATTTCCAAATGAAGATATCTGTGGCTGGTGAGCAGGACTGTTCTAGGTTTCTGTATTTCCCTTCTCTGTGAGCTAGATACAGGCTGTTGGGTGAGCTCAGCATGAGGAAATGGGTATTTAGATCCCCAGAGATGCTGTGTGCAGAATACAATCAGCTTAAAAACATCCAGTAATGTTCTATCAAGGAGATGAATATTATGTGGATCGAGTAGCTTCATGATGCCAGACTCTTAATTAAAACAGGGGGGGCTGCGGGGTGTGAGTGACTCAGTACTGAATCCGTGTCCCAGGGTTGTGCATGGGATACCATCTGTTGATGAGGAGCTGACTTGCTGTAGCTATTAAAAATGAAAGAAACGGTGTTTTAGTGTAATCTGCTTGCCAAGATGGCAGCCGTGACATTAATGTGGCTGCAGCATCCGACATTGCAGTTTGGGTAATTGCTGCTATGCTTCTCTAACTGCATGTAATTTTAGTCAGAGACCGTGTTCTTCAATCTGTCTTAGCTGTTGTGTTACCACCTGTAAAATAGTGGCTGTGTTCAACCTCTGAGGAGGCCTCAGGCTAGTGGGAGGTAAAGGGATCTGTGTCTACTGGAGGGAAATGGTTTTCTGCTTCCCCTCTAGATGAGAGTGAAGCCATTATTTATGCATGATCTTCAATTAGCAGCAATTGCTGCTCACTGTTGTCAGTGGGAGTGGCTGTGGCAGGCAGCCAGTCAGTACATGTGGCAATTATACATGCGTTTGTGGTACATGGTTTGAAAGGGGGTGTAGGATGTGTAGGATGTTTCAAGCATTACATAGATCAGATTTCCAAATACTTGGCTCTTTTTGAAGAGTGTAAGTAGAGATTAGATTTGCAAAATAGTTTTGCTTCCATTTAAGCATTTCATGCCCAGGTTACAAAGAGCACAGCTCCTTTGCACACTCAGGAAGCGGAAAGTCAAGCTGTAAACACTTGCCTGTTCCTACAGATCCCCTCTGAGGAGCTGTGATGTTGAATCATTTGGAAAAAGTTGTTCTTCCGTTGGGAAGAGGTTCGGTGCGAACTTGCTTTGGTGGCCAGGTGATAAAATGAAGAGGGTTTCAGCACTAGAGCAGAGTTTAAGAAGTTGCTTAAACACCTGTGGACTTTTTTCTGATTTTGTTTTTAAAGACTGGAGAGTCACTTGGGCTGATTCACTGCATGGCTGGAAGGACGAGGACAAGCAATAATCAGCCTCTAAGGCACTGGAGCGTTGAGGCAGATTGCTGCAGGGCAGTAACCTGCTATACCAGTTTGGGGGCAGCCAGCCTGCCTCCCTGCCCCTCTCACTTTTTGGCCTTTGGGTGGTAGTGACACATCACCTGTTCCCAGAATGTGGCTGTTAATTCAGGAGGTGATAGCAAAGGGGGAAGTGCAGCACTTCTCCGTGTCAGAGCTGTGAATGAGCTGTTCTCCCTGGAGTCGCGTCTTAGCTCCATTTAGAAACAGCATAGAGCTGGGCAAGCTTTCTGCCTACTACAGCAAAGCTGGGAGTGGGCAGGAATTAAGTTAAACACACATTCATATTTTTGCCCCTTTCCCATCTGACATGGTAGACCCGCCCACGGTGCTGATTATCTCAGTTAGCGAGAGCTGCTGTTTGCTTTAGAGCTGGTGCACGTTGCAGGTAGGAGGCTCCCTTCATCCCAAGCCAAGGGCTGGGGTTACTCAGGCGGATGGCTCTTCTGACCTGCCGAGCATGCCACCGTGCCGTGGCACGGCTGGGGAAACTCCTCTGGAAAAGCTTCCATTTTCCTCTTCTGACTGAAGTTGTAGATCCATCTGTTTCACACTGCTTGGCATAAATAGACATGTATTTATCCCACCCCTGTAGCTGGACCCTTGGGCTGAGTGAGCACTCCCAGACTTGTTTGGGTGATGCCTATCTCTTGGCAAGTATTAGTATTTAGATGGGAAGAGCTGTGCTCAGTTTTAGGCTGGCTGAAAAGTTAAGTCTTTCCTGATTATTCAGAGCTCCCAGGCTTTGGATGCCTGAGATGTTGTGTAATGGAGATGCCTTCTTGTTCAGCAAACAGTGCTGGCATTTTCAGCTTCTGGGGAGTGGCAGGTCATCATCGCACTTCTGCAGGGTTGGAGTCACCTCTGGTCCTGTTTGTCTGGGCCTCTGCTTCACCTTGAATGGCCAGCGCTGCTCTCTGGCTCTACAAAGCCATAAAGAGCAAAGTAAGGTCCAGTCTGCTTTGTTCAGCCGCATACAACCTGACACCCAGGTTGTCATCATTATTTTGATTTCTAAGTAGATGCCATGCTGTCATGAAGAAGCTGGGGGGATTTAACACTGGGACTCTGCGGCCAGCTGTACAGAGCTGTCTTTCCAGCTGCAGCCTGGCAAACAGACCGTCCTTATGGCCAGCATCCCTAGCAGTGGGGTTTCAAGGTGGGCTTGAGGAGAATACTTACCCTGTCACTGTGGAAAGGGGACAACAGTGCTGGTAAAAAGAGGAGGTTGTCTGCACCTGCAGAGCCAGAAAAGGTAATGGGAAGAGGTGTGTTCCCACGCATGTGGGGGGAGTGGGCTTCTCAGACCACGGGTCTGAAATGGATTGCTTTTTTTTGGTATATCAGTCTCCTCCTTCCATCTTCCTCTTTGAATTGCACACTTAGTGCTTTTTAAGAACAAAGCCTTTGCAGTGACCAGCTGCACTGAGTCCACTTCCCTATAAATATTTGATTCAGAAAGATCGATTCCATTGCATCCGTAAGTGCTTTGAGGTGGGTCTGTCAGTTGTGTGGGTCCGTTCATGCCCTATTGTGAGATGTCCCTGATTGCTTCCTCGAGACTTTGGTTACAGTAGAATTAATTCCAGTGCATGCTCAGGGCATCCTTGGCTTACTCTGAAGGTGACAGAATGCATGACGGTAGCCTGGCCCATGCACGCTGGTAAAGACCTTGTAATACATGCCCCAGGTTGCAGACAAGCGGGAGGCCTCATGTACGTTGTGACTCCATGAAAGACTTGGAGAGTCCCAGTCTAATGCAGTTGGTCTTGCTGCTCACCCACTTGCTGAGGGAATGCTCTGTTTGGGAGATCAAATTGGCTAAAGACCTGATAACAAAGAGTTTGAGGTACAAAACCAGTGCCAGTATGTTTTATTGAACCTCTTCTGTGCCTGGTCCCATCCCCAAGCCAGGCATAATCACTGATGTTTGGACTTCATAGAATGGTAGTTCTGCATCTGTAACCATGTTTGTCTCTCCACAGCCTGTGGAGGCAACGGATGATGCCTTTTGGGACCAGTTCTGGGCAGACACAGCCACTTCAGTGCAGGATGTCTTTGCCCTTGTACCAGCTGCAGAGATCCGAGCAGTGAGAGAAGAATCGCCTTCAAACTTGGCGACTTTGTGTTATAAGGTAAGGTTGGTGCTGTCTTATTCCTTGGTGCTGTGCTAGCAGGGGAGTGTCCCTGGATCAATAGCCCTATGACTCCCAAGGCAAGACAGGTACCATATTATTTCCTTGTACCACATGATGTGCTTGCTTGTCCCTGTCTTCTTGTGTTGGTAACTCTCAGCTCTTCCTCTCTTGGTTTAGCACAGACCACGGCTGGCATTTGCTCACTTTGGAGCCTTTTTCTGCTTGTCCCCTTCCTGTGTTTCACTCTGCCCTCTTGGGTCTTGCCTGCTGTATAAACTGCTTCCTGCTTAGGGGACTTGGTACCAAGGCTGCATATTTGTGGTGAGGCTGGTACATCCGATTCCTTGTCTGCATCTAGTTGCTCCTCACCATGCATCAGTCTGGCTTCAAGCTGGTAGAACCCAGAGGGATGTGGAGATTGTCACTGTATAAGTGCCTGGATGAAGTTCAAGAGAGATCTTAAGACTTTTCTTCCTTCTGCTGTAATACCAGAACATCCCTGGTACTGCTTCTGGTGTTGCCACATCCTTGTGTGGAGCACAAGGGATATTGACTCACGTTTCCTACCCTGCTAGGTTTGGCAAATTGTCAAGCTGGTGAGCAACAGCCTGAGACTTATTCTGCCTGGGAAAGTGCAGGTATTAATAATTCTCCTGATTAACCTTGAATTTGTAGCATTGGAAACATTTGGAATGGTATTTTCCCAGTTTTAAATGGTTGTTGCTGACTTGTTTTTCTTTCCTGCTCTACAAAATGTGAATGAGACCTACTGAATCATACTGAAGGTACCTCTGACTGGGAATCGTGCCTCAGACAGATGCCTGTAGTGGATACTTGAGAAAATACAAAAATGAGGAAAAATGGAATGGTTCTTCCCTAGTGCCATCTCCTGGCTTCTGGCAGTCAGCAGCTTGGGAATCGAAAAGGGCCTAGGAGACCTGTACTGACTACTGTATTGCCTTTGACTCTGTGTCCTCTTTCCCCCCAAACCAAGACTAAAATATGGGCTGTTCTCCCTACTGGAAACAGATGTGCTGGAAGACCTGATGACTGCAGGGCTGTTTATCCAGGAGCCCTAGATCTTGGGATATCAGAGTCAGAGGAGCCTGCAGACTTCTGCAGTGCTTTTGCCAGGCTGAGAGCCCTGACCTGTGCCATGTGCAGTGTGCCACTGGACTTGGCAATGCTGCGTGTTCGTGGAGAGCACAACAGTGTGGCTGAAATGTCATTTGCAGTCATGGCTAGAGACTCAGACTGTACAGAGTCATAAACGTGCCTGAAAAAATAGTAAGCTCAGTCACAGAGTAGTGTGTGGACAGCCTGAGACTATGCAAACAGCATTTAAATACCCATTAAGGCAATGACGCAAGCTAGCAGAGTCAGTGACCCAGACAGTCTGCTATGAAAATAAGCAGGGACACATGACCTCATGAATTAAAAAGCAGCAAGGTGAATCCTTGGTATATGTTTTGGCTTTCATTCCCCCTCTATTTCCCCTTGGGATCAGGGAGTAAGAGCAAGTGGGTGCAGCTGCTGGGGGAAGGAGCTGCCTTTTTCTATCTGTGGGTAAAACCTCCTGCCACTGCCTCCTGGGGCTGTGGTTGCTGGCTGGCAAGACCCACATCCTATTCTGAAAAACCCAGTGACTGTCTGCATTGGCAGTTGCAGCAGTGATTGAATGGACTGCGGAGACTCAGCCCAGAAGCTCTTTCCAGAGCAGCAGTCCTGTTCACAGGGTCAGTGGGGAAAACCTGGACAAACACCCTCCTTTGCAGCAGGACCTTGACAGACTCTGTTGGAGGCCATATCCGTACACTTAATGGTCACAGGCAGCAGCTTAGCTCACACCTCTTGGGTCAGGAGAGGTCCCTGCTGTAATCACAACAGCACATGCAGATCTGTCAGTGTGTGTGTTTCTGTGCAGTCTTCCCCTGCCTCGCACCATGCAGCACAGCACTGCTGCCTTGGTTCTGCCTGTGTCTTGTGTACTTGATGCGGCTGATTAAGCTGATCTGCTCTTTGCAGTGTGGTGTCATGGAGCAGTGCTGGAAGGAGCCTTCTGGTGCTCTGGCTGGCTGTCTCACACGGCATGACACGTGAACTGTGCGGATTAGCCCTGGCATGTGAGGTATCTAGCAGTGGGACAGTAGATATTCAAGAAGGTCTGTTTAAGATCATGAACCCTATTTCTGCAGTGTTTCAAACAGCAACAGCACCTGTACCATTGAACTTGGAGAAAATGGGCTCCAAGAACTGCTTATAGCTATGTGAGGGTGTCACCAGCAGGACAGACCTGCCCAACTCTTGCTAACTTGTGTTGAGGCTAATGCTACCTGCCCTGATTTTGTTTCCTTCAGGCTGTGGAGAAACTGGTGCAGGGAGCAGACAGCGGCTGCCACACAGAGAAGGAGAGGCAAATCGTCTTGAACTGCTGCCGGCTCCTCACCCGAATCCTGCCTTACATCTTTGAGGACCCAGACTGGAGAGGTTTCTTCTGGTCAACTGTCCCTGGGGCTGGCCGAGGAGGGGTCTGTCTCTTGGCACTTACTCTGCTTTCTGGAGGGTGAAGGGGAGGCTGCAGCGAGGAGACCCTATGTACATTTGGGGGCAACTTTATTCCAGTTATTTCTATTCAGTCAGAAATTAGGTGGCACCTTCTAAGTTCTTTTCCTTCCTTTGATTCTTGCTGTTCTTCCTCTTACCCTCAGCTGCTTTGTTTGGCACAGGTTGCTGCATCATCTGAATATTTCACTTGGGTGTGTAGCTGTAGGGGAGCACTGGTATGTGAGGGAAGACTTCTCCACTATAACTGAAGGTGTGAATCAAAATGAACACGAGAGCGGTACTGAAAGCTGTATGACTTTCTTCAACTGAAATGACCTTGTTCCATTAGCTAAAGTTGATTTAAGATTCAAGTCAAACAGAAATAGGGTGTCATTTCCACTGATTTTACAATGTCACATTTAAAGCAGTGTCAGAGAAGCTCTCAGCATCATGACTCAATACCCTGCTTATGAGCTGAGTTGATACAGTTTTAACCAGGGGCCTAGCCTGATAGGTGAAGCCCACAACTGGGCAAGAGTGCTTAAAGAATTAGGTACTGTTTCTGGCTCTGTCAGTGACATGTATAACCTCAGGGGAGTCTCTGAACTTCCCTACATTTCTCTGTCTGGAGAGCAGGCACAATAGTGCTCTTCTGTGTCTCTCAGAGGAACAGGGCAAAAGTGCTTCAGGATCTCCTGCAAATAGGAGAAATAGTGTTGAAAACACAGTTGAGTTGGGCCAGCAATACATATTTGCCTGCTTGCTCCCTCAGCAGCTGCCTGCTCTGTGCATACAAAGCCCTCTCTTATGAGTTTCTGAATCTGCAGGTCAGTGTGGCTGTACTGAAGAGTGTGGTTTCCCCTGAACGTTAAGTGTACTGCAGTGTTTTTGGGGAAGGCTATAAAGGATCAGCAGTGGTTGGTACAGTACAAACCTTGCACCTTGCGCTGTCTCTGCCTGTCACCTCTAGTCTGTTTTGCCTGAGGCACTTCAAGGGGAAGTTCTGGGTGGTGGAAAAGGGAAGTCTTTGCTAGCCCTGCTGTGTTATGTGATCTGTGTGATTGGGAGGGTGGTGGTTGTCCATCCTTTCATCCCTGCAGGGGCCGGGGAATTCTGGAGAGGTTTTATAATGGAGGAGCTTGTTTTGGGAAGGAACTCGCAGGGTGCCTAGAGCTCCAATCCAGCCAGGCTGCTGTTACAACTGTTTTTCTACCTTGTTCAGCATCTGGAAGAGAGAGTTTCTCAGCCTCAGAGTGGTGGGGACACCCCAAGGTGATCCAGCCCGGTGCATGTGTGCTGGGTTTGGGAGCCCTCCTGCTGCACTGTGCCTCCTGAATATTGGTGGAGCTGTTGTGGTTCAGTGTGCTCCATCATATAACCATGTGCAGAAGCAGCTGTAGGGCTGGCTGAGCTGCCTGGCAGGGGATAACAAATAAAGCCCCTGAGATGTTAGAGAAGCTGGGGCCATGTCTAATCTAGGGGCAACAGCTTTGCTCTCTGAAGGCTGATTTCTCCCTGGGAACTGAAAGGGAAGATGGTGGTGTGCCTGGACCATTAGCAAATATCTGTGATTATCTTTCACCTGCTTCATGATGCAGTGATGGATGGCAGAGCTCCCTGGGGCATGGGTGCCTTCCTCCTGTAAGGGAGTCTGTATTATGTACAGATCTATTGGTTTGTTTTGTGTCACCCATTTTGGATGTGGTGGTACCCAGAGCCTGCAGGGACTTTTTCTGGCAGCCGAGGTGATGTTAGCAAAGATCATTCTTGGAAAAGAAATCCCCTTGTACCCTAATGCTTGTCATTTCATCTCTGACTGCGAGCTCAAGTAAAAGCATCTTTGCTGTGTTGGCTCCATCCGTCCTCCCTGGGCCTCTCCTTACATCCGGGATCTGTTTGACGGTAGTCTTCCTGCTGTCACCGAGACAGACGTCAGAGCCACACAGGCTATTATCTCCATTAGCTGCCTGCTGTGATTTAAGAGCCATGTGTCATGTGCAGGCTGACAGAGGCCTGGCTGAGATAGATAAGCTCCTGCCATTGCTGCTCCCTGCCTTTCCCTCCAGCACCAGGGTGTGGTGGGGAAGGCCTCCCATCCAGGATGCTCTTTGACAGGCAGTATCTGGCAAGGTTTCCCATGGCAACGGCTGCAGCAGAGTAGCCATGCATGATTCGAGTGATTGCTTTGAACGCTGGAGATGGCAAAATCCTCTCTGCTGTCATTCTTGCTCTGCCACGGCAGACTGAGGTGGCCCCTTGCATGGTGCACACAGCCTTTCCTGGTTCTGTCACCTCCAGTTCTGGGGAGCCCATACAGGACTTTGAGAGGTTTTACACCTTATCACTGCTGGCTGGCTTCTTCCTATTGCTGTCTTTGTGGACCATCCAAATCACCCTCCTTCATGACTGTAAAACCCTCTTCTCTGTAAATGGTTCCCTTTCCTTTTGTCTTCAATAAGTCGAGCATCTCCATGTGGCAAGGTCCAGTGCTACTCTTCTGTTTCCCTAGCATCTCTAGGCCTTTGTCTGCTCAGTTTGGTGAGCTTGTTCCTGTTTAGTCATCACCTTTCAGGAGGAATTTCTTTCTTTTACTGGCTAGTTTTTGTGTGTTTCTCCCTCTTGTTCCTTTGTAACTTCTTGCCTCCCTGCTTGTTCTTGGAGTGTATCTTCTCTTGCTGTATTATACTAGTGTTACTATGTGCATTTTGCTAACCCTGGGCTGACAATACTGTTCCACGTTTCTTGCTTTTAGGGAGATGAAGACGATGAAAATGCCCGGCCACTGGCCGAGTCTTTGCTCCTTGCTGTCGCAGATCTGCTCTTCTGTCCTGATTTCACTGTGCAGAGCCACCGGAGGAGCACAGTGGTAAGTTGAAACATGAGCGTATCTGCATAGAGGTGGATTAGCTGCATGGTAGGGGGGTACCCTAGAAAACCCCGGCAGCTTCCTGCAAACCTGCAGGCAGGAAAATACGGAGTTGCTGAGATTGAACCCACAGTGACTAATATTGATCAACACTTTGAGTTCATCTTGTGGTGTTTGTGCCTTCTAAAACAGATGTTCTGAGACAGCTGGGTGAGCCTCAGCTGGAGTGGCTGGCACTTACCCCTGCACTACAGCTCGCCCCTCAGGAAAAGGTGGTTGTTCTGGCAAACAACCACTCTTCTGCTGTTGCCAGCAAAGCAGAGACCTTTAGCACCTTGTTCCTTTCGCTGGCAATTTGGTGCAGACCGGGGCAGGAAGCAGCTGTTTGCCTGATCACAGGTGCTGTGATTTGAATTAGTAGATGATCTCTGTTGTGTCTTTCCACCTCCTCTTCCTCTTTGTATCATTGCAGCAAAGACAAATGTGTTCTGATCCTTATGGTGATTGTCTTTACTTCAGAGGAGTTCCCTGAAGCAGGGATCTCCTACCAGGTGTGCTAATGACAGATTCTGGTGCATCTGCCTCCCTTTCTCTCCCTCTCCCCGCCCCAATGACTCTGTGGTGTTTCTTGTAGGTCCAGTCTGTAAACAAAAGTGAGCAGCCCTCCTTTTTGGTATAGCTATGAAGTAAATTAAAAATGAATGTGCTAAACCACTGTGTATTTGATGGCTGCAAAATTCCCTGACAAACCTGAGTATAAATTGCTTGCTTGAGGTTTCTGGGTAGTAGAAATAGGGTTGAAATCTATCACCTGGGGATGAAGGGGCAAGGCTGGATCAGAGCTACCTATGTGCTTAGAGTAAGTGGGAGTGAGGCTGAAGTAGGTGGACTTGCTGTCTAGTGCTGTTACTTGGGTGGATTGCACAAGTTGGGGTGACAAAAGTTTTTTCTGGGAGAGCCCTACCGCACTGCACCTGTGATTTCTCCCTTGGCAACAGCCAGCCTGTTTTCCAGGGCTCTGGGCAACTTGAATTAGACAATGAGATCGTGAATGCTTTATGTTCCATGCTGTTAGCTGCCTGCGTCCTCTGTAGTCTTTGTCTAGCTTGTCTTCCCTCTCTGGATCTGGTCTGACTGCAGGTTCAGAGCAGAGAGATGGGTACAACCACCTCATGCACATGGCAGAACAGTGTATGGCCTCAGAGGTACAGATTGTGGTGGATAGTTGCTGAAGCAGAATTGAGTAAAAAGGAGGAGTAAGAACTGGGAGGGAATGGGTAAAGGAGATCTGGGACTGACCCATACTCTTTTGCTGTTTGCCCTCCTACTGAAGTCAGTCCTGGAATTATGGCTAGAAACTGGGGCTCCCTCTGTCATGCACAGTGCCTGCATCTCTGTGTTTTATCACTTGCTTGCAAAGTCTGAGCAATTCGAGGGTTAATTTGCTGCTTTTCCTGCCTTTGGGGTGCAGCCATAGGGAGTCACCATTATGTGGGTAAACTCAGCATGACGTGCCCTGAGGTAGGGCCAAGGTGTCAAGCAGGACTGAACCCCTGTGTGGTGCTCCTGATCTGCAAGGGAAAAGCTCTGACCTGGGCTGTTTTATGAGCTGTGGAGGAAAGGAGAGAAGATGGTGATGCATCCAGTAGTGAGAACAGAATGTATTTTGGATCCTTTGGCATTGGGTGACCCTTCCCAGTGGATGTGGCTAGCATTGCACCTTAGCATGCTAGAGGAATGGCCTCATTCTGTGTGGTGCTCAGTACCTGTTGAAGATGAGAGGCCCTCTGTCAGGGGTGCTCCCTGGGTGGGGCTAGTATGCACAGTCTGAGTGTTTGTACGCTTCTCTGCTTGTTTCTTTGCTTTTGCTAAAGAGAGCAGCTGAACTGCCTTGGATACGACTAGTGCTGTCAGCTCTTGCTCTTGCCTTCTGTGGTCCAACCTCTTATTTCTCCCCACAGGACACAGCAGAAGATATCCACTCCATTGACAGTTGTGAGTACATCTGGGAGGCAGGAGTGGGCTTCGCTCATTCTCCACAGCCTAACTACATCCATGACTTGAATAGGTAAGAGGGTCTACAAAGCAGAATGGAAAGAAACTGGGCGCAGGAGAGGGGGATCTGGGGGAGACGGGGGTCTCCTTGTCTCCTTGAGTATCTGTGATTCCCAAGGGGCTTTCTACTTGCTCCTTTCTGAGCTAACAGGACTAGCAACACAAAAGAAAAAAACAGCTGACCTTTTGAATAGCTTTTTGTAGTATGATATGGGAGTCAAGAGTGTCTGCAACAGGAACTGGCAAAACATTGCTGCTTTGAAAATGCCTAGGAGCTCTGTACTGTATGTCTTTTTCATAAGGCAGCAATTCTGCTGAGCTTTGCGCCAGTGACAGCAGTATTGTGTATGAAATGAAATGGGCTTAGCTTTCCGTGGGGAGTACTTTCTAGATGGGACTGAGCCTTCCTTATGTGTTATTGTGGTAAGTGATTGTGCCCCCTGTGCCCAGTCCCTGCTCCTGAATGGCTCCAGGCCTTGGCTTCTTCTTCCCTTCTTTCAGGACAGAGCTGCTTAAGCTGCTGCTGACCTGTTTCTCTGAGGCCATGTATCTGCCTCCCTCCTCGGACAGCAGCAACGCCAACCCCTGGGTGCAGTTCTTCTGCTCTACGGAGAACAGGTGAGGGTGAAGGGTGGGGGACTGGGTGCCAGCGAGAGAAATACCTTCAAATCTCTTCCATGGAGTGTGTTGGTGATAGGAAACTGTAGGACTTGCTACTTCCAACATCTAGGGGCTGTTGCCCTTTTTCTTTGTCCCTGTCTTATGTATGCCCTGTTAGCATCTCTGCTTAGCGAGAATTGTTCCTCAACAGCAAAAGGAGAGACTGAACATGGTGCTCACTGGAGTTTGATGCAGGACTGATCCCTGTCCTGTGGGAAATGGCAGATCCTGTTCCATGCTGTAGACCCTGTTCCCTCGAGGGGATGGCGGCATGGCACTGCAGTTGGTGGTTTGTGGTGTTGGTGGCGGATGAATGCTGCCCTCTAGTGACATTGTCTCACTGGGACTTTCAGCTCCGCAAGTGACAGTTGCTTATCTGGGGGAGCACAGTCCTGGTTGAAGGCAGACAGTTTTGTCTTTTCAGAGTCTAGAGAGCTTTGCCCCCTTTTTCACACTGCTGCACAGGATTTCTCTGGGTGGCCACACGGCCTTTTTCACCTCCCATTCCCTCTCAGCTGTAGTCCAGGCATCCAGCTGGGAGCTGGAGTGTCGTCTCTTGTCTCTGGGCTGCTCAGTCATGGGCCACTGTTAGAGAAGATGCTAGTATTTTGTCATGCCCCCACACTCTTGGGGAGAGAGATGCCTGACACTCCCCAAGGCAGCACCTTTTGCTTTCCTGCTTCTGCCTTCTGAGAATGTTTTCTCCTCCTCAGACATGCGCTCCCACTCTTCACCTCACTCCTAAATGTCGTCTGTGCCTACGACCCGGTGGGTTATGGGATTCCTTACAATCACCTGCTTTTCTCTGACTACCGCGAGCCCCTGGTGGAGGAGGCAGCCCAGGTGCTGATTGTCACTTTGGACTATGACAGCTCCACCAGTTCAAGTCCCACAGTGGATGGCACAACCACTGGCACGGCCATGGATGATGTGGATGTGAGTGACACTGGGATCTGTATTTGCTGCTCTCCTGAACTCCCTGTGGTCCTCTTGCACCAGCTTGTATTGAATGTTGACCCATAGAGCTCAGCACCGCTCCTCTCCTTGCGGTCTGCTAGCTCTGGTCCAGTCCTGCTTCTTTCCTGTGGGTCACTAAACAGCTGTAGATGACCAAACCACTAGGTTTTGGTCACTGACTTGAATCAGGAACATGTAAGTGAAAGGCCCCTGACTTTACTGTTCCCTGAGGTGCTCTGTCTCCTAGCATTTAAAACTGGATCATTCAGAGGAAAGCTGAAATGAGAGACATTAGCCCCCAGAGCCAGTGGTTACACTTTGACTTCCTGAGTAAACCTTATTGCCAGTAAGCATTTCACTCATTTTCTTTCAACACAGCCTCCTGGACCAGACAATCTGTTTGTGAATTACCTCTCAAGAATACATCGAGAGGAGGTAAAGTGCTCCTGTCCTGAACTATTTCCTGTCTGAATTCATGCTGATTACATTAGCCTTGGGCCCACCACAGTCTCTTTCCTGGTTTGTTGGCAGGATTTCCAGTTCATCCTGAAAGGAGTGGCCCGCTTGTTATCAAACCCGCTGGTCCAGACCTACCTGCCAAACTCTGCCAAGAAGATCCAATTCCATCAGGAACTCCTTGTCCTCTTCTGGAAACTCTGTGACTTCAACAAGGTGTGGATCTGCTTCTTGCTGAGCTTTGCCCCACCTTGCCTGTTGCTCGGAGCCTGGCGTGGCTCTGACTGGACTGAGCCCTGGTGAAGGGTTGTGAGCAGGTAGTTAGCAGTGACTTTGCGGTACTCTGGTCAGCAGCTCTACTCCCTGCTGTGTGGGCTGGGTGGGTCTGGCTGTAGGCACAGCTTGTGAGAGAGGCTGCAGCTCCTGAAGTTTGGTGCTTGAGGCAAATGCTGGAGCAGGTATTATAATAACTCTACAAATAACACTGGAGTTGAAGAGCTGGTGCACTAATGTTCTTGAGAAACTAATTAGCTTGAGGCTACCTGTCCCGAGTCCTGCAGATGGTGTAGAAAACCAAATATGCTTGTGATTGTCTGAAATCCTCCCCTTTCTTCCAGAAATTCCTCTTCTTTGTGCTGAAGAGCAGCGATGTTCTGGACATCCTTGTTCCAATCTTGTATTTTCTCAATGATGCCAGAGCAGACCAGTGTAAGTTGGTTATTTTCGATATTTGGGGTGATCTGTGCTTGACAGTTGAGCTATAATGTTTTTAAGATGCTTCTTCCCTACCACTTGGATGCGATAGCATCTCGAGTGCGTGTTCCTAGCTTTCTACAGGCGTGGAGTGGAATGCTTCAGTTAGCTGGGTTTTAATGTTTGTAACAGACTAGAAGCAGGACATGATCTATACCACAACACAGGGAAGGGGGGTCCTTAGCATGTGGTAACTTGTTTTGAGTCCTTATGTCAAAAACTGTCGCTTATCCCATGAGGAGGGAGAAATGAGCAATCTGCTCTTGGCTTGGGTGTAAATCAGGCATAACTCCATCACTGGGTAGTAGAAAGAAGTCAGATCTTTCCTACTATGGTGATAGGTTTACATCAAGAACATAATGAAGAAAAGCATGATCTGTCCAAGACTTAACATTGTACTGGTCCCATAGATGTGCTTGGGAAGGACACTGGTACTGGCAACAGAGGGAGCTCAGTGTGGGATGTCCCTTATCAGGAATGGTCTGGTCTGTGTAGTTTTTCTTCCAGTCCCATAGTGTTTCTCCTCTCTCCTCACTGCCCTTCTGTCTTCAGGAGTCCACTGGCCTCACTGTGATGTGTGTGGTTTTGGTTGTGTTTTTTTTCTGTAGCACGAGTGGGCTTGATGCACATTGGGGTCTTTATCCTCCTGCTTCTCAGTGGGGAGCGTAACTTCGGGGTTCGACTGAACAAGCCGTACTCTGTACGAGTGCCTATGGACATCCCTGTCTTCACAGGGACACATGCAGATTTGCTCATCATAGTGAGTATAGCTCTAGCAGTTCTTTTCTGTCCCTCCTAACTCCTGTTTCATACCTCCACAAATAATTGTCTTCCTTCCTCTTTCAATATATTCATCCTTTCTAGATTGCCAGCCCTAGCTAGAAGGTGTTTGGGATGTATCCAAGTACTGGTGGGGTCTTTGCCCACTGTTACGCTGAGCTAGTGTGTCTGGCAGGGTTGCATATGCATGAGATGACACTCCATCTGCATGAGATGTTCCCAAAGAACAGGATTCTGGATGGTGCTGGTCTGGTGTCTAAAGGACTCTGGGACTGGCATGAGTGGGATGGGTGCATGGTCTCTACCAGACTTGATTGCAGGGGAAGGCAGGAGATCTGACAGCATTGCTGGCTCTGTCCCAAGTAACCAGAGCTGTGTGGAGCATGTCTCTCGTAATGGGAACACTAGTGATACCAAGCTCAACCCTACAGCTTTGGGCTGCTGCAAGGTTTCATTCATCTTTTAGTCTGTAGTGCTGAGGGCCACAATACTGCCTACAAACAGCTGTGTGTTTTGCAGTATCAGCCTCAGGTTACCCTCCTGTCCTGTTAGTGCTCATTTGCCAGAGAAGAATCTCTCAGCAGCTTCTGATAAGCCTCCAAAAGGAGATTCCCATTAGAAGGAGTGGGAAGAAATGTGCCCACCAGAATTGTTCTTGTTGCTATGTGTTTTGCTATTACGTTCCATTAGTTTTAGATCATCTCTGTATTTTCATTATGCTGCAGGTCTTCTCTACAGGCATGCCAGCTAGAAGTGGGAAGGCCAAGATTGGGAATGTCTGAACTGGTTGCGAGTCAGTTGAATCTTTCCATGTCTGAGGGTATAGTTAAGAAAAGTAGGACAAATATTTGAGTTAGAAGCTTGCACTAAAATCAAATGTGAAATGATTAGTTCTATGGCATTTCAAGCAGCTATCATCAGGGTTCACATTCAAAATCCATTGGAAGTGAAGATGTTTCCTACTTCCTGGTGGTTTATTTTTGTCTCAGACTACCTGTGCGTTTTGGAACAGTTTGCAGTCAGTTTCTGTTTGCAGTGTTGTAGAGCCCTAATCACATCCCCAAAGGATTCCTTGTAAATGAAAGCTTGTACTCCTGGAGCGCAAGTCTGCAGTGAGAGCAGCCTTCCCCACCTGTGTAATTGTGGAGGGTGCAGGGCCCTGCCTAGGAAGGAATGGTGTCAGGAAGCGATTAGTGTGAGGGTGGCACTGGTTTTGGTTGAGAAGGTGCTTTCAGTAAGGTACTATCTTGCTCAAGAACTCTTTCCTTACCATAGGTCTTTCACAAGATCATAACTAGCGGGCATCAGCGGCTGCAGCCTCTCTTTGACTGCCTGCTCACCATCGTTGTGAACGGTAAGCCCTGTGCGCAGTGTGAAACCACAGCCCACAGAGGGGACAGCTCTGGCTGCTCTCACTCCCCTCTCCCTGCGCTCCTATCTGTGCCCCCTAACATTGACCAGTGTCAGTGACTGCTGCTGGAAACTGATCCTTTCTAGTCCTTGCTGGAGGTGCCAGCTGCAGATCAGACCTGCGTGCGGGGTTATTGCCTGGGCTCAGTCAGATGGGGCAGAGGGTGGGACAGCAGAGTCCTTGGAGCCCTTCTGGGGTGGCAAAAGGGCATTTGCCAGAAGGCCTGGTGGAGGTGGTTGGCAGTGCTATCCCTTTCCAGCAGGGAGTGCCACCTCCCCACGGTGGCAGTGGCTTCCCTTGGGCTTAGTGAGTGTCCAGGTGGCTCCAGTTGTGTAAGCTTTTCAGGAGGCATGCCAGAGATGATGTTACTAGTGCAAAACTACAGAAGAGCCTCTAAAAGCAGAAATTCCTGCTTTTACTAGGCAATATCTGTGTTTCACTTCTTTTATATTTGGAAATGTTTCTGTGGAACCCTGTTGGGCTCAGCTATTCCATGAGGCTTTTGCAGAAGTACAGGGTGGGAAGTGGTAAAAGCAACATTTTTAGTGGTGTCTTTATGTGGATAAATACCCCTTGGTTCTTTCTCCACTTCTCATTTGTTTGCCTTCCACAGTGTCTCCATACCTGAAGTCTCTCTCCATGGTGGCTGCTAACAAGTTACTGCATCTCCTGGAGGCTTTTTCCACCACCTGGTTCCTGTTCTCTGCTGTTCAGAACCACCATCTCGTTTTCTTCTTGCTGGAAGTTTTCAACAACATCATTCAGTACCAGTTTGATGGTAAGAGACTGACTGCTGTATTTAGTGGGTTTGCACCAGTTTAGTCTAATTGAACATGAGATGGAAGTTCAGAGAAAGGCCAAACAGAAGAGAGAAGGGAAGAAGTGTAGAAACCAGCTACATGGAGACTTGGCAAGGACTGAGAAGTTTGGTTAGTAGGTAATCAGTGTTGACCCAGACAGACTGGGTTAGAGCAAAATGACATGGCAGCTAATTATCAGCATAACCTCAGCCTTCTGCAGACGAGAAGATGAGATGGGTAGAGTTGAAGAAGAAGGGAAAGTGAGTGTGTAACACTTAAGTTGTGACTGGCTGGATGCTGCTGTGAGACTGCTCATGTCACTCAGCAATGTAGGCGAGGGGACAAAACAACCTCCATCTCCTTAAAAGTGCCTCTCAGTTCTGCTCTGGCAGGAGATGAAGACCAAACAGCCCCATCCAAAAAAAGTTCTCACACTTGCTACCTTTCCAGGAAATGCCTTATGTTTTCCCTCTTAAAAGCATGACAGTCTTTTACCTTGCCTCAAGGAAATAATAGAGTGAGGTCACTTAACCTGCTCAAAATTGAATGTTTTGCTTTAAAACTGCAAATCAAGAGTGGCCATTCTGCTTCCCTAATGGAAATCTTGCAGGTGGTGGTTGCCAGATCCTAAAACAGCCTTTGTGGCTGTGATTTGTGTTTTATTTTAGGGGATGGTTTCATTCTGTTCTCTGCCACCTTGTAGACAGTAAGAATTCTGGCCTTTTGGCTTTGCTATTTCAAGCCTGTTTCTCCTCAATGGAATGTCCCTGATTTGTTTTGTGAACTCCTTTGAAGATGGAGAAATGTTGAATCTTGGCTAACAACCTTTTCTTCCAAAATAGGTGCTAATATGTGGTTTAAACTGTCCTTTTTCTTCTCAGTTGTTTGAATGTCAGTTTCTAAGCCTTCCAGCCTAGGAAGGATTTCACTGATTTCCTGTACTGCTTTGTAATGGATAAGAGGATATTGAGCTCTAGTCTTTTGTCATTGTGCCATTGCCTTTGTGGGTGGAAGCATGGCTCTCTGAGCTTGTGGGGTCTCCACAATCATGCTTTGTGTACCCCGTGAGCTGTGCTGTATTGGCAGAGCTCTTTGAGTCTTACTTCTCTGCTCATTTTGTTGCTGTGATTCCCAGGGAACTCAAATTTGGTCTATGCTGTTATCCGCAAGCGGAATGTATTTCACCAGTTGGCCAACTTACCCACAGACTCGCAGTCAATCCAGAAAGGTCTGCAGCGCAGGAAGAAAACTCCTGAGCCCATTTCTCGCACTAACTCCCAGGACGGGGTCTCCATGGAGGGGTCACGTCCTGCTGCCCCTGCTGAACCAGGGACGCTGAAGACAAGTTTGGTGGCTACTCCAGGTCAGCTTTAGTTTACCTGTGTAACAGGAAAGAGGTTTGTTTTCTCTGTGAGACATGATGTGGACTCACCCTTTCACTGGGCGTGGGAAAGATTAAGAGTTTACATCTGCAAATGACTACTGCCTTTCAGTCTGAGTTTCAGATCAGTTTGCCCAAGCTGATTACAAACAATTTGAAGTAAATTGCCTTGAGTTTCTCTCCTCTCACTTAGTGTCCACATGGCCATTTGTCCTAATCTTGACCTTTTGCCTCAGTTTAACTATATCCATTGAACTTGTGTTCCCCTTACATCGGAGCATTTTCCTAGAGACGAACTCCTTCAGCGTGATGAAATCAAGGCTAGATCTTGCTTCTCCTGTTGAAAGGAGAGCATTTCAGATGTCAGCAGATGCATAGGGTATCTGCGCATGGTAGGGCAGAGAAGAACCCCCTGCCTGTAAGCTTATGTAATTCACATGTGTTTCTGAGCTTTTTCTCCTTTGAACACAGGAATTGACAAGCTCACAGAGAAGTCACAGGTATCAGAGGATGGGACCATGCGTTCGCTGGAGCCTGAGTCTTCACAGCCTCCCCCAGAGGGTAATCTGCCTGCAGCTGTGAGCGATGGGGAGCCCTGGAGCGGGGTAAGGCTGGACACTCTGGTGTGTAGGGAAGGTCTAGGGTGTGAAATGAACTCAAATGGGGGACTTAGAAGGAGAGGTCTGGTTGGCCCACTGAAGAAAAGCATCATATTGGAGGCAATATGCACACGTGCACTGTTCTAGAAAACACTGTGGTTCAGAAGTACAGTTGCATCATCTTGGGTGTTTCACATTTGTGCTAGTGACACAAGAGCTAGGACAGGAGAGGAGTGAGCTTTTTCCACCTTGAAGGCTACTGATAGAGCAGAAACTGCATAATTGCCAAGGGATTTTCCTGATCCAGAGGCTTTCAACTCAGGCTCTGACTGCTGCTTCTTTTTCCTCTCCCTTCTTTCTGGGATAGAGAGCTCTACCAGAATCTTCTGTCTAGCTGGTGTTGTGAACAGTGTGTTCCCACGAGGGCTTGGCTGAGATGCCGCCCTCAGAGTGGCGTCTGCTTGGCCATGTATGTGAGACAGACGTTTTGCGGTCTGTGAATCAAGGCTGCGCTGGCCTCCTAGGCTCTGGTGGCAATGTCAGCCATCTGGCATTTGCTAGTCTTCCCCATCAAGAGCTATAAACCAGCTATCTTCCAATTTCAGTGGAGCAGTAGTCTTTTATTGCTCTCTGTTAACTCCTCAGTCTGTGGCCAATATCAAAAACTCTAGGCTGTCTTGTAGGAAGTGTATTACAAGGGCTGTCCTGCATGTCCTCTCCTCCTTCAGTGTCCACTGAGCCATTTCATTGCACCCGTTTGCACAGGGGGGGCTTGGCTGCCCTATGGTAAAAGGCATAACTTTCTGAGTTTTTCCTCTCATTTTTCTCTGGAATCACCAAATTGACACACCAGCTTTTGCCAGGTGCGGAGTGAACTGAGCAGGGGGTGATGAGTTGGGATGGGATGATGCATTTTATCATGGGCTGTGGACTGTGGTGGTGCTACAAGAATCTTTGAGTCTGTTTTGCTCTCGACATGCTTTTGGCTAAGACAGTACTGCAGAATCAGGGTCCAAATGGAGGATGCTTGCAAAGGCATTGCAATCTAGCGGAGCAGGCTGAAGACTCCTATGTTCTACCCTTGTGTCCTGATCCTCTCTGCTTGTTCTGGTTGTGTGTGTGCACATGTGGGCTTTTGGTCTCAGACAGACAGTCGCCCATTAGCTGCCCCACCTGGCTCCAGCAATGCTATTTGCATGTCTGAATGTTTGTGGGGTGGGGGCCAAAAAGCAGACAGGAGGTGAAGGGTAGTAAAGCAGTGGGTGTGGGATATGTTACAGGGAGAATCATCACTGCTATCGCATGTCTCTTCAGGTAGCACACACCTGTCTCCAGGGATTGTGGTGTTTCAGACTATCTGAACATTGTCTTCTTTCTGCACTCCAACCTGGTTCCAACCTACTGAGTTAAGATAAATTAATCAGAGATACTGGATAAATTTTAGGATACCCATCTTTATGACTGATTTAATTTCCTTCCTTTATCTGTTGTAATGTTCCCCCCTTATCAGTCATAACCATTTCAAAAGTGTCTCATGAAATGTTCAACAGCCTTCATATTTCAGTGTAATTCCATCTTACCTCTCCTAAATGTGTCAGCTGGCTGCCAGCATTTGGATGGCAGCTGTGAGGGGGCAAGGGCTGTGGGAGAGTGAGGAGGAAAGAGGAAGAAGGTGGGGTCATCTGAAGGAAATCAGAGTTTTTTATGGTTTTATGAATTTTATTTTTAGAAGTTTGATGAGGACACGGTACTGAAGCTGAACAGGCTGAACGATAAGGTTGTAGCTGCAAATGTAGCAAAATAATACTGCTGTTTAGGCTTTGAATAAACTGGAATGAACAGAATTCCCAAATATCTGAGGACCAGTTTTACTTACCCGTCGTGGCCTTCCCTCATACCAGATGAAGGCCCATGGTCAGCAAGATGTCTTAAGCACACAATTAATTATGTTGTCATTAAATGAGATCTTGGCTGAGAGCTTGCAGAAGAAAAGTTTTCTTCTTCCAGGAGCCCATGAAACATAATCATGGGACATTACATCTCTGCGTCCAGCAGCTGGCTTGAGCTGTTCCCTAGTCAGAAAAGGACTGGTACAGCACTGTCAGATTCCAGTGGATTGCAGCACAGCTCTGCCCCAAGCCTGCTGTTTCTGGTTCCAAAGGTGACGTGTGAATGCGCCCATGCGTGTGGAGGTGCAGGATGGCTGTTGGAAGGAAGTGCTGTTCCCATTTGTTTCATAGAAAAGTCAGCTCTAGGCTGTAATAATGAATGGTCAGGGTGCATTGCAAAAGGAAAAAGCCTCTCCGTTTTTACCTCATGCAGAGATTGATAGTGATTTTAAAGGGTTATTTCCTTCCTTCCTATCATGAATATGGAAAGCTAGGTTGTTAGTAATGTCTTCTTTATAAGAGAAATGAAAACAGAGTGATGGCAAGAAGAATAATAAGAGAGAATTGGGTCTTGGACTTTTGACCAGAGCTTTCCAAAAAGTGACTAATGATGGTGTTTGTGTTTGGGGGTATGACTGTGTCATTTCTTAAGGGGCAGGGGTTGTTAGGTAGGAGTTGTTGAGAGCCCACCCTTGGCAAAACACTCTTTAAGATATTCCAGGATGGGTGCCAAAAATCCCAGAGATACCCAGTAGACAGAGGTCTGAAAAGCTGTGGCCTTTAGCTGTTTAACCTCTGTGCTATAAGAAAGAAGCGTGGCTGAACAGTCTTTTGTCAGTCCCATTTTAACTCTCCTACTGTGGATTGTTCCAACAGAGTGTCAGCAGTGGTGACTGGAGTTGCGACCTTCCCACAGGGTCCTACAACTTAACCCCATCAAATATTGCCACTCACTGGGTCAAAGCATGTGGTTTTGGTGAATGAAGGTCTGGTGGGTTTGATGTGTTCTAGGGACAGGCTGAGCTGTCTCTCCCAGCAGTGCTCTGGAAAAGCTGAAGGGAAAGTCAGCAAAAAATGGGTTGTATTTCTTGCACTTAAGTGTGATTTGCTTTTGTTTGCTTGTTTGTTTGTTTTTTAAAAATAATATTTATTGATAGGAGGCATCACATCCCCGACGGGATCAAAGGCGTCTCTCTAGTGCATCCTCCAGTGGACAGTGGACCCCAACTCCTGACTGGGTAAGGGAATTTGGACAGAGGAAATAAATAATGAGGAAAAGAGTTGTGGTGGAAATGCCACATGCACACTCCATTCTCACACTTGCAGAGACTTCCCCAGAGGAGCATTTCCTTGACTTGTGGTCAAAGCTCCAGAAGTTTACTGCTGTCTACAAAGAAGTATTTTGTTTTACTTGTTTTAAACCAATGCCCTGCTAGTTTCATTGCGTGGCTCGTAATTCCAGTGCTCCGGGATTTATTGTATTGCTGTTGTGCACTCAGTTCATCCACCACCTTCCTGATTTTTGTAAATCTCATTTGTTGTAGAGATAGGGGAGATAACTGTAGAAAAAACACTAATGCAGTGCACTGATTTCCCTGTGGGCTTTCCTACTTACAGGTGATGTCTTGGAAGTCAAAGCTTCCCCTGCAGACAATCATGCGGCTTTTACAGGTGCTGGTCCCTCAGGTGGAGAAGATCTGTATTGACAAGTAAGTAAATTTTTGGAGAGCAAGGGCTGTGCACTGTGTAAACTGCTCTGTGAGGTTGGCAGAGTTTGAATTTGGAGGGCCTCTAGGGGAAACCTTGTAAAGTATAATTGAAAGCATCACAGTCTCAGCAGAGGAGATGTTATTTTGCTTGCCAGGCTTCTTGTTTGTCTGATCCCTTCTCTGTGTCTGTGTTTTAGACTGATACTTTGTGCTGCAGCAGTTTTGGGGGTGCCTATGGGACATGCTAAGGATGTTCCTGATCTGTCTCTTTGCAGAGGTCTCACTGATGAATCAGAGATCCTCAAGTTCTTGCAGCATGGCACACTGGTGGGGCTGCTACCTGTACCTCACCCCATCCTCATTCGCAAGTACCAGGCTAACTCGGGCACTGCCATGTGGTTCCGGACCTACATGTGGGGAGTTATATATTTGAGGTAAACCAGCTGGGTGCAGTCAAACTTGGTCTTTTCCAAACTTTGGGGGGGCCTGTAGAGAGAATTGCATGCACTTGGCCAGCTCTGGATTGTCTCATATTTACAGGATAGAATGTTGTTGTTCACTTGGAAGACACTAGGGTGAAAACAGCTGCTCCAAAACTTTGTTTGAGTGGGCGACGTGAAGGGAGTTGTTCTGGGAGTACTGCTTGTTGGGGAACTGGCAGCAGCAGGGAACAAAAAAGCTGCCTAGAGGGGATGATGCAGAGATTTCATGCAAAGCTCTGGCTTTGTGGGATGTTGTAGATACTGTCATCCCTTTAAGGTGCCTTGTCTCTCAACCAGTGATTTCTTCTTCTGCAAAGTCGAAGGCATTCTGTGTAGGCAGCTCCTGTAATCTTGGTTGTGAGATTTGAATTTCCTGTATCTGGCCACAGAGAGTAAAGTGTCTCTTGTCTGTCTTTCTCAGGAATGTGGATCCCCCTATCTGGTATGACACAGATGTGAAGCTGTTTGAAATTCAACGGGTCTAAGAGAGCACTTACCTCTACTTAGAGAAATACACTGGATCTAAGGACTGCTGTGTGCTGCTTCATCACAGCTATTCCTGCATTTCACATCCAGCTGAGAGACCAAAAGGACAATCACTTCATTTACCTCCCTGTCATTTAAAGCTTTAATTGGGACCTGCTTGGACATCCCTCCCCCCAGCTCACTTCTCTTCCCTCACCCTTCACCATGAACCTTGAGTGAAAGACATCTAAGGGATTGTCCATTGTTGTGGTTGCACTAGAAATCATACCTTTCTTAGCTCTTCTGTTACTCTCTTGCTCCTGGATGTGGTTTAGAAACCAATCTGACCCTGTCCTTGCCCTGGTCAGAGTCAGCATTTAATTGAAATAGACTAGCTGTAAATTGGGTGCAAGGGAGAAGCTGCTATTCCTGCAGGAGATGGGGTTTGGAAACTGCAGTTACTTTCATGTGGCTCCATAAAGTTTCCGGGGCATCCCTTCTGGCTGCAGGTGTCTCCCTGGTGTCTCAGTTGCATATTGGTAGGGAAGTCTTTCCTGCCCAAATGAAAGGAGAAGTTGCTGAAGGAAAACTTTGTGTCTCAGTTCTGAATCTCTCTACTCCTTTCCTGGAAAGCTGCTTAAGAAGTTTTGTAGTAGCTTTGGTGTGGCATGAGGAGTTTTTCCTTGGCTTCCAGGCCCAGCAGCCTGTCCTTTGTGGTGGGCTGTTGCAATGGAGTGTGTGTCACACTGGAAAGCCCTGCTTAGTCCATGTGAGCACACAGGGAGGAAGGGACTGGCTCAGAGAGAGCAAGGAGAAGAGACGTGACTGTTAAAATCTTTTAGTCTTCTCCTGTTGACTGAAAGGACAGTGTCACCTGGGTTTGAAAGAAACCATATCCTTCCATCTTTGCCTGGCAGGCTGATGCAATGCAGGCAGCGGAAGGGTCTTTTGCACACTACTCTCTAAGGCAGGGGATTGAGGGAGGCACTCAGGGAAGTTGTAGGAGGAATCTGGAAGTTGGAGGAGGAAAAGCATCTCCATGTCAGTAGGGAGTGGAGAGTGCTGAGGCAAAGTTTAGTTCTTCAGGGCATTTTGTTAGTGGCCAAGTTATCAGATCTTGAATGTATTGGGTCCCAAGCATGTGAAGTCTGGGAAACCAGAATTAGAATTGGTGGGAGACCCACTGTTGCTGGCTTGGTTCAGCAGCATGGGGTTGCACATTGGTAAGTGGAGACATCCTGTGGTTTGAGTCTAATTTTATGTTCTGCTGGGAGGGGCTGCTGTCTTAGACCTCTGTGGTCTTTAGACAATGAGATGTGAGGGGTTCTGTCATGAACTGAGACCTTTACCTCTCCACCAAAGCTTAGCCCTTGGTGCTCCGGTATTCCGCCTCTTGGGAGCATCGCTGGCCATGAACTTTTTACCACAGCTTAGAACCAGTGAGATCACTCCATGGAAACCGATCTCACGTGTTAAAGTAAGGGGACAGGTGTGGCTCACATTTCTGTCTTGTAAGCCTTGCCTAAGTTTTGAAGCTAGAGTGATAGCAACGTGACCATCCTCTCCTAGCAAGAGTGCTGCTCTAGTGTACTGCTGGCTCCTGCTGGCTTGTAGTCAGGTAGTTTCCTCCTTTGGGTGCTGAAAGTGGACTGGAGTCCCAGGCCAGTAGAAAGCTAACATAAAACCTGAATGGTTTTGTGAAGGATAAGAAATACATGAAAGAGAGCGAGCTTATTCCCCCACCCACCTCCCATCTCCAACCCACTTTGCCATCTAGCACTACTTCCATCCTGACCCCATCTCTGTTCAGATGTAAACAGGGTGAGAGCTCTGTTTTACTTGGAATCTCTTTCATATATAAGAATGTGATTTAGTGGGGCCAGCCTCTGATTGTATGGCACTTGCACCTCGCAGCTGGAATGGGGCATCCTCTGTCCCACGTGCTTGCCTATTCCCTCCCATGGATCTGCTGGTTCTCATGATCTCTTCCGTCCTCTCTTTTCTGCTTTGTTTCTTTGTGAATTCTTCTGGAAACCTTTTTGTTTGTTTCTTGGTGTTTGGAGTCTGATCCTTGTTCTGTGGAAATCAACTTGCACTGTAAACTATTTGCTTACTTACAGAGAGAAAGATAAAGATTATCTGAAACATGCAGTTCGTTGCTTATTTTTTTCCCTAGAGAGAGTTTATAATCTTGTTTGTCTTATGCTGGGGTGATTTGTGCTACTAAGAGACCATGTGCTGGCTTCCTGTGCAGTGTGTGGATTTTTTTTGTGATCAGAAATGAAGATTGGACTCTGGAAAATGAGCCTGAACTGTGTGTTTTGGCCATTTCTGTGTTTACAGCATGAGACATCATCAAAGGTAACTGCCTCAAAGGCTACAGAAAAAGAACTAGATCAAACAGAATGAAGTCTTCTGACTTTGTGAACCATGTACTAAAATATTTGTGCAGTCGAGACCCATAAAACAGGCACCCTGGCCCTGGGAGAGGTTTGGAAGTCATTCATGGATGGCGGATGACAAAGGAGCAGGTGGGCCACTGACATGTCATGGCTGTGTTGAGTTCAGGAGTCAGGCTAGCTCACTTCTCACTAGGCTTTCAGTTTACTGTGCCCAGCCCTGCTGTCAGTCTTGTGAAGGAGCCGAAGGCAGTTTTAATTGCATGCAAACGGCGTGTGCATGATTTTACCCCTCCTGGAGGTAGACACAAATCAGTCCAGAGACAGAACCCTCCTAAGTGAAGGGGCTGAAACCTTGGACCCTACGTTTCTCTTTGGCCTGGAAGAGTACTTTTACTGTTGACCATTGTGGGATTTCTGACCTTCATCTGCTGTGTTAGAACTAGGCATTGATAGGAAAGGACATAGAGGGCCTGACGACTTATCTGATCTATAGTGGCTGTGGGTAAGAGTTGGAGCTGGGGGGCTTCATTCCTGTTTGTGCTAATCATGTATTCAGGTAGTCCATCTGTTTACCAGCAAGAAGTCACAAGCTGGCTTCTCTTTCAGTCCATACTTCCACATAGTACCTATGGGACTTGGTATTTATATCTCAGTGGGAGACCTCCAAAGTCACCTGATCAGTTGAGGCTCAGTAACTTAAACAGTGTTTTATCTATTACACTGCAGATAAAATCCAGGTCATGGGTTTGCCCATCAAGTACACCATTGCTTGTCTCTAGGCTGTCAATAACTAGGAAGAAGGTTTGAGATCATGTTCATCATTTGAAAGGGCCAGACCTTGGCATGTATCTCCTGTAGATCCCTTGGTACAAACTGTGACATGAGAACAAGAATTAACTTTATTGGGGCCTAATTTATCCAGCTGTTATTTCTCATGACATATTTCCGTTGACACAGGCCTAAGTAAAAACACTTATTGGGCAAAGTTCATGCTCATGCAATCATTCTCACTTACAGTTTCAGGGCAAGGTGCTATCATTGCCTGAATGCTGAATCCTAAGGGGGGTGGGATGTGTGTGGTCAGGAGTTTCTAGTTCTCACCACTGTTATTGTATTGGGAGAGTTTGCTTTTCTAGCAAACTCTGGGTCACCAAAAAAACCCCCATAAATAGGCTCTGAACCTAAGCCCACACTGCTTTGGGGATTGATTTATAGAGGAACAGAAGCAATAACGTAGATGCCTTTTGTACCATGCTACTTTGGCCTTGCTTAAGAGTCATGAAAGATTTTGATTGATTGTAAAACAAGGCCTGCCCTTAAATCTCATATAACCTCTGAATGCAAGAGTGGTGTAAATCAATGTCAGTTGGCTTTGAGTCTGGTCTTTGGTGAGTGTAGATCAGACCCAGAGATTTCACAAGATACACATAAAAATTTAATCTCTCTTTATTTCCATTCATCAGGCTCTGTATTTGGGACCCATAGTTGCAAGCCCCCTTGTGCTCCCATGTGCTTTCAAAGCAAGCATCTCCTATGGAACAAATACTAACGGGTCTTTGATCAGGCACCACGCTGTGCAACCGTGTTCCCTTACGCACAGTGCACCTTGCAAAATGTTTGTGGATGTGCAAAGCAGCAGTGAGGATCGAAGTGTTGGGGTGGGGTGGGGGATTCACAGTAAGTAGATTTGGTAGTAGCTCTTTCTTGAACTAGCTCTGTGTGTGTGCAAGGGTGGGACCTTTGCTAGTACACGCTGGTGATAACATCATGCATGAGTAGCATCAAGTAAAGATCAGCCTTAGTACTTCTCTAGTGCTTCTCACTTGAGGCTCTCTGAGTGCCTGCAAGGAGAAATAGTGTTTATTCTCAGTAAGGCAAGGTAATGTTATAGCTTCTATTTTGGATAATGGGAAAAGATGCACTGAACTGGTGCAGGTCTGAAGGTCTGTCCTGCTCTTCAATACTGAGAGCTGCAAGAGCTTGGCATTCAGTAGAGCTGGGTCCTACAGGACTTGCACAAGTTGATGTGCCAGATGTTGGCACCAGGTACAAATAAAAATAGTCCCTGTTCTGACCATTAAAGCAACTACCAGCATCTTTTTGAAAATTACGTGTAAAAAGTGTATGTTTGGTTCATTTCTGAATGACTGTGGCTGTATGTGCTTCTAGTGTGGCTGGTACTGATAGGTCTCTTCTGTGCTGCAGGATGGTGGGTTGGTGAGCAGTGGTGTGGCTGGTGGTCTTTGTGGATTTTTGAAGTTCTGTGGAGTGCAGGTCAATCTTTGGTGCTTTTGTTGAAGGCTGCTCTTGCCTTCTTTTGTCTAGAAGATTTCAATAGGAGCTGGTAAAGTCCTACTTGCTACCATACAGCATCCACTGGCAGACACTGAAAAGTACCAGCATGCATGCTTCCTTAGAGTAGTAAGATGGTTTGTTTATGGGCTTTAAGTCTATTCTCTATGGAGAAAAAAATGATAATATAAACCAGCCTCCTTTTCTTCTGAAACTCATGGAGATGTTGTGCAAGGAGAAGTTGAAGCAGAAGCCAGAGGGAAAAAGCTTAAAAGCTTCCATGTGCATATCCACTGCTTACTGCATCTTTGTTCAGCATCATTGTTTCACCCCAGCCTCTGGGGCAGGGAGTCAGCTTGATTCAGGCTGTGATGTAGACCTCCAGGAGTCCCCCGACGGAGTGCATTCGGTAGAACACACCCAGTGGGAGGCCAAAGTTCACGATTGCAAACCAGGTGGAGTAGCCGTAAAATGACTTTTCCAGTCCGTTCTCAAAGACAGGGTGAGCCCCAAATGTAGGCATGATCCACAGCTAAAGAGGTGTAAGGAAAAAAGAGAAGTCAGAGGATGACAAACTGTCTCCTATCTGCATTCTAATCTCAGCACTGGCTCAAGTCATTGTAGGCATATTTCAAGACTATCAGAGGAGTCTCCCTGCCAGGGAAGAGAAGGAAAATCCCCTAGTTATGCTGCTGACTCCTTGCTATATGTCAAATACTGTTGAATTCCTGGAAACCTAATGATAGCCTCGTTCTGCCTCAGCCAGCTTCCTCTTTCTACAGAATTTCACTGTTTCCTTGGCCAATTTGTTTTCACTGGATTAAGGCTGCAGTGAAGATCCATGTTGATTCAAGATCGCAGAGCACAGTGTACTTTATTGGGTGCCTTTCAATCCTGGAGACTTATGTTTACAAAGACTCACTGCTGATGCCTTTTTTCTCCACCAATCTCATGAAACACCCTTGATGAGTTCGATAACTTTTTCAGAGGCTAAGATTTTGGCACGTAAGGATTTATTAGCTGTCTCCCTCCTGCACCCAGGAAACCTAACCATGTTTGACTCTTAGGTTAAAAAAGAGACCTTGTAATTATGAGAGTGGGGTATTAACAGCAAAATCAGTCTTAACTTGCCTCACCAGCAAGTTGAAACTTGGTGGGCAAAGGTTTCTTTTCTGGAATAGCGGCACAAGAGAAAGACAAGGAGAGCACATCTGTATCACAGGTGATCATGGCTCAGCCAAGTTGTGATGTAGCAGGAAGAGCAATACTTACTATGATGTTGCATAAAACCAAGAAGAATGAGATCTCCCTTAATGCTCTTCTCTTCCAACTCAGGTGAGAGTAGCTATGGATATAGGACAGAGAAGCTTTCCGGATCTCCTGTCCTAGCTCTAGTATGCTCACTCGTCTCTGGTCATAGGCTTCATGATTCTGCTCCTCTTCAATTTCTTCCTCTTTGTCAGGAGATACCCGTGTGTGCTCCTGTTTGCTGCTTGTTGTGTTTTCCTCTTCGCCAGGTAGCTCTGAAGCCACTGCATGCTGCCTAGTGTGTCCTGTGTGTCTGGCCTCAGTTGCTGCTACAGCGGGCTGCCGGTGAAGCCCATCGATGATGAAGACATTCTGGGTGATGTTCTGAAAAATGAGGAGGACGGAATAGGACAGGATGAGACTGTTCAACAGGTCCCTGGGGTCAGTGGCCACAAGGGCAACAATGGAGAAGTAGGACATGCCAATTTGGCCGAGGGCTGCCCCCATCAACAGGATCACATCCAGGCTGCGGGTTGGGTTCTTCAGCGTGTCCAGCTCCCTTTTTTCCAAGGCATGGATGATTGTCCCAATCACTGCGCCCACACTCATCAGGGGCAGGAGCACAATGTAGTAGGAATAATACATCACGAAGACCTGGCGGTTGGCAGCTGAGCCGGTGGCCTGAATCTGGTACATCATGAAGACACAGATCCCGATGATTACAGCAGCGGCGCCCAGCAGTGGCCCAAAGACCACCCCTTGGAGCTTGAACTTGGGCTTGATGTGAGGGACGTGGTGGTGACTGATGCGTCTCCCCACGTTCTTCCACATGACGTACAGCACGGAGCAGCAGACGAGGCAATACTCGGTGTTGAAGGGGTAGAGCAGGATGTAGCCCTTCTGGAAGACTTTGCAGATGGTTGTGTTTGGGCATGTGCACGAGGTAGTCTCATTGCCTGGAGCTTAAGAAGAAGGCGGCAACAATTATAAGGGAGATGGCCTGGATTTCATGGCTATCTTTGGGAGTTTCCTGTGTGCAGGCACAACACCTGTCTCTATGTATCTCAGAAACAGTGATCAGTAGGAAGGTAAGTGACTGCCACTCGGTCCTCAAGACTGCGAGGATTCAGAATAAAAGGTTTAGCAAATGTCTTTTCCCAAATATGTAGTGATCCTTCTGGTCAACACCATAGGTGCTGGATGAGAGACACCCCCCTTCCTTCACAGTGAAGCTTCCTCTATGTCTACTCTTGGAATAAGTTTCGCCTCTTTTTTTTCCCCATATCCTCAGAAAGAAAAGCACAGCAATTATGTGAGTCTCTTCTAGTCTGGCAATCTTTTGCTTGCAGTCAACAGGTAAATGTGAGCAAAAATGCTAATTTATGGCGGGCTTTTCCTTTGCTAGCCCTCAGTTCCAGGGTTTCATAGCAGATCCCACCCCCTCCAGGTGAAGATGTTCTCCCCTTGCAGCCCATCTCCTTAAGACAACCTCCGATAATAGGGGAGTTGCAGCATTTGGGGGAACTGGTTGTGATACTTACATCACTGAGATCAAGAACTGTTGTCTCCCTGGAAATCTATGTTAGCCTAACACAAATAGGGATGTGAAAAAGGAGCCTTACCTGCAAATCGCTGCTCCACCATACGCAGTTGAGACTCAATCTCCATGTGAATGGTGTCATTAGTCACGGCCAAGAGCCAGAGGAGGAGGTTAGTGGCTATGGTCAACATCAGCCCACACCTGGGAGAAGAGAAAGGCACTTCTGCAGTATGTTGCCTGTAGAGATTATTTGATGTGTGTCCACCTGCCATGTGGTGCTGCCCTTTGCTTCTTGCTTACCCGTGCACAGATGCATGCAAACACAGTGCATTTGTGCCCGTTCTGCGTATGGACATTGGTGCGTGACTTTGCACACAAAGCTATGGCTGAGGACGTACCCATTTGGCCATTTGCAAAGGAGCAGGGCAGGCAACACCAGGCTTGCTGGTGAAACTGGCCTAGGTCTGGGTGCAGTTGAGGGAGGGAAGGCTGAGACATCTCCCGGTGATAGGAATGGGGAGGCCACCCCACCTCATCCTCCACTCAGTAAACTGGTCCCTGAGCCATGCAGCAGGAAGGTATTTGGGGTTAGGAGGAAGCAAAAAGCTTTGCAGCGGTCCAAGGCACAAGTGAAAACCGAAGGGTGCTGGTGAGCCCAGGTCAGTGTAAGGAGGGTGGGTCTGATCAAGTCATAGCTTGGTTCTTGTGTGATGCAGAATATAGAGAGTCAGTGTAAGATCAGATGAAGACAGTTCTAGCGGGAACAACGGAGGTCATAAGCAGAGAAAGGAAGGGTGTCTTTAAAGGAGTAGAAGGCAGTGTTTTCCCCTTCTTAGTACCTGGTGAAGTTGTGCTGGACTTGAATGCAGTCCTTAGAGTGACGCCACAGAAAAAAAGCCTGCAAATTGATAACAATAATGACGTGAGCGGGGTGAAGCTGGCAGCCTGCCGCACACATGGTGGAAACGGACAGGCAGGCAAGAAAGCACATGTCCGAGTGGGAGCAAACCTGCCTCTGTGCAAGTGGTGCAGGGGCATGTGTGCACCTGCATCTCAGTGTTGAGGCATGTGCTGGCATCCTTAGGTGCCTGTAGCATGTGTGTGCCTGCACCTAATACAGATCTAGGAGATCTGCTTTTCTCTGTCTTGTATATATATCATATTTGCTGCTGAGATGGGAACTAGTTTACTTTTCAAATATGGCTTTGGGTCTGGAAAAAAGAGAGTTGC
The DNA here is from genome assembly GCF_964188355.1 of Buteo buteo. NCBI lineage: Eukaryota > Metazoa > Chordata > Aves > Accipitriformes > Accipitridae > Buteo > Buteo buteo. The sequence goes on along the minus strand of NC_134183.1, from coordinate 7,908,458 downwards.
TATCAGAGTAATGAGTTGCAAATGGTGCAAGATATTTTCGCATGCAAAGGATTTTGTTGGGGGGATGCATTCGCAAATAGAGAGGCTGGGTCTCAGACTGGTACAAAGACATCTCTGGCAAAATCTGAAATTTCCTCTCCTCTCTCCCTACTTTGCTCCGAAACAAACTCCCCTGGATCCTACAGTATGTCAAGTATTGCTAGTGTGTTTTCTTTCTAAATCTTACTACTTTGTCTCTTAATCTGGCATGTGAGGAGTGTGGGTGGATACTTTAATGCTCATGAGAATGCCTTATGTGCACCCACTTCCCCCCACGCCTTGGGCTCCTGGGAATGGGACAGAGAAAATAAGCAAGCTTCCAGAAGGGTAACATGCAGTACCTGGGTGCAAATAAAAAGGATTTCAATGCTGGGGAACACAATTTCCACCCTGGATTTGCACTGGATGAGAACTGCACTGTAGCCGATGTGAAACACGTTCAGGAGGATGCTGAAACTGCCGAACAGCAGCACTGACCCTGGGCAAACAGCAAAAGCACCAGTAAATAAACAGAGGCATGTCTGTGGAGCATCTGAGCTTGGCTGCAGACTGAAGCCCTCATGCCTCTTGGTTTTGAGTGGAGCTGGAGGCCTTCCCATTTGGAAGTCCCATGATTTTGAGAGAAGGGGGAAAAGGGGAGCCTGGTTCCTGAACTTGGTTGTGTGCTTTGGCTGGTTTAAGGAGTTCAGACAACACAAGGTATTCTCTTCTGCTTGCTACAAGGTGGGAACTGGGGTTTTGGCCTTTTCTGTGCAATCTGGAGTGACAGAGGTAAGCTAATGGCAGGTGATGTTTCTACCTTGTGGAGAAAACCCAAGATGAATGCAGGTGTGCTGAGGCTTTTGGCAGTACCAGTCTGCACAAGTTAGGACCCTTGATTCTCCCTTTTGCCTTGGACATCTCTCTGCAGCTTTAGGTACTCGGGTACCTTGCAGCTTTCTTCCCTTTAATTCTCCATGCTTAGTTAACAAGACCGTGCATTAATTAGAAACTCCATAATAGAGCAGAGGCAGGGCTGCTTGGAGAAGTGTCATTTTATGAAGTGGGGCAACTACTGATGGGAAATCTCCCAGGAAAGCCTGGGTGTCACAGGGATGTGACTCACTGGGCAGCAATCTTCCCCTGGAAACAAGGCTACTGTGATGCTACACAAGGACAAGGGTGGCATGGGGCTGCTGATGCCCTTAGAGGGTATACGTGGTGGTTCTCCTCTCACTTTGCAAAGTGGTCATGCCTAAAACCTTTCCTAAGTCTCTCCCACTGTGCTCAGTTGCTGGGCTGCAAGTGGGACATGCCTGGGTTGTGCTTTGGGAAGGGACCACAGAATGAAGTTGGACTGGAGGCTGAAGGGAAGCCAAGTTCAAGACTTTCCTGGGTGCTCTGGTTCTTCTCTGGTTCTCTGATTCTTCCTCCACTATGCCCCTGTCTTCCACCAGCCTTGCACCACAAGCTGAAAGGGCACTGGGAGATTTCCAATGCCCTAACTACATCTACTGTGGCTTCTAGCTCTTTTAGTAGCAGGGGAAGAATTTTGTTATCTTCCAAGCACTGGGAAGAAGGAGAAAGGCACGAGATGATAAATAAAAGCAGAACTTACCCCTAATCCAGATCGGCCCGGCGTGGGAATCCCGGTACAGCACTGCGTGCGGCTGCCGACTGGTGCCCAGCAGGTAGTAGATAATCCAGGACAGGCACAAGACCTTGAGGATGGAGAGCAGGATCCAGACGTCTGCCAGTGTGATGGCCACGTGGTTGAAAATCACACTGCTGATGAAGGCACTGCCCAGAAACACCACATTCATGGCCAGCAGCCCTGAGAAGAGCTGCCCGGCTTTCTGAGCTTGCCTGTCCCTCTGCTGCACTGAAGAGCAGTGACGGTAGAGCCAGAACTTCTCATAGTGGATCTTGGAGGTGTCTGCTGGGGCTGACGCTGGCCTGCTCTTGCAGTGGTGGCAGGGCTTTTGCCTTGAGGCTTTCTTGTCCGACATGGCTCATCTGCCTGGGGGTCACCTGCTGCATTGAACAAAGGGGAGGTTTAAAGTAAGAGAGGTGGTGGGGGACATGCGGAGATGAGAGGTTGTGTGCTCTGCTGTAAAAGCCACTTGGGTGGTGATCTCCCTTCCTTGCTTTGCAGCTTCCCCTTCCCGTTCCAGAAGCTGGATGAGAGGGGGAAAAGAGATCGGTCTTTACCCCAGGTAAGGCATTAAGAATTTCCTGGTGGACAGAGTCGTTGCAGGGCATTGGGAAAAGGCCCTTCTGCCAAAAGCTGTCCAAAGGCTCTTGCATTAAAATAGGTATTTGATGTCTCTGCCCTGCCTCACCAGTACTTGGAGCTGTTGGGACCAGAGGTGCCCAAACAGTTCCAGTCCTCACCTTTCACACCTCCTCCGCGTACAGCCCTGGATTCCCGTTTCCTCCTTTCCCTTTGTTGCTGTAAGGATTAGGTGAAAATACAGAGCAAGTTCAGATCTGCTCTAAAATTCAGAGCTGTTTGATTTTATTTGATGGGTTCAACCTCTTCCTTGTGGTTTTTGGGCTGTGTGAATTACACCACGCTCCTTGTACGGTCGCACAAATTGTGGCAGAGCTAAAAAGAATAAAAAGAGGGTCTGTAAGTTTTGATCTAAGCTGCTCGGAAAAGATCGAACCTCCCACCTAGGCAGGCTGAGACTGGGACAAAGTTAATACCTGGCTTGCTTTCTTTTTCTACTTGTAACAAAGAGGAAAATGCACAGAGCCGTGAGCACGCTGACACAGAGGAATTTGAAGGATTGGCCCAGATAGATAGCCAGAGCCTGGCAGCTTTTCTATCCGGCTTGTGGAAAAATCTCGGTAGGACCGTATTGCCCATGAGAGAGGAAACTCCTTGCTCATATACAGTAATCGGGCAAGATCAGCCTCTCTATAGATTCGATATATGGAAAGGTGCTTTCACTCCAGGGAATGACTCTGGCTGTGGTGGGGGGTGGCTGGAGCGAAAGCAGACCCCTGAGATGGGTTTGAGGGTGGGGGGGAATTATACGTAGCTGTCTTGGGGCTTTGGGGGAGAAGTTGTCTGAGAAGGGGTTGAAATTTCAGTGCTTCCCTCTTCCTTTGCACATGCACTGAGGTGCTCTGTCTCCCTCTGGTCTCTGGGGATTCAGTGCACTTCTGTTAGTGAAAATTGGTCCTAAACTCTTCCCCGTTTGGCTCCAAAACTCTCCTAACTTAGTAGCACAGGAGCAAATGCCCTGCCCTCTCCTAGGGCCATAATTCCTCTGCTTCGGGCTGAGGGGAGGGAGGGGAGAGGTCATAAAATCAGAAGGATCAGACGGAAACCCATCCAGACTGCATCAGGAGGTAGCCAAGCGCCCAGACAAGGCTGCCCACAGCAGCTGCTGCCGTGGACCCAACCCCTTGACCCCGTAGCTGTATGCTGCTGAGAGCAGCCGAGCCCCAGCCCTTACCTCCCTGCAGCCTCCTGCTGCCTGCCGAGCGGGAGCAGCCGGTGTTAAAACCACTCGCTGGAGTGCCACCAGGATGCATGTGAGTCTTTCCGACGGACCAAGGCGCAGGCAGAAGCTGTCGGGGCTGCTCCCTGCTGAATGCGGCCTCTGCTCCCAGCCCATTGATTTTTGTTTTCCACCTTGTTTACTTTTGGTCTATTACTGTCATTACATTAATTACTCAGTGAGAAGCTCTCGGCTCTGCCAAGGGCAGCCAATGGGGATCAGCTCCTTTATACACCTGCTGGGTTGTCCCATGTCAACGGCCTTGGCACAGGATGTGCCAACTGGTAAAACCACAAGCTGCGGTGATTAATTTGTGCCATGGCTCAGGCAAGTATAGAGCTAATCTGCTGGCTCAGGCTTGTGCTGGGAGTGCTTAGCCACACTGCTTTGACTAAAATCCACTTGAGTTCCCCACTCCCTTGTTTTTAGGTAGATCCTAAGATTTTTTTTCTCAAGTGTACCATTACTTTGTGCCTTTATCCAGGGCACAGATACCCAAACTGATCCAACAGGCAAAACTCACAGTCCAGCCTATGTGCAAGGATGATGCCAATTTGATGCATTTCTGGCAGAAAGGTTGCTTCTTTTGGGTGTGGGAGCTATGACCTATTAATGTTGACCTCAGAGCCAGACCCTCATATGCAAACCCCACAGGTTCAGCCATGCGGGGTCGGGGATGCTTTAGGTCCAAGCTGTGCTGTCCCTGCTCCCTTTCCTGTTGCAGGGCAAACTGATTTCTGTCTTGGGACTCTGTGGTGAGCTGATCCCCTTGGTTTTGTGGCTGGCAATGGGGATTGGGCATTCCTGGCCGAGCTGGTGAACCTAGAGGGTTCATCAGGAGAGGGTGGACCTCTCCATGGAAGGGGAGGTGTTGTTTGTGTGTCCCAGAATGAACCCCTAAGCCCTGGGATTCTTGCAGCTGGCAAACACATTAGCTGGGTATTTGGAGCCATGAAACATTTCCCAAGAAGCTGATTAGGGGTAGGAGTGGTCGGGGGAGCACAGGTTATCATGTGTGGGGGTGTGATAAAAGGGGCGGAAAACAAGAGTGAAAGGGGCCCATTGCTCCTTGGCGAGAACACCCAGTGTGTGCTGATGCAACTGTTGCATTTAATGTCTGCCAGCAAAACGGTCACGTTTAATGTCTGACCAAACCCTTACACTGCTGTGGTGGAGCCCAGACGCTCTGATCTGGGCAGGTTTTCATGAATACCATGGCCAGATTTGTTCTGCCTTCCCCCAAAGCATCAGCATCTCTAGCCTGCTTGGACGACCGTGTCCTTGCTCCTTGCTTTGATGCTCTGGGCTCTCCTTTGGGTGCCTGGCTCTTCTCCAGACCCCATTGTAGAGCTTAGCAGGGAACTGGGATCTCCCAAGAGCTATTGGCCTCTTTGTTGAACAAAGCTGAAGATTTACATGTGAGACATTAAAAAACCTGGCTGTTTTTCAGTGCTGTGGTCCTAAATTGGAGTGACTGTGCAGAACTGGGAAATGGAGGCCAGGAGTCTGAATATATCCCGGGGAAAAGAAGTTTGTGTGAAACTGGAGGTTTTTCCTTTAAAGATGGGCCTGAAGTAAAATGTTGGAGTCTGCTGTGCCCCAGTGGTTTTGCCAATGGGACTGTGCATCGGGGCTGCAAAGATGAGGCATCCTTCCTACCCTGGCTTGCCCTCTCCAGGCTGTGGAGCTGAGATTGAACCCAGAGGAGCTCTCAAGCCCTGGGAGACTGTTTAATCCTCCTAATTTGGCCTTTATGTTGAAGAAGAGCAGCTGTTTAACTTGAGTGCATTGATACAAGTTTAACCAAGTCATTAACTAAGCAAGCATGCAGGAGAGGGACAGAAAGGGAGAGGATGAGTTGAACTACGTGGATCGATCACGTGAATCACTGCCCAGCTCTGCCCTGGAGAAGCTGCCTTTGCTCAGAGGCTGAGAGAAAGCTGCTAAACATTAGGAGTGACGTTTGCCCCCCTGCTATCAGCAGTGTGCTTATTAATGGCGTTATCTGTGTACTTAGCAGTAATAACACCTAGGCTGGGCTAAGCGGATCTGTAAACAGGACCCTGGGGAGGAAAGAGGTTCGTGCCCAGCAGCTGTGTTTGCCCAAAGGCCGCCTGAGGAACGCCGTTCACGTCGTGACTCCCCGGCCAGCCCACACCCTTCCTTCTTCTTTGCCGATAACCGTGCCGGTGACGTCTCCTACGGGGCAGGTGAGTGAGCACTTTTTGGGGTGACCGTAAAGAGCAGCCTCATCCAATGTGGGTGAGCCGTGCTGCACTGCCCTAGCTCCGTCCTGCGCTGAGGCAGTGTCGTGGTTTAAGCCCAGGCAGCAACTAGGCACCACGCAGCCGCTCGCTCACTTCTCCCTACCCAGTGGGATGGGGGAGAGAATCAGGGAAAAAAAAGTAAAACTCGTGGGTTGAGATAAGAACAGTTTAATAGAACAGAAAGGAAGAAAATAATAATGATAATAACAATAACAAAATGACAATAATAATAAAAGAACTGGAATATACAAAACAAGTCATGCACAATGCAATTGCTCACCACTCACCGACTGATGCCCAGTTAGTTTGTGAGCAGAGATCCCCCCCAAGGCCAACTCCCCCCAGTTTGTATACTGGGCGTGACATCACATGGTATGGAATATTCCTTTGGCCAGTTTGGGTCAGCTTTCCTGGCTGTGTCCCCTCCCAACTTCTTGTGCCCCTCCAGCCTTCTCGCTGGCTAGGCATGAGAAGCCGAAAAATCCTTGACTTAGTTAGTGTAAACACTACTTAGCAACCACTGAAAACATCAGTGTGTTATCAACATTCTTATCATACTGAATCCAAACCATAGCACTATACCAGCTACTAGAAAGAAAATTAACTCTATCCCAGCTGAAATCAGCACAGGGAGCAGGTGGGCTCTGTGGGTATGTGCTGGCTCCACTCGTGAAGCACGGCTCGGAGTTTTCCCCGCTGGCCCTCAGTGCAGGTCGCTTCGGCCTCCTGCCTGCATTGAGTTGCTCCTTGCTGGTAAGGACGACTGCCTCGGTCCCTGGGAAGTGCCTCCTCTGCTACCACCTCCTGCCCTGGCTCCCAGCACATCCCACAGCCCGTCCTGCTCGCAGGCTGCACCTTGCCTTGTGCTGCAAACCCATCTCTCATCTCCAGCCTTGTGACCTTCTCAGTGCATCCACTTTTCAGCTGCTGCATTGACAGATCATAAGTAACTTGGATCCCTCCCCTGTCCCTACACACCTCAGAGCAAATCACCCAGATAAAAGGCCTTTTTTTCCCCTAATAAAACAAAACTCACCTTCAAATAACAGATGATTAAGAAGCAGAGGAGGGTATGCAAAACCCTGATAGCGGTGGGATGATGACTCAGTACTGGCCTTGGCTATGGCCTTCCCTGCTTTTTTCTGAGCCATTATTTCTGATGTCCTTCTCTTCATCTCTTCCCCTTTTTGCTGCTCTCACTGGCTCTAGCACCCCGTGCCTCAGGCCAGGGTCTGAATCAAGACCTTTTTGGCACTCAAGCAGCAGCTCAAGTCCTGGGGCTGAATCTACAGGGCTGGTGCTCCCTGAGCTCGACCAGAGCTGGGCTCTTAAAGCTGGCATCCCTTGAGGAGTGATTTTTTTATTGGTGGGGTTCAGTGCTCCCACCAAACCCCTGCAGCACAGCAGGTGCTCAGATCCCTGGGAGGCCAAGGTGGCTTTTATACCAAAGCGAGCGAAACTGGAAGCCCCTGGCAAGATCTGAGAGCTCCAGGGCAGCCCTTGGCTTTTCTGTAGCTCTTCATTTGCAGCAGCTACCATTTAAAGTCACCCCAAGGCACATGGTTGTCCCCATTCCCCATCCCCTAATGCAGATCTGATCTCTGCTCCATAATTGATGCAATGGCAGGAGCTGTCAGCAGGATGCTGCCGGTGGCCTTGAGGCCCAGCCTCATCCTCTGCTCTGACACAGGCTTTCTGTTCACCCAGCTCCTGTGCCTCAGTTTCTCTCTTTCCAGGCGTGAAGCTAAAAGCAGTGCTTTTCTACAGGGATCTGTCACAAGGACGTGTGTACGAAGGAACAAGCGGGACCCCTTGATGCTACTCAGGTACTCTGCGTTTGGGGTGTTCTCCCCTTCCATAAAAACTTGCCATCAGGGAGAGATGTTCCCCTCTAAGTGGGCTGTGAGGAGGTGTGTGTCCCGGGTCCATAGTGGAGGGGGTAGTGATGGAGCAGCCAGGATCAGTCGGCTGCATCGCCTGGCAGTGCCGAAACCCAGGGAAGGGCACAGATCCATGCAACTAGGATGCGGCAGCACCTGCTCCGGGGCTGCACCTGGGTTTGGGTGACATGCCTGGGATGCTGGCTGTGCTAAGAAGTTGCCCAGGGATGTTTGGCTGATTCTCCATCAGCCTTGGAGATCATCCTTTTGGACATTAGCTGACCACGAGCTGATACCTTCTAGTAGACGATCCTTGAGCACACAGCAGTGCCCGTGTTTATAGTGGAGTTTTCTTAGGGTTTCGGGTTTTGTGGGTTTTTTTTTTTGGACTTGTGGGTGCTCACCTTCCCTCTGTCCCCTTTCTTGTGTACATAGATAGGGTTTACTGATGGCCATTTCCCTACCTGCTGCCTCTCCAAAGATGCACGTATGTGGCTGGAGGGCAGAAGAAGAACGCAGCCCTTGGTTGGAAATCTCTGCTGTCCCTGCACTTGCAGCCTGAGATGGTTTGGGTTAGCAAGGGGTCCTTGCAGAGCTTGTGCTGTCCCCAGAGTGTTTTGGTTTATCCCAATATGATTGCTTGTGGTTGGAAGTTGTGGTTGCTGCTGACCCACCACCCTGGAGCGGTTGATTTGGGATTATTGCCTGTATCAGTGCTGCTTGGGCTGTCGTGGGGTTCTCCTTACACCCATCCTGAGTTATTTAGCCCCAGAAGTCCCCCTACAGTTACTGTCCAGAACAAAAGAGCAGTTCAAACTCTGTCCTGCCTGGCTCGGCACACCCAGCCCTGGGAACCTGGGACCAGGCACCAGCAAAAGCACGTAGCAGAAAAACCTGGTGTGCCCCCCAGGAATAGAGTAGGTGATTAAAAGTGTTTTCTGCCTCTGTCAGAGATCAGCAGCTTGGGCTAAAACAATGGGTAGGGGTGGATGTAAGACTGACGTCTGTGCACCATTTACGTCTCTTTTCTGACTTAACCTGTGGCTCCTGCAGTTGAAATTAATAAGGCTTTTGTTTTATGACAGGTAAAGTTTCTAGGGAGAGATCGTATCTTTACCAGATCAATGGAAAAAATAGAGGCAGGCCTTTGCAGGGTTGGTGGGGCTGTGAGAGGCTGCCTTGCTGCTCCCAGGCTCGCAAAGGGAAGGAGCGACCCACCCCAGAGATGCTGGATCGGTGCAGTCCTGCAGGGTGAGGGAAATCAGGGTTTACCCCCTCTTCGACCTGCATCAGAGAAAGGCTGCAGGCAGGCAGGCTGGTGTCAGACCAGCCAGAGGCACTGGTGCCTTCTGCTTTGGTGATCTAGGTTTGGAGGGGAAAGGTGGTTTGAAACGCGGGAGCCTGGGCTGGCAGTCTGGGCCGTGGGGTAGAAATTGCATCACTCTATTTCAAGTACTGTGATTTCTGTTTATTTTTATTTTTATTTTTTTTTCTATGGCGGATGCACACACGTCCGTAGGAAAAGGCTTGATGATTTCTGCCACCTCTGCAGTGTTCTTTATTGGAATGATAAATCCTGATGGAACAATAAAACCTTTATTGGAACAGTAAACCTTGATGTCTCGAGGTACAGATAAAGCTCAGCTGTGCCATTTTGGCATGCACCCTCCCGACCTGGCGGCGTGGGCTTTCTGAGGCTCCGCTTGGACTGCGGATACAGCAGAGGGGCCCTTTTCTACCTCCTGCAGCCCAGGAGTCCCGCTCTGAAAGTCCCCTCCATCATACGATGGTTCATGGAGAGCTGCAGGCACCCAGAAAGCTGTGTTGGGGCCCCCCTGCAACGTGCACTGGGGGTCCCCGGGTGCCGGGGCTGTGCTCACAGCCTCAAAGCGCGCACAGGCTTGAGGGTGCAGTGCAAGCATCCCTTCGGGGCATGGGACATCAAATTGGCTGTGGCATTGGATTGATTTCTGTGTCGTAGGGCACAGAAGGTCCCTTCAGGAGATCAGTGTTACAGTGAAAATCAATAAATAACTTTGCGTACAAAAACGTTCATATATTAAAAAAAATCATTATCTATTAAAAAAAAAAAAGAAAAACAAATCTCTCTATCATTCCCCAGACTGTATTGCCCATACAGTCTTTATGGTTCTTGAGCCCTGACTCAGGAAAACTGGGAAAAAATGTGTGCTTAGAGCAACCCTGTATCAGGCCCAGCCCAGGAACACATGCACAGCTCTCCTGCCCCTCGGGAAGCGGAAGCTGCAGTGAGCAAACCCATTTGGCAGCAGCGATATCTCCCTGGAGAGGAAAGAAAACAGCAGGACCTGATACAGGGAAGGGTCAAGAGGGCCAGCATAAATGGGCAATACGGAGAGGAAAGATTAAAATGTTTCCCAAAGCCTTTGGTGGTCACCGGTTTGTTTTTCACATCTCTGCAGGGGAGTGATTTCCGACTGGCCGTACCAGGAGTTGAAGTGGTTTCCCTTTCTTTGCCTTCCGCGCCTGCGTTAGCTCCTCATACCTACCGGGTCTCTGCGTGCAGGCGGGCACCGACTGTCCAAGGGTGCCGAGCACCCACTGGAGAGTACATCAGTGGCATGGAGTGAACAGGCTTTTAAGAAGGAAGGTGAGTCTCTGCATGAACCAAGGGTAATTACCATGATCCTACTCTGGACACCTTCCTTTTTTTGCCTTTTTTCTTTTAAGCTTTAAGAACTTCAGACACACACATGCACATCCACACACAAGTAGCAAAAATAAAATCTGGACTATGTTTGGATGATCTTCACTGACGGATCATAAATGCCCCGACACTGCAAGGGGACATGATTCAAGCAGTGCTGGGGACCCCTCGGGACATCTGGGCAATCTTCCCAGCCCTGGGGTAGGAAGAAGGTGGACTGGTTGAGGAGAATCTCATCTTCCTTGTGAGAAAGCTCTTTAGGACATGATGTAGACCTCCAGCAAACTGGCCACTGCATGCATTCGGTAGAAGATCCCAAAGGGCAGGCAAATGTCCACGATGGCTGGCCACATGGAATCACCATAAAAATTCAGTTCTGTGTCATTATCAAACTGGGGCCGGGCACCAAAAGCTGGCATGATCCAGAGCTGTTTAGGGAAACAGGAGAATAACACTGTGGTGAGAAAGGTGTGCGGTACAGCAAGCACCTGCAATCACAGCTACTGAGAGATGGGAAAAAAAGTGACCTTCTGAGCATGGGACCTATGCCAGGAGCCTGTATTTACATTAAGATCAAGTATAATCTAGTGCTGTACCCTAAGACCAGTTTGGATTTATGCTCAGAAACAGACTTGAACCAGGTGCTGGAGCACTCACCAAGGAAAGAACTTGAGCATGTTGTGTGTTAGCATGAACCTGGCACGTTCAAACTCTTTGGATGGAGCAAGTATGGGTAGGTCTCAGCTGGCAGCAGCTTGCTCTCCCCGGGCTTGGGTGTGTGTATTTTCCTCAGAAGCCCAGCCAGCGTGTGTATCTGGTTGCATGGGGGTTGTCAGCTCATTCTCTGTAAGCTTATGTGTAAAATCAGTTTGAGGACATGATGTGACTGACTAGCTGGGGATTTGGAGGTTCTCTAGAGACATAACATGTGCTTGGCTTCTTTGGAGGTGCAGCTGTAATCCTACGTTTCTTTTGCAGGGAATTGTGGTCCCCTGGCTGCTCATGAAAGTGGAATTCCCGGCTGAAGTTGTCAGTGACTGGCTTCTCCTCACAGCAACTGGGATCAGCGTTTGGGCTCCTAGGCCACGGGTTTTGAGAAGACACGTGCTGCCGTTTCTCAAGAAAACCCAGACTTCACCCCAAGTGTTTGTCACTTCACATCCTTTCTTTGGGGGTGTAAGGGAGGGGTTTAGTGTATTTTATTGCTTTTAATAAGCTAGTCTACATATCTGCTAATAGCCAATAAAAATACTGAAACTGATTCTTCCCTTGTACCCACCGCTTTTATTGTCTGATAGTCTGGTGATAAGTGACGGGTCTATTGGTGTAGCCTAAAATGTCTTAACTCCAGGGCAGTTGCTCTTGCTTTTATGTGACAAGGGAATCGCAGGTCCCCACATGTACAAATATAAGTAAGTGTGCTCTCTGTATAGCGGAGGCACAGAAAGGACTGTTTTTGCGTGGGCCGCATCCTTTCCTCCACAGACACCTCTCCCTTGTGCTTGCTTCCCTCTCCCCCACCCTGACAAACTCTCCTCTCTGCATGTACTCACTATGATATTGCTCAGCAGGAGGAACATGGAGATCTCCCTTAAGAACTTCCTCCTCCAGTTCATCTTCTTGGGGGCGGTGAGGGACCGCACGAGGTCGGAAGGATGGATGGCTTCAGTGCCAGAGGCAGCGCTAGGGGCCAAGGTGCTGTCACTGTCGGGCACGCGGAGGGACACTGCGTTGATGTTGACAAAGGTGAGTCCGTAGAGATCCTTCTGGTGAGAATCGTGCTTGTGGTCTTCCTTGGGGGGTTGCCGATGAAGGCCTTCAATAATGAAGATGTTCTGGAAGGTGTGCTGAGCAATCATTAGGAGAGCATAGGTGAGGTTGAGCGCGCTGATAGCGTCCCTTGGTGTGCTGGCTACGATGGCCACAATGGAGTAGTAAGAAATAGCGTACTGCCCCAAGGCTGCACCCATCAGCAGGGCCACGTCCAGGGTCCTGGTTGGGTTCTTGTGCCGATCCATGTCTCTCTTGTCAAACCGGTAGATGACTGAGCCACCGATGCAGACAAGAGACATCAGGCCCAGACAAACAATGTTGAAGATGTAGTACATGGTGAGTGCTTGACTCTTCTTGCTGGATTCAGTGCTGGAATTTACCTGCACCTCATAAACTATAAGGACTCCCAAACCACTCACCAGAATGATGAGGCCCAACATGATGCCTACAAAGAAGGTCCTTCGGAAGAGCCTGAACTTCAGGTGGTGAATGTGGTGGGAGTGGTGGTCTATGATGCGTCCAACGTTCTTCCACATGACATAGACCATGGCAGAGGCAAAGAGACTGTACTCAATGTTAAAGGGGTACAGCCAAAAGTAGCCATTCTTGAAGATCTGGCAGATCTGGCTGTTGCAATTGCATTCTTCGGCTGAGCTACTTCTCATTCCCGCTGAAACAAGATAAGAACACAGATGCAGTGGTATTAAAACAAGGACCCAGCACTTGTTAGCAGCCCTGAAGAAATGGATACTTAGGGTCAGTGAAAAACAAGACCAAGGACAGAAGAATACGTAACCACTTTGAAAACAAGGACACTTCAACCTCAGCTTTCTGTTGCTAATGTTATTTCTGAAGAAGTTAGATGGCAGGTTAAAGCTCTCTTTTTACTTCCCTTCTTTGTTCCCATCCCATTTGTACAGGGCCTTCCACCTTTCTGACTCCTCTGTGATACAGATTAAGAAATGAACATTAAGACCTGGCTTTTAACATACCAGCTCTGTTAAAGGAACCTTCAGCTCTAGATAGGCCTTCTGGAAAGGGATAAGTCCTGACTTGCAGAATAATTTCTACCTCATGATCTCCCTCCCTGGACCAGGTGGCTTCACAAATGGGCAGATTACCTTTCAGGATCCATCTGAAGATTTCCTCTGTCACATTCTTCTTCAACTTTGAATGCGCTTTGTGAACAGACTCATCTGTCACTGCTGACATCCACACTGCTAAGTTTGTAGTCAGTGTTAGCATCAAGCCGCACCTGCAGAAGAAGGAAAAGGTTCATGAGATTAAAGCAATGGCTCTAGACCATGTTGCTCCCATCCATGTTATAGATGTGCACAAGTTCAGACGGACTGTGGGAGCTGCCTGAAGTGGGCAAGGACTCTAGTGGTCAAGGCTAGAAATCCTTACCCTTGCTTTGTTGCTCTTGCTCTCTTCCTATTTTTTGTCCGTGCTCATGAGAATTAGCAAGGCCTGATTCCTCTCGCTAGTTTTGGAAGAGCTTCTCAATAATGAGTAGATTAATAGGTCTGGATTGGTCTCCAGTAGATCCAGTCTTGCAAAAGTGGACGAGATCTTGTTTTAGCCTGAGGCTTGCCCACTGCATTGTTGTCTTCCCCAAGGAAGCAAAAGTCAGCTATGAATCATTTTATTTAATGCTAATTATTTATTTAATACTAATCTGCTTTGAGTAACACTTGTATTCTTGAATTGAATCCCAGCCCTGCTAGATCCACAGGTCATGAACCTCAACTGCTTGAGCTGGGATCTAAGGCTAGCTGGAGACTGAGCAGGTTTAATTTTGGCCAGCATTAAGGGAGACGGAATTACCCTCTTGCTGCATCTTAGCTGTGTGAGAGAGTGCAGGGTGTGTGCAAGTTTGCATTGGCCCACTTCTTCTGGGCCACCGCAATTCAAAGAGCAGCAGTGCTCACCTGGTAACGTTCAGGTGTACGTGGACGCAGTCTTTGGCAGAGATCCACAGGAAGTATGTCTGGCAGGAACAAGAAAAGAAATTATTTCCAACAAAGCAAGAAAGCAAATCACGTCATTCTGAAGCAGGGATCTCACTCCTCAGCAGAGAGCAAGCTGAAGCCATTGCTTTGCCCATGGCCAGCCCCTGTTCCTGCCTAAATTGTCCCTATCTGACCTCTTCCCTCCTTGATATTGTCCCAGAGCAGGTGGTCCTCCATGTAGGACTTGAAACTGCAAGGTAGTCCCTGCCCTGACTGGACTCCTCCCTCTCTGCTTTTCCTAGGAAAGGAGACCTGGCTGGATGCAGGCTGCTTAAGAGTTTGTGACAAGTCATCCTGGCATAAACCAAAATGTCACAGTACGGGAACAAGTTTAAATCAATGCCTTAAAGTGGGTTGCCGCAGCTGGAAGTTGTCGTGGCTGGAGGGAGAAGATGTGGGCTGGGTGGGGGGCCTGAGTTAAGTCACTTGAACTGGGTCCATGAGATCAGAGCTCCTTCCACCTGTGGCTCTGTCTCCATACCCCTCCCTGAGACAGAGCACAACTATCTCACCTGGATAACCACGAATATTGCTTGTACAATGGGGTAGATTATTTTGATCGCAGACAGGCAGCTGTAGAAGCTTGAGTAATATCCTATTTTGAACACATCCATGACAAGGCTGAAAATGGCAAATAGGATCAGGCCTCCTGTTGAGGAACCAAAATATCTGTGGTTGGACAGATGTATGCACATGTGGGCTAATGCAGATAGACGTGAGGAAGAAGAGGAGCTATTGCCATGGAGAGGCTTTGCTTCTACCTCTGTTTTTCCTCTCCCGGCACCCAAATTATCTTGGTGCCAACAGAATCATACAATAATTTTGGTTGGAAGGGATTTTCAATCAACCCTGTACTCTGACAGGGGCTAACAGCTCTTGCAAGAGCGATGGCAAGGTTGGGAAGGAACCTAGCGTGAAGTACCAAGAGCCCTTGCAGATAAAGGGAGACCTGGCAGTGAAACCAGCGGTGGGACTAGGAGCTAACCTTCTGAAGCAGGGCATGCTGCCATGCCCCAGCACAGGAGGAGGAGGATGTGCCCCAGGTGGTTGCTGTTTCCCTTGTAGTAACTGACGCCCCCATGAACTGTCCACCCTGCATCTCACCCCCAGCCCTAGCCCCCCAAGAGCTCCTACCTCTCAGCCAGATGGGGCCAGCATGGGAATCTTTGCAGAGGATGGCATCTGGGCCTCGGGAGGTGCCGACGAGGTAGAAGATGATCCATATGATGACTATCAGCATCATGACGGTCAGCAGGAAGAAGACATCGTAATCGTGCACGGCAATCTTCTCAAAAGCCCCGCTGCTCACCAGCGTGCAGGCCAGCAGGGCTAAGTGCACAGCCAGCAGGATGGAGAACATGCGGCCGCCCTTTTTCCACACTTCCTTGGAGGCAGGAGTGGAGAGAGGCTGATGAGGCTGGTGGCCGAAAGACGCTATCTGGCTCGAAGCCAGGCTGGCTTTGTCATCCTTGTGTCCGCAGCCCATGGTGGAGTTGGGGTGTCTGATCTCGCTGTCCTTCCGCCTGGGCTCTTCGGTCATGGTTCAGCTAATGCTTTAGCTGAGGGTTAACGCTGTTGGGAGGAGAGCCCAATGAATGAGAGGCGTCACTTCATTTTGAATAGTCCAGGGCTGGACCAAAGCAGGACATGTGATGAGGAGGAGAGGACGTATCAGAGGAAAGGGGAAGGCTGAGACAGTGCAAAAAGAGGGATAAGCTCATTTTCAACCTTTCTTTTCCTGGTTCCCTGCAGGCTGTGTTCTTAAGATACTTTTGCTTGGGAAGATCCCAGGTCAGTTTAACAACGCATGCCTCATTGGTCACACAATGGTTAGGTGTTTATTGATGCAAGACATTGGAAAAGCACCAGAAGAGCTCTCAGGATCAAACATCCTGGGGCAAACGGCCAATGTGGTTTGATTTCTAAATGTCAACCACTAGACATTCGAGAAAATGTCAACAGCTAAACATTCGAGAAAATGTCGTACTTCCTGGCTGAGGAACAGGCCAGCAAAAAGTAAGAAAGCCCTGGGAGTCTTTGGAAGATCACGTCATTGCTTATACCAGTTCCTGCAAGAAAGATGTGAGCTATCTCACTCCCTTTAAGCCCCTTGCCTGTGCTAAGCTTGAGACTTCATTGATTCTCAATGAAAAGCCTGAAACAAAGCAAATTAACCATTCAAAGCAAGCCATTCCACCAACCTGTTTGCTGCCTGGGATCCAAATCTCTGCTCTTGTCAGGCTGAGAAGTTTCCCCGTTGCTGCAGCTTAGTCAGCCGAAGAATTTATACCCGTTGGGATGTCTCTGTGATTTATACCATGTCTGGAGCTGACAGCAGTGCTTCATGAGCTTCTCAGAGAAACTCATGTGATCCATTTTGTGCAATAGCTGATTTTGGGGAAGCAGGAGAGAGATGAGGAGATAAGGGTTATTTACCTGGGGAGGGCATGAGGTGACAACGCTGCTAAGCATGGCACGGACCGCTCGGTCACAGGGTCACGGTCACCACAGAGCAAAGCCACCCCATCAAACCCATCTCCCTACACGCATGAGATCTCTTCCCTTGAGAGAAGATGGTTAGGTGATGAACTTACCTGTGCTGATGATTTTGGGCTTGGCTTTCTGCTTAACTGAGCACAATAAATGCTGTGCCTTACCCTGTGCTATTTTCATCAGTATGCTCTACGCCTGGAACATTTTTGAGAAAAAGGAAGAAATTTGCATTTGTATCTATTCAGTGCCAAGGGCAGCTCAATCTTTTCCCACCCGTGGTGGCAATAATGAGGAAGGTTTAGCAGTAGAACAGGGCAGGATTTGGGGACTGGAATCCATGTTCCCCTTTGCTGACACGCTGCCTTTGACTTCAGGGTGGGATCACCTTTCTCTGGCCCTCAGGAGCTTAACTTCTCTCCCTTCAAGAAGGAAGAAATCATGTTACAAACCACGGCGCAGATGGGATTCAAGCATTTGCCAGGTGAGGGGAGAACTTTTGGTCAAGATCTCTTCTACCCCAGCTGTTATATTTCGGTGGGGGTGATAGGGGGACCCAGGGCAGTTCTGAGTGGATGGGGGGCAAATTTTATTCCTTCACGAGGACGCCTCTTTTGGAGATGTCCCTGCCGCTCACCGCCTCTGGGGCGAGCACAGAGATGGGGCTCTTTGCTGTGCATTTTCTCAATCCCATTGCTGCCCACTCACCACAGTGCTCCTTCTTGCAGCACTACAGGGACAGAGTCAAACTGAACTGCCTGGGATGGTGAAGGAGAGAGCTCAGGATCTCCTGTATTGCCCAGGGAGAACTTCATGTGTCTTTCCCGTGCTGCCACCAGCCGGCTGCCACAAGCAGTACTGGGTCTGCCCTGCCTGGCCTCTGCTGATCCTCAGGGGTTCCTCTTTTGGGGTGAGTGGTTGATCTTTTCCCAGTCTGTAGCCTTTCCCAGGCGAAGCCCAGACCCCCCCCGCCCCGTGCAGTGAATCTGAGCTGATAATGGGGATGTTTTGCAGAGGCCAGAGGTTCAGAGTCCCCCTGGGCTAAATGCATTGATTTATCCTCCCTCTTTTGTCCTTAACAGCCAGCAACGAGGAAAGAGCGTTTTACTGCCTTGGGCAATGCTCCCAGTCCCCCCTGGGAGCCACCATACAGCATAACAAGCTTAATTAGTAATAATACAAGAATTCATTAAATAACCTTGGTAATGAATTGCAGACATTACTATGCTGCTTTTCACCTGGAAAGATCCCAGCGGCAAATACCTCCGATGTCTACTACAGCCCATCAGGACTCGCCCAAGGAGGTTGAGCAGGTGAGTACGAATCTGCTGATGTGAGCGAACCGTATGGGGAACAGACCCTCTCTCTGGGGCACTTACAGGTGTCCCCGGGCAGCCCGGATGGTGACTCCATGTCGGTCACCCCGGGGTTAATCACTGCAGCTTGTATGGGTGCACCTGAGACTGCTTTAGGGCCACCCTGCTCTCTTGGAGCGTTTTTTTGCTTACAAAAATAAGGTCTATTTCTCTCTGGTTTTCCTCCTTTCTGCTCATTACTTTCCAACCCTCTCTGCTGCTGTCTTTCAGTCTTTCCCCATTTTTCCACTCTTTCCTCCCTTTCTCACCCATCTGCTGGGTCTGCCTTCACCCTTTCCAAACCCCATGTGTTGTCCCAGGGCCATGGTGGCAGACGCAGGGTCCAGTCCTGGAGATTTCCATCCCCAGAGGCAGGACGTGGTAGGCAAAATGCACAAGAGGAGCAAGAAATTCCTCCATGACAGTGTGTCCCAAGGGATACGATTCACTGTTGGGCGCAATATGCTACGAAAGCTTCTTACTTTGGTCAACATCCAGGCTTGGCTTTGTCTCTCTTGACAGCAGAGGGTGCCCAGGGCCTGGGAATCCTGTGCTGGAGGCATTGCCTGGGGCTGTCCCTCTCCCCACAGGGCTCACCACAGCCAGGAATTCTGTGTCAGCATAAAAGACACTGGAGGCCAGACACTGCCCCTCATGCACATCATAGTAGAAGTACTGAGCTACAGACAGGAGCGGGTTTGGTTTGGGGTTTTTTTTTGTGGTCTCTGAAGAGGGAGAGGGGGTGAGGAAGGGCATTTTTCCAGCCTGTATGAGTTACTTTGGGTTATCATGGATTCCTGTTGTGCAGTTTGTTGTGCAATTCCCTGGAAAACAGAGCCCTCTGGGCACAGGCAGGGTTGCTGGGGGACAGGGATAGTGACTGGGTCTGCTGTTGTCTTCCTAGTGACACTAGGGAGATATATAGATATAGATATATATTTTTTTTATTTTTTTTCTACCAGGAAAAACTGAACTGTGAACACCCCTGGTGTCGCTTTGAAATCAGGGGCAGTCACCAAACTGCTCTCAGCCGTCTCTGCACGAAGCAGGAGCATCTACCCAGGTCCCAGCTGCTGCCCTAATCTCAGGGGGCTGTGAGTGGAAGCAGCGGGGGCTCGCACTCCATCAGCCCACGCTTCCTCCCGTGACTGTTGCTGACCCTCACTCGAGATGGGGTAGCTACGGCGAGGGGCATGCAGGGGTATTGGGTAGGATACAGCCCGTGAGCCTTTCTGGCAGCCTGCTCCGCTTCGGGGACATACAGACCCTGGAAGTCATCGCTGCACGCCCCTGTGCCCACAGCACTGGGCTGAGCCCCACGCAGCGATGATGCTTAATTGGAGCTTTTAATGTGCCGTGGAGCTGGTTGCGTGAAAGGTTTGTTGTGAGGAGCCGTCAGGGCCGGAGGATGCTTAGGACCCAGGGGAAACACTGGAGAGCCTGGCTGGCTGGGCTTGGAGGAGCTCCTGCCTCCCCAGCCAGGACTTCTCAGGTGTCCTGGTACTGCGGCACCCTTCGAGGCGAGCTGGGCTCTCCTGGCAGCTCCCCCTTCCCCAAGTCCATGTCCGTGCCCATCCTCTGAGACCCCCTGGGCCCCCATGCGCTCGCCCGGGGACCGCTCCGCACCATGAATGACCAGTACCACCGAGCAGCCCGGGACGGCTACCTGGACCTCCTGAAGGAAGCCACCAAGAAGGATCTGAACTCGCCGGACGAGGATGGCATGACCCCGACCCTATGGGCCGCCTATCACGGCAACCTGGACGCCCTGCGCCTCATTGTCAGCAGAGGGTGAGCGTTGGCGAATGCGCGGTGCTGGTCCCGGGGGACAGGGTAGCTGGGACCCCGTCTTTCCCCCTTCCTTGCTCACAGGTCAGCGTGGGTGCAGGTGCCCCACAAAATGATGGCTTCTGCCCATAACAGCCCCGCTCCTGTCCTCCCCTCTGTTATTTTTCTCTCCTTGTGGTGCTTTGAGTCTAATCCAATGCTCCTGATAACCGCTCTTTGTTTTCCCAGCTCCTCTGACCCTATAACCGCTCCTGCCCCAAATCCCGCTTGCAGCTCCCCAGGTGGGACAGGGTCCCCCCCAGCAAGTGTTTTGCAGCCCTG
This sequence comes from Buteo buteo, assembly GCF_964188355.1. Lineage (NCBI taxonomy): Eukaryota > Metazoa > Chordata > Aves > Accipitriformes > Accipitridae > Buteo > Buteo buteo. The sequence goes on along the minus strand of NC_134183.1, from coordinate 7,888,356 downwards.
AGTCAGGTCCTGTAAAGACAGGCAGAGCTGAAGTGCAAGCACATCGGGTCACTGCCATGAAAAAAGCCCTTTTAAATGAGGGTGTGGAGAGAATAACTGCTCCTTCTGTCCCAAGAAGTGCTCACATAGAGAGATGTGTGCGGTGCCAGCTGGCAGTAGGTGACACTTGTCTGTTTTAACCCAAAGCGAGGTGTCAATATGTGACCCCCGGGCAGCCTGTCATGCACCTGGAGCCCAGGAAATTCAGGAGCAGGATCCCCAAGAGCAGATTTCTTTAAGCTCAGTCTCCCCCGCGGGGGCTGCTCGATGCTGATGCGTCTTTCGGTACCTCACCCTGGGCTGCGAAACCTGAGGGTCTCTGACTTCATAAGCGTGGATGTGGTGGAGAGAAGGGAGTGGGACTGGGTGGACTTGTCAGACCGGAGGGCTTTACAGCTTGGTGTTGGGGGAACCACACAAGAAGGTCTGTGCTAAGGCAAGATCTGCCATACCTAGTTCCTTTTCGAGCAGTACATGGCTCTCCTGTTCTTACCAATCTCCCAAGGGAGCACATGCCAGTGTTTCCTTCCACTCTGGAAGCTTTTCTGAGCACTTCAGCTAAAGGCATCCAAGGCGGGGTGGCCTCTGCCTTGTGTTGAGAGATTGGTGGCAGTGCTGATTTTGATTTCTTTCTAATATTGAATACTGCTGAGGTCGGCAGCTTGGATGTACATCATGCCTCCTTGGAAGGGCTTTGCTTCTTCATGTTGGGTCAGGGCTTGGTGGGGCTGTCAGCTCCCAACCAGGGATTTTCTGTGTCCACCCCGGGCTGCATTTGCAGCTCTTGTACCCAAACAGCTGCATCTCCACTGTGCCTGTTCCTGGGCTCTCAGCATCTCCTCATACTCTGGTCTGCTTGTGCAAAACCTTCAGCTGGCTCCCCTGGCCCCAGCCAGCCGTACTTACAGGCAGAGCTCCCCCCCACATTGCTGTCTTTCCATTGCAAAGCGTTTTCTTTTCAGATCCTGGGGTCAGAAAGGCTGTGTACAGAGTCACTTTGAGAAGTCCTTGAGTGCCTGATGCAGTAGAAGTGTGGTCAGGAAAAGAAGATTTCAGAGTCCAGAGGGAAGGGAGCAAGACCTCTCTCTGAGGGATGTGTCCCGAGATGCTCCTGGGCTGAAAGCCCCGTGGTGTTTCCCTGCGTGGGAGCTGTGTGACTTACTGTGTACCTCCCAGGAGAGACTGTGCCCAGCAGAAACCTGCTCTGAGCTCCTGCTGGAGGTGAATCGCCACCCATGGCCAGAGAGACAAGGGCAGGAACTCTGGGGATGAGACCCCGAAGTTAGAAATAGTTCCAAAGACTTTTTGATGGCCAAAAAGTCAGTCTGAAAGGCCCATGCTGTGGTTGAACACCCCTCCAGAAAGGCAAAGCCACAGGGCTGGCGGCCACGTGGGTGCCAGGAGCAGCGCGGCCGTGTTGGTGGGAATCTTTCCCTGGGTGATGACCTGCCGGGAAGGTGAAGGAGCAGGGTGGAGCGCTGTCGCAGCTTCGTCGCTTCCGGCACCTGAGCTGGCTGCTGGGAGCCAGCGTGAGATCTGGGCACGGTGAAGCGCTGAGCCAGTAGACGTGCCCCAAGGCACTGCTACGGTACAGCCAGCACTGAAGTGCTCAAAAGGCAAAGCCTTTCTGGAGGGGCGTTCATCCACGGCATGGGCCTTTCAGAGTGACCTTCTATCTCTTTATATCATTATATCTCCTTATATTGCCTGCCTCCATCACAGGACACGCTGCAGCACCACTGCCTGCCCTGCCAACTCACGCACCGAAGCCAGCAGTTTCTGCCTCTCCACAAAGCCCAAGGGCTGCTTTTCCATAGAGGGGCCCCTTTTATAAATTCACATTGGATTAAAAGGTCCTTGTGGGCTCAATCATGTCTGAGTGCAGCTTGGCTGCTGTTTAATTAACAGCCTAATATACATTTGTTCCTGACAGGGAAAATAGCCTGGCAAAAGCCCAGTGCCCTTTACGTGATGGATGGTGGAGCAAAGTGTGCGTCTGTGGGGCTGCAGGATGTGTTTACATTCGTGCATTTATCTCCGCATGTCAGGTCCAGCAAGAAACACCGAATCCTCCTTGCCAGCGCTGGGCAGTGATACTGGTGCCCAGACAAGCCAGGAGATTGAGTGCTGGGGCCAGGCTGTTATGAAATGTCCTCGTGAGGCTGGCCAGAAGCACCCTGAGAAAGCAGGGCTGTGGGAGGGGGGCTGCTGGGGGCAAAAATCACGGCTCTCATTGTCGCACCCCGCTGCAGGCCAGGCTGGTGGACACTTAGGATTATCCAGGCTCTGTCGTCAATGAAGGAGCCTCCTTCATCACGTGCGTGTTCAGCAGATTGTGGTGTAGGGCTGAAATGGGGAGGGGGAAAGAAAGTATAATAAATCCGTTGGTGGATCCTTGAGGAAAGTTCATTGTCTCAGCCCACACAGAAGGGGTAATGAAGCAGGGTCATCGCTCTGTCCATAACAGCTGGTGATGTGTCTGTGCCTCCGTGCCACCTTTGCATGGGGATGGAGAGAGCGTTTGGGACGGACGGATCAGCAGTGGCTCATCCTTCTTGTCTGCAACACAAAAAGCCTTTTTCTTCCTCCTGGCTGGGCTCCAGCGAGGAAGCAAACTCAATTAACATGATGGCTGGGAAAAGGCAGGCTAACTGGCATTTAGTACTGCAGCTTTTCAGAGGCAGTAATTCTTCAGCGTGGTTCATTATGAAGTGCTGTGGCAGTGGCAGGCATCAGTCCAGCTCCAGTTAGCCACGGGTCTGGGGACGTTGACTGGGAATGGCCAAGACTTTCTTGCCTTGGAGTGGACCACAGGAGAGGTGAGGATGTGTCCTTCTGCTGGACAGGTCTGCAGTCAGCTCTGTCACCCGGCATTTCTTCGCAGAGTTGTGCCTCGGTTTCCCCTCTTACAAAAATGGGGGTCACGGATGCTTTGGATGTTAATGGCAAAGGGGTGCGAGTGGCTCAGGAGTGGGTTGGAGGAGACGAGATGGCTCCTGACATCAGCCAGGCTGCTCGAGGGACTCGTGTTGCCCTGGCTGGGGCAGGGTTGCGGTGGAGGTTGCAGCAAGGCACGTGAAGGTGATGTGCATCCTCTGCGCGCCACAGGGCTGGCGGCCACGTGGGTGCCAGGAGCAGCGCGGCCGTGTTGGTGGGAATCTTTCCCTGGGTGATGACCTGCCGGGAAGGTGAAGGAGCAGGGTGGAGCGCTGTCGCAGCTTCGTCGCTTCCGGCACCTGAGCTGGCTGCTGGGAGCCAGCGTGAGATCTGGGCACGGTGAAGCGCTGAGCCAGTAGACGTGCCCCAAGGCACTGCTACGGTACAGCCAGCATTAATAATCACCAGTAACAATAACTGCTAGCCTAGCTTTTTGCTGGTACAAGAGGCAGAGAGCCCTGAGATGAACCTCACCTACAGCATCTCTGCTGGATTTTGGGGGAATCTGAACTTGGAGGAAAGCTGAATCCTTGACCTACCACCACCTGGACAAAGCTTGGGATCCAAGGCTCTGCTTTGGGTCCAAAACCTCATCTTTTTGGCTCATTTCTAGGCTTTGCTTGGGTCATTGCCCTGACTGGCTATGCTGAAGCTGGTGGTTTTTTTTTTTCCTCAAGCCATAAATGATTTTTATCTCTTCCTATATCCAAAAATGTTTTATGGGATTCAGAGACACTCTGCACCTAGCTGGCTCCTGGTCTGAGGGCCTGATCCTTCACGCACACCATGAGCCAGGGGGTGAGCCAGCCCATTGCTATCAGAGGAACTTCACACGTGCGGTCAGGGAAGGACGTATGTAAGTGCCGCTGGATTCCCCGGCTAATTGGGATCCTATGGGAGAAGTGGAGGGGAAAAACCGGCAGGAAGGGAGTGAGTGTGCGTGTCACGGTGCAAACGCAATGACTCAGGACATACACATGTCCACCTAAGGGGCTCAATTAACAGCGTTTTTAATAATGATTATTACCGGAGTTGACTCAGCACTCGAAAACGCTTTGAAGTTGAGAAGTGCTGCACTTTACACCTGTTATTAAAATACGTTCCCACTTAGTGGACCCTGCAGTCAGCATCTCCTCGTGTGCAGCGCCCTGGAGGTGAAGTTTTGCTCAGACAGACACCTGCCAGAGGGAGGGCCTCATGTTTATTATCTGTGCTGGATCAAACACCTCTACTTTGCAAGACACCGTTCTTCTTTCCTTCTGATGCATTTTTAGCACCTGCGGCAGATATTTATAGGGCAAAAGGACCTAGAGATCTAATTTTGCTCTAATACTTTTGTTTCTAGGCAGTGGAAATGTCCAGGGAAAGCTGGTTTTCATGCTCTTTCTCCTCACTTACTCTCTGAGGTAGTGAAAAGCATGAAGGTAGTAGACCTTCAAATAAGAATCCACCAAAACCTCCCTGGCTTTGCTCTTTGCCACCTGAACCAGACAGACATGAGAATGGGCTCGGAGATGTACTTTATGGATCGAGCATCCATACGCTTGGCTTGGGGAGCAAGATTATTTGTAGTGAGTCCGCTGCTAAGTCACTGTCCACATCATGAGTCCACGTACATGTTGGGACCCTCATGGTGCCCTGGCTCATCTGCCCGCACACGTTGGGCACGCTTGTGCCCATTCAGAGCACACGTAAACAAACAACCAACCCTTCACGCGCTGGAGTCCCACTGCCAGCGCAGGCGGTTCCAGTTTCACTGGCTCTTTAATCCAGCTCCATCAATAATTTACTCCTCTCTTGCAATTCATCAAATATTTATCCTCCCCATGAATTTCCCAGCCTGGACATGTCACTACGAGGGTAGAGGCAAGGGCTGGGGAGTTACCGCTCCTGGAAACTCGGCATTGCTGCAGTACTGGCAGCTCCCTCCTCTCCTTCTGCTGGCTTCACGGCTCTTCAACCCTGTGATCTCCTGCCCTTCTCCTCCCTAGCACCCATCTTTGAAGACTTTTTCTGCTTCTGTGAGAGATGTCAAAGGCTCTGGATACAGAAGTCCTGCAGGGTTTGTGGGTCTTTCTGGCCCTTACACAGTTTTGAGCCTTTTGACTGACTTGCTGAATTTGCCAGCAGGCTCAAAGTTGTACTTACTAAGTTTCTACAAATTTTGTGAAAATACGAGCGTGGTGGAGCTACTGCTGGTAGTCCCACAAGGGGAAAGCTGAGCATACCTCATAGCAGTTCTCAGGCAGTGCAGCCAGGATCTGGGTCCAAATAATCTGCATCTTAACCTCTGGATGCTGTCTTTATTGCTTCTGCCTTTTGCAGAATCATTTTCCTTCGGTATTACATAGCTGAGATGTCGGCAAAGCCTGAGGATTGCAAACTAGTCATTACACCAGCCGGGCGGCTCTGCTCCGGCTCTGCTGTTCGCTGAACAGCCGTGTCCAGAGCGAGCAGCAGGGAGCCTGCCCCCCGTATGGGGGGGTCAATGTGCTGGACGAGGCTGTTCCTGGCTCTTGTGCATGGGTGTTAGTGATGAAGATGCAAAGCAGCAGGGGAAAGAAGTCCCTGAGCTCCTGGGATCTCTGTGCTCTTCCTCTGAAATAGTTACTTCTGCTGTCACCAGGACTTGGAGCTGAGGTCTTTGCGGTGGAGGGACAGTGCTAGGTTCCTCTGGAGCTCATTGAAAGGGTGATGTGGAAATGGGCAGGAGCTGTGCTGAGCCAGGGCTCTGTCAGAGCCCTGCTGCCCACGGGGAGTTGCTCTTGAGGGTGGTGGAGCTGCACAGCCTTAATAAAAGGCTTTGCCTTATCCATGTGCACGAAGGGAGAGCGCCTTGTTGACAGATACTGCTGCTGGCTGCATATCATTAGCACACGCGCTCGGGCAAAGGCTGGTGCCAGCAGGGGTGTGAACTATCTCTTGTTTCAGCAGATCACAAATACAGAGGAATGTCAGGAGGACAGACTTCCCTTGAATCCTAAGTTTGTGTCCGTGCTGTCACGGGAGGCAGGAGATGTGGGCAAGCGGTTGTGCCCCGTCAGTGGCTTGCTGGGGTAGGGGCCGGCACGGTGTGAGAGGAGATGCTAATGGCATTAGTCAAGTGTCTAGCTCTTGAGGAGTACAGAAACCTAATCTCCACTTTCTCTGAAACTGGATTCTCAGGATGTGCTAATATCAATGCGCTTCAAGCCATGCAATTGAGATCAAGCATGGTACAGCAAAAAACCCCGCAAAACCCCAAGGCCAATGCCAGCAATTTTGCTCTTATTCTCTAGGGACAAAGTACCCTCTTGTGTCCCGAATTTCCCCAGGCACCAATGAGGAGGAGGGTGGGAAGGTGCAGCAGCTGGTGGGTTTCAGAACCATTGCTGAGGATGGCCGTATCATGGTGGTGCTACCATCGTGGTGTGAGCCCATGGTGTCCCACACAGGGTGTGGTGTATAGAGAGGTATTTTGGGATGTCTCTCCACAGAATCTGAATAAAGGCAAGATCTGAAGATAGAATCTGACTGGAATTTAATAGGATGTTTGAGATTTGGAATTTTATAACAAGCTTAAGGTCTGAGCTGGAATCAGCCCCGTGTCTCAGTTCTGGGCTGTTCAGAATCTGGCTTGCTTCCCTCCAAGAGAGCTAAATTCAAGCCACGGGAATTACTGCAGACTTGCACGTCAGGCATGTGATTCCATGTCAGTCTTACACCCCTCCAGAAGACCCCCCCTTAAAACTAAGCTGCAGGGGCCAGAAGCGTGTAGCTTCATATTTCAAGGAGGCAACAGCTCATGGTGCTGATTTGCCCCTGCACAACTGAGAATATCTCAGTAGAGTCTGTCAGCGATGCCTGCATGCTAACTGGTTGTTTTTCATGCTGTCTAGGGGCGATCCAGACAAATGTGACATCTGGGGGAACACGCCTCTCCACTTGGCAGCAGCCAACGGCCACCTGAACTGCCTTTCCTTCCTCATCTCTTTTGGGGCCAACATCTGGTGCCTGGACAATGACTACCACACCCCACTGGACATGGCAGCCATGAAGGGGCACATGGAGTGTGTGCGATACCTGGACTCTATCGCTGCCAAGCAGAGCAGCCTCAACCCCAAGCTGGTGAGCAAACTGAAGGACAAGGCCTTTCGGGATGCGGAGCGGAGGATTAAGGACTGCGTGAAGCTGCAGAAGAAGCACCACGAAAGGATGGAGAAACGGTACAGAAAGGAGATGTCGGATAATTCGGATACCATGAGCTTCTCCAGCTATTCAAGTAGCACCTTAAGCAAGAAGTTCCAACAGATGTCCATGGTGACTTCCCTGCCATACTCACAAGCCACCATCCATGGCACAGCCAAGGGAAAGACGAAAATACAAAAGAAGCTAGAGAAGAAGAAGCAGGTGGACGGGACATTCAAGATCTACGAGGATGGGAGGAAAAGCGTGCGGTCTCTGTCTGGTCTGCAGCTGGGGAACGACGTCATGTTTGTGAAGCAGGGCACATACGCCAGCCCCAAGGAGTGGACTCGGCGTAATATCAGAGACATGTTCCTCACGGATGAAGACACTGTCTCCCGTGCCATAAGTGACCCAGGTTTGCACATGGACTCAGCCCATTCAGAAGTCAGCACTGACTCTGGCCACGACTCCTTGTTCAACCGCCCCGGGCTGGGCACCATGGTGTTCCGGCGCAATTACGTCAGCAGTGGGCTTTTTGGGATCGGCCGGGAGGACACTGGCACGCTGGGTGATGACAACACAGATGGGGTAGGTGTCAAACTGCGGAGCCGCCTGCAGCGCTCGCCAAGTCTCAACGATAGCATTGGCAGTGCCAACAGCCTGCAGGAGAGGAACGCGGAGGAACTACCCTGGGATGAGGTGGAGCTGGGCTTAGATGATGACGACGAACCAGACACCAGCCCCTTGGAGACTTTTCTGGCTTCCCTGCACATGTTTGAGTTCATCTCCGTCTTGAAGAAGGAAAAGATTGACTTGGAGGCCCTCATGCTATGTTCAGACAATGACCTGAAGAGCATCAATATCCCATTGGGCCCCAGGAAAAAGATTGTGGATGCCATCCAGAGGAGACGACAAACTCTGGAGAAGCCAGACGTCATTGTAGACACTGAACTGTAAGTAGGAGATGGGGTCTCTGAGTGATTAAACCCTTCACCAGGTCGAGATGTGAATAATGTAAGGTCTTGCTTTCAGCCCACTTGGAAGAGTAGGAGTCCGGGTAACCTTAGTAGTTCTGTGTGTGGGCAAATTCCTGCTCGTGTGGAAACGATGAGAGTTCAGAGAGGTGGCAATAGCGTTAGTTCATTACTCAACAGCCCTAATGTGGCTGGGCAGGACGTGAAGCCCTTGTTTTGTTTCATAACCTGTATGAATGCAGACTGCTCTGTGGTCTGATTCTTCTGAGTCCCTGTAGCTGGGACTTTCAACCACGCTTAGGCTTGTCTTGACTCTTCACCTTTTGAAGGCGTTAGGAAATCAACCGCAACTCCTGGTGGGAGCAGGCTGACGGCAGGGCCCGGTGGCATTGGGAATCCTTCCCCAAATGCTTGAGATCTTACTCAGACCTTTGGAGATTGCATGTCTGGGTTGGAG